>NC_092822.1:56510000-57118750 GCF_023375885.2 Dermacentor andersoni
GCAACGCGCTGGCTGCCCCCTGTTTGAAAGAGAAGTAATTTATTTGAAGGAAGGCAGAGAGATGGGCCTCAGCTGGCGCCCTCTAGCTTTCGGGTGCGCACTAGGAGCCCTTTGTAAAACATTATATTTTTATCCTACCAATAGATGATATAGGGGGCAACACTGATGTTGTACGTATTTCTTATAGAGTAAATGTAAACTCTGGCGTTTTTTAAACCATATTAGGATGTTTTCATTTTCAGATGGCGTCGACAGTCCTGTCACCGGTAGCGCCGGTGGTTCAATTTCCTTAGAAATTGAACAATTTTAACTGACCAATAAACGAGATACCGAAACTGGTACCTGCTTCGTTAAAGATAAGGTCCGCGTGACTGCGCGCAGCCTCGCCATGCATAGCTGCCGCAGGAGTAGAATCCCCCCCCCCCATACCCCCGTTTCATTGTGCGCGGTGAAAGACGGCGTCCTTGCTCCCAACCTTCCTCCCTTGCGCGCGTGAGATCAAGCGACTAACTTGGGCTCAAGGTTGTGCGTGCGATGTGAGAGCATTGCAAGAGTAATGCAAAGACGTGGGATCGTTCCCCACCTCCCCGGCAAGTTGTTTTTTCATACTCTTTCACTTCCATTAATTTATAATTTCTTTATTTTCAATTCGTAAGTACAAGTAATTTCCCCTGTGTTTTCCTTGGTGTCTCTGTTTGTTGGCTTCTGGTGATATGACTAATAAAAATCGGGCCCCTTGGTTAGCCCCCTTTCTTCTCGCATAGTACATAAGGAGGGTCTCGAATCCGGCAACATTGATGCCTTCAGGTAGCACGTGTAGCTTTATTGACCAGTTACCTTCACCCTAAAAGATCGCGTACTCGTGACGCCTGCGGCAGACAGGATGTTCCACATCCGCCGCCAAGGATTGTGAGTGGTTGGCGGTGGCTAACACTCCCAGGGTTAGTTGTAGTAGTAAATAAAGCATAAGTACCTAAGAAAGTTGATGGCGAAGCGACACCGGGGTAGCTCAGTTGGTTAGAGCATCGCACGCGTAATGCGAAGACGTGGGATCGTTCCCGACCTGCGGCAAGTTGTTTTTCCATCCTTTTTGAATTCCATTGATTTATAATTTCTTTATTTTTAATTAGCATGTGCAAGTAAATTCCCCTGTATTTTCCTTCATGTTGTTCGCTTCTTATGATAATCTTGATTCTGGTAATTGATATCTCTTTTATAACATATGTGTCGTTAATAATACTCTTGTGCGTGAAAAGTGCATTCATTCTGCTTTTTGTTCATGTATCACATGAAATATTGAGTACAATGGTTCGTTCAGAAAGAAGTTCTCACGTAATCTACAAAAAAGAACGATTTTCCCCATGTTATCGAAAGAGTTAAAACTTACTGTGTCTGATCACTTTCCTTCCGCACTGAAAGGTTCCCTCGCCTCTCAGAGGGACGAAGAGAAAGCGCTGCCTTCGCTGAGCAGTACATAAGCTCGCCGCAGACAGACGCGCACGGTAAAGAAAAGTTGCCACAAACACCGCGAATCTTCGTTGTGGTGACGCCGCTTTGAAGGCTTCCTTGGTGTTTCCTAAGCATAAGCTTGCTCCGAAGCTACCTTCATGAGTCCTTGCACTACTCCTGGCCCTGAACGAGCGCTTCAACTCAGTGCTCGCCCACGTGAAGTATCCTTGCGCATGCGTGCTGTCGCACGGCTACAGAGAAACGCGAAGACGGCGCCAGGCGTCAGCATTCGTTTCAGTCGCACGTTCGGCGTGAGTGGCGTTTCCAGACGCCGGTGTGCCACTGTTGCTGGAACACATCAAGGTTAGCGCTCGACTGTGGTCGTTTCTCACGATGAGCAAGCAAAACCGGAAGAAAGCCTCCAAGCGTCTCTGTATTAGCAGTTCAACTGAAACATTATGTGAATATTCAGCTTATTTATTGCAGTAGCAATTAGGTGGAAACTCCAAACGTATTTCGGCCGTCCGCGTCGGTGTCGGCGTAAGCGTCGCGGTGAGGTTCCGTACAAAGTAGAAGGGCGAAAACGCCATCGTCACACACCCTACGATGTATGTGCGAGGGAAAGCGCGTGACGGGAGCCGACGATTGCGTCTCTACCTCGCCCGCGCGAAAGGGACTAAAACGAAGAGGAAGCGCACCGTCAATGTCGCTCGCGAGGCATCCAACTTTGCGAGACACCGGGGGGACGGCGTCCTATTCCAACTGCAACTACGCATCTGGGGGCTGAGCGCGGTCACGCTGCGTATCTTTAGCGACCTGCGTTGGAGTCAGCGTCTAGGTGCGTCGGCGGCTCGTGTGTGTGTGCTCTGTGTCCGCGGCGCTCACTTTGCGTTGATGCACAAGAAAGCACGCAGATCACTTCGCTCGCTGCTGCCGCCGCATTTCCTCACGCCAGCGTTTTGACAGTGATTGTCCGCTGTCATCGAGTGTGATGTGTTCATGTTTGCAGTGCGCGCGTGACACTATGCTCTATTGACACTATGACACTATGCTATGCACTGTTGACAGTATGTTATTATTGAGTAAATGTGTTCGCATAACGGCTTATAAGGGGTGCTCCCGAACCCAGGCGTCCGGCAACTGTTGCTTAGGCGAGGGCGGGCGAAGAGCGCATTCCGACTGCGCTTGCTCCCTCCAACGGTGATTCGCTAAAAGGAGGCCTCACGTCAGATTAGAAAGCGGTCAAAAGAAAGGAAGCTTTCATTGTTCGCGCATAAGAAAAATTTCCGCGCACATGGTCACACAAAGCGCACAGAATCACAGCAGCGGTGAGTCGAGCCGGTCAGTTCAAACCGAAACTTGGCGCCGTTGTGCTGTGAGTGCTAAGCACCGAGTACTCGAGGATTCTGCAAGTATCCCTCAATGAGATCAAAACTTGCTTTAATACACATACATTTTTCGCACGAACTCGCAGTTTTGCCCATTAAAATTTCGACAGAAGATGTAGGGAAATATCTTTAAGACCAAAAATATTAGTCATATTGTATACGAATGCCGCAAATAGAAGAAAGCCATATCTAACGAAATTGATTATGTCCAAGACAAAAAGCTCATTGAATACATTTGTAATGTTAATATCTTTATGAAATAACTAAACACTAAAACAGTGTGATTGGTAGCTTTACTTCAGATTCTACATTATGATAGACAGTAAGATTTAATATTTCTATGGGACTTTGAAGAAAGTTGAAGTTCCTATGATTCGTTAGTATATTCTTGTGAATGCTTGAAAAAAATTCTTGAACGCTTTCATCCAAATTCCATTCAGAAATCAAGACTGAGCATGGCGCCTTTTCTGCCGAACCGCTACAGCCCCTGGACCATGCAAAAATTTCCTAAAATAGCACTGACACAGATGGTGGATGCCGTCTAGTGAGCGCATTGAAATGTGGCGCTGGCGTCCATAAGCAGCGCTCTCCATCACTCATCCGGCAGAGAGAAAGAGTGACGTTGCGAGGGGCAGTATCTGATTGAAAAAGTGAGGATCGGATACAAATGACGCTTAGGCATGCTCGGAGAGAGCACACCTGAGCGACCACGACAGGCCTGGGGCGCATTCAGAGACTTCTGTTGAGGTGCGTTTGCTCATCTAGCAACGGGTAGCTCTGTTACGCCTGTTCTGACTACAGAGAGACTGAGACGCTTAAGCTCAACATCATCTAGTTTGGGAACTCAAAGCCCAGTATATGGCGTACAATCCGAACATTCGACAGGAAGTGATCGCTGGCTGCCAGAAGCAAATTAGTTGAATGGTTTGTCTACAGCGCCGTCGTGCGGACCATGACTCTCTCTTGGCTTTCGCGAGGCAGTTTTTAATTTCATGCCTTTGTAGACACTGCTCTATGTAGCCGCTTTTCTATTGGCATGCATAGTGCTACCATTTTTAAATAAATGCGTCGTCATCGTGAGTACTGACGTGTTTCGAAACGCATTCTTCTGAGACCTCTCCCCTATTATATTCCTCCGGACTGCCTCCAATCCTTTTCAAACTTCATTTTGAAATGATTACGTAAAACAGCAACACCGAATATGAACTCAGGTGCCGGCGCAAGTCCATATGCAAGTGGATTTACAGCTTTAACTCGTTGGTGTCTCACAAAATCAGGAAATCAACGGGGCAAGTTGGACGCAAGTTGACTGCACACAGACTGGGTTCGCTAGGGCAGGCAGCCATTGGCCATACATAAACTAGGTTGACTAGGACAGGTAGCCATGTCGTTGCGTGTGTTCTGCGTCCGCATGTATTTTACGGCGTTGATTTTCTTATGTACGGAAGCGTTTTAGTTATATTATTGCCGCCGGGCTTCGAAAAAAATATACTCGATTGACATAGGCTGCTGTGTCGTTACAGACGACGATGAACAATGGAGTGAGTTTCGCATACCTCGAAATGACATAAAACTCCAAAACTCTGCGCGAACATGGCAACCCACGACACCATATCGTTTTTTCTGTATTTTGTTACTACAAAAAGAACCAGTTTTTATTGTATTCATTATGAACAGTTGGTCAGTTTCTCTACGGAGGTGGAAGTTTTGTTAGTGGTGTCTCACGGAATAGTTAAAAAAGAAACTTGCACATCGCCTTTCGGGCGAAGCATTGAATGCGATAGCAAATTAGTAGAAAGCTATGCGAAATGAGGTTAGTAGATTTATAGGCCATGTAAACTTGTAAACACAAGCATAGTAGCTAAATTACCAAGCATGGTGTCGTGCGCGCACAAGCAAACATGAACACATGTCACTCGATGACTGCGGGAGATCGCTGTCAAAACGCTGGAGTGAGGAGGAATGGCGGCAGCAGCAGCGAGCGAATTGACCTTCGTGCTGCGCCTCGGCATCAGCGCGAACTAAGCAGCGCAAAAATAGCGCGCGGCGGGTTTTGTCCCAGGCGCAGATGGCTTTCACGATACAGTGGCCCGGGCGGGAGCGTGCGGCCACCCAGGCCTGCTGGAGTAGGGCGCGTTCCCCTTCTCTGCCCTCCACCTCGAAACCTTGAGCGCGACGGAAGACGGCGCACTTACGCAGACCCGCTTCTCTCCCATTTGTGCGCAAGATTTAGCCGTGATCGCCGACTCACCCTCGCACGCTTTCCCTCGCACATGCAGCATACGGTGCGCGGCGAATATGTTATAGCCCTTGGACTTTATACGCAACATCACGGCGACGCTGACGGCAGAAACGCACCTAGAGTGTGCAATTGCTATCGTGATGAAAGTGCTTTGTCGTTCCGATCGTACCAGTCAATAGACAGTTTTAGTTACACGTACGTAGAGGCTTCACGTACGCAAACGTGAAAAGCCTACGTGCCTTACGTGCACGCCATCTGACACGCTTTTAGCTACACGTACGCTACGCACGCCAAGAGGCACCCCGTAGCTACATCTATCGGGAAATGTGAACACGGCGGTAGCCAATTCAATCCTGTCGCCGTGTTTCGATGCAAGTCGTCTGCGCGCGCGCGGCCCGCTATCGCTTGTTCGTGATCTCGCGGAACTCCCGCGCGCAGCTGTCTACGCGCGCAAGAAACGCACGCAAAGAATTGAATCTCACGTACGTCCGTGAGACGCGCGCGCGCCCGCTACGTTGTACGCATGCGCACTGCTGACACGTAGAAGCTCTACGTACGCAAAGCCTCTACGTACGTGTAACTAAAACTGTCTAATAACGTGAACCGAGTTATAAACCAACAATCCGAATGAACTGGCTTGACTTTGGTGAGAATATTGTAAAATTCTCTGAGTAAATTTCATGTGGGCGTCTCTTAGTCCAGACGCTGAAATTAGAAATTATTATTTATTGCAGCTACTCAACGTCTACTTCCTTATAATTCCGATCATGACGACGGGACTACGTAAGTTACAGTGTTCACAAACACACACACATGACGTATATATATATATATATATATATGTATGTATTCTGAATGCCACGAATACCGCCACATTGTCGAATTTTCAATCTCGTCCATTACTAATCGCTCCAGTAGGGCACCTAGGGGTTCTCTGGTTGCTTCATATGTCAGCCCTTACAATATTTGCTTTATCGCAAATGTCGATGTTCGAGCAAGTTTCTTTCTCTTGCGTAAGGCGCAATATTAAAGCGGAATGCAGCAATACGATTATAATAGCGAGAATCTTCGTTTTCTGAGGTGTTTTCGGCGCTATGCCGACTCCAAGAGCGGTGGGGTCTGTGGATGAATATTAAAACCCACAACAGGCTAAAGTGTAGCTGACAATGTTAGCGTGTGTATCGCAAAGGAGAGCAACAAAATAGAGTCGAGTGGTTATCTAAGTTTTCACTACTACACACAAAACGCCAAAAGGCGATGACATTCGCTCTCGGAGTAAAAGAATCGAGAGCAGAATGAATTTCGGAGGTCTGCTGAATGAAAAAAGAAAGGACTCGCATAGCTACCTTCAGCAACATCTCAGTCAGAAGACTGCTCTCATCGTGCACATTTCACAATGTGCTCCCACATCTGAATGTGCAAGCAATCAATGTGCTCGTCATCTTGTGTCTCACAGCTTTAAACGTATTGGTGGACGTTCAAGGGAATGTTGCTCGTTCAAAGGATGTAAAAGCAGGGCAGTGCTCGGAACATTACATTTCGCATTAACTTAGCCCCTTGGTGCAGAACATTTATTGCAGATTCGATCTCTTTTACTACGAACCCTGCTTCATAAGGGTCAGTTGAAATAGTGGCAGAAAGGGGCGACCACGTCGCATGCCATTACTCCTATTCAATGTTGATGCTCATATAGCCCACTCATATTTGTTGATTCTACGTCTCTACGGACCGCTGTCAATCGCATAGCGATCTCACTGCCTAATAAATGAACAGAGGCACTAATACTTTTTCTTGCACGGATTTTTATTGCTTTCTTGCAGGAGGCGTTGAGGCGATCATAAATGCAATTGAGTCAGTCGTATTTGCATTTTGTGCCTTGCTCCTGCTCTTGGCCACCATGACTGTAAGACTTTTTTAGACACTTTTGTGAGGTTACGAAAGTGCACGTATTTCGTTGCTGTGTCGCTACGCCCAGCGAGTCTACTGGAATTAGGAGACGCCAAAGAAAAAATAAAAATAAACGTATGGCTGAATCATTTCATCTTTCTTAGCGTAACAACATGAAAGCTACTCTAGCTGTGAAAAGAGGCTTCGTGACAAACGCAAGAAGGGAAGATGGTCGCCGACGCAGCCTCGTAGTTGGCGCACAAACTCGCCGTTATGCTACGCAATTCGACAGAGTTTGCATGCAATGAAGCTAGTTTTTTTGTCTGTTAAGATAGAACACATTGTTATATCAAAGGTTATGAGTACAGAACTTAGTGAGTTCGCTGAAGTTTGACTGCGGTGTAATACCCGAAGTACGAAAGAAAAGGAAAAGCTTCAGCACCCAAACCTGGTACGCTGTTTCTATTTAGTGTGCCTTCAACCTAAGCGGTTGTCGTGATTTCGCGCCAAGCGATTTGCGAGAAAAGTACGCAGGCAAATGAAGGTGTGCACAGGATTTTGAGTGTGTGTGCTGTTTTCTGCAGGCCGAGTGAATTTGTGTGCAGCAGTTGGTCAGCTCTAGTGCTATTTGGTGATCGTGCGCATGACGAATTAAGACCTTTAAATCTGGAGGCGATGGCTAAGTGGGACGATGCTGCACTCTGAACAATGTGCACAGTTGTCTGCGCGAAATGTACATGTACGTGCCACCGCTTCAGAAGTGGTTTGGAGCCCGCAAGGAAATTTATTACGCTCGAAGCTGCGTGTGGCTGTACAAACATTGAAGTACATTTGTGGCGACCCTTCGCACGAAGTTGGGAGCACCGCGGTTTTCAGGCGGTAAAGGGTGCTTATGCAAAGCCGCCATAGAAAATGCAGCTACCGCATTTACGTTATTTTGTATTTGCCGTCTTCGCCGGTTTCAAAATGAGGGGTTAAAAGAGCGCTTGGGTTCATACAGTCAAGCAGCCAGAATATCTCGCAATGCAATTTTCAATTAAGAACACTATGGTGTGGAGTGTAAGCTTTGTCGTCATTCCAGATTTCGGAAAAGTTACATTTCTCTCTGCTATCGCTGTCATTCATGCCACATTTCATGGCCGCACTTTTGCTCTTCACGCAACTGTCCATGTTTAACATGCCCGAGCGTCGCGGTTGACGGTTTTTGTAGCCAGGTCTTCATAGCGATACTTGAAATGTGCATCTACATAGCGGCGTTTGATTCCAGCAATACGTCACAGGCTCACGGCAGGGTCATGTTTTCTTCACACGTTGGGGACAAACGGTTGAAGTCACGCTTTGCGTTTTACATGCAGGCCAGCAAGAAGTTGATGGACGCATTCATATTCTGTGCGAAGGCACGAATTGCGTTCTATTGCCTCCGATGTGTCTATTGCGTCATTATGGTAAGTTAATTTTATACTTAACGCGAAAAAAAGGCTTTCTCTATGAATTGCGGTTGACTGCCCTCTCTAAGAAAGGTCTTTATACTAGCTGCACTTTATGAAGTGCTTACATGTTGAAGTGCTTACTGCTACGCAGTAAGGTGGTTATGTCACGATAACGAAAACTTTAATTTCTACCTTCATATGTAACCTACAAATGGCTAACATGCACTGTCTTTTCAAGTGGCCGTGAAACACTTTTCTAATATAGTAAGAAAGCACTGCCGGTGTGTAGAAGAGGCTACTGCGAACATGTAAGCCAAATACTACGGCTCTACGTGCGGCGGCTAATGTACAATCTCCTGTCATAAAGATCGCTCACTTTCGCCTCTGCAATGTCTCGTTTCTGCGTCATCGATAGCAACGAAGACCGCCAACGACTATTGGCTCGTGTCAGCACAGCGGCAAAATTTTGAGTAGCAGCATGACTGCAAATTTTTATGCAAATGAAGGAAATATATCTGTCTACGTTGTCAAAAAGTCAGGAAAAGTATTGCAGCTTTGCATGGCCCGTCTACGCACCCTGGTGGCGTGTAGCTGCCTCAGCTGGGCGTGGCCTCCGAGATAAGCGTGCTGTGCTGCGCAGTGTAGAAACTGCGGTTGCCACGGTCTGCTGCGACGGGCCCTCTCAGCGGACGAGGCCTCTCAGCGCATGAGGCGATGAATTTTCGGGTGAGACCTTTCCCCTTTCATCTTCCCTGTGTAGCTACCAGTGCGCTAGCAGAGACGCAAGGAGCGAGGCATAAGGCCGTCGGTGTCATAACTACGTCCAAGTCGGCTTGTAATTGAGGGATTGGAAAAAATGTCAGAGGCGGGTGATGTGTCGGGCGACGTCATTTATTAGTGCGGTCATCTTAAGATTAGTTAGGACAGCGTTTCAGGGCCCCTTTGAAATATTTGAGCCATCTTTTCTCTCGTTTGCCGATCAGGTAAAAGGTGGCGTGCGCTTCCTAGCACGATGTGCAAAACGCAGGCGATACCAGTTGATACCAGCAGGTTCGTTGGAACTGAGGGGTGTTTGCCCGCGTCTGGCGAGGGGGCGACGAAGCACGCGGACGCAAAGTTTTCCCGAACTCGCTGGTGATGCTTATGTGGCTCTAGGCGTTTGCTTTTCAAGCAGGTAGCTGCCGTTGCCACCTGCCCAAGGGCTGTAGCTGCAAAGCCTTGCATGTCCCCAACGTCAAGGACCTTTCTAAGGTGTTGGAAAAATTAAGCAGATTCACTGTACGTAACCTACATTAAGCGTAACTTCTGGGAAGCGGTTAATAACACGCGATACAAATAATGGTCATAGGTGCAACTTTGTTATTTTTATTCTATGCTACGTGTAACCCCATGCAATGTTTACGTTTATGCATCACAATGGTCGCGATAATAATATCATTCAATATTTATATTTACTCAGTAGATCACTTAGAGCCCATGCTGAATTGCTAAGAGTGCAAGAGATTAAGATGTCTATGTTATTTTATGAAACTTATTTGCTTTCTGTCGTTAGTCTTCTATTAGTAATTTCGTAACAGGATTTTACTTTCCGAGAACAAGAAAGAGAAGCGTATATGCATAAAGGAGTTCAGTAAGTTATGGGTGTGTGAACGAGTTTGATAGATTTTTGGTAGGAGCTCAGTAGAGAGAAGTTGTACCTAAAGGTCACTAGGATCTGTTATGTTAAACACAGCAAATTTTAGTATTATGGCTTCTTTGGTTGCAGATATGGGCATCGATGCACGCTAGTATAGAGAGGGTTCGAATATTTGCCCTAGCTACAGCTTCCTATCAGGGCTCCCGTGAGAGATTGAGTACTAATGACGTCTCAACAATTGACAAGCAACGTACCAAAATGCACCGTAACTCCGAACTTGCGTTCCCTACTGCAATAGATGTAAAGCGCCGTTGTGCAATCACTGAACCAATTTTAATGAAGTTTACTCCGTTTAGAAAATGAAATATTTTTGACAGTTTCAAAGAAACCCTTTTGCAATGAATATTCCTTGGGAATTCACGCATGTTTTATGTGTGCTTTTGTGTATTTCCCTAGAAATTGCGTAGCTAATTATTTTTTTCTTATAAGTATTGGGCACGGGACTGGAAACTATCTTCGGGCCAACTTTGATCACGGACTAGGTGTCCCTGGGTATATGCCGGTAATCCTGGAAAAAATATGTATTTTTTGAATTCACCTCTGTAGGGTGGACTCAAACTCGCGTCATAACATTTTCAGACAAACTTGTCTGTATATATATTCAGACGTGCACCGCGCTTGTACTTTTCGGCGGCAGCGCTAGATGGCGCAGAGTGTCAAGGCAAACGCGTGAGACCGAAGCCCAGTGACGGTACACGCCTCATACAAGACGCGTTTCAGAGGTGGCAGTAGGGTGTGTCGCTACGTTCCTTTAATGTAACTCGCATTAACGGCGACAGTGCTGCTCAGACGGTTTCTGCCAGGTTTTTTTAACCAACGTCATGAATGCTGCTGGCAATGTTTTTTAATGATCTCGCGAAAAAAAGTCACATTTATAAAAAGTAAGGCCAATATTTAGAACATTGTAACTTAGGCGATGTATCGTCTTTCTGTAAGCTTCGTCTTGCATGTAGATCGTTTGAAGATAAAAATAGAATGTAATAATTTATAGCTATCATGGAATTGTTTGTCTTTCGCGTATGCGTTACTATGTAAGTCCTGCTATAAATTCTTCAATAATTCTTCAGCCTAGTTAACTCGACCAGTCAAGTTTATCAAATTGCTATATAGGGTGTTTTTTAGCTGCACCGAATTTTTAAAAATTGTCGGCAGAACGTAGCTTAATTCCAAGATTTGAAATATATTACTCAATACGGCAAACAACACTTCCACAAGCAAGCAAATGTGTAGTTGACTAAAAAGCGAAATTTCGTCAATTGAATTTTCACTAAATAATTCACAACATGTATCGCAATTTATGAATTGTAGCTAGTGAGTCTGCGAGGTATTCCGACTTGGAACGAATTCTGAGCACGGCACCGGTTTCAAGATATGCACCGTCTAACTTGTGGTAAAAATGCTGCGCCGTTACACTTACATTTAAGCGTAAACTTTATTTTCAAATCGATAAGATTTGAGTCCGGCGTCTTTTTAGTGGGTCTGGGCATGTGCTTACATTTAAGAAAACGCTCTCTTATGCTCTGATGCTCTTTTATGCATGTAACTGAAACGCGATATATCTCAGTGCATACAAAACTGGTGTCACCCTGAGAGTTCATTTCATGTGCATACGCTTTGCAACCTTGCCGGCTACAATTAGTAAATTCCAAGGTTAAGTAATAAATTACAGAGGTGACTAGTAGTATATTTAATTAGCCGCTATATGTAGTTTAATTTCTACGAGAAGTAATGACCGTCTGATCGTGTAATTTAGTTCTAGGGTTTGATTTGTGCTATATGCAACAGGCGATCTTTCAATTGTGGTACAGCTAAAAGATCACATGGGATAATTAATTTTTGTGTGCGAGTTGTAAACGTCTTGATTCAGCAAATTTATTATTGCCTCATGCCGAAATTTTCAGCAATCTCTAGCTCCTTAAAATACATTTTTATAGCAGACAGTGAGCATTAACTTCATTTGTTTACCTTAACATCTAATCGAGATAACTTGAGTGGACGTCAAATATACTAATTTTTTTACCAGTCACAACAGTCACCAACAAACCTCTGTCTGTACTGCTTTTAACTTTTTTTTTATTCTCGATCACCCGAATGACTTGTTGTGATTGAAAAAAAGTTGTAAAAAGCAGCACATACAGAGGTTTGTTGGTGACTGTTGTGACTGTGTGGTTTATAAGATTCCTCTTTCATGCAAGCGTTTTTGTATCGGTCGAACGGGGCGGCGCATCAATGACCGCATCCGCGAACACTCACACAAAGTTCAAAAACGAGCTAAAGATAATCAGTTACCACTGTATTGCAATGAATGCGGCTGCAAGCCGTCTTTTAAAGATGTGACCTACCTGTCAAAGTACCGCGATGACCGCGCACGTCTTATCTCCGAAGCTTTCCACATTCATGTTGGCGGTGAAGCATGTGTAAGCCTTCATTTTATTTCTCTTGTTCCAAAGGAGATTGCCTTCCTATCGCAATAATTGAATTTTTCTCCCCTGCGCATGCTGAATTCTGTTGATTCTGTGCTTTGAGATAGCAGCGGAGTATATATATGCTGACTGAAAGAATAAAGACACTTGGTTGTTAGTCAGCGCTGTTGTCTGTGTCCCTCTCCTCGTCCATTTGTTTAGGGCTGTTTTTAGTGCTCGTAATCATGAACCTACCAGCCCTAATGCGTAATCTTCCGGAGTTCTTTTTTTTCATCAGTTTTTTCCATAGTTGCCGATTTGCCGCGAACGGAGTATAAGAATTATGCTTTTCTTTAATATTTTGCTTCATAGGGCAGTTAAAGTATGGGGTGTTCTCTTTAATGCGCCAAATGTAATTCTAATTTCTTTGGCACTTCTGTAACTAGAGAATTTCTGCTTTTTACATAAATTTTAGAGGTGAATCCGGATAAGACACGAAAATTTGTCTGCACACATTGAGCACCAAGGAAGTTGAATTTTTTCTCCTTATCAGGTTATCCTGAGACAAAACGATTCCCCTAAAGTAAGTATGTCCCACGTGCAAGGGATGATGATGTGCCCGTTATTAAATCTGGTGAGGAAAGGGCCCATGTAATCCTCAATATAGTAGTTGGAACACACACACACACACACACACACACACACACACACACACACACACACACACACACACACACACACACACACACACACACACACACACACACACACACACACACACACACACACACACACACACGCACACGCACACGCACACGCACACGCACACGCACACACACACACTCGGGCACACCCGCACACACTCGCACACATTCCCGTGGATAGGCGATGGTCATGGTACCTTTCACGCGTATTAGAAACCTTTATTTGGCAATGATGGTTATTTCTTAATCAATTTTGTCTGTTCTAAGAGTGACCTTAAGAGGAATGTCATCATCCAATTAGAAATTTTGAAGCTATAATGAATATTCACGATACAAAACTTGAGATACAAGGGCCATGTATAATTGATGTAAAAGAAAGATTTGCGCTTCGGAAGGCTAAGCTGACTGGTCAAACCGTGCCTTAGTACTAATAAATATTATTTATAAAACATGCACTCAAAGCACGCTATCAGAGTGCAGTACACGCAGACTTACTTGAGTGGCAAGACAAATTTAATGTGTTTAGGAATTGTTTGGTAAATATAAAATTTTATGCAAAGGTCAGCGGGAACATCAATTAAATTTAAGGTGGCGCTATACGGTAATACAAAAGAGGAGGCTTTCCGTTGGCGGTTGTAATGTTTAATTAGCTCAATCATAAGAAAAAAAATGTGATTCGCTAAAAGAAAACTGAGGCGAACTCAGTAGATATGTACTGAATTTTTCTCGCTAATTTTCCCTATTGTTGCATCATTTTGCTAACACATATAATGAATAACTGTTTTAAGATATGTGGAAGTGTTGAAGGACTGCCTGATGTTCATGAAAATTTTTAAAACCTCGCTCGCATGCGGATACGCATGAAGTTACACAAAGAATATATAAGATGGTTCTTGTTTTATTAGCCGAGGCATCGGTTTTCACTAAGAAGACTATTAATGTTATATCACCATTTCACTCACACCGAAATCGCCTACGCGGTCACTGTTTACTGTCTAATACTTCAACATGACATCCACAACAACTAGCACAATATTGTGCCCTACGTGCAGTTCTCTTTTTTTTAGACAGCACGATTCGTTTTCATTTGCATATTTGCCGCTAAACGTTCAGTCCGTCAAGCCATGAATTTACTATCACGTCTCACCTTTAACTTAAAAATGTCTTCATCGTACAGTTTATTGTCGCTTAGTAAACTTGTCGAATCCTGCAGCCACATATCAAATACGATTGCCTACAGCTTACTCTCTAGCAGCACCACCAATTTGAACCACATTATATCTGCTTTTTGGTTTCATTTGCCCCAACTATATACACTATTATGCAAACGACTATACACTACCAGTTCAACAGCATCATCCCATATTTTCAAAACAAACGTTTCCTAGATTGGAACTTTATTCACAGCAGTACTGAAAGCATTAGTGACCGTGTGCATTTGCTTCTGCAACTGAAAACTTATTCAGGTGTTTGGGATTGCTCTACGTGCTTGATTTTTCAACTTGCTACAGTTACAGCGTTAGTTGTTATCGTTTCTTTGGTGTTTGTAATTATACCTATTTTTTATTATACTCTGTTTGCAGTTACTATCGTACTTGTGTACCTGCTTTGCGTGGTCATTTGTAATATCCTAATAGGTTTTTACATTTTCCTGATTGCTTCATGTGCTTGGATATGAACTTACCAGAGTTTTAAAACTAAGTGTTATTCTTTATTGCTGTTTTCTGTTACATGTACGTCCTCTTATTAGGCTGTGTTTTTAATTACTGTTTTTCTTAAGCAACTGCTTTGCGTGATCAATAGAATATCGTAATATATGTATAATTTAACGAAATGAATGTAGAAATAAAAATATAATACAGTAATAAATAATAAGCAATACCAATAAATTTAATGTATGTGTGGATACAAATGAGCCTAGAAAGCCGCGAATGTTGATGTTAAATTTTGTAGAGAAGTCGAATGTGGCAGCTAGGTGACCAAAGAAAGAGTCAGCGGTGGAGCTCTGCTTGGTGATGTCACAGCGGTGGCTGACAATAGTTTTGCGTCCGTCCGTCCGTCCGTCCGTCCGTCCGTCCGTCCGTCCGTCCATCCGCCCGTCCGTCCATCCGTCTGTCTGTCTGTCTGTCTGTCTGTCTGTCTGTCTGTCTGTCTGTCTGTCTGCCCGTCTCTGTCTGTCTGTCTGTTTGTCTGTCTGTCTGTTTGTTTGTCTGTCTGTCCGTCTCTGTCTGTCTCTCTGCCCGTTTGTCTGTCTGTCCGTCTCTGTCTGTCTGTCTGCCCGTTTGTCTGTCTGTCCGTCTCTGTCTGTCTCTGTCTGTCTGTCAGTCTGTCCGTCTCTGTCTGTCTCTGTCTGTCTGTCTGTCTGTCCGTCTCTGTCTGTCTCTGTCTGTCTGTCTGTCCGTCTCTGTCTGTCTCTGTCTGTCTGTCTGTCTGTCCGTCTCTGTCTGTCTCTGTCTGTCTGTCTGTCTGTCTGTCCGTCTCTGTCTGTCTGGCTGTCTGTCTGTCTGTCTGTCCGTCTCTGTCTGTCTGTCTCTTGTCTGTCTGTCTCTGTCTGTCTGTCTGTCTGTCTGGCTGTCTGTCCGCCTGTCTGCCCCTCTCTGTCTGTCTGTCTGTTTGTCTGTCTGTTTGTCTGTCTGCCCGTCTCTGCCTGTCTGGCTGTTTGTCTGTTTGTCTGTCTGTTTGTCTATCTGCCCGTCTCTGCCTGTCTGGCTGTCTGTCTGCCTGTCCGCCCGTCTCTGTCTGTCTGTCCCTGTCTGTTTGTCTGTCTGTTTGTCTGTCTGCCCGTCTCTGCCTGTCTGGCTGTCTGTCTGCCTGTCTGCCCGTCTCTGTCTGTCTGGCTGTCTGTCTGTCTGACACTTCATTGAAGTTTATGAAGCAGTTGCGTAAGAAAAGTATTTCAGCTTTTAACCTATATTCACACAAGGCAAGAAGAAACTTCTAGTTTTGGAGAAAGCCAAGCTGCAAAATCGAATTATTCGTGCTTCCCTTGCACTGCTTTTTCTATCTGATTCTACAGCGCGGCAGAGAAGCTGTCATGTTTGCTCTGGAGGTAAGTGAGCTTCCTTAAAAAGGTTTTGTAGCAGAAAGCAACAAATTCAAATGTGGATGTTCATAATATATTTAAAATGATAGCGTTGGCACTGTACATGTAATGAGGTCTGTGTGATGTTTGTAATTGTGCCGGTAGACGAGTCTAATCTCAAGCCTACTTGATCGGCATAGCGCTCCTAAAGGATTATGGCTAAACATCAAAACGCTTTTAGCCGTGTATCGGCCGTACATGAGCATACTCATTTAAGGTAGATCAGGTCTACGCAGTCTTGCCTTACTGAGAGCACAGATGATTTATTGACTTCATGGAAATATTGAAATGCAATCTTGCTGGTTTCAGCAGTTGAAATAACTCGGAATATGCTTAGATATTATAATTGCACTGACTGCCACTGAAGCAGCAGCCAGCTAACGAGCTAATGCAACGTAGGTGCTCAAGAGTGGCACTTGTTGCATGCAATACACACGAGGTAGAAACATCCTTCAAGTTTCGATTTTACAACCACAAATCACATGCTAAATAAAATGGGACCTTTCCTATTCAAGATATGTATACATTGCAAGTAACTTTTTTGCAGCCGAGTATGTCCTTGCGCGGGTATCATGCAGCCGTCCTGCGAGCACACAATAAAAAAGCACTTCGTTGCCAATAATGGCGGCATCTGACTTTAGTAGGCCTGCCTGGTTCAAGTGAAACGTGCTGCCGTTTCTGTCCCATTTGTCCCGTTTCATGGAAGTGTATGGTGTTTCAGGCTTTCGCCATCCTTTGTCTCATAATAGAGCAATGTTATGGCGTTACTTCCGCACTCTTCGTGAGATTATTTCTCGAAAGGAAAGTACGAAGACCTATGGAATGGCTACATAAAAGCAATTCGGCATGTCCCCTGAATATGGTACACTCATGACGTTGGGCACTGCTAAGACAAAGCTCATCGAAAGAGTCTCGGGAGCGACAGATGGCGCCACTGGTTTGTTGCAGAGAAATCGGCAGCTCTAGAGCCGTGCAGCCCGCTAACAAAACGCAAATGCGATTGCCATGGATTGTCGTCTTTGACTATACATTATACCAATTATATAAGCTTCCCTCGCTCGTGCAGTATCACTTAAACTCAAACCCCTCATATAAGTTTCCAACCTCGGGACTTTGAGAACAATAAAATAAATTGAATAAAATATTTCCTGAAACCTAAGCGCATCTTACACGCAAGACCTTTTCGTAGCTAAGCTTTACCTTAAGCTCAAATTACGTGTGAAAACACTGCATGGGTCCATTAGAATGCATCGAAGGCAAATCATGCAACGAACTTCGCAACGTCTACGGTAACCTGATTTGGTTCAGAAATCAGCGTCAAGTTGTTTACCAGACATTAAGCCTGATGGTAATATTCAGAAGTCTGGATTCCTGATCCACAAGGACCGTGAACATCGAGTACCGTTGTTTTTCTTACGCTAAACGCGATCCTGATTTGAATCAATAAAAATGAATCGTAATGGACCCGCCTAACCTCGCAATTATGCACAAGGATATGTGCGTGTGTGCAGAGTTTGATAATCCTCCTTGTTAGCGGAGTTTCAAAGAAATGTTACTGGAGGAAGGTGTGGTGCTTCTGTCTTTCAACTCATATGGGGACGATTGGTAGGTCATAGACTTCTGCGTCCTTTGTGCGTATGGTTTGTTTATAATTTGGAAACGTAATCAGTATTTTTCAAGAAGAGCAGTGCCGAGAATTTTGTGTGTTCGTCCACCAATTGAAGTGCTCAGTCGTTCTCGCGGATAGTTATTCGCGTTTAACATTCCTCAGTGTGCAGGCAGTCGTAGGTTTCTAGACATGGCAAAAGAATAAGCGCAAGCTGACAAGCATAACCATTGGGAATATTGTTTTTTCATGCATCACGCCCTTATTTGTTAAATGTGGTTAATTTCCAATGCCAAAAGATGGCCGGAGGCCAGAAATGCAAATTTTGTACTAATCAATGCATCACCTATTGCTCCCTTGTTGCTGCTGAAGCGCAATGTTCGATTGTCCTGTGGATGCGTACTAGCGGTATAGATCCCTTTACATGGTAGAAATTTGGGCTTGTTGGTATATGATCTCCGCATTGCGTAGTGCTGGGTAAAGAATGTCTTAAGGAGAAAACAGGGCTGCAGAAGCCGCTATAAGCGCCTTAAGTGACCCTCAGCTACAGAATACGAAGTTCCCTTCATACAATTGTTGAGGGAAACTGTACGCTGTATTAGCGTGGCGCTTAAATATATGACACGCTATATTTTTGGGTTGCCGATAGGCATTTTTTTGTATCGAGTGAAACTTTTGCGGGCGTTTTGGGTTGTCTCGTAGTTGCTATGTCTTTTTTCTCCTTTGTGTTTCTCGAACATTAAAGCATGTGATATTCACAAGATTTGGTGATTTGACGAATTAAACTTAAAACCTTACCGAAGTGTTGAAGGTAAGTGACTTTGACCAAGTTGGTAGAGATCAATGTAAGGGAAGGTCAAGGCGTGTGATGCGCTGAAGAATAACACGAGAGGAACGGCGCTTCTGTTGTCCTTCTTTTTCTAGTCTTGTTCGCGCTCTGCCGGCGCTTAGAGCGCCATAATGTAAGTTAGTAGATTTTTCCAGAAAGTTAGTGATATTTTACTAACCCTATGTGCAGGCGCTCACGTGCGCAGACATATACGAGGTGACCCGCGTTTTTCTTTTCATAAACATTAGATGAAAAGAAAAGACTAAGCGCCTCCAGGCACTTAAATTGTGCTGAATTATATATGGGCTGGGCAAGAGGCACATGAAGGGAAAGGAGGATAGGACAGAGCACAGGCTATTAACCTTATTTCATAAAACCACTGAAAGCCTTTATATATCTTCGATCAGCCTTTACAGAGGTCGATCAGATCAGTATCATGGCAAAATCATGTGATAAGACAAAGGGAGATTGTTCAAGCTTTCCTTATCAGGAAACATAAGGACAAGTGCATAAGCACGCCTTCTATTTCACTCTAAGACAAAGTAGTTGCTTTTGTCGATAGCCATGTGGGAGTTCTAATGCTTTTCGCATTCCTCAGGTCATGGTATTTTCATCATCAAATGCTTTTATGTTTTTATTTCGCATCAATTATTAACTTTCCATACGCTTCTTTGTCAATTGTTTTTGTTAGCATTTTGTTTTTTACTGTTTATGCATTATTTATGATTGATTTTTTCTGTTTTGCTGTTGATGTGTTCTTAAAGCGACCTTGATGATTAGGTTTTTCCTGTCGTATCAATTTTTTTTCGCCAGTGAAAGATAGTGTGCACGCTTCGTTTCGGTGGTGGAATCTTAATTTCTTGTTTTCACGCCTCCAGGTAGCGCATCTGACTAGGTTGCCCATATAAAAGCTGTCTGTGGTTTCACGAAATAAAGTTAGTAGTCGGTACTGTCCCGTACTCTTCTTATTTTGTTGTGCATCTTGAGCAGCACTTTTATAATTCAAGTGGTAACCAACTAGTCCGCCAGAAATTATTAAGTTCGCTGAAATGTGTAGAAGCTCGCGATTTATGGTCCGGGTCATTCGTTATTGTGCTTTGCAAACTTTACTTGCCTGGTTTGCAATATATACATATATTTATACATATATATATATATACATATATATATATATATATATATATACACGAATTGCCTTAAGGCTCTTATGGTATGCACATCGCACCTCCCAGCAGGTACATGGGTTTGATCTCCGAGGCAGCCTTCTGCTTATATATCGGAGAAGGCGGTAGTGACCAGGTGACCTCATAGTCGCGTTGTTTGTGAAACCTTTTATGACGAGAAGCCTAAAATTAGGCAAATTCGCGTTTGTTTCCTGAAAACAATGCAAGCGTAAGGAGGCAGGTGCGCCTCTTTGTAGTGGCAGTGCGAAGACGACGACGACCCATGCGGTGATTGCGATGGAGCTCGTGCCGTTCGCTGCTGCTTGGCTGCTGCTAGACTATCAAATTTGTAATTAAATCTCATTACATTTTGTGGAGGCCGTTCATATCCTTGAAGTCTTCCTGAAGCGCCGCACTCGTACCTTGTCCCCCATCAACATGAGTGACGCGACCAACGCTCCGACTGAACCCATGGCTTCTATCACTTGCGCCAGCTTTCGCCGTCAGTCAGCGCGACCCGGCTATGACCTGAGAGCATGACGTCGAGCACCGGCTGTCCTCTTATGAGCGTTTATACGCTCCCGATAAATGGCACGACCAGACAAAACTGAACACTGTCATATTTTACCGTGCTGACGTCGCAGACCTGTGGTTCCGGAATATCGAATATCTGACATATCGAATATCGAATATCTGACATATCGATTTCATCCGCATTCAGGACACGTTACACCGAACTGCTTTGTCTGCACCACTGTCCGTAGGCTACGCGCCAAACAGCGTCTATGCCAGCCAGTACAGCAGCCCGGCGAGACTTTTCCCAGCTATATTGATAATGCATTGGGCCTTTGCAGCTGCGTTAGTCTAACCATGCCGGAGGATGAGATCAAACAAATATTCTGAAGGGCAGTGAGGACGACGCGTATCAAATGCGGCATTCCAAGAATCCAACTTTTCTCGCCATTTTCCTCAACCTGTGCCAGAGTCTATACAAAATGCGCGACAACGTACCAAACGTCTCGCAGGCTGACACCGTATTGGCCATTGCAGTTCCCACTGGACCCCATGCCGATCCTTCTGCTCTCGTACTTCAGCTGCAAGATTTCATTCGAGAGGAAGTGGAATGGCCAGCTTTCGCTGCTGCTTCATAGCCAGGAGCCTGTCCTACCACTGAGCGCCGCCGTGTAACAAACCATGCGTGCCCAGACATCTGACGCACTTCCTCTGTTCGTCCAGAAGCTTCTGTGTTGGCAGCGGTCTCCTATGCCTAACACGTAGTGCCTGCACGAAATGTAAGGAAATTTAATCACAAATCACAGCCTAGCAGCAGCGAACAGCACGACATCCCTCGCAATTACCGCACGTGGCGTCGTCATCGCCTTCAAGCTACCACCGAAAGCACGACGCGGTCCTGTTTCATTACAAGTGAGTAGTGCCAACTGAAGAATTGGGATCATCAGTCGCAATCCTTAAATTTTAGCAAGATTGTTGTGGCCTAAGCGCAAATTTCTTAAACACATTTTTAAGATAGAAACGGGTATCACAGAAGTAATCGCGAATTAATTATTGGCTTATGCCTTTCAGTTTCTTCCAACCAGATTTGGCGAAAGGATGGCCGCAGTCAAGTTCAAGGAGAAGAAGGTACTGGTAAGTGCGCAAGTATTGGTCTTCATTTTGTCGTAAATTTTTGTATATTACACACTGACACGCCTCTTATGCCAGAGAGGCGTTCAAGAGTGACAGTGTTGATTTCATAAAAGAAGCAAAGAGAACAGTTTAATTCGTCGCGACTGCAGCCGCCTAGATGAAGTTATCGAGCTCCATCAATTGCATTTTACATACCGCGCGACGCATTTGTTGCCAAAAAAAAGCAATGGGAACAAAAAACTTGTTTGTTCATTTGTTCACACAAAGAACCGTTACACCTCAGCTGGAACGATTTGCCTATTTACCAAGAAATTAACGGGAAGTAACCATTCGTACAATTGAGGGCGGCACTGTCGTGGTATGTCTTCCATGCACTTCTAGGGCTTATGGCGCTCACCGCTGACGAAAGAAAACGAAAACAAAATTGACTAAATGAATGGATTTTTATGGCCTGCCTCATGCGCTGTGCTTTAAGTTTAACGCTTAATGGTTGGCTCTGACGAAATACCGCAAGGCGCGATTCAGCCAATCCAAGGCTGAATCGACTCCATTGTGCGGAACGCGCAACGCAGAATGGCGTCGCCGTCATCGGAAATATTAGCATGACGGAGAACATGTCGAGTCTCTTGCGTAAGGGGCCAAAGTTCAGCCATGAACCCTGCCTGCCTGTTCACGAGTTGCTAGCCATGATCCGACGAGTTGAGGCGAAAGATGAGAACGAAGACAGGGACCGATGCCTAAAAGAGGCCGTGGGCGCTCTTTCGAGGACTGTTGACACACCTTCTTCCGACCAACGTCAACACCCTACAACGATTGTGGTGTCCTTTTTCAAGCACAGAAACTTGTGTGCCTACTCCAAGGTGACAAGAGTTGGGGGCTTCGTAGTGATGCCGGCAGATTTGTACAGCAGGAAGGCAGGATGAGCTGCGGCCAATAACTTCTTCAGGATAAATACCAGTGGAACAAGGGTGAAAAGCAAGCATGTAATTCCTTTGCGCAGAAACTTAGAATTGACGAAACTTGCGCGGGCCATTCGTATTTGTAAGAGAAATGCCTTGGCTGCGTTCTTCACAGCCAAAACACACAAAACTGAAGTTACATTTGGGACAATTGTGAGTCCCAAATGCAGCGCTTGGCGGAACGCGATTACACTGTTTTTGTTGAGGCACCTTAGTTCACCTCGGATTAGTGACACATTTGCAACGGAAAACTTAAATGATGTCAGGCAACTTTTGCAAATAACAACTTCGATTGGACACTTGTTCTCTATTTATCGCCAGGATTTAGTTTGTTCTGTCCCGCACGATAAACTGTTTGCCAGTGTCAGCAACTGCACTGACGAGAACAGCGCCATTGCTTCCCAAAATGCACAAGGTGTGACGGTCCACGCTTTGTTATCATTACTTTAGTTTTATCTAAAAGTAACCTTCATCAGTTTTAGAGATGGATTTTATGTACAAAGACAAGGTATCCGCATTGGCTCCTGCGTCGCATCTGTGCTTTGCAAGATATTTTTCTCCACCATTGACCGTGCCTTACACCATCATTTTATTGTGGGGGGGGGGGGGGATGTTTCGCGCATATTCAGATATGTCGATGATCTTTTTAATTATTTTAAAGTATCAATGTGTAGATACGTACCTGCCCATCGTTGATGACGTTACGGCTTTTCGCTGCCATGAGAACGGATTGGAGTTTGCACATGAGCTGCCGTCTGGAAATTGTTTACAGTTTTCAGACGTCAACATCACTTTCCAGAGGGGTCCCACCTGCTGGGCAATTCGCCACGGGCAAGGAAGGAGTTGATGCCATACGATTCAGCCCATTCCGAGACAGCGAAGTGAACTATAGCCTGTCACTGCCTAGAATCTGCTCTCCTAAGGCACAGTGCAGGTAACTTTTAAAAGACAATGCGATCGTCTGTCTGAATGCGACCGTCTTCGCCGAGTCACTCCCCCAGAAACTCAAGATCTGGAAGAATACAAGACGGGCAGAGCTTGCGCAAGGACCTGAAGTTATGCCGTAATTGCACCGTGTATCCCACAACCTGAAGAAGGTTCCAAACAGACATATGGTGCCCGCATTGTTCTCCACGCCTCGCAAGCTCGCTCAGTTACACCCACGCATATTATCTGATAGAAGTAAGAAGCACGGTTGCTGCAGGAAACAGTCCAGGCCACATTGACACGTGTGCTTCTTTATCTTTCACCGGTGGCCGCGGTTCACCGGCTGACAAATGTTAAACGTTATCGCTCAGCGCAGGAGGCACCTGCATGTATCGCAAGTTTCTCGAATGTTATCGATAGTTCTAGCCGTTTTCTGCTATCGCTGCACCTTTTATAATCTGATTGTGTGCGAAATGCATGGGGAGTAACTGTTATCGTTCGTCCTCCCGTTGCTCTCTTTCCATGAAGGTACTAAACACTTACTCTCCGAAATTTGCACATGGCACGCACATTCATGCAATTAGTCCTTTGAGGGACGAAAGCGCCGTTTTTAGGACTAACGGCCTAGTTACTCCCGTTTTTCCCTGGATTTTTCTTAAGGGTGCAACCTTTGCATATACCATGGCAGTGCAAGAAACAACACAGATCATGGCGTCCAAGCTGGTTTACAGAAGGAATCCGACGTCGACACTCGACGCCATGCTGCCGCATGTCACCGACGAACAGAATGTAGACGTCGCCGCCTATCTCCAGCACGCCGAAGAATCTCGACAGCTTTCCCGCCGGCGCATCAAGGACCAGCAAAGGACCGACAGCCGGCACTACAATCTTCGACGACGCTTCGTCGAGTACCAGCGCGGCGACCATGTGTGGGTCTGGACTTCGATACGCCAACGAGGATTTAGGGAGAAACTGTTACGACGCTATTTCTCCTCCTACAAGATCATCCGACGTATTGCCGAACTTAACTATGAGGTCGTGCCAGACGGCATTTCGCTACCACAGAAGCGCCGCGCAGGACCTGAAGTCGTCCACGTGGTGTGTCTTAAGCCTTTCTAAGTTTGCTGACAAAATTAGAAACTGTTTCTTTGCTGGCGTTTTGACTTCTTTATTATTTGGGGTTTTCTTTCCGCTTTTATGTTTGTTTGCGTCATCGGGACGATACTGTTTAAGAGGGCGGCATTGACACGTGCGCTTGTTTGTCTTTCTTCGGTGAAATTATTGGGAAGTGGCCGTTGGTACAGCTGAGGGCTCCACTGTCGGAGTGTTCCTTTTGTAGGCGTCTCGGGTTTCTGGTGCTCACTGCTGATGAAATAAAGCCGAAAGAAAAACAAATAGGCAGCCAAAATAAATACCACTGGGGTTTGCAATAGGGATGGCACGTTCTCCTGGTGCACAGAAATTTCGGGAACGGGGAGGGGCTCTTGAAGTGCACTTCCACCCCCTGGCTACACCACTGCCGGCCGTCACATGATCGGACACAAGTGGGTTCTCCCCACTGAGGGATGTTTGGACGTTGCACTGACATCAACAAATGATAATCGCCACGGCACGAGATGGCAAGAAGGGATTAGAATGCCAACAGCGTGAGCCATAATCCTGCCTAAATTAAGAGAAAAATTGATGGTCGTCTGCGGAGTTTTGTGCCGACAATACAATGTGAATATGAGGTATGCCGTAGTAAAGGCCTCGGGACCAATTTTTCCCACCTTGGCTCTTTAACATGCAACCTGTGCATGGTACGGGAGTGTTTTTGTATTCGGTCATTGACTCGCGCTCGCGGCGGTTGTGGTCGAGTCCATTACATTGTGCTTACTCACGCCACATAATGTTGGTTTGAACAGAATAAAGGTATTAACGGGAAGCATAGAATCGTGCCAGGCAATACAAATAATAGAGCAGATACCTCGCGGTCTTATAAAACTAAATCATTCGTACCGAAGAAAAGGAAATCAAGTCTCTGCGATAGTGACAGTTGAGGACGACATCGAATCTGGCACTGTGATGAAGTTGAAAAATTTCGCAGGCATACGATAGAACCAGCCATCTGACGCAGGACAGAGCTGAACCGATATCTCTCTATAAAATGTTTGTCCTGCAGTAGATAATATATAGTATCAGAATGTTGCTTATTTAGCTAACGCTCTTTAAAGTAGGGCCTCGTCTCATGCGTTTTATGCGCCTATTTTTATGGGATCGCAAGTGTCATGGGGGAAGTGACAGCCAAATACTCCTCCAGAGGGTCAGTGTACGTTCTGGCGTTGAAATCTTTTTAAACTCGAGGGAGCTTCCTAATGTGACTGCACCTCGAACAGTATGGCACAAAGTGCTGTCAGCAATCTTTCTCTTTTCCCGTGTTTGAGACGCCTGTGCGAGACTGAAAAATGCAGCAATACGGGAATTCGAACATGCGATCGTGAGTAGAGGCCCGCGATTCTCTACCTGAACACATCGCCATCACGCTATCACGCCATCACGTCAGCCTTAATATGGTAGGGGCCGAGGGGGCGACTCCGCGGGCGGAAGAAGTGGGTTAGGTGAGATCAAGGGAGGAGGCGTTCGTCCTGCAGCGGACATAAAAAATAGGCCGATGATTATTCTGAGGAATATGATGTCGATTCCAGAGAACGTAAAACTTAATTTGTGCTTTGAGGACTGCGGCGAAACTTCTTATGCGCTTCATAATACGCCGTTCTAACGACCAGGAACGCTTGTCTAACAACCTTTATACATCTGGTGTAAATGCACTGAACAGATTAAAGGTTGATAAAACTATATCAGCGACAGCGTGACGCCATACCTGTGCATGTTTATAGTTGGCGCAATGCTTTATTCTGTAAAGATAACGCAGAAGTAATGTGGCTCGTATAAAGTCCCAATAAAGAAAGAAATCCACAATTCGGCAAATCGACAGACTACAAACCTTACGCGCATATCGCGCATAACAAAGACTGCATATTACTCACATACAAAATTGTGGACAATTATTGTACTCCCTTGGGACCGGAGAAAGAATGTAAGCGTTGTACAAAGGGGGCTCTAAACAGGTAGAATGCGATGGTTTATGTATTTCTGTGCAACAATAATTTAACTCACATATGTGTATCTTTTTCCGGACATCAGCCCTAACATGGCCTGTTTGCCTCCAAATAAAATTCTGTGTATGGCATGTTGTCGCAGAGCATCGTGAAAAGATTGCCACGAGTTGTTAAAGAACTTCTATTCGCACTAACAGCTTTGCGGTTATAAATTATTCTCTTGCGCAGATTGACCTGCAACTTGCCATAGTGGCCTAGAGTCTCCACAACATTACTATTGATCTAGTAGTTGCTTGCTTTATTTATAGCTCTTGGCATAGCATAGAATAGCTAGGCTATATAGCATAGCATAGCATAGCATAACATACCATAGCATATATAGCATAGCATAGCTATATAGTATAGCTCTTGAACACCCTAAACAACACAAATGTCATTAGAGAACTGAGGGTAAACAGCGCGAATAAAACAAGGATGCAAGGAAACAAATACCACAGACAAGCACTGGCTGCCAACTGGAAGTTTATTTGAAATTCACCAGCCATTTATACCTTATTCAGCATAGACATAAGCACCCAGTCGCAAAAACATCTGCAAACCACCAACGTCATAATCGTTCATCCAAAAAGTGCTATTTCTTTTCCCGACAAGGCAAGAGAGGGAGTGCTTACACATTTATCTCCTTCTTTTCTAATGTGGTTAGCCTCTACTATTTCCCTTTTCCTCTTGCCTTTACCTTTCCCTATGAATTTTGTTTTAACCAAATATGAGAGTGCAGTGACACTTGCTGCAGTCTAACTTGATTAAGAGAGGCATAGCAACCACGTGCATTAAGGCAGCACTTAGTAAGTCGTGTGAGCATAAGTGCAATCAAAGTTCTTTAAATCAGGCAGCGTGATTACAGAACGCAGGCTTTCCCAGTTCTGTGACCACTTCTGTATGCGAAGCCATCTTGCAGAAAGAGCAAGGGAGTTCCGAAACTTCCCCCCCCAAAAAAAAGAATGAAGACAAGAGACAAGCGCACGTGGTGCCATACTTACACAAGTTGTCACACAATCTGAAGAAAATTTCCAATAGACATAACATTAATTTGATTTCGGTGCCCCGCGTAAGCTGTCCTCGATATGTAATCGCGTGAAAAAGCGTGAAAGGCCCCTTTCACCACAAGTCGTAAATCCCGTTTCACTGAGTGCAGGCGCAACGTTATCTATCAGATACCGCTCAGCTGTGGAAAAACTTATATAGGTCAGACGGGACAGTGTTTCAATGGAAGTGCTCGTCAGCACAGCAGTAACATAAAGAATGGCTATGGGAGTCATTCAGCAGGGCACTGTAACAAGTATCACTGCACTCGCATATTTGAAAAAACTAAATTCGTAGGGAAAGGTAAAGGTAAGAGAGAAAGGGAAATAGTAGAGGCTTATTACATTAGAAAAGAAGGAGATAAATGTGTAAGCACTCCCTCTCTTGCCTTGTCGGGAAGAGAAATAGCATTTTTGGATGAACGATTATGATGCTGGTGATTTGCAGATGTTTTTGCGACTGGTTGCTTACGCCTATGCTGAATAAGGTATAGATGGCTGGTGAATTTCGAATAAACTTCCAGTTGCCAGTCAGGGCTTGTCCATGGCATTTGTTTCCTTGTGTCCTTGTTTTATTCGCGCTGTTTAACCTAACTTAAAGATACGAATAACTAGCCCTCATCAAGATCTTACTAATGCCATTAGACACGCTGTCAATATTGGCTTTGGATATCTTTCGACACTTGGAATTCTTTAATTGGCTGTGAAAGCTCGTAAAATGAGGAGGTTTTTCTAATTCTGATTTATCGGCAGACGGCGGTTTCATCCAGCAATCGAAGCCGCGATCACGAAAACGACTGAGCATCGTAGCCATGTAATGTCACCGCAGGCGGACACTGCCCCCCTTAGCAGAGCGATATCAAATTGATTGGCTTTTTTTCGTCAACTATATCACACAATTTTTACTACATTGGTTAGTGGCTTAGGGGTTTCTTGATAACAGATCATAACCGCATCTTGTGCATGGAAGGAAGGTCCAGCCATCCTTTGCTTTATGCAGGAGGATTTCATGCTGGATCTGACGGTCGTAGTCGTCACATTAATAGTTGACGTAAGTACTCGTCCGACCTACGGCACCACTCGAGCATGACAGCAGCTAAGTAATGTTAGCCCTTTGGTAGGCAACGCGACATATGGCGCCTGATTCTATGTTTACAAACAACACAAACCGGTAGCAGAGCTTGTGTACAATTTTTCTTTACTTACTCTTGCTCTGCAGCTAGATTTCATCAATCGATTCGTCTTTCTTGAAGCCACGTGTTAAATGGATACTCTTCCGAACAAACAAACGCTTTTCTTGCTCTATAGTACAAGCACAGGGAAAACCGAAGCTGCCGCCATTATTCATTATCTTCTATTACTTAAAGAGCCGTTTCCATGACATTTCAGAGCTTTGATGTGTTTAGTGAGGTAAGGCATCTGAATTTGCCATACCCACACTGGCTAATAAGAGATTGTTTTTAGCGTCATTTATACAACATAGCGGTGTAAATAAGGACTGCGTGCCCTTTGAAGCTTTCCGTGTAGCATTTATTTTTGGGGAATTGTCGTTATATTACGATGGTCGTGTAACGGGTGTTGGGTAAATGGAAAAGAAACATCCCAACAATACTGTCTCCTGCATTTGTAGCTATGTCACGTGAGCACTGACCGTACTATATTTTAGCGCCTCACGACGGCGACAATCAGTGAGTGCCAGAAGTACGCATAGGCGCACAAAGCTTTCTGCTGTGAAAGCGTCTTCTACTGCGCTGGTCGCTTGAGAACGAGGCACGCCCATTGGTAGCGTGCTCGTGGCTTCTAAAAATGAGGAAGTCTGTATATGCTGCGTGTACATTGTACTAGTGTACAAAATATGCTTTAGATCGTTTTACAGGCCTCCATGATGAGGTAGAATCTCGTAACGCCGCTCAAGAATGCGCAGCACGGAGCAAGATTTGCACATGAGAACGTGAATCTCAGAACAATAACAGGGCGCCATGCACAGAAGGCGATCTCGTACGGCATGTGCGACTAGTTTTCACACTCCACTAAAGGACTCTAGATTGAGAAATAACCCGCAAGGAGAAGGAATGCTGGCTTTATTGAGAAACTTCAAACCCTCTGCCGATGAGGTTTTTCATGGCAGAAGACAAAACTTGGTGTTATTGCGGCGAAATGCATTGCTTACCCGAATCCGGCGCTTTGCTTCACGGCCACGGGTGATGGTGGCATGCTCTTTGAAATGGGCTGACATCCCCTAATGGTGTCGCCTTCGAAACGGATTGGCGACAAATACTCACCTAGCCTTCTTGAGTTACTCAGGCTTTGCTGTATCTGTTACAGTCTAGAACTTTGCCTAGATATTTTTTTTATTTCTTGAAGTTACCTATGCCTGTAACGACTCCGGCTGTGCCAGCAAGGACGAAGCCCTCGCACGACGCATCGCGACGCACAAGGGCGTGCCATTGACGGTGTTTTTCAGGCCGCGCGACATTTCGTAAAGCGAGGAGAGTTCACAGCTTTCTTTTGGGCACGGTGAGCGCGACAAGCAGGATATTCGTCGAATCCGGCATTAATAACGGTTCTTTGTCAAGAACAACAAAAAAAAGAAAGAAAAAAGGAAGAAAAAGAGTAAGTTTACCATTTTTAGTAATCTTGGGTCGGCAGTGGGACACATACGTGCCGCTCTTATTCTTACGCACACAATGCTTGTCATCTAGAGCGATAGCTTTTTTCTAAAGGCGATTAGGAACGTAACAAAATTAAATTCCAGAGCGTGTAAAAAGCCGAATTTCACCTGCTGTCGATGTACAGCACCATAAAACACACACACACACACACACACACACACACGCACACGCACACGCGCACACGCACACGCACACGCACACGCACACGCACACGCACACACACACACACACACACACACACCTAATGCGTAGGCCTATGTCTTAGACACAACTGTTGTTACGCGGCTGTTAATTTCATTATGCGTCTCATTGACCCTCCGTCTGGCTTGGATTTCTACAGAGTTGTGCGTCCGACAACTTAATGTTGGCTAGCATTAGCTCGTCTCACTTTACCTATGTGACAGCCACACCGTTACGACTACCGAAGCACTTTACTCGATTTATGCACGCTGCACGGAGCCAGCTCGACTGCCGGGATAGTAGTACCTTCTTCCATTACCTTCTCGCAGCGAGCCCGAAAAGACGTTGGAGATAACGCATGTGAGCGGCCAATTAAATGCCACACAACCTCTAAATGTTATCCTATTCGTAGGTGTTTATGAAACTGTGCCGTTCTGCACTAATTCTGAGCATAGATTATCTCCTTACCATTTCTTTGTTCCGTATATTTCATGCCTGGCAGATAGGTGTCGCTTTTGTTAATTTTGTACGTATGAAATCTACGCAACAAGGTTTCAGGCTTATAAATATTCGATAAACTGGTTTTCGCACTGCGGGTAATATTTGCACACAGTCTTGTTATTCATACTTATCGCAGAGCCAGAGGTGTGAAGTAAAAACAAAATAATGGCGTCTTCCAGTGCCGGATTTACAGCATATGGTTTGAATAACAATCATACCGGCCTTTATTTGTGCAGCTTTTCGTCCTCCACCGACTTCAAGTCTTCTCCAACCGGATGGGGTCAACACTAGTGTAGGCGTTGCGACGAAAGAATGGGTCTGCAAGAGTGCCTGTGGCCAGTGGCACACGAGTTGTGCCTCTCGATGTACCTTTTATTACATCATTTTTATTTCTGTGGTATCATCGTGTTCTAATTAAAATTGTCGATAATAGTTTTGCTTTGCATCGATGTTCTAAAGTAGCATTGTGTGAGGAACGAGAAGGGGAATGAAGTAGGCACATTTTCGGGGCAAGTCACAATCTTTTGAAGAAAACTGACACTGACATCAAAGAAAATATATGTTGAATTACCAGGTTTGATTGAAACGTCGACTTAGTAAATAACAGAAATTGAAAGTGGACGACAGAATAGCGGGATATAAAAGGGATGGAAACCCATGTTTTCGTATTACGTGTGGAAAGCTTTGACCAGTGAAGCTATCATGGCCCCATATTCACATCCATTTCCTCGAATATTATGTGTGCAAGATCTAGGTACGGCAATGTTAGATTGCACCACAAATCGCAGCCTGGGTGGTGGATGTGCAACACCGTTTCTGCTGCAAGACGTCGCGTGATACGTGAAATTTGCAGGCGCCCAGGTAAAAAATTCAATGACACCTATTCACTTCTTACGACTTGCGAATGCGAAAGCATTAATGTACAAGTTAACGCGGCTGAATGGTCTGTTGTTCTATGTTATCGACTTTCCCGGCTAAATTAGTGCGAGCTACTTTTTACACGAATTCTACCTTATCACGTTGGCTTTAGACAAGATTATTTGGACGATATTGCAGTGCCGCATGCCACTGACGTGCTGCGCGACGAGACTTAGGAAGCAGCAGCGTTCAACAAGACCAGCAGGCACGCGTAGTAGCTAAGCCCAGTGAGCGAGAGAGAGAGAGTGATGGGCACCATGCGCCGGCTTCCGAGAGCGAGACGGCGGGACCCTCAAGCGAGCGTCACGTGACTGCCTCGTCGACAGCAACCCTTCTCACCCCGCGGCTTCGCATCGTCGTATCTGCTCCGTCGAGATGAGGTTGTGACGTGGTGTACGTCGTAGCCAATGATAATTTAAGTACCGTTTCGCTGCTACAGACAGCGTCTTTTTCGCTCAATCGGCCATTTGACGTTTTCGAATAAAAAAAATATCCTCGTATGTTACTTGGACGCATCAAGGCTTCCGAATTAGACGCCGTCGCTATGAATTGAACGAGATCAAGGGAAAAAGGCGCAGGATATTCGTAATTCACCAAATCATGAACGAAAGACACATTGACTAGATGCACAGCATTAGGTGAATTATTTGTTTTAATATAAATGTTGAATGAGCGATATGAAAGTGGACGAAGAAAACAACTTAAAGCAAGTGGAATACGAACACACGCCCTCGCATTATGTGTGATATGTAAACAATTAGGTTTGAATCCTCAACCTCGGTATAGTTTGGATGCGTCTCAGAATGACACATGTGAGGGGTACCAACAAATACCATCAAAAGAATGTCGCTGAGCAAACCTTGCGCAAACACAATCAAAGAAAGAAAACTGAATACAGTTAAGGAATAGAAGTACGTCGGCGTCTTTTTATCATGAGAATTTTTGTGGCAACGTCATATCGATGACATGGCTGGGAAAGCATGTGGTGTTTTGGAATTACTAAGACGAAATAGTAAGTGGTGTACAAAGGATACTGCACAACTTTCTATGAGACAATTTGTCAGTGTTTGTGTACGCATGTACACTGTGGGATCTGTGGTCGAAAGTTGACGTAGTAAAAATACGAGTGCAAAATATAGCTATCAGGTTTGTTTATAACAACTGCTTTCGTGCATTCAGTGTGTCAAAGGAAAATAAAACGTTAAAATTAGGGAGCATAGGGGAGCGCAGAAAAATACTAAGATTAAATGTTTTTCATAACATTTTGTTCTAAAGCATGCATTAAGAGCGACCGATACTTGTAAAAAAAACCCTGTTATGTGTCCCTTTGTAAAACCATGCAAATAAAGTTAGAGAAGTTCGTTGTAGAACTAAGTTCTTTCGGAAGCCTTTCTTCCTACAGCTATCGTATTGGAATGGCGGATTCACCAATGTGCGCTAAGTGCAAGTGTGAAGAGACCATCAGTCACCTTCTGTGCCACTGTTCTCGCTTCGATAATCAACGCGAGACTCTCCAGTGTGCCTTAAATAGACTGGATGACAGGCCATTTACGGAAGCGAAGATCTTGGGGGCCTGGCCTCATAGTTCATTGGCCCAGAAAGCAGTTCGAGCGCTTTTTCGCTACCTGAGGGCAACAGACTTGAGTGCCAGACTGTAGACATCCTACACCTAAGTTCTCTCTCTCCCTCTTTCACTCCCCATTCCCCTCCCCACGTGTAGGGTAGCAAACTGGACTCAGTCTAGTTAACCTCCCTGCCTTTCTGTCTCCCCTTCTCTCTCTCTCTCTCTCTCTCTCTTTCTTCCGCCGTACAATTCCTGAATGAAGTCGAGGGTTTGACGGAAGCCCGTCTGGTCGGGATAAAGCCTGAAGCAATACAACGACGAAACAAACCAAAAGAAGTACTAAAAAAGGAATAAATCTAAAAGACGTTCCGGCTTCCCTACGGCCAAGAAAGAAACCGGAAATCCTGGCTCTATCGGGAATCACTGGAGGTACAAAAAACGCGTCGCACGCTCAATCGAAATAAGGTCCTCATTGTCTAGAGTCAAGGATCCAGTTCCGTGCGGTGTTACGGGAAGTTCTTTTTCAAGAGCACAGTGCGCGTCACTGTTGTGTAGAGCGCGGAAACGACGGCCGTCCGGGCGCTCCGGCGATAGCCAGCGACGACAAAAGGTGGTTGCTGGGCTCGAGATTAAGAAGTGTCTGGGCGCGTTCGGCCAGCGCACCTGATCTCGGGCCCAGCCACTACCGTTAGACGTCGCTGGCTCGCTCCGGAGCGTCCCGGGCCGTCACCGTTCGCACGCTCTACACAAGGGTGACGCGCACGGCAGGGCCCAAAGAAACATTGAATCCGAGCCACCTGTGAATGCGAGTTCTCTAGTTTACGATATTTTTTGCGGAGGACGCAGTTGACTGTCGCTGCCGCAAAGGAACGTTTTATCCTCCAGCCATGTTAGGACCTGTAGCGTGCCAACATGTAATTTGAAGAAAGAATGTTTTGTCGTTCGTTTCATCGGCATTTGCTTGGCTTGTTATAAAACATCGTGTCCTCGACCTTCGCAGTGAAGGGCGGTATATAGTGGCTTTGTGAACAGTACATCAACTAGATATTTATACAGGCGCTTACGGTTCACAGACGCTATGTGTTACAATGACAAATACGTTTTGAGAATTTCGCGAAAATTCCCGGTGACCTTTCTGGCCGTTGTATGGTAAGGCGTCGTTGGCCGTTGTATGGTAAGCGTTGTTGGTAAGGCGTTCTTGCAGTTGCATCTGCAAAACCTTTCGCAAAAAATACGTTGCCATCGTCTCATACAAAGAGGAAGTCAAAAATAATTGTCTGATGAATAAACATGGCAGTCCGAACCCCTTTGCTTTGACACATTTGAGTTGGTTATTGCGTCTGCTGCGCGAACAGATTGCGGGTTTTCAGCAGAATAAACCGTGACATACACAGAAACTGCAAGACTTACTTTGCAGCCAGCAATAGATTGCACATCGTCGCACTCACCAACGTGTAGGGATCATTCCGCCGCCAACACTCAGAGTTGAGCTTTAGTCTTTGTGCTTCCCTTTTTGCTTAGGCGGTAGTGCTGCAAAGGCGACACCAAGCACTTTTTGGGCTGGTTTGTCCGCTGGCTGTACGCTGAAGCCAGCTGGCTATTGCCTCGCAGACAGGAATGCCATTCAAAACAATAAATAGGATAACCCAAGCTTTGAGAAAGGAACGTCGCATAAAGGGCCCTCAGCACAGACACGGCATTCGGGCAACAACGAACGTCTAGGACAGGGCCATCGTAGCTGCAGCATCATTGAGCCCACGGAGCACAGTCAGAGAAATACAGCAGCCCCCGTATTCAGAAATGCACCATAGGTTGAATCCCATGCTTGAATTCATGTAAGCGACACCGGTAGTTGACTGTGAAGTGCCGCCTCAACGAAGTTTAGCCTGAAGAAGCACGTCACCTGCAGAAAAGCGCTTCTTCTTGAAAGAAGAAACAATGCTTCCCGGGAAAACGTATGACACTTGGCCTACCGATTTCAGAGCCGGAGAGAAACTGCTGCGGGTGCGCTCGGCTGTGACGGAGAGCAATGACGTCGCTACTGGCGCAGCCAATCGCGCGCCTCTTTCTCCATTTTTTTTTCGCGCGTGGGCTTACGTCGCAGGAGTTTTCGGCGTACAGGCGACAGCCAGACGGACAGATGAACGAACGAACAAATCGGCTAGCCATATCCAGCTTCGCTGTAAAAAATTCGCTCGTTACAGCATTCGAGGTGCAGCTCATTGTCTTATTACAGACGTGCTAACTTAAAACTAAATTATGAGGTTTTACGTGCCAAAAGCACTTTCTGATTATAAGGCACGCTGTAGTGGGGGAGTCCGGAAATTTTGACCACCGGGGGCTCTCTAACGTGCACCTAAATCTAAGCACACGGGGTTTCTTCACAATTCGACCCCATCGAAATGCGGCCCCCGTGGCCAGGATTCGATCCTGCGACCTCGTACTCAGCAGCCCAACACGATAGCCACTGAGCAACTACGGCGGGTTGTACGTCCTAACTTGAAAACAATCTCAGTTCGTAGATATAGCCGGTGACCGTCTTGAGTTGAAAACTGTAAAAACTGGCGTTCCGCTGGGGTGCCTACTGGGTCCGTATCTTTTCATCATCATCATCATCAGCCTATTTTTTGTGTGCTGTAGGACGAAGGCCTCTCCCTGCTATCTACAATTACCCCTCCTCTGCCCCAACAGATTCCAACTAGCGCTCGCGAATTTCCCGATTTCATCGCCCCACCTACTCTGCTGGCGTCCTCGACTGCGCTTCCCTTCTCCTGGTACCCATTCTGTAATCCTAATGGTCCAACGGTTATACAACCTGCGAATCCTTTGATTTTGTACATAATTGAAATAGTCAGTGTTGAAGCATCTGCAAAGCGTAGTTTGCATGGACGGCGCCACCCTGTTTGCTCGGGTTCTGAAATCTCAAATCGAGTCAATGCAACGCTTGCAAACAAACACATCTGGGCGACAAGCAATTCTCGTAAGATTATCGTAGGAGAAATAAAGACAGTGTTGTTTCAGCGACGTAACAGTTTCAACGATCTTCCAATAATTTAGAAGGTACTGAAATAGAAGTAGTGTCTTCTTTCAAATCACCTAACGGAGATTTCTCAGAAACAATGTCATGGGATCGCCAAGTAAATTACCTAGTTAATAAATTGTCTACAGCAATAGGTATTAAGCGTCACCTTTTGAATTGTCATACTACATTCAATAATATTCATATATGATTCATATATCATATATTCAGAATATATGTATCATATATCATAATAATATATTCATTAATATGATTTAGGTGCACGTTAAAGAACCCCAGGTGGTCGAAATTTCCGGAGTCCTCCACTACGGCGTGCCTCATAACCAGAAAGCGGTTTTGGCACGTAAAACCCCATTATTTAATTTTTTTTTAATTCTCCTTCAGTATGCATACTTGCTGCACCATGGCGCTTGTTTTCGCGCAGCCTCTTCTGCCCGTTCTTTTGTGTCACAACTTGCAGTCGGCTGATTACCAACATTGTCTAAAGAGAAATTCGTACGTAAAGTTTCAGTGTACATATGCAGGGTGTCCTTACGTAACTTTAGCCAAATATTACAAATATGCTAATGCCACGTATACCTGGACAGACCCAAGGTAATGTTGTCTACTGTCGCTTGGAGATACTCAGTGTGTGTTTTTTTTTTCATTCTACCTAATCACATTATTAGTCCTAATTTTTTAGTCCACTGCTCAAATATTATAACTAGATGAAAAGTGTCAATGGGAAATTTGTAGATAACCGTAAACTCCCGATATTGCTTTCTGTTGTTCAATACGCGCTACATCAAGTGTTTTTTTCCGAGGATGAAAGCAGCCCGCGAATGCACGCAGTGCTTCGAGCGGCCAGTCGCGTGGCAATTTTGCATGCATTTGCAGGCTTCTTGCACGCTCGGAAAAACACTTTCATGGAGCGAGTAGTGAGAAACAGAAAGCTGTATCGGAAGTTTTTCATGCCGGTCTACACTTTCTTCATTTACACTTTTCATCTAATCATAATATTTGATAAGTTCATCAATTATTTAAGGCCAGCTATGTAATCATGCAGAATGAAAAAAAAAGATAGCTTCAGTGTCGCCAAGCGATGGCACAAAACACTACCTTTGTTCTATCTAGCTACGTGGCATTTGTATACTTTTAAACTCTGGCGAAATTTAGCTGGGACACCCTGTATATGCTGTCTATTGTCACTTTACACGTGGTAAAGGCAACTCTCTATACGTGCATCCACGTCAGTGCAATTCATTGTCTCATTACTGCCACAGTAGAATAATTGCGCAACGTTCACTGGTATCCAGTTTACAAGTTTATCCAATTACCAGACTAGACGTAAAGGACGTTGTTGCATGTATATGTTCGCCTGTGAACAAAGGCGCTGTAAGGGGAGAAGGCACACCAACAAAAACTTAATCTTGTGATACATAACCATTGCATTAGAACAAGAAAACGGTCTTGCTTGATAAAGCCTGTCAAGCTTTGCATCTCCATAGGAGCCTAAACATAGCGCAACTAATGTGGCGAAAATTAAGCGAAGCATTTCTCCTTCTTTGAATTCGGATACTTAATTGCGGCTCGCTCAGGAAAGGGAAAAGGGAAAGAGCGAATGCTCTTTTAAGGACGGGTCAAAATCATAGTTTTCTTTTTACATTCCGTTAACTTTCTGTATATTGAAGCTTACTCCCGTCAGCATTTTAGTCGAAGAACGCAGTAATTTGACATTTACTAAATATAGAACTATCTGCACGTCACCGCCCCTGCATTTATGAACGTCATAAACAAGAAGTTCTAACGCGAAAAAATAGAACACATTCACTATAAGACAGCGTCGCCATTCATGCTATATTCAACAATTTCATCAAAATTTTTTTGTGTTATTACACTTAGGTTCCTCCGAGACAGCCGTGTGCACAGTGGCTACAGCTGGTGGTTTGGCTTATGACGTCATGGTCATCGCGCAGCCAAAATGTCAAGTGGGCCATAGCCAATTCTTTAAAGGAAAGTACGGCATGTTTTTTTATCAATATTGTCAAAAATGCACCGCAGATGCGGTTATCATTTTATGCTGCACTGTTTAATCTGGCGTCACTTGTTGTTCAGGCGTGTAACTATAGTGGACCTCTCGTCTTTGCTGGTGCATTGCTGAGACGTCGAATCGGCCGTGATCAACTGGTGTGCGGCTTTGTGTCGTTTACATTGCCACTAAGACCTTCTAAAACATATTTCAAGTAGAGGGAAGGCATCCATGGAACGCGATTCCCGTGAAAGGTCACTTATGCCTGCTCTACAAATGTTTGAGTGCTTGAAAGGTTACACTTCTTTTAAAGCCATCTTTTACATGGTGGATGTAGTGCTGATGCCTCTTTAAAAACGCTTTCCTGACAAATAACGAACGGTTGGCTAAAACGTTGAATGCTGGTGAAATCATTAAACGCCTTAATTTGTAGCATACGTCGCGCTTCGGATCGCAACACTATTTCTTCCATACGCTCGGCCCAGCTTCTGATTGTTGGGTTCGGGAAGGGTAGGTCCTAGGATCCAGTTTTATCAGCTTAGTTACAGATGCATCACTAGAGACAGGTTTGATTTGACATTAGCTACAGGCTGATGACGTGTGTGGGGCGCGAACAGTGAAGCAGCATAGAAACATATGGCATCTTGTATACCTCAACTGCATATTTATCATCTGAGCCGTGATTAAAGCCACACCTTAGAATATAGTATTTGAGCTATGTTAGTATATTTTCTTCAACAAAAAAAATAGCACTTACCACGAGAAGACACTTGAAAAGTAAAAAAGAACACAAGCACGAAAGATTGGAGATGACGACGCCTTAACAGAACCTCGACATGAGGTCATACATCTAGATGATGGCTGCATGAGCCTAGTAAATTCTTTTTCCGATATAAATGAACTTCATTGTCTTCCAATATAGCCACAAACTAGGCAAGCAAATCTTAAGAACTTCTACTGAGCTACAACGGCTGACACCCATCAACAGGGTTTCAATCCCACTACGTCACACTGGCGTACCGGTGCTTGCCTCACGGCGCCTAATCCTAAAAATAAAAAATTGATGGTCAATATTTTTTTCTAATACTCACCCTATTACCATGAAATCAACAAAAATAGTCTTCTTCAATGATAATTTACCCCTCTAAACTGATTTAGCATTTTTCTTTATTCACTCGGTAAAAATATGCACCCCATTACATGAAGTGTCTCTTCAAATAAATAAAATTCTGGGTTTTTAGGTGCCAAAAGCACGATATGATTAGTAGGCATGCCGTAGTAGGGGACTCTGGATTACCTTGAACACGTTGTGTATTTTACCGTGCACCTAATGCACGGTACACGGTCGTTTTTTTTTTTTTTTGTTCATCTCAACCCCATAGATAGATAGATAGATTAAACTTTAATGTCCAACGGATTAGGTGATCTACCCACCCCCCGACACGCAGGGCAGGGGGCGAGTGCCGCCGCCTCAGATGCAGGCTGGGAGGTCTTGGGTCCCAGCATAGAAATGCGGCCGCCACGGCAGCGCAACATGAAAGCCACCAATGCGGATAATAAATTAAATGCGTCAGCTTCAACTCGCTTATCTCAATAATACACGGCAAGTGTCCTGACTTGGCATACGGTAATCGCTCACTCCTCAAGTGCGGTTCTTGTCGGCGAGAAATGTAGCGTTGCAAAATCTCGGTACAAATGCTGCCTTGCGATGCCCCCCCCGCCCCCCCCCCCCTCCCCGCAGCACTAACCCACGTAGATGCACACAGCCTAAAGTTCGAGCGAGATAAAAACCCGATTGCAATCGATGCATGCTTTGTCTGTAGTATTCTGGACTTTTTCGCTCGGCAAATTTCACGTCTTGATGGGACCTTTGGCGCTGACCTTGGTGGTTCATATCCAGTCACACATACTGCTCACCGTTTGTCCACTCTGGTCACTAGACGATTAAGCGTGTAGTGACCTAAACTGCCTAAGTGCCATGTAGAAATTATTTCCCCTAGTAGCCGCTCGCATATTCTGCACGCGGGCCTGTCCATATCTTGGCACTCCTATGCGAGATTTCCCTTGTGACCTCTAGTCCTGAAAACAGACACAGCAGACGGCGAGAATCTGTTACACAAGCGAAAGCAAAGTACATTGGCACTCTTTGCTAACGTTGGATTCTTTGTCCCCTTAGTCGTCACCTCCTTGTGGCCTCTCTTGGCCGCTGCAGGTGCTCAGTTTCTAACAGGGTGGAGGACTGAGGGCGTCTATCTTTCCCGTTGACTACTCGTCACTGCCATTTCTACTAACCAGGATTACGAAATAACGGAAATCACAATTATTTATCTATTGTTTTGAATATTGATCCGTGTGTAAGAGACAAATTATAACGTTACATCCATCATATCTTGTTTTATATAGATATATTATGTAGGCTACAGTAAGCAACAAAGTAGCAGCGCGAGTGGAATCAAACAGCAAGAGAGAAAAGAGCACAAGAAAAGGCAGGGAGGTTAACCAGAGGTAGTTCCGGTTGGTTACCCTGAACTGGGCGAGGGTTAAGGAGGTAAAAAGAGTGGAAGGGGTGGAGATAGAGAGAAAGAGAGACGAGCACGAACAAAGCGCGTACACTATAGAGCGGTTGGGGGCTGCGTTCTTAAACTCTATAGTGAAGTGCGTAGAACGCAGGAACCTTAACAACACGAACAAGGCCTTCAACGCGGATGTCCTTTCGTAGCACTGGCCTAAAGCTTTGAGTTTTGATAGTGGACGATTGTCCAACTGGTCCGGTACTCTGCACATCACTTGTACCTGGGCACGACATTGCGGGCAGACACAGATAAGTGCGAACGTCTCATCGCTGTTTAAACCCGCAGTGCAGAAAGCAGGCGGAAGTGCATAGCCTTCGTGCTGCGGAGGACAGAGGACATGCAGGGCCGGCGACAGGAGGATTTTGAGGCAGGTCTAAAACACCACATAAAAAAAAACAAACTTGTCGGCATTCTCAGGCGGTCGTGGGTAAAATGAGCGCTCGGGCATTCCTGTTTGTTCCTCGGTGTGACCGCTATACTCGTCAAAAAGGTCACATATATATTGGAATGCGTGTGACGTCTGCGATCCTGTAGGGAACAATACATTCCAAGCACAAACCCAAATGTCAATGACTGAATTTGCCCCTAGCAGCGGGAACTGCCTCGACAATTCACAGGCAACGCCTAACCGACGAAAGCGGGTCCCACGTCAACGATGAGTCCCACATCGTTACTCTTCGTCGTCTGTGACGGCTCAACAACCTATGCCGATTTAGTGCAAGTTTTTACCGAAGCCTGCCAGCAATAATACAACTAAAGCACTTCCATAACTAAGGGAATCAACGGCACATAATACAAGCTGACAGAGTATGCACGCTTTCCTAATGAACCTAGTGTAGGGGTGGTCAATCAGAGTTCATTTCGCGCCCCGTAGTTTCTAATCTATGATGCACCCATCAGTTCAAACTGAGAATCCACTTCCATAGACTCTCAGAGGCGTCTTAGCTCACATTCGGCACATTATTTTACGTAATCATTCCTAAATTACGTTTGAAAAAAGAATAGAAGCCAGTCTGTAGGATTATTATAGGCTAAGGGTCTCAGGAGGATGCAGCTATGACCCGTCAACCATGATAATGACTAATAATTTATTTAGAAAGATTGGGACGGTATGCTTGCTGCATACGGTCCCAGTACATCGAGTCCCAAGTGCATCGATGTGTATTTTTAATAGAGAAGTTGCTATATAGAGCAGTGTCTACAAATGCATGAAGTGGAACAATTCAAGGCGAAATATAAGAGAGAGTCATAGTCCGCCCGACGGTCCTACAGGTAAATCATTCGACGAATTTCCGCCTGGCAGGTGGCTATTGCTTCCTGTAGAATCTTTGTTACAAGCCATATTGTGGTCTTTGAAGTCCCTGCACTCTTAAACAAAATTACACCCTTCGGGTCGTATCTTGATGATGATGTGATAACTTTATTTGGAATCCAGCGATTGGGAGTCCCGGGCCTGGGGCCGCCTAGATGGCCACTGGGAGCTGCTGCTCCCGTGCGGCTTCCTTGGCTCACTGGACGGCCCAAATTTGGTCTTGGAGTCCTGAGCTGAGCAGCGCGGCCGACCACCGCGCCCGTAGATTTTCTGGGGAGACTGCCATTTTATTTTGGTATATTTCACATCCCCACAGCCTATGTTGAAGGGCGGCTCTAACAGACTTGCATAGATTGCACATATCGCATCGTATTTACCGGGGTAGAAAGTTTTTAGTTGCACAGGACTCGTATAAGTTTCTGTTTGTAGTCGCCTCCAAGTAACGGACTCAGCTCTGTTCAGTTTAGTGTGAGGTGGTGGTAATACTCGCCTCCGATTTTGATAGAATTTGGTGATATCCCTAAATCTTGATAATATGTCTTTTTCTCTCCAGATTTCCTCCTCCGCGTTCTCCTGACCGATGGAAGTCACTCTTTGCTCAGCTCGGCGAGTAAGATCTCGGGCTTCGCGGTGTGCTACCTCGTTGAGGTTGACTGCGGGAATGTCTAGAGTCGTATGCGCTGCGAACCAGAGCAATTGCCTGCCGTTCTTCTCTACATTGGAGAATTTTGTTTCATTGAGTCTGATGATGAGCCATGCATGAGGAGAGATCCTACCTTTTGCATAATTTCTAATGGCCGCTTGAGAATCACTAATGATGTACTGAGCATTCGTGGAGACCCATGCTAGTGCAATGGCTACCTCCTCTGCTGTCTCGGAATGTTTGGTATTAACTGATACGCTTGTAAGGGGTTTTAGGGCGTGATCTACGATTACTGCTACATAGCTATTTCTGTCTGGGTATTCAGCCGCGTCTACGAATGTTGCTCTGTCGTCTGACCCAAAGCTTCGGATAATTTTCTCTGCTCTACTCTTGCGTCTGCCGTAGTTGTTACCTGGATGCATGTTATTTGGTATATTTGGTACTAGGAGTTTGTCACGAGTTTCTCTCGTTATCGTCCTGTTTTCCTCGTATAGATTGTGGTGATTCATTCCTAGTTTGCTTAGTATATGCCGTCCCGTTTTGGTTTTGCTTAGTCGCTCTGCTTGAGATGTTTGTTGTGCTTCTATGAGTTCGTCCAATGTGTTATGGAGTCCTAACTTTAGCAAGAGATCCGTGCTCGTAGTGATGGGAATCTCTAGTGCTAGTTTGTACGCTTTTTTTATCAGGTTGTTAATTTTACGCTTTTCAGCTGCAAACCAATTGTGGAAGAGTGCTATTTATGTGATCTGACTGATTACGAATGATTGCATCAGCCGTATGATACTTTCTGCCTTCATACCTTGGTGCTTGTTAGTAATTCGTTTGATTAATCTCATGGTGTTTGTTACCTTTGTGTCTAACTTCTTTATGGTTTCCGTATTTGTGCCTTTGTTCTCGATTACCAGACCCAGCACCTTGAGCTGAAGTTGAAGTTGAAGTTTATTTTCACCACCAACAGTACAGTGTGTTTTACACAGAACATTGTGTTTTACTGGTTGACTATTGGGATATTCCGCCCGTTCTTGGTGTGTAGCTCGATTTCCTCATGAGCCTTGTTTCTGTCGTATCCTTTGGGAGGCCTGCCTCTAAGTGTGGGGCGGTACAATATCAGTTCAGATTTCTCTGCAGAACATGTGAGGCCTGTTCCTGTGAGGTGTTCCTTTACTGTGTTAATTGCAGCCTGGAGTCGTTGTTCTATTCATCCGTCGCTGCCATCACAGGTCCAGATAGTAATATCGTCCGCGTAGATTGTGTGATTCAGGGACTCGATGTGATCAAATTTTTCGGGGAGTCCCATGAAGACGAGATTAAACAGCATCGGCGAGATGACAGCACCTTGCGGCGTGCCGCCCCCCCCCCCCTTATGTCGATCTCGGGCGACTTGAGGCCTCCGACAGAGATGACTGCTTTTCTATCTGATAGGAAGCTCTTGATGTAGTTATACGTCCGTTGCCCTAGTCCTATTCGTTCGATGCTTTCCAATATGGTTGCGTGGTTGGCATTATCGAAAGCGTTTTTAAGATCAAGGTCCGATATGGCCCTTGTAGAGCGCGTTTTATAATCGATTATCTTATGCTTAAGTTGGAGCATCGAATCTTGTGTCGAAAGATTTTTGCGAAATCCAATCATTGTATCTGGGTATATGTTATTATCCTCTAAGAAGTTATGTACTCTGTTTAAAATTACATGTTCCATTAATTTTCCGACGCAGGATGTTAGGGAGATTGCTCTGAGGTTGTCAATCTCAAGCTTCTTACCAGGTTTTGGAATGAGCGTTATCGTCGCTTTCTTCCATTGAGCTGGCACTTCTCCCTTTACCCAACACTCGTTTATGTATTCTGTTAGTTTGGCTATCGATTCATCATCGAGGTTCCTGAGAGTCTTGTTGGTTATACCGTCCGGGCCTGGGGCGGATTTGGTGTTTAACTTTTGTAGGGCCGCGCGGATTTCTGCCTCCGTGAGTTCCTCGTCTAATTTTGCGTTTGTATTCCCGTTGTAGCTAGGATAGTTGCAAGGGGGTGCCTGTGTTAAGTATTTCTGCTGTAATTCATTGAGAAATTCCTCTTCTGTGCCCTCATACGCGCGTATTAACTTATTAATGGCTTGCATGTGATTTTTCTTGTTATTGTCATGGTCAAGCAGGAACCTGAGCATGTGCTAGGTTTTGCCGGTGCTTAATTGTCCGTCCATAGAATTACATATCTCGTCCCATTGTTGTTTGGTCAATTGCTTAGCATGTTCTTCTATTTGTTTGTTGAGGAGCGCTATGCGCTTTCTTAACTATCTGTTATGCTTCTGACCGCTAAGTCTATCCTGAAGCGACTGCTTAGCTTCCCACATGTGGAGAAGTCGGCTGTCGCATTTATCCAAGTTAGATTCAGCTGGTGCTATTTTGTGGCAGCTTTGACGTCATCACTGAGCTCCTTAGTCCATTGTTCTATGTCTTCGATTGGTCGTTGCTGTGTCGTCTCTCGCGTTCTACGAAATAGTTCCCAGTCTACACGTCAGAGAAGTCTACTTCTCTGACGTGTAACTCCAATATGCGGTGGTCACTACCGAAATCTTCCAGTTTGTTGTGCCACGTCGCCTTTTCAATATTCTTGGTAAAGGTTAGGTCTGGGGTTGTGTCCCTGTTTACCGCTGTGCCTACTCTGGTTGGAGTGGCAGGGTCTGTGACGAGCGTGAGGCCTAATTCTTGCGAGTCGTTCCATAAGTCCCTTCCTTTTGCTCTGGTATATAAGTATCTTCACGTGGTGTGCGGGGCATTAAAGCCTACTCCTAAACTACCAGATGTTCTCGAGCAAGTCTGAGTGTTTTCTGGAATAGGTTCTTGAATTTGTGCTTATGTAGCATGGGGTTGCTATAAATGTTGAGAATAAATAAGCTACGTCCTGTATTTTTTCGTGGGATGAGTTCCAATAGAATATTATCAATGTGCGTTATACCTGTGTTGTACTGCACCAAAACTTATGTTTCTTTTTACCAGTGTGGTTAATGCCCTGTTGTCCTCTTCGGCATAGCCAAAAGATCTGTATCTTGCTAGCTTTGCAATCCCGTGTGTTTCCTGCCGAATTATGACGTCCGGTGTATCCTTGTCCTTTAAATACTGCTGCAAAACTGACTTTTTGTTTTCGCAACTTCTACAATTCCATCGCCATATCCTGAACCCTTTTTAGCACGCCTCATTTCGGGTGCGACCATGGGAGGGAGACGGGAGGTTGGAGAGAAGCAATCTTATATAATTATGTGGTTGTGAAGTGGGTAAGAATTGTGGTGCTTCTGGCGCAACGGAGGGGAGTCCATTACCTGGTGACTGGTTTACCTCTAGGATGTCTAATCTACTCATAATTGCTGCTATTGCCTTAGCCATTTGATTCATCATTTCGTCCCGTTTTTCATTTGACTTTTGTATCTCTGCTAGGGTCTTTTGAATATCGGCTAATGCTTTATCTACTACTGCGTTATCTTGTTTATCACTGATGGCTTGGGCCTCGCGTTTGAGTGGAGGGGGGTCATCCCCTTCGTCCATCTTATTGTCCGGGATTTCAGATGGCTCTTTCGTGCTCGCGTGTGGAGCGGGAGTTACCTGATTTATTTGGTTTTTTTCCTTCCTTGAGAATTTTTATTTCATCGCTCATACGTGCTAGCAGAATCCTCAACTGCGCGTTCTCGTGTTTTGGTTGCTTGATGACGTTATTAATGGCAGTCTCCCCACCAGCCCCGGGCGCACGCCATCGATCACGTCTGCCCAGCTCACCGTGTTTGTCTGGTTTGCTGAAGAGGATGGCCTAGTTGCTACACAACAATAATCGTCATATGTCTTGCCCGCATTTCTTTCCTTTTATGTTGCGAGCCCGGTACTTTCAAGTCATGAACCACACGCGAGTTATCAGCACGACAGAGCATTCTCGGCAGGAAAGTAGCAAGCGCAGCGTTTTCAAGGAAGGAAACGCAAGCAGGGTGGATGATTGCCGTTGCGTGGTAAATATACACCCCAAAGGGTGTACATTTGTCTCAGAGTGTAACTGAATGGCGTCGAGCTAGGCGTCGCGGTGCAAACACACCTTAAAACGAATATTTGAATGCGCCCCTGGCCGGTTTTCATACTTTCTATCGTAAAGCATGCCCAGGTGTCTTCTGTATCCGATACTCGATTTTCAACCAGATACTGTCCCTTGCCACCTCATCCTTTCTATCTGCCGTACACGTGAGGGAGAGCACTGCTGACAGAGGGCAATACTTTCCAATACTTTTCAGCAGACCGCGTCCACCACCTGTGTCATCGCTACTTGAGCACATTTCTAGCCACATCTAGCGAGTATAGCGGTTATGCTAACGGCAGAAAGGAGCTCCCAACTGATTCAAGCTTTTCGAATCCATTTTCCGTGAAAGCGTTTTAAATATTTTAGTGCACCAACAAGAATATACGAAGGATTCTTGCGCACTTCAAGGTTCTTCATTACACCATAGGAGAATCAAAACTTGTTGTCGTCGATAATGTAGAATCTGAAGTAGATCTAACATACACACTATTTTAGCGTTAATTCTGTTATAAAACATAGTCACTCAAAATATATTCGATAAGAACTTTCTCTTCGACATAAGCAGCTGCCTTACATACGAATTTCTTATGTATGCGGCATCCGCATACACTAGTAACTTATATCTTTTGGTCCTGTAGATAAGTCATTATTTGTATTGTTCTTATTATGTAATAGACAACGCTCATAGTGCACGAAACACGAAACATGTTTGTGCAATAAAGCAAGTTCTGATCTCATTGCGAGATTCTTGCGGAATTTTCACGACTCAGTGCTTAGAATTCACACCGCAACGGCGCCATGTTTGGAATTGTATTGACCGGCTCGTCCCACCGCTGCAGCGGTTTGCTACGCTTTGTGTGACTGTCTGCGCAGTTGCGAAGGTTTTGGGATCGTTGTCCACCTGTAGCAAGTTGTCTTTTCACCCACTTTCATTTCCATTAATTTATCGTTTCTTTAATAAGCATAAGTAATTTCCCCTATGTTGTCCTTGGTGTCAGTGTTTGCTGGCTTCTTATGATACGATTAAGAACAATCGAGCCCCTCGGTTAACCCTTTTCTTCTCGTTTAACTGCGCAGGGACATTTTTGAGTTTGCGGTGGCTCTTGCAACGTTTCCTTGCTGTGCTTGCCTGTCTGCAGCGAGCTTTATGTACGGCTTCGTCTATCTAAGAGACCTACGGCGTTCGCTTCGTCTCTCTTAGGGGCGAGGGAAATTTTTCCAAAAGCAATCTGTGTGTGTGTGCGTGTGCGTGCGTGCGTGTGCGCGTGCGTGTGTGCGTGTGTGTGTGTATGTATGTGTGTGTGTGTGTGTGTGTGTGTGCCGCGAGACAAAGCAAAGATCAGGAGGCGCAGTGGGAACCAGCCAAGCGAATAGGAACGTCCTGTTTATTTGCTGCGAGCGCTGAGGCTCCACCGATCTGAGCCAGAGCCTGTTTAGAGAGCGCAGACAAGAACCGCACTTTGATTTCTCGCAGAGAAGAACCACACTTGAGGAGTGAGCGATTACCGTATGCCAAGTCAGGACACTTGCCGTGTATCGTTCAGATCAGCGAGTTGAAGCTGACGAATTTATTGCCCGCATTAGTGACTTTCTCGCTGCGCTGTTAAGGCCGGGTCGATGGCCAGGCCATGGTGGCCGCATTTCAATAAGGTTTTAATGCAAAAAAAAAAAAAGACGACAGTCTACCGTGATATGGTGCACGGTAAAATACGCAACGTGTTCAAAGTTAATCCAGAGTCCCCTACCACGGCATGCCTACTAATCATATCGTGCTTCTGGCACATGAAAACACAGAATTTTATTTATTTGTAGATACACTTCATGTAACGGGCTGCACATTTTTAACGAGTGAATAAAGAAACATGCTAAGTCAGTTTAGAGCAGTAAATTATCGTTCAAGAACTAAATGTTCGCTGATTTCATGGTAATAGGGTGACTATTAGAAAAAGAAGAATGACCATCCATTTTTAATTTTCAGGATTAGGAGCCGTGAAGCAAGCGCCGGTACGCCAGTGTGACGGAGTGGAATTCGAATCCTCTGGATGTGCGTGAGCCGTTGTGGCTGAGTATAAATACTTAAGATTTGCTAATTTAGACAGTGGCTACATTTTAAAACAATGCAGTACATATATTTACCGGAAAAAGAATTTACTAGGCTCATGCAGACATCGTCTAAATCTATGACCTCCTCTCGAGGTAACCTTAGGGCGCCGTTATCACCAGTCCGTCCGTTGCGCCCTTTTTGAATTTTCAAGTGTCCTCTCGTGGTAAGTGCTTTTTTCTTTGGCGCGAAGGAAAATTTCCTAATACTTTTTCTTTGGTGTGGCTTTAATCACGGCTCAGACGAGAAGTACTCAGTTGAGGTGTACAAGATGCCGTTTGTTTCTATGCTGCTTCACTGTTTGCGCGCCAAACACTTCATCAGCCGGTAGCTAATGTAAAATCAAACCTGTCTCTAGTGATGAATTTGTAAACAAGATGCTAAAGCTGCATCCTTGAATCTACCGTTCCCAAACCCAAGAAGCAGAAGCTGGGTCAAGCGTGTGGAAGAAATAGTGTTATGACTCGAGTCACGACGTATGCTACAAATTAAGATGTTTAATGATTTAACAACATTCAATGTTTTAGTCAAGCGTTCGTTATCTACCAGGAAAGTGTTTTAAAGAGCTAGCAGCACTACATCTACCACGTAAAAGCTTGCTTTAAAAAAACGCACTTTTTGAAGCTTCCGAACATTTGTAGAATAGGCTTAAGTGACCTTTCACGAGAATCGCGCTCCATGGATGCCTTTTCTCTACTTGGAACATGTTTCAGAAGGTCTTAGTGTCAATGAAAATTACACGCAGCAGCACACAAGTTGTTTACGGCCGATTCTATGTCTCATCAATGCACCAGGGAAGACGAGAGGTCCACTATAGTTACACGCCTGAATAACTAGTGACGCCAGATTAAACAGCGCAGCATAAAATGATAATCGCATCTCCGGCGCATTTTTGACAATATTGATAAAAAACGTGCCGTACTTTCCTTTAAAGAATTGGCGATGGCGCGTGTGATATTTTGGCTGCGCGTTCACCATGACGTCAGAAGCCGAGCCACCTGCTGAAGCCACTGTGTGCACGGTTTTCTCGGGGGAACCTAAATTTAGTTTCATAACACATGGTCTTGGTGAAATTGTTGAATATAGCATGAGGGGCAACCCCGTCTTATAACGAATGTATTATCGTTTCTGTTTGGCGTTAGAACTTCTTGTTTATGACGTTCATAAATGCAGGGGTAGTGACGTGCAGATAGCTCTACATTTAGTAAATGTCAAATTACTGCGTTCTTTGACGGAAATGCTGACGCGTGTAAGCTGCACTATAAAAAAAGATAACGGTGCGTAAAAAAAAAAAAAAAACTTCGATTCTGACCCCCTCCTTAAAGGGAGCATTCGCTCCTTCCGTTTTCTCGTTCCTGGGCGAGCCCCAATTAAGTATCCGATTTCAGAGAAGGAGACATGCTTCGCCTAATTTTCACCACTTTACTTGCGCTGTGTTTAGGCTCCTATGGAGATGCAAAGCTTGACTGGCTTCATCAAGTAAGACGGTTTTCTTGTTCCTATGTAATGGCTATGCAACACTAAAACAAGTTTTTCTTGGTGTGCCTTCTCCCCTAACAACGCCTTTGTTCACAGGCGTAGATATACATTTAACGACGTCCTTTACGTGCAGCCTGGTTATTAGATAAAGTTGCAAACTGGATACCAGTGAACGTTGCGCAATTGTTCTACTGTGGCAGTAATGAGACAATGAATTGCACTGACGTGGATGCACGTGTAGAGAGTTGCCTTTACCACGTATAAAGTGACAATAGATAGCATATACAGGATGTCCCAGCTAAATTTCGCCAGAGCTTAAAAATATGCAAATGCCACCTAGCTAGACAGAGCAAAGGTAGTGTTGTTAGGCGTCGCTTGGAGACACCTAAGCAATCTCATTCCGCCTGATATAATTAGTCTTAACGAATTGATGAACTTCTCAAATATTATAATTAGATGGAAAGTCGAAATGAGAAAATTGTAGAGCGGCATGAGAAACTTCCGATACAGCTTTCTGTTGCTCAACACGTGGTACATAAAAGTGTTTTTCCGAGCGTGCAAGAAGCCTGCAAAGGCATTGAAAATGGCCGCGCGACTGGCCACTCGAAGCAGTGCGTGTATTCGCGGGTTGCTTTCATGCTCGAAAAAAAAAAAAAAGAAAAACACCCTTTTATGCAGCGCGTATTGAGCAACAGAAAGGAGTATCGGGAGTTTATGTCGATCTACAAATTTCTCATTCACACTTTTCAGCTAACTATAATATTTGAGAAATTGATTACATAATGAGGACTAATGTTGTGGTAAGGCCGAACGAAAAAAAAAATCTGAGTATTTCCAAGCGACGGAAAACAACATTACCTTGCTTCTGTCCAGGTATACGTGGGATTAGCATATTTGTAATGTTTGGCTAAAGTTCCTTAGGAAACCCTGTATATGTACACTCAAACGTTTGGTATGAATTTCAGTTCAGACAATGTTAGTAATCAGCCGACTGCAAGTGTGACGCAAAAGAACGTGCATGAGAGGCTGCACGGTAACCAGTGCCTCGGTGCAGCAAGCACGCATAACGAAGGAGAATGAACAGCATACAGGTGGTGCGAAGTCAGATACTACAGCCAGGACACTATGCCTAGCCAGCCAAGGGCCTCTGAAGCCGACCGCCTGTCGGCGGCCTCTTATTATGACGTGTATCTAGACGTAAACAGAGTTATAAAACTTGGAATATCTCGTTTTTCTTTTATTTTGCTGATAATCTATACCATGAGTTAACAGTATGAATGTGTAACATTACCGCAATCACGCACCACTATATATATATATATATATATATATATATATATATATATATATATATATATATATATATATATATATATATATATATATATATATAATGTATACATATATATATATATGAAAGATTTGAGCGTCTTAATTTAATGCCAGGGAATTATTTGCGCCATTATGCACAAATCATCCGTCGTCGTCGGCGGTGTGAACGGGCGATGGTACCAAAAAATGGCTGACGGTGCAAAGAGTAAAAACATGTAAGAAATGCTCGGTTCGAAGGCACATTTCTCAGTGAGGCTCCTGTAGACAAAGTAACTAAATAGACAAAAACGACGTGCAGCGCGAAGGACTGCAAGAGACGACAAACACTGCGCTGTTGAAGACGAAGAGAAAGGGTCCGTTGTACTAGAAATGAAGTGAATTAGGGTAGTTGCTTGGGCTAGCACAGAACACCTACACAAACTTAGAGAAAGGAAACTGTACCTTCCACCGTGCAACAGAAATAAGAGTAGCGGTGGCGTTGTGAATTAAAGTATGCGACCGAGAGAAGGCGCTGGCAAAATCAAAACTAGCTAGGGAAACTATGAAGCATGTTTTATCAGAATGTTAAGACGTCTACCCAGCGGTCCATTTAGGCACCACTGGCCTCCTTGAAGCCCTTGGGTTCAGCGGGAGCAGTGGAAAAGTAAACATGCCCGTAGACGGGCATGTTTTGTACGGAGACGTACAAAAGCACAGTTAGCAATAGGGGGTCAAAAAATTTGGGTGTGGGAGTTTATAGTGTTTATTTTTTATTGTTTAACTTAGGTAGGACATTAGGCAGTATAACAGAAAGATCTTGGTGGCGTAACTCACCGCCCCGTTCCAAAGGGGACGCTCATAACATCTATCCATCCATCCTAATATCATCATCATTACGTGGTGAGCAATATGGCCGCTACGGCAGTGGATGGTGGGGTTCATTGCACTGCTCGCTCGCTGTTTTTGGGCCTTTTGCTACCGCTTTCGGAGCGGTGCTGGCATATACGATACTGTAAAATGACTACCGATACCTTTATTATATCGCCAGGTGATGGAGGGGCTTCAACTGGCAAAAAAACACGTCAGACAAGTAAGCTTACATTGTTTATTGGCAATCGTGAATGAAACAGTACATGCCGTACAGGTCGGGTGGAGCTAATGCTGTGAATCACTGAGTTTACAACATACAGAAACACAAATAGTAACCTATTTAACGGAATTAAAAACTGAAATCGAGCGAAGTTTACTCATCGTGTTTGGCGTGCCGCTAAACAAAGGACAACGATATTGTGTTTGGCTACACTGGTACTTGCGTTGCGTACTGTGCTGTTTGACGTGTTTCATACTATACGTATGTTGTCTGCCTTCGACGATTTCAGCTAGATTAAAAAAAAAAGAAACATAAGAAGTGCTCGGCAGATGTACTGTCAGTAAGGTAAGCTCGATCTGCATTGTCGCGTTGTTTTCATAACACGTCGGCGATAGGCACGAAGTGTAGAGTGAAAAATAACCCGTATGCTAACTTTTAGATCACATGTTGTGTGTTCTTCATATTTCTACTGTACATTTAGTGTTTAGGCGCAGCAGTAAAGGCTTTGACTCAAGTGGAGTACTCGTAGGAAGGCGAAGAACGTTATGGAGGCGACAGTGCTTACAAGGACCTCTGCAAATATTGTGCATAAGCAACGACACTAAATAAACATATAAGTATGCCCAACTAATGCTCACGGGTCCTTGTAAAATGCAATCTACGGTTTTATGTTGAAAAAAACATCTCGGTTTGCCTGTTAAAACAATGCAAAAAGGTTACAAGGAGATGAACACTTCAGTTGAGTAACAGAGGTCAGCAAGGAAAGCCTCGGCCTGTAGCCAGGGTTTCCACCATCAAACATATTTGTGAGGGCCGTGACGAAGATAAGTTTCCATGCTGAGGCTTCCCTTGCTCGCCCACTGTTGATTGGCCGAATGTTAAGCAGAACTTTGAGTATATTTCAAAAACTTTTTGTGAACACAGTGTCCTCAGATATGTCATCTTCTGTTTGAAGAGAAAGAAAAACTGATTTTATAATTTGTCCGGTTGGATATGTGTAGAATAGGTCAATTGTGTGGAGTTGCCTGTTATAGCCGTCTCTTACGATTTAGGGCAAGCCTAGTTTCATGCAACCCATTTCATGCAAACTGTACATGAGCCTTTGGTACTTAACAAATTAAAAATTCGATATCCAGATCTAATTCTAATCCTATCACTTACCATCTTAACAATGTTCCCTTAGATTTCGTCATGTCCTATAAATATATTAGTGTACACATTACAAATAATTTAAATTGGATCAATATGGAGTACGTCATTAACAATGCTTCTCGCGTACTTACAGCGCAACTTTTCCAAAGCACTATCTACTTTAAAAGTACACCTTTAGAAGACGCTAATACTCTGAAAACTTGAATATGCATCTGCAATATGGGATTGCAGTCATGTTAGTCCCATTACTTCACATGAACTAGTACAATATCACTGCGCGTTTCATTCTTTCTAATTATAACCGTACCCCGAGTGTAACCTTAAAAAATAACCAGTACTTATTCCCCTAGCTAATCGTCGCAGTCACCAGTTTCGTTATTTCATAAAATTTTCTGTCATACCATGCTTCACCATGACTTCACACCGGGGCCTCAAGTACATTTCAAACTGCATCGATCATCGCAGTAACGCAAGGATCGATTCTAGCTACACATAGTCTTTCTTTCAATCTTTCAACCCCCGTATAGCTCAGGAATGGAACCACCTTCCCTCAAGTATTGTAGCCATCACCGATAAGAAACGTTTTTTTCCAAAACATTGGCTAACATTGTATAATCAGGAGAATTATTGTATTACCAGAACTCACTGCTCTTTTTCGTTTGTTTTACTGTACTGCTTTGTACCAACTCCCCTCTTTAATGGTATATGTCCCTGAGCGTACTTCAAATAAAAAAAAATAGAATAATAAAGTGATGTGCGACTGCCAGAGTTTCAGTGAACATGAAGCATCATTTCCTCAAAATTGCACTGAGCGGTTTTGAAGGCTTTAAAATACTTTGCAGTTTCATGTAACAAATTAACGTTATGTGGTAGCATGTGATACTTGGTGGTACGGACCATCAATCTGATTTGCAAATAACAGATGACAGACTTTGTGCAATACCAAGTAGGAGCTTGCTACATGACGAGAAAAGAAACAAGTTGGGACTTGTTATTTCTACGATTGTCATAAAACACCCTTAAAATCAAGTAAGCTTTTATGTCAAATTTTAGCATTCCCGCTCGGTACGATACAAAACTGTAGACTGCTGCTTTCCTGATAGTGCTCACAGCCCTCTATATGATAAATTGCAAACATTTCATGGTGAGGCACGTAATTCAAGAGGACCTGTTGTCATTATGGTGACCGTTAAGCTTCTTATGGCTTGGCGTGGGCAGCTTGCAGACCAATATTCTCTCTTTTGTCCTTTTTCCTGAAAAGAGAAATCATGAAGCCATGACAAACTTGCAAGTAAAGAATGGCGAAACAAAAGTTTGTCCAGTTAATGGGCAAATCACAGTTCTAGTTGAAGTGTTGAGAAACATACCTTGCGAGGATTCTGGCTCTGTGGTGGCACATTCACTGTTGACTTGTACGTCCAGAAACAATAGAGTCCAAAGGGGTGATCAAATATGAGCAGCATCTTGGAGGCTGGAGGCAAAAGAAGAAGGCCTCAATTACTATGGTGGAAGCATGAGTGAGTTTGTGATTCATGTATGACCAAGAACAGTGCACAAAACGCTTTATGACAGAAAAGCACACACACACACACTGTTCTGATTGTGCATTTCTTTTAATGGTGTCCTTGTGCGGGCTGTACTTAGTGAAGCCTCGATTAAATTTTTGCCAGCTACTAGGTAATAAACAGAGTAATTGTATTACGTATCAAATGATAATAATCGAACTGTATCACCGGAAGTACACTTTGCACTAATGTGCTGTGAAGTTGTCGCAGTGTATCATTCATGCAGACACAGCCAAAACTATGTATTTTTTACACTTTACTCCGTGTTAGGAATTTTAGTAACGTGGCAAAATAACAAGAGCCTTGTTTGAATTGCCTTTGAAGAGCAATAACTTTATTATGATTTTCCACTTTGAAAAAAAAAATTGACTACAGGAATCTGTTTTATCCGCCTCGCACCCAAAGAAATTGAAAGTTGAAAATGCGAAGCCGGGTTTTTTTACTCACCGGTGCACACACCCAGAGGCTGTCAGGTTAATCCGCTTTCTTGGGTAGTTTCGAGACCGACTGGTCTTGGTTCCAGCGACGAGTTTTCGCGCTCGCTAGTACATTTTTTTCAAGCAATCCCTCATTGCGCTGCCAGACGCGGCAGGTCACTGACGACGGAAGCCTTGTATGTAGCCATTACGCCAGTGAAACGCCCCAAAAAATTCAGCGTCTTTAAACACGTTCGCCTGGTAGGGGCTATCGAATGTCGGACGCACAAACGGGCTGATATATTATTGTTGTCTAATTAAAACGAACCTGCATGATGCTGCACAAAGGAAACGACCAACCTATTCGCAAGTATAGCCGCCGTAGAATTTGAATCGATAAACGGCACGCACTGCAATCGATACCAGTGGGCTGCTGCTTATCACACGTCAGTGAGGTCTCAAAGCCTTTATTCAAGTAATAAAGCACAGGTTTTACTAACCTAGGTTTAATGAAAAGAATTGTCTGTTTATTTTGAAAAAAAATTGCACCTTAACTATGTTTCACGGTTATTATATGTACATTTATAGGTCCAATATTTATTCGCGATGAGCGCCCCTAGCAAACAACATACAAATTAATGTATGCAACCAAATTACAGCAGCTCTACTAGCGTGATTATGCTGGAACGCGCCGCAGTTGATTTTTCGCCCTCTGTGGCGATCGCTGGAACTTGAGAGTGTGCGGGGCCTGGGGCTAGCTAGTAGTTCATGATAAAAACGACGTACAGCGCGAAGGACAAGGAGTGCGACAGACGACGAACAGTGCGCACTCTCGCAGTACTTGTACTTCATGCTGTACGTCGTTATTATCATGAATTACCAACTAGCCCAAGCAACCACCCTAACTCACTAGATAAATAGCTTTGAAAAAAAAATCTAAGTACCTTTCGGTGTGGATGGCAATGCAACCCTGACCTCCGGGGAGCCAGAGGAGAGCGCTTCCCCGACGCCACAGCCGCTCTAAGGTCTTGGCTGACTAACGGTTTGGCTAGTACGTGGGTCATTGCACACGTCACCTCGCAGCCATCTGGCTGACCAATCGTGTGGTCGACAGCATGCGCCATCGGGCATGTGATGGCACAGCCAATGGGGAGGAGGTGGCGCCACGTCAGGAGTGTATGAAATGAGTGATAAAACAAAAACATTTCATTGAAAAGACTATAATGCTTTCGCATTTTAAGATGTAAGCAGTCTTAAGTTTCTATGCCGAATGTTTTCTGTAATATTATGTTGTTGCAACACATGGGTTAATATAAGTACTGTTATATTTCAGTACTAGCCAAAATAATACTGACATCCCCACTTTCGCCCACCTTGGTGTTTAGCTGCTGCTACCTTCCGCTGCTCAGAATGAGGTCGTGAAATCAAGTCCAGGACACGGCCGCTGCATTGTGATGGGTGTTAAATGAAAAAATAAATTATCGTGTACCATGCACCATTGAACGTTAAGGAAACCCAGAGGGCCAAAATTGATCAAGAGTCCTCGAATAGGATATGTCTTAGAATCAAATCGTGGTCTTGGTGGGTAATATTCCAGAATTTAATGTATTTACGTATGCATCTTTGCAGATGCTAAATACTTCTGACCCTATATTGATTCTTGAAAGGAGTTACAATGATACTTATGGGGGCCATAATGAGACGTGCGTTGTTTATGAAAAGGACGAAATGAACTTCACCGATTATAGCTTTTATCTCGACATAGTGTCTGGCGGAGAAACGTGAGTTACTGTAATTCATATTTTGCTTTGCCACAACTTCGGATCTGCTATGATGGTCAGGTGCCGTGATCACCGGTGCCTATCATAAACCTCCAAAAGATAACGATGAACAACAAGAACACTCATACTTTTCTCGCTAATACGCAAGAGTATCAGAAGCCTCATGAGCATTTTGAGGTCTACCTTAATACCCCTTCGTTGACTCTCAGTTCACTAAGTCTAGCGCGCTTCTATAGGACATTCCTGCCCTCCTTTAGCTAGCTACCCTTCCTATTTTGAACTAGAATTTGAATCCTTCATTTCAGCCTGTACTACGGTGCTGCTCACTGTCGTTTTGATTGTAGAACTATTATAAAGGACAAGTGATAATCAACTTTCTCAATTTGGAGGGGTTCTAACTTTAGCGCGATCAAAACATCCGAAAAACTTTTGATAGACCTTTACACCGACATGTTTTATACAGAAATAGTGTAAGCCACATAAACCAGCATACCTTTCGTTCTTCAATTCCTCGCAACGTTGCTCAAAGAAAAGATCGACTTGAGCAACATAAAAAATATATGTCAGTTTGTAAATATTATGAACGAACACTTTCCTATGAACTGCATAATACAGTACCACAAAAATATCATAAGAGGCCAACAAACACTGATACCAAGGACAACATAGGGGAAATTACTTGTGCTTAATAAATGAAAAGAAGAAACGATTAAGTAATGGAAATGAAAGTGGATGAAAAAACGACTTGCCGCAGGTGGGGAACGATCACAGAAGCTTCGCGTTTCGCGCGCGATGCTCCACCAATTGAGTTACCACAGCGCCGCTTCCCCATCCACTTTCTTGGGTGTTTATGTTTCCTAGAAGAACCCTGGGAGGGTTAGCAAGCGCCACCACTCACGGACGTTGGCGGCGGATGTGGAACATCCTTTCTGCCGCAGGCGCCACGAGAATGTGATCTTTTCGGGTGAAGGCAAGCGGGTTAATAAACCCACACATGCTACCTGAAGGCATCGATGTGGCCGGATTCGAGGTCCTTGTTATGTAATAAACGAGAAGAAAGGTGGTTAACCGAGTGGCCCAATTTTTATTAGTCATATCGTAAGAGGCCAACAAACACTGACACCAATGACAACATAGGGGAAATTGCTTGTGCTTAGTAAATGAAATAAAGAAACGATAAATTAATGGAAATTAAAATGGATGAAAAAAAAAAGACTTGCCGCAGGTGAGGAACGATCCCACAACCTTCGCATTCCGCGTGCGATGGTGTGGCATTGGTTAACCCCCTCGGTTAACCCCATTTCTTCTCGTTTAGTACCCCAGAAACGCATTTGACTCCTTATGACGCTTTAAACAAGGAAAAGATCTTTAGGATTACAACGCAATCAAGCATAATGTCTCTTGGAACGCTCAACACTAAAAATATTGAAATTGAAAAAAAATATATCACTACTAAAAATTATTTAACATAGACTGGCAGATATTTAACAGGGACCTACATTACAGTGCGATATTATAAGTGATACTGTTGGATATTATGCGCTCTTTTGTTAGCGGCTGCGCGGACAATCCGAACCCCAACAACCCTTGGCGTATACTGCATGGGCTTTTGAGTCGCAATGTAGCGTCCGTGAATGCATCTGTGTTCTACGTAAGCGCATACTAAACCACAGCACATTTTTGTATACGTGTAGCCTTCTGATATGCAAATCAAAAGCACATGGATCTGCTAATAGAATATGGCTTGATATTCCAATGTTTGAACATTTACGTTGCTGTAGCACATTAAATGTTTCCTGAGAAAAGCGCGCAAGGTAGTCACATGAGCTGATAAAAAATATTTTGCCTCACCACCATGCATCAAGCTCATGTCATTGTGGCAACGTGCTTCTGGGAACCAGACGAACTAGTGCCTACGCTTTCGCGCAACGTAAATAGACCCTTCGGTTTGTACAAGGCTTTAAGCTCGGCGCAGGCTCTGATAATGGTGGCGTCCGCATGCATATTTTTTAGGCTGTTCTGGCAATGATGAATCCGTATGCATTCTAATATCTTGCTCAGGCGAAATACTACAGCGTTTCATGCTACAATATGGGGTGGTTGTCATAAACAGGTTGAGTGCTAGAATAAGGAAATAAATCTGAAGATTATTTTTATTGTATCCTCGAGCTATTTCTTGTATATGTTTATGTCATATTGCCCCGTTCAATTCTTTTTTAAATTTGTTCTGCAGTGATTACTTAAAATATTCATAACGCGTGGTAGGTCATAAGCACGTGAATGTGTGTGGAAGTAATTTAATCGTCTTCTCACTTCTAGGTGTCGTCGAAATTGGCCAATAATTGAGTCTTGGCCACTGTGTCGTCCTAGTCCTCAAAAAGTACGCGTGAAGTGCATTTCTAGTGCCTTGAGTAATTATAAAAATCCAGGATTTGCATCTAATTGTCAATCTATCACATGATATTGTTACGTGTAGCTGACGTACGAGTCTATTTACAGACTATTTACACGTAGACAAACGGCGGCAATGATGGCGACGCTATATCAAGCGGTGGCCACGTCGTCTTCCTTCTCCTCAGTGCAGCCACACTGTGGCGGCTGTTCCGTAGCATCACCCCCGGCAGTAGAAGCGCCGTCCCGGTGCTTAATCTACACATCCGCGGCGAAAGGTGTGTGATATGGCTTTAGTCTCGCCACGTGAACGATGTCACTTGCAGCCGACGATGACGCTGAGAGGCTGGCGGGGATGACCTCATACGTGACATCGGTCACTTGTCGCACCACACGGTATGGGCCAGTGTAGCGCGACAGCAGCTTTTCGGAAAGGCCCACACGTCGAATGGGGGACCAGAGAAGCACCAGAGAACCCGGAGTAAATTGTACGTCGTGATGGTGGCAATCATAGAGGCGTCTCTAATGCTCCTGCGAGGCCTCGAGGCGGGTGCGGGCGAGCTGGCGCGCGTGGTCGGCGTGTGCGATCGCGTCGCGGGCGTATGCAGTGGTTGAATGTGTGGCCGAGGGCAACAAAGTGTCCAAGGGCATTGCGGGTTCTCGGCCATATAGGAGATAGAATGGTGAATAGCCGGCGGTGTCGTGACGCGATGAATTATACGCGAACGTCACATATGGTAAGTGAAGATCCCAGTCGTGGTGGTCGGTCGCGACGTACTTGGATAGCATGTCGGTGATGGTCCGGTTGAGGCGCTCCGTGAGGCCGTTGGTCTGTGGGTGGTAGGACGTGCTGAACTTGTGCTTAGTCGAGCAGGAGCGGAGGATATCCTCGACGACTGCCGACAGAAAGCTGCGGCTACGGTCAGTAATTGGCGCGGGGCACCGTGCACTAAAATGATGTCATAGAGCAGGAAGTCAGCAACGTCAGTAGCACAACTTGTCGGGAGGGCTCTGGTGATTGCGTACCGCGTAGCATAATCAGTAGCGACGGCGACCCATTTATTTCCGGAGCCCGAGAGAGGAAACGGTCCAAGAAGGTCTAGACCAACACGGAAAAAGGGTTCCGGTGGGATGTCGATCGGCTGAAGACATCCAGCTGGAGGTGTGGAGGGCTTCTTCCGGCGCTGTTAGGGCTCACAATCGGCAACGTAGCGCCGCACGGAGCGGGCGAGACCCGGCCAAAAGAATCGACGGCGTACACGGTCGTATGTGCGCGAGACGCCCAAGTGTCCAGCCACGGGAGCGTCGTGAAGTTGTTGGAGGACAGTCGAACGCAGGTGTGATGGAGTTACGAGCAGAAGGTCATGGCCGTGTGGATCGAGATTGCGGCGGTATAGTGTCCCTTCCTTAAGGAGAAACATCCGGAGAGAGGCGTCGCCAGGCGTTGACTCCAGATGGTCGATGAGGGCTCGTAATGAAGGATCGCGGCGATGGTCATTGCCGATTTCGAGCAACTGGGACACAGAGAAAACGCAAGTGATGGTGTCCGCATCAGCCGGGTCGTCGACGGGGTAGCGGGACAAACAATCGGCATCCTGGTGCAAGCGTCCCGTCTTGTATACCACGGAGAAGGTATATTCTTGCAGGCGTAACGCCCAGCGAGCGAGTCGTCCCGTGGGGTCCTTGAGCGAGGATAGCCAGCAGAGCGCGTGGTGATCAGTGATGACACAGAAGGGGCGTCCGTACAAGTATGGACTAAACTTGGCAACAGCCCACACAAGAGCGAGGCACTCGCGCTCTGTGATTGAATAATTGCGCTCGACGGGTGATAGAAGTCGGCTGGCATAGGCTATAACGCGATCATGTCCACGCTGGTGTTGTGCTAATACTGCTCCTATGCCGTGACCACTGGCATCAGTTCGAACTTCCGTTGAAGCAGACGGGTCAAAATGGGCCAGAATTGGAGGCGTGGTAAGGAGAGTAGTGAGCTGCGAAAAAGATGCGGCATGGTCAGGTACCCAAGAAAATAGAGCGTCTTTCTTCAAGAGGTCGGTAAGGGGACGGGCGATGGTCGGAAAATCCTTCACAAAGCGTCGGAAATAGGAGCACAGCCCTACGAAACTACGAACGTCCTTGGTAGACTTCGGAACAGGAAAGTTCGTAACGGCGCGAATTTTGTCCGGGTCAGGTCGCACGCCTCTGGCGTCCACGAGGTGTCCAAGGACGGTGATTTGGCGGCGAGCGAAGTGACATTTTGACGAGTTCAACTGGAGACCGGCGCGGCGGAACACGTCAAGAATCGCTGAAAGGCGGTCTAGATGCGTGTCAAATGTGGGTGAATAAACGATGACGTCGTCCAGATAGCACAAACAGGTGGACCACTTGAACCCCTGAAGCAAAGAGTCCATCATTCGTTCGAAGGTGGCGGGCGCATTACAGAGACCGAAAGGCATCACCTTGAACTGATAAAGGCCGTCAGGGGTAACAAATGCAGTCTTCTCTCTGTCCATGTCGTCGACGGATATCTGCCAGTATCCGGACCGTAAGTCGATAGAAGAAAAATGAGTGCCGCCGTACAGGCAGTCTAGAGCGTCATCAATACGTGGCAAAGGGTACACGTCCTTTTTTGTGATTTGGTTCAGGTGGCGATAATCTACACAAAAAGGCCACGTTCCATCCTTCTTTTTGACAAGTACGACGGGAGAAGCCCAGGGACTACAGGAAGGCTCGATAATGTCCTTTGCAAGCATCTTTTTGACTTCCTGTTGGATAAGAGCTCGTTCTGACGCAGAAACACGATATGGACGTCGGTGAATAGGGTTCGCATCGCCAGTGTTTATGCGATGGGTTACGACGGACGTTTGACCTAAGGGTCGATTGTAAAAGTAAAAAATGTCGCGATAGCCTTCAAGAACGCGGCAAAGGGCTGCAGCTTGACCAGGTGTAAGGTCAGAGGAGACCATCTTCTTAATGTCGACGTCAGTACTGTGCGATGACGTCACGGTATGGGCTGAGCTGTAACGATCTTCCACTGTGAATGGCTCGACCTCATCATCCTGCAAAGCGCGAATTATAGCCAAGGAGATCCCCTGAGGCAGAACTTGCGCGGTTAGCGCGAAATTGACGAGTGGAAGGCAGGTGCGGTTGCCAGTAATTTTCAGCACAGTGTGCGGCACGATAACACCATGTGTAAGCATAACGGCCGGAATCGGTGCGGCCACGTAATTGCCGTCAGGTACAGCTGGTGAGGACAACAAGTCTACCTGTGTCATAGAGTGAGGTAGTAGGCGAATAAAATCTATGCAGCTCAGATGGCTGGGAGGAGGGTCCACAGGGTCGGCAAGAAGAGGCAAGTCAAGGCGAAGTGAGCCGGCCGAACAATCAAAGAAAAGAAAATCAAGAAAATCCAGACCGAGAATGAGTTCGTGAGGGCAACGCTCGATGACGGTGAAGAGAACGACGGTGTGTCTCTCAGCAATGGTGAGTCGGGCAGAGCACATGCCAACAATAGCGACAGTCCCTCCGTCGGCGACTTGTACAAATCGGTTCGGGGCAGGCGTCAGAACTTTCTTGAGCCGACGGCGAAGAGCAGCACTCATAATGGACACATGCGCCCCGGTGTCAATCAACGCGCACACAGGAACATTGTCGACGAGAATGTCCAAAAGATTCTTGTTCGTCGGTAAGGTGAAGCGAGGATTTTGAGCCAATGTCGTCTTTGCAGCTTCACCTCCAAAAGCTGCGCTGTCTAGTTTTCCAGTCGGGGGTGCGGCGAGTAGGTCGGAGAAGGAGCACGGCGAGACGGGGGCGAGCGAGATTGACGACGGGAGGGAGAAGGCGAGCGGGAGTAGCGGGGTCGTGTCAAAGGCGTCGCAGGGTCAGATGATGGGGTGGGCATAGAAGGGGCGAAGGAAAAGGACGCACTAGAGGGGCGAGGGTGGTAATTAGGAGAATAGCGTGTCGGGGAAGTCCAGCGGCTGTGGCAGTGGCGAGCGACATGTCCGATGCGTCGGCAGTTAAAAGAGATCGGCTTGTCGTCCACGGTTCGCCATTCGGAGGGGTTGCGCTGTCCATAAGAGTAAGAAGGGCGCGGTGGGGCCGTGCGTGGAGAGAGAGCTTCCGAGCATGCGGAACGAATGGAGTGCAGGCCGACGTTGGATAACTCTTGACGGACGATGGCCTGGATCAAGGAGATTGTCACCGGAGAATGATCAGGTGACGGAAATGAAGGGGCCGCCGGTTGTGCCGCTTCGACCTCACGGCGAATGATGCGAGTCAAGTTGTCACATCGCGACGACTGGTGGAAGAGGTCGCCACAGGATGACGTAGCCGCTGTGTTGGGAAGTCGCGTGATGTGCTGGGATACCCGGCGGCTTTTAGCATGCTCAAGACGGCGGCACTCCTTGAGGATCGTATCGATGCTGGTGACGTTGGTGAACACCAGTAAATTGAAGGCGTCGTCAGCAATCCCTTTGAGGACGTGATTTACCTTATCGTCCTCACACATGGTCGGGTCAGCCTTGGTACAAAGGGCCAAGACGTCCAGAATGTAGGACACGTAGGACTCGGTCGACGTCTGTACACGTGTGGCTAGGGCTTTCTTGGCATTGACTTGACGACCGAAGGGATTGCCAGAAGGGTTGCGGAGCTTCTCTTTGAAGAGATCCCAGCTTGAGATCTCCTCTTCGTGAGTCTGGGACCATGCAAGTGGAGCTCCGTCGAGGTAGAAAAGAACGTTCGCGAGCATAATAGTCGAATCCCACCTGTGACTGGTGCTGACACGTTCGTATAAGCAGAGCCAGTCGTCAACATCAGGACTGCCGACTCCGTTGAAAACACCAGGATCCCGAGGTGGGGAAATGGCGACGTAGGTCGGGGCTGCAGGCGGAGACGGTTGCGTAGATGAAGTGCCGCCAGCAGGAGCCGAAGTTGCACTGTCGCCGTTGCGACCGCTGCGAAGCTCCATGACGGGTACGAGGAACGTCCACCTCCACCAAATTAATGTTACGTGTAGCTGACGTACGAGTCTATTTACAATATATTTACACGTAGACAAACGGTGGCAATGATGGCGACGCTATATCAAGTGGTGGCCACGTCGTCTTCCTTCTCCTCAGTGCAGCCACACTGTGGCGGCTGTTCCGTAGCAATATATCTGTATTGATTTCTGTACGATCGTTATATCAAAGCAAAAGTAATTGGTTTTTACAAAAAGAAACACGAGGAGATGGTTACTTGCGCCACGTGCAAGGCGATGCTGCGTCTAACTTCTAACTAAGGTACTCAAACGCAAAAATAGTTTTTCCATGTTAGTAATATAGCAGTCGGCAGTAAGCACTATCTGACAAAAAAAATCGATTTGAATCCGTGAGCTGTTGTGGGGCCTGATAAGTTGTTCAAATTTGTTTCCTGTTAACCGCCTCTCTTGCATTTGCGGCGGCCAGTGTTACTATGTTCGTTTTTGTGACTTTTCCCTCCTGCTTTTCTGTTTTGGAACTAATTCATGTTTTGTAACTTTTCTCTCACCCTTTTCTGTTTTGCAACTATTTCAACATAGTTTGAAGTATATTGAGCCTCTATCCTTTTTGATTACTGCCGCGCTCCAAATAGCCACATATGTCACAGTGTTTTCGATGTTTACAATGGTCATCCCGTCGTTTCTTGGCAGCATTCAATAGAAGAAGAGAGCCCTCACTCCTTTTCATGAAACCAGTGCAGATAGCCTTCCGTCAAATTACATCCAATGCCTTATATTTCTTTACTGATACCATCTTTGAAACTGTGCCTTGAGTGTTTTTTTTTTCGAACCCAGCGTACTTTAGCTGTAACACACAACCTGCACCTGCTGCATTTGCCAAGAAAATTCCGGCTATTAGTAGGCGTGAATAAAATGCGTTTCTTTTTTTACGCAATGTCATCATCATCATCATCATCATCGTCGTCGTCATCATCATAATCATCATCAGCCTATTCATGTCCACGGCAGGACAAAGGCCTCTCCCTGCGATCTCCAATTACCCTTGTCCTGCGCCAACCGACTCCAAATAGCACCACCAACTTTCGTAATTTGGTCACTTCATCTAGTCTTCTGCCGTCCTCTACTGCGCTTCCCTTCTCTTGGTACCCATTCTGTTACCCTATAATGGTCCAACGGTTATCTACTCTGCGCACTACATGACCTGCCCAGCACCACTTTTTTTCTCTTAATGTCTATTAGAATATCGTCTATGCCCGTTTGCTCTCTGATCCAAACTGCTCTCTTTCTGTCTCTTAAAGTGCTGCCTAGCATTCTTCGTTCCATCGCTCTTTGCGCGGTCCTTAACTTGTTCTCAAGCTTTTTTGTCAGCCTCCAAGTCTCTGCGCCGTATGTCAGCACCGGTAAAATGCACTGATTGTATACTTTCCTTTTCAATGATAACGGTAAGCTCCCATTCAGGAGCTCACGATGTCAAACGTATGCGATCCAACCCATTTTTATTCTTCTGCGAATTTCCTTCTGATGGTCCGGGTTCCCTGTGATTAGTTGACCTCGGTAAACGTACTCCTCCACAGACTCTAGAGGCTGACCTGCGATCTTGAAATCTTGTTCCCTTGCCAGGTTATTTATCATTATCTTTGTCTTCTGCATATTAATATTCAGTCCCACTCTTACACTTTCCCTGTTAAGGTCCTCAATCATTTGTTGTAACTCGTCTGCATTGTTAATGAATAGAACAATGTCATCGGGAAACTGAAGGTTGTTGAGGTATTCGCTGTCGATCTTTACTCCTAAGCCTTCCCAGTTTAATAGCTTGAATACTTCTAAGCACGCAGTGAATAGCATTCGAAAGATTGTGTCTCCTTGTCTGACTCTTTTCTTTATAGGTATCTTCGTACTTTTCTTGTGTAGAATCAAGGTGGCTGTGGAATCTCTGTAGATATTTTCTAGGGTATTTGCGTAAGCGGTCTGTACTCCCTGTTTACGGAATGTCTTTATGCCTGCTGGTATCTCTACTGAATCAAATGCTTTTTCGTAATCTATGAAAGCCATATAGAGAGGTTTATTGTACTCTGCGGATTTCTCGATAACCTGGTTAGGGACATGGAAGTGATCTATTGTAGAGTAATCTTTACTGAAGCCAGCCTGCTCCCTTGGTTGACTAAATTCCAGTGTTGTCCTTATTCTGTTGGATATTATTTTGGCAAATATTTTATATAATACCGGGAGTAAGCTGATGGGCCTATAATTTTTTAGTTTGTTAACGCCGCCCTTTTTGTGGATTAGTATATTATTTGCATTCTTCCAGTTTTCTGGGACCCTTGCAGTCGATAGACACTTCGTATAGAGAGCCGCCAGTTTCCCTAGCATTATGTCTCCTCCGTCTTTGATTAAATCGACTGTTATTCCATCCTCTCATGCCGCTTTCCCTCTTTCATGCCTTCCGAGGCCTTTCTGACCTCATTTCTAGTTATAGGAGGAGTTTCTGCATACTGTTCATTATTGTTTTGAATAGAGCGCTCCTGAGTCGTCTGGGTACTGTAAAGGTCAGTGTAGAGTTATTCCGCTGGTTTTACTATATCTTAGAAATTGCTGATGGTGTTACCCTGCCTATCTTTTATTACCCTGCCTCTTATCTTAGCGCGTACAACTTGGTTTGTCCTATGCCAAGCTTCCTTCTCACTGATTTCAGGCTGCGTCCATTTTTTACTGCTTCTTCAGTATTTCTCACGTTATAGTTTCGAATATCACTTATTTTCACCTTGTTGATCAGTTTTGACAATTCCGCGAATTCTATCTTATCTTTTGAGTTGAACACTTTCATTCTTTGTCGTTTCTTTATTAGGTCCTTTGTTACTTGGGAGAGCTTGCCTACTGGTTGCCTTGGTGCCTTGCCTCCCACTTCAATCGCTGCCTCTAAAGACAGCCTCGTTACGGTTTCATTCATTACCTCTATGTGATCATCATCATCTCTCTGTTCTGAGGCTGCATAATTATTTGCAAGTACCGGCCTAAATTTGTCTGCTTTTACCCTTACTGCCTCTATGTTGACCTGTTGTATCTTGACCAATTTTACTCTTTCTCTGTTTAAATTCAGGTGGATCCTGGCCCTCACTAACCTATGATCACTGCATTTTACCCTACCTATTAGTTGAACATCCTGCAATATGCTGGGATCGGCAGAAAGTATGAAATCGATTTCATTTCTTGTTTGACCATTAGGGCTTTTCCAGGTTCATTTTCTGTTGCTACGTTTCCTGAAGAAAGTGTTCATTATTCTCAGCCTATTCCTTTCTGCGAATTCTACCAGCATCTCGCCTCTAGCGTTTCTAGAATCGAGACCGTAGTCGCCTGTTCACCCACCTGCTTTTTCCCCACTTTTGCATTGAAGTCCCCCATTATTACTGGCAGGCATACTTTCTTTCAGGCATACTTTCTTGGAAAAATGGCCGACCGTCGATGAGAGCGAACTCGAGCGGCTATAGAGACTATAGGAAAAGCTTAAGCAGGTGCGTGGCGAGCGCCGCACGCTTAGCGCATTCGCGTGGAAAACTCGCCCGAGTAACTATCCCAAGGAATGTTGCTTGCGAGAGCGAAATATCTTTGTCTAATTATGATTAACCTAATATGACTATTTTCGAAAAGACAACGGTCCAGAAGGCTGTACTACAAGTGCTATGACTGATAATTTTCTATACATATATATTTTTCATTTACGGGATCGATTGCGATTACACAATGTGGCATCATTTGAATTTCCGCTGTTGCAGATATGATTTCGAGCTGCATGCAAAGATGGGAGAGGACCCTGAGTGCAATGATTACATGGAAATAAATGACACTGCACGTAAGATATTTCCAAACACTTTCCTTGAAATAATTTAGCCAGCAATACCTGTTTTAGGCGAAATCATGCCTCTTAGCCATTTCGGCGTGGTAGTTTTTAGGCAGCTTTATAAGATTACTTCAATTTACCCTGACTCGTGGGGCTTAACGCTCCGAAGCTCAACTGCAAGTTATGAGGGACGCTGTAGTGCATAACTCCAGTAAAATTACAGCCTCCGGGGCACATTTAAGGCGCACCCAAAGCTTAGTGTTCGTTTGCACGTCCAAAGCGCAAAAGCATTGTAGTCGCGGTCGCGATTCAGCCATGCGCAGCTTTTGCTTAGCAGCAGAACGCCATACGCACAAAGTGCGCTTGGACTCATCCGACGGTGTTCTAAGTATACCTGGGTGCGACGTGTTGGCACGACGAAGCATGCGAGGAAACTTCCGCTGTGTATAAGGAACAGCGTCCTGGCATCTACCAGGCGAATCAGCGGGCTGGCGAGACGAGCGCCGGCAGTGGCGTTGTGGGCATCGTGCCGCTATACGTGTCATCGCTATCCGTATAATCGTATACGCTAATAATATTTAACTTTAGATATATTTAGATATACCCGGATCGCTCGTGATCGATATCATTAACTCTCTATTTGGGACCAATGAAAGACAAATGTTCTTTCGCAGTGGTCTGCAGAGAGTGCTGCAACGCATCCGACGTCGTTTACCTGAAGGACATTCTCGTGCCGTAAAAGACCAACAAATATCCTTTCTACGCAATATATTGGACTGCCTAAATTTTTCCATTTCCTGATCACACTTATTCTTCTTCCGTTGGTCTGGCGCGCGAGTTCAACGTCTTCTTAACTAACATAATTTGCCTACAAAAGCTGCCCTGTATGTTATCGCTGTTTGAGCAGACTGCTTGCATACTTGTTATTTCAAGCAGGGACTTTAGATGCTGTCCAGCATTTTGCATTATCGAGCACTTCTCTCCTAAGATATTTTACAGGTAATCTATCACTGCGACTAAATACGTAGGAGAACGTCCGCTGAAAACATCTGCTCAGAAGTCTGCTTGAAAATTCACTTTTATTAGATGTAGATGAAATTTCACAGCGAGAACAATAAGAGCGAGCAAGATGAAATTCCTGGAGACGGCGATTGCGGAAAAGTGAACGTCTAAGTTAAACTTCAAGTGGTGCGCAGGCTTAATAGAAGTGTCGCGATATATTAGGAATTTGTTGTTGGGTATGTTATCCAGTTGCATACATTTCAACAGCATGCTTTAATCCATTTTGACATATAAATGCAATATTTAGTGGGAGTGAAGTTTGTTTAAGTGCAGCGTAGTAAGAGAATTTAGGAAATTACGCATTTTTGGAGACACTGTAGAATATTACGAAAATGTAGGATAATTGAAGTTCTCAATGCTAACCGGTGCAATACGACCTTGTGCTTTTGGGAACTACACGTAATATCAAGGCATTCTCTCACAGATTGAAGTTTGCACTGAAGAGAACATGTTTCAGGTATTTAGAAGCTACGGCACGTGGGAATAACTACATCATATTTGCACTTATACGTAAGTATTCCACTTTTAGAGCAACAAATGAAATGAATGAGACTAGTTTCTTAAACGATCTTGAAAAGGGTGTGATGAAAAATATTTTAAGTGCTGTTCACGTATAAAAATACTTTCGTGCTTGACTGCTTGTCTTCTCTATGCAGTATGGCTGTGTGTTTATTTGAGGAATCGCTGCATTAATAGCCTGCGTGTTCCTAGTCCTGATTTGGAGGTAATTAACATGTTGCATGTCTTCCAGATGAAGGAATTGTAAATAAGACACTTCGACATTGGAATGAGAGTGAACTTTGTGGAGTTTTTACGTTAAAGTTACTTGGTGAGTAGAAATAAGAGCACTGCACACATATCTGTTTACCTCTCTTTATGCTAACACTTGACGGTGCGAAAAGATAAGCGTCAGCATGCCTGCGCTGTGACGACTCATCTCCTCTGCTCTTTGACGACTCAATTCTCCATAGCAGAAATGCCTCGAATTTCTGCAGACACCTAATGTGGCATCATACATACTGTGGCCTTTGAAGGTCATCGCAGGAAGCTACCCTTTATACTCAAGTGTCGAGAACTGCATGGTTGGGGCTTCGGGTGCTGTTGTTGCGGCCTTTTCCGCAATCGGATCAAAACATAGGGAATCTTTGTTGACGAATATCTCAAGAATGAACACTGTTTCTTTTTAATTACGCACATAGTTCTAGCCTCCGGCGGCAACCTGCTGCAAGTATGCCTCTATAACATGACCGCTAAGACCTGCAGTTGAGGTGTTAATCAAGGAATATTAGATAGTTAGCAATCGGAAGACGGCGACTGTTCGACGATATACAGCCCGAAATTCTCGAAGGACAAATAATATTATCGCATAGAGTACGTCTTATTCTTTTAAAAAATTGTCTTTACAAAAATAAAGGATAATTCGGCGTGCTGCTTCCGTATGACTTTACTATAATGTTAATTGGAACTCAGATTTTGCGCCCTGAATTCATAACAAACCTTAGAGAACTTAGGCCACAATTACGTTGTTGTAAAGGGCCTACGAGCAGTGGATTGCTGCGTGCAGTCCGGGCATGATCCTAATATAGAAAAGGAAGACCACAGTAAAAAAAAAGTCGGCGCAGTTTCGTAGGTACAGAATGTAATGAACAGGTTCAAGTAAAATTCGGCGGACACAGTTAAGACTGCTTACGTGTGGGAATACAAGAACATTGCAGTCGCTTTTGCACCGTCTGTGATCAGGGTTTTCTGATCGTAGCAAACGCCGACCGGTGAATTTCGAAGAGCAAGTGACGCGCTGGAGGCAATGCGCTCAATTTATACACTCGTGACGCAGCTTACACTAATGACGTACTTTATACACGCGTGACGCGCACGGATCCTAATACAGGCGCGCGAGCGAAATGGACGATCACTGTAATTGTTTACCACAATATTAACAACATTGATAAGGCAATGTGTGAAATCTTTATGTGTGAAATCTTTAAGTCCTATGATGCCGAAAAAAGAAAACCCTTGTTGGTTGTATGCATCATTCTTAGACCTCTTAAAATAAAGTATATTTTTACACTGTCATCCTTGTTGTTGGTACCATGCTTTGCCAGTTGCGTTTTCGTAGCTATTTCCAACTTACAGTGGCATGTGGCTGTAACCCGTCTTCTGATAGCTCTATCCCCTCGAAAGATGCGTCAGGTGACGTCATTCCTCGTGACGTTTACGCAAACATTCTCCATGAATCATTTGCATATAATTTTTCCACTTAATTCAACATTCCTGCACCACATAAAGAGCACTACAACTATCTCTTTATGCAACCCATAGCTCTTGATTTCTCTGGTATTGTTAAACTGATTGATGATATGCCTTTAAACTCAACTCCAGGTTATGATACTATTAATAGTAAATTTTTGAAAAGCACTAACACATTCAGTTCTGTAATGCTTGCTACTATTTTTCAACAATCAATAAACACTTGCACTCTGCCTGCTCAATGGAACATAGAGGAGGTGGTTCCGTTGCATAAATCTGGTAATAAAAGCTCATCCCTCAATTACTGTCCGATTTCGCTTACCAGCACCTGTTGCAAACTTCTTGAACATGTGATATTTATAAATCTCGTCAACTTTCTTGACTCGAACTCATTTCTCACCGCAGCTCAACATGGCTTTCAAAAAAAAAATTCTCATGTGAAATCCAACTAATATCTTTCACCAATAGATTACACTGTATTTTAGATCGTGCTTCCTGTGCTGACTGCGTATTTTTACATTTTAGCAAAGCGTTCGACAAAGTTTGCCACAAACTGCTGCTATTCAAGCTGAGTCTCTTAAGCCTTGGCAGTAACTTGCTGGAATGGATTGAGTGTTTCGTTACTAACGGTTATCAATTCGTTACTGCGATAATTATGATTCATTATTGACTAACGTTCGTTCTGATGTGCCTCGGGAATCAGCACTAGGACCCCTGCTTTCTCTGATTTATATTAATGACCCACCTTCTACATTGACGTCTGACATTCACTTGTTTGCTGACGATTGCGTAATATATGGTGAAATAATTACTAATGACGACAGTAATGCTCTTCAATCTGATTTGGACTGTGTGATTCATTGGTGTAACACTTCGCTAATGAAACTTAATATTAATAAATGTAAAGTTATGCGCCTGTAGAGGAACATCATCACTCTTCCTAGTTACTATCCAAATGAATTTCCTCTATAACCTGTTAACTCATATAAATACCTAGGAGTTCATATACAAGCAAATCTAACCTGGAACCTTCACACTGAATACATAATAATAAAGCTAATAGCATGCTTGGTTACTTACGGCACCCGTTTTCCAGAGCACCATCATCCTGAATATTATTACTTTACCAGTAATTAGTGCGTCCTAAATTGGAATACGCTGCAGCTGTGTGAGACCCGTACCATGAAAACCTTACTTCTTCACTCGAGCTTGTCCAAAATAATTCAGTCCGATTCATATTTTCAAACTATAACCGTACCGCTAGCGTAACATCAATGAAAGACAATCTATCTCTTCCATCACTTGCATCTCGTAGAACAATAGAACGTTTGACACTGTTTCACAAATTTGGTACCATTCCTCCCTTCACAGTAACTTCATTTTTCAGCCTCATTACCGGTCGAGCCGCATCAATCATCACCACAAGGTCGGACTTCAAACAGGCAACACTAACACTTTCAGTCAATCTTTTTTCCCCAGATCATCACGGCAGTGGAGCCACCTTCCCTGTGAAATTATCTCTATTGTCGACAACAAACTCTTTCGTAAGGCATTAGCTAGCATTGTAGAATTAGGAATCATTAAATGTTATTTAATTTACTTGCCGTACTTGCAAACGACTAAGGACGACACTGTTTAACATTGTAATAACAGGAATTATCAAGATGCTATTTTGTTTACATTATCTGTCGTACTAGCAAAATTTAGGCAATACATTACATAGTATTGTATAGTTAGGAATTACTTATTAAAAATTAAATTATTGGGTTTTACGTGCCAAAACCACTTTCTGATTATGAGGCACGCCGTAGTGGTGGACTCCGTAAATTTCGACCACCTGGGTTTTTTTCATCATCATCAGCCTAGTTACGCCCACTGCAGGGCAAAGGCCTCTCCCATACTTCTCCAACTACCCCGGTCATGTACTAATTGTGACCATGTTGTCCCTGCAAACGTCTTAATGTCATCCGCCCACCTAACTTTCTGCCGCCCCCTACTACGCTTCCCTTCCCTTGGAATCCAGTCCGTAACCCTTAATGACCATCGGTTATCTTCCCTCCGCATTACATGTCCGGCCCATGCCCATTTACGTGCACCTAAATCTAAGTACACGGGTGTTTTCGCATTTCGACCCCAACGAAATGCGGCCGCCTTGGCCGGGATTCGATCCCGCGACCTCGTGGATTCGATCCCGCGACCTCGACACAATAGCCACTGAGTACCCACGGCGGGTAGGAATTACTAATATGGATTGGATTGGACCAGCTTTAATAATAACTAACATGCTACATTGTTTATTTTTCGTATTTCATTGTTATGCTTCCCGTTTTCGCACTCCCCTCTGTAAGGCTTTCCGGCCTTGAGGGTACAATAAATAAATAAATAAATAAATAAATAAATAAATAAATAAATAAATAAATAAATAAATAAATGGCTTGTTCGCGCATTGCAAGCCTGTACTATTGCCTTTACAATCCATGATATTCAAAGAATGAATTTTTAGTTGTTGGTAAGCGCTCATTATGCTTGTTGCTTCTCCTTGTGTCGTCTATCGTTCGCAATGGTAAGCACCATGCTCCAATGAACATTCCGCCGTTGCAAACGAGTGGGCTTGACGCCTTTTCTTTTACAGATGAAGTACAATGTGAGCTGCATGTCTGGAACACTGCAGTTGCATCAGAATATGAAATATACCTAACAAGTTGTGTAGAGAAATACCAAGATTGCTGTCCCAACGCCACTCTGGGCTGGCTAAGACAATCTTCTGAAGAACGTGCGGAACGCTGCCATGGAATTTCTGTTTCTTAAAACAAGTGCATAAATAACCTGCAGGAAAGTGATCATGCTGTTTGCTTGATCTACGCAGCGTTTATTTGCGAGTAAAGGCTCATCATTCACATGAAAGTAATTGTCTCATTTAGTTCGAAAATTACAGCAATTTCTAAAGAAAGAAGCATTTCCACTCTGTGCACCTGAAGTAATATCCGCCGTAATCCTTCCTAAAAACAAGCAATACATTTATTAAATTTGGCTCTGTATTGCATTTCCTCACATTTGACAGAACTCCGACTTTCGCAGTGGTGGCTCCATGATTAGTCATGAAACGGCCGGCTCGGTGCGACATTTGAAGAGCGATCATATATTGCTAAAAAGTGATGCACTATACTTCATTTCAGTAGTAGATATTCGTGTTTATCGCATGGTCATAGAGACGGAAGCATTTCTACTGTGATTCCACCTAATCTTGTATCGCTGTTGTTTTTGCTGTCACTTATCGGAAACAAAAGTCCACTCAAGTAGCCACGGACAATCTTCTTTATTTCAACTGGAAGTTTTTTTGTACACCTCGCAGTCACACGTGTTCCAGTTGCATCTGTAAAAATCTTTATTAAACACCATGGTCTGCTTACAACCGCTTCTACCAGTGTGGCCTATTGAAAGTGTTCTTTTGGTCTACGTCATCTTGTTCTGCCCAGGTTAAAACCGTCATTCATAAACACGGTTAGATAATTTCACAGGAGGGATTCATTTCGCTTTTACCCAGCGCAATTCGAGCACCTAGGTGGAAGATGCATTATTTATGCAATTATATTGTTACCGGGATTTTTGGAGTATTTACAAGATTGTATTTACAATGTATATACAAGCAGAGTCAATGGGGTTAAAATGGCTGACTACTAACAACACGCAGCAGCCAGCGTCTCGCGATCTTCTTCTTCCTCTCTCTCTTCTTTCATCCTTCCGTAACAATATGAACGAGTGCGAATCTGACAAGAATCGGTTGTTTATTGTCGGCATTTTTACCCTTGAGACACGTTCCGACCATTCATCCCTCTCTTTTCGCTGATGTGTCACCAATATCTCATTATTTCACAAGATTCCTCTCTCTCTCAAGAGCCCACATTGTCACTACATTACGTATACTCTAACACACTAGGGATCAACAACACTACTCTGCCATGCGCCCGCCTAATTTACCTGCTAGCAATTTTTAAATTTCTTTCTTTTCCTATTTCAACCGTTTTGAGCCTATCTATGAGCCTCTTACGCCGACCCAGCCGCCCAAGTTGTCTACCTGCTTGGACCGCTAGGTATGCGCTCCTGAATAAGATGCCGTCGTGGGCGTTCCATTGTCTTCGTACCAGCCTCGTGGTCCTTACTCTCGTCATGCGTTCATGGTCACACCATCTACCCCGACCCACCAGCCCAAGTTATCCAATCGTATGGGTTCGTTGGCGTGATGCCAGTGTGGCCGTTGCAGTGCCGTCATTCCTGCTTTGTGATGCGGCATTCGCCATTACGTCTTTATTCCACCAAAGTCATTGCCGGCGGAAAAGGCTGCCGGCGGGAATTGGGCGCAACAGAATCTGACTTTTGTGTGCGCGATTGCACAGCCTGGCACACAGTGCGAATACGCCAGTGCAAAACGCCAATACGCAAAACGCCAATACTGATTTGGCGTTTCCGCGAAAAAACTACGCGTTCTGCAAATGAATCATTATGCGCGCTAGGTCCTAATGTACGTATACTTTAGTGAAGACAATAACTGTGTGCATGAAGAGAATACGAAGAATGATAAGTAGGCAGCATAACATCGCTCCTGTGCTACGGTCTCCAACTCGCTGCATTTGAAGGTGTGGTTGCTCATATCAGCATGACTCAGACTAATGCAACGATGGTTACATGCTCAAAATCTGCTTGTTTTGCTATGTTCTGTCATTATTGGATGTCAGTTATGCGCGCCTATCAATATATACCCTTTTGCGGAGCAGTTTTCTCTACAAGAACGAGATGGCGCTTTCAGCGGTGCAATATTGCCTCACAGAAGCATATGAATAGGGAACCATTACCACTTATGCCCGACTAGTGTGCGATCAGCTGTCGCAACTGGGCGTTCGCTCACTGTGTTTGATTCATGTTTGCAAAACGCGGAGCGGTAAAGGGACGACGTGTACAGTAATGAGCGGCAAAAATCGCGACTAGCACGGTAAGGAATAGAATGAATCTGAGCAAGTTCACTGACCGCTGCTACGTAAGGGCTGCCTTTGCTGGCGGCGCTTCACGATGCATTGCTTTCCTAGAGGATAAAAAAATCGGAGGACGCTTAAGCTTCGCCTTTAAGAGTGGAACGCGATAAAATTCATAGATACCTGACTGCTTCTCATGCTTCCCGGTACCTGGAGCGCATGTAACCGTAATGTTTACGAGGAAACACTGGCCGCAAACGCTATGCGCGAAGGCTGTCTTTGTGGTACAAACGCGGCCTTTTGCGTGGGCCGCGAGGCGGCGGAGGTGAGCGCCAGCTGGAGTTGGGCTCCGTTTATGAAACTGGTTGGGTAACCCCACTAGCGGAACGAATATTGGAGAACTATAGCAACGGGAGAATTGATCCTACCCCCCATTGCCTGGTCTTGACTCTGAGCCACCAGCGCCTAGCAGGGAATGAAGCTGCGAACACGGCGGCCCGAGCACTCATCTACCGGGTGTCCAAGTTAGATCATGAGTACCTGGAATCCGAAGGCAGCTATCTTGTTACATTCAAAAATATCGCAACCTTTTACAAAGATAGGCATCGCAACTACCCAACTCCTGCTAAAGGGCTTGACAAGGCTAATGAACGCATCTTGATCCGACTTTTCAATAACACTTTATTGTGCACGGCAATCTTGAAATATTTCGATTGTTCCTTCACTGGCAAGTGCCAATGCTGTGGGGAAGTGGCTGACACCTACCACATGGTTTGGGCTTGTCAGCTAAATTCCGCTCTTTCCCTCAACCCTAACCCGACCCGCGAGGAGTGGGAGGTGACGCTGCTCGGTTGCTCGGACGTACTGGCCCAGAAGGCCTTGGTCCAGAGGGCTAAGCTGGCGGCTCGTACCAATGGGGTCCCGGAATAGGGACTCCACCCATTGCGGAGCCGCTTAAGGGCTCCACCTCTCTTTTTGTTTTCAATAAAGGCTTTCAAGCAAGCAAGCCACCGAGGCACCCTCGTGCCGGCGCGCGCAACTGGCGGACGCCGCTGCCGGTCTGTGAATTGTAGAAACGCTGGAAAAGGGGTTTATTTTAGTTTTCGCTAACAGAATTTTTCTCGTATGGTAAAATTACAAACCGAGAGATATGTCTGTAGGTTGTGTGTATGCCGCAGTTTACGATTATTTCGCGTATGTTATTTTGAGAAATTCGATTTGTTTCAGTAAATTTCTTGCGTCACATGAATGGACTGGGTATGGGTGGTTCGAAAATCTTTTTGCCGAAACAACGTCCGATGCGGACGCCGGATTTTCTGTGACACGGGCTTGTTAACGTTATCGCGTTAAAATTCCCTCATCCACCAGCATTGCATCGCTCACCTCCAAGGGAAAGACTTCAACCCCGGAACGTCGGCAAGAGTGAACACCGCTCGTTGTACAGTGACAAAAGGAACAGCGCCGTTTTCTGGCATAGTAACTTTCTGGCACGTCATCTAAACTCACGCACTCCAACTCACACGCCACCATATGCCCACTATATTGTCAATGTACCAAGAAAAAGTGAATGGGTGAAGCACACTTCAATCAATGCGCCGAAGCATGGATGGCTGCGACTACATCGACAGCACAAGAATCTTCGAAGCTGAACATTTCGTGACGGCGCACAGAGTAAGCGAGTGACTAGCTATTATACCTCGTTGGTAGAAGCTATTAAAAAGCACAGAACATCTGCGTTCGAAGCCTTGCGCGCAGCAAGAACAAATCTATAGCAACTAAGAAGACCCGCGAGTGAGTTGGCTACAGAGAGTGACCACGCCCAAGAACTTTACCGAGCCAGAAATATGATAAGCCGCTGCTTTAAAGTGTTTGCCAAATTAAAAACGAAGAGGAAAACAATAATCCTGACTTAATTCAAAAGGGTAAAGCATGGACAGTTTGGAATAAACATCTAGCACCTTGTTTAGCAGAAGCACAGTATACTCTGCTCGTGCCGTTTAGGCAAGGCGTATGAGCTCCGAAAGCGCATCTATGTCCTCTGAAGCTGTGAGAAAAGCTTCATGATGTTCGCCCAGTCGCCGTCTGCAATACCAGCCGAAACAGAGGTTTTCTTAGCGCTACACCAATGTCATACATATCCATTGTAAACACGGAGGCAACACAGGCAGTTGAGGCAAGCAGTGGACGCGTCACCACGTGGTCAGACATGGCGGCGCCTAAGGAGTCGCCGCGATAATTATCAATATTTCAAGCGAATGACATGTGGTCGCTGTAGCTGTCGATGTAAACAAATGCAGCATTTGTTGCTTTGGGCAGTCAGAGGTGTTCTTCCGGGATATAGATGCGGAAAGCAGTGCTCCACAACGTATTGCAGTGAGTATGCTAAACGATTTCCTGAGAAGGAGTAAAATAGCTAAAATAGCAAGCAGCACGTATAAAATTAGTGGGTAGGGCTAACTTTAGTATTCATGTTGCAGCGCGATGCGTTGCGCATGCGTGCCGGCTCTCGTTGCGGCAGGTTGAATGCAAAGGGCGATGCAGACTCAAAGCCGCGTTCACGCATTGCAGCGTCTAGGTGACACTACGGAATCAGCACTTCTGTGCCCACTGCGGTAGCTTGAGGCGATGGCGTCCCTCGAGTTCTTGGGTTCGATCCCGATGGCGGTGGTGACGTTTCGATGGGGCTGCAATGGAAAACGAGCTCGGGTATTTAGATTTAGGTGCACGTGAAAGAACTGCAGTGGATCAAAATTATTCGGGCGTCTGCCACTACGACATGCCTCATAATCCGATTGCGGTCTTGGCGGATACAGCCGCACATTTCAATTAAAGTTTAACACTTCTGCCACGATGCGATGTGCAGTTTGAGGCAATGGAAATGCTTAGCTTCACGGATGGTATGAACAATGGCGCACCACACCTCAAGCAAACATGTCTCGCTGTGTGTTCTTTGTACTACGCCAACGACTAGCAGTGTGCACGCAAGGTAACGCTTAACATCATCTCACCGCTCTCGCATTCCACTAAACGTTCAAGAAAGTAAACATTCGCCATCAACATCACCGCTAATTATGGTTAGTCAAAGCAGACAGCACAGAAAGCTTCTTACATCTTTTCTCCAAGTCTGTGGGATCCGCATGATTTTTTCTTCCTTTCCCTTTCCCCACTGAGGAGTAGCAGGCTAGAGACACGCTCTCCAGTCCGACCTCTCCTCCTTTCTCTTCATTAAAATCTACTCCTCCTCCTATTCTTCCTTCCTCTATGCTAAGCGCGTTTCCAGAATGGCCTGCGAAACAGCGAACATCTGGCTGCTTGGTTAGTGCCCGCTGTTAAGGCTAGACCCGCTACGGGGATAAGCCATATTTAAGGGTTATGTAGCAGCGCTCTTGCACAATGCCTCTTTGTTCTCTTTTCTCTCGTCTTATACCCTTCAGCTTTTCTTTCCCTCACAGCTCCTATACGCTTGATTTCAACTCATATATTTACAGGTTGTATTTCGCAGCCGTCATAACCACGTGACCACGTGGGCTTGTGTAGTGGGCTAGTGACAATTTCCTCGGCGTTCCATCATCCTGCGTTTTCTTACATGTGCGCGTTATACCTTTCCAAGTCTGGTGCCTTTGTTTGCATCATTCCATAATACGGCAGCACTTTAAGATGGCGTTTTGGGAGTACACGTTGACAGGTTTCAATGACTTTCTCGACCAGCGTATTGTCGCGTTCACGGAGCCGATGCCCGCCAGCCGTGTCTGCAGCCTCTGCGGTCGGGTGCCCTCTAGCTCTGTACTGCTGCCCTGCGGTCACGTGTTGTGCGAAGATTGCCGAGGTGAAATCCTCAAGGAAGCTGAGTGTCCCTTCGATGGAAGACCTTTCACGGAAGGCGAACTTGTCCGTCTGGCCTTCGAGCTGTGCGACCTGGAGCAGCGCCGTGTTTTGTGCATGGTCGCCGGTAGGAAGTGTACCACTTTCGTGGGAAAGCTGTCTGAGCTGAGAGTCCACCTGCGCCATTGTCGCAGCGGCAACATGAAGTGCGCTAAGTGTCACCAAGCCGTTGCACGTGACGCGGCCGTGAATCACTACAGGCAGTGCTGTGACGCAAACGCTATTCGCCACTGCGTGAGTCACGTGCGAGTGCAGAGCGCCATCGAAGAAATACGAAGCATCAAGGAAGACCTCGAAAGCCTGCGGCAGCGGGCTTTGTGCGAGCGTGACGGTGATGACGATCTTGTGAACGGTGCCAACGGATTAGTCGAAAGACTGACCAACCTTGATCTTGTGCTGTTCGAGGTCCAGGGAACGGTGGCTGGCGTCGACCTTGAGGGCGCTTCGCTTCAGTCACTTAAGAACATTTCACCGACGCCAGGACCATTTCGCGCTGCATCGAGGCCCGGCGTGTCCATCGTCACTTGCGAGTTCATGGCTGTATACGCTGCACGCGACTCTATAAAGCAAGACAAAAAGCAACACAAGATATCTACAGAGTTCTACACGCTCAGTGGTTACACCTTCCAGCTGAATTGCGAATTCTCCTTGTCGGGAGGTGAAGGCAGTGAAGAGGTGAATGTGAGGTTCATCTTGTTTCTGCACGAAGGTGAATGGGACGATTACGTTGAATGGCCATTCTCGAAAAATGTGTCATTGGTCATCGCTCACCCCAGAGATGACGCCAGAGATGTCAGGCTGGCAGTCAAGATGGATGAATACAAGGTCGCCAAGAAACCGCGCCCTGAATCTTGGAATTCGGGAAGCTGTACCGACAAGTTGAGGTGGAACGAAATCGAACTCCAAGGCTACATTGTTAAAGGCTCCCTCTACGTCAATGTTGAATTCGAATGACAGTGGGAGAGCAACTGCTTTTGTACGCTTTTTTTTGTCGGTTCTGTTTATGAGCAGGAGAACTCGATTGGATTTCATGGTAGCCGTGTGATGCCTTGTCCTATCGCTGGAACAGCAAAGTTCACTCATTTCGTTTTCCTTTCTTTCAGCCAAATAAAGCCTGTCTTGGAGCTTCAACGCAATATTTTTCTGAGGTATACCTTTATTATTGGAATTCTTATGCAGCCACATGGTATATGTAAGTCATAAATGTCACTCGTGCTTTTAAGCAGATCGATACATTCGGTCTGATCAGTGCAATTACCTTCTTGATGACTATTTGGGCTGCTACTTGCATACCGATTATCGATGCCGATGTGGACAACAGTCTCACAAGTAAGTTTAAGGATTCGAAATGAAAGCTACTGCTCTTCATTTATTGTATTGAGGATGTTGTGGCCATTTGGCAGTTTTCTTTTTCTCAATGAAAGACGAGTACTGAAATAGTCAGCTTATATTGGCCGTTAACCTGATGACGCTTCCTATTGCAGTTCACTACCACTCGTAGTTGACTTTAAAGTAGTATTTTTTTACAGTAGCCGTTGCTATCGTTATCGAAGCGTGGCAGGTGTAAAAACGAAATATTTCGGACTCGACACGGGCATTTGCTTTCCGGTTTAGTACAGGTTCAGATTCGGAGCGAATACTATAAGTGTTGGAACCGGATCGGGGATTACAGAAACAGTTCGTCTGGTTCGAAGAAAAAAAAATAATTCGTATAACACCAGCACATGCGCTGTGCTCTCGAAACAATATGTACCTATACACATTCGCTTTTGTATTGTGAGGAGCCTAAGAGGGCAGTGTTCTTTAGCGCTGGTATTAGCTTGAAAAATAAATCGAAAAATGATTTGTCATCCAATCAATAATATTCATTTTGTATTTCTACATTCAGTACGCTTCATGGCAGAAGTACGGCTGTCCAACGCATTACCTAACCACTACCCTCCCGGAAAGTTTCTTGTTCACTGATTACTAACAAGCACATGTAGAAACATTTGTCCCAGTTTTCATTTTTTTTTGATGGCGCACAGACGTATAGTAAAGGTTCAACGGAAATAGGAAAGTTTCCAATGCGGTTGCGATAGAAAAAAAAAAAGAAAGGTAATACACTTGCGAGAAAAATTTTCGAACGACATAAAAAATCAAGCACTTTACATATAATCTGTGTTGCGCAGGATAAAAGTGAGTTCGAAGCATTCTAAAGCCAGTAACAACGCTATTGCATTATCAATCAGGCTGTTTATGTTGGGGCCATGTAAAGGGGAAATTAAAATGAAGCTGCTGTGTGGAGGCACGGTAGCTTAGGCTACTTAAGTAAAGAAGTGGTGAAGTGTTCGCCTGCTAAGCACGAGGTGGCGGGATCGAATCCCGGCCACGGTGGCCGCACTTCGATGGAGGCGAAATGCGAAGACCCATGTACTAAGATTTAGGCGCACGTTAAACAACTCCAGGTGGTCCAAATTTCCGGAGTCCCCCTCTGCGGCGTGCCTCATAACCAGAGAGTGCTTTTGGCACGTCAAACCCCATAATTTAATTTTAATGAAGGAGCAGTGAAATATTGAATTGCTCTTCTGCCATACGACTGGGCGCATGTGCATCGGCTAAGAAATCGGATCTGCTGGAATGAGAGTACTCAATATTAAATAAGTAAGGCATGCAGGCAGAACGTTCTAATTTAACAGTTCAGATATTCACTTAAAATGGGGACTCAGTCATTGCAGGAGCACGCTTTGACGTCAAAGTGGAATACGAATTGATCATTTTTTGTTTTAAATTGACCCAACTGAAAGTAAACTACTAAGAGCCGAAACAAAAGACGAGCAAAGCTTAAGTTGGCACCAGCGCGGATTGCTTCCATAGCTCGAAAATTCGATGATAAAGTCATTGAGGGCCGCCTCCACTACCGTCGCTGCGACCAGGCATTCGTTTGCATCAGATCGCACGCTGCGGGATTCAATGCTAAGTTCCGGGTTTCCGCTACAGGTTTCCATGCTAAGTGTTTCAATGAAAGCAAGTGGGGACTCGTGATCCCATAAACAAACTTCACATATTTTTTTTTTTGGATGGGATGGGCATGTGCAATGTTGAGCCCCTCCCCGGGCTACGCCCTTGACGGGGGCCCATTCTGTTAGTCAAATAGGCAACCATCTACATGGTCTACGCGCGGATAACACTCCCGACTCACAGCTTTCAAGGTGGAAGTTGGGCAGGCCACATTAACTGGGTACCCCAAGTAGGTTCACCTCAACTTGCTAAACCAGCTACACCAGCTACGTCCGATATCACTTTAGTCAATTAGTGAACATCTCCGTCTTCGTCGTTCTCTTTTGTATCATTTGTTGGGCGGCGGACACCTTCATTTGAAGTCTGACGCTTGGGAGTAAAAAGACCTGTGGTCGGGGACCTGAAACATTTCGTGTTCTGTCAAGTTGCTATACGAAGGCGCTCTCGTGTAAGCTATTTCTTGTCCCGTTGTATATTGGAAATTATATAAACAGATCGTTCCTCCATGTTCTTTTTTTTTCAGGGGTACAACAGTCATTAAACAAGAAATGCAGTTGAGCCAGCCAGGTTATATGCAACGGCAGACAGCCGGCATGACTAGTCAAGTTACAAAAAACGTACCAAGAAAAGGGAACCGCACTCGAAGACGACATAGGAATGGGTGGCGTGAACAGATTGGGAAATTTGCAGACATAAGATGGGCGTCAGCTGGCGCAAAGCAGGTGTAAAAAGATATCTCCGGGGAGACCTTGATGCAGTAGCCTAATGTAGACAGATGAACATGGCGGTAATGAAAAGTTGTCAGTTCTTCGCACACTCGAAATGCGAAAGTTACTGGTAATAGCCTTCGAGTGTTATTGTCGAGTGTTTGAAAGAATAAATTGAAGCCCAGTGATAGTGCGCAAGCAGATGCCGTCACGTCATAATCACCACGCTCATTCAGAGCAAGGTCAACGCAAGACTGTCGCTGCGCCATCATCGGCTTACTAAAGATGGCAGATGCCTATGTGTTGAAGGCCGATAAACATACTGCGGCCATTGATTTTCGTGTACAAACACTATGTGACTCCACATATTTTGTGGCCTTTAGGACGGCGACACGTTTATTAGTCTCGCGTGGTCCGTGAAATCTTCGGTCAAGGCCTAATTCAGCAATCTAGAGAAGCACACACAGATGTGGCCCTTCCTATAGACTGGTGAGATGAAGGTTTCTGCAGAAGTGTGTGGCACGCTGAGACAGATACTTATTCTGCAAGAGTTCATTGCTGCTATGTTTTCCTGCTCATCATTTTTGTTGTTGACTTCAGGAGCCTGTACAAGAAATAGGCACCCCTAGGTTTCCGTATTCTACTTCATCATCGCTTTTTGTTTTTGTATTTTTTTCCGATATATTGAAAAGTGGGAACAAGTGCTTAGTTAAGAAACCCAAAACGCCTTTAGGCAGGCAGTGGCGTAACTTAGCAATTAATTACGCAAGTAAGCCTGGCATAACTAGTTTGTGCATTAAGCAAACTTAAAATCGGGTTAACATTAACTGGATCGGCATCCCCTCTCGACTGATTGACATTGCCTCCTCTTTAGTGTAATAGGATTATATTTCCCGTTCCACAAAGCTCTCAAGTGAAATTCAATACCACTGATTCATATACCGTTGGGACGCCGTGTTGTAAAGTCTCTTCACATAAGCATAAGCGGCAATTATCCTATTGACCGTGACACATAACTTCTTGCCTGCGACGATATGTTTTAGTGGGCGATTTATGTGGGGGTATGGACAGCTGGGGTGGATGTGTGTTAGATGCACGTTTGCATGCATGCTTGAGTGTTACCCATGCGTTTACTGTAACTTAATTGCTTATAGAGAGCTACTGTCTGTATTACGTGCATAATAACGCAAGAAAGAAAGAAAGAAAGAAAGAAAGAAAGAAAGAAAGAAAGAAAGAAAGAAAGAAAGAAAGAAAGAAATGAGAACGACTGTGACAGAACGATTGAAGTATATGGCCGCTATTTAAAAGACCGAGGCTGTATTCCACCATAGTAAAGTACCTACAATTTTTCTTGCGCTTAAACAGGGCGTGACGTGGACAATGTGGCTGGCATGAGGAAAAGAATGGTTCAAACCGTATTCCAGTAGTTATGTTGTACTTTGCGCTGACTCTATAATGGTAGCGAACTGCTGCTATACAAAAAGTAGTGGGTTCTAATCCGCTGCCAAGGCGGCTGCAATCCGACGCGATCAGAATGCAAAGTGTTCTTATATAGATGTAAGGGAACCCTTTAGATAGTAGCAAGTCGTCAACGTGACGTTGATTACGCTTGCGCAAAGTCATTAGCGCTCCTCAATGGAGTCAACAAAAGTAGACCCTGTATTGATTTGGCACTTTAAAATGAGAAGTTAGCACTTCTAGCCAAAGGCTGCATGAAGTACTGACAACAATAGCAAGGTTTATTGAGGCTCTTGAATTATTTGGAGGGTGTTCTCTCTATATGATGGCGCGAAAGGTGACGCAGCACGCAAAGCAACTCGTGCAGGCATAAGAACTGCGTCTCTATTCGCGCATGCCACGCATTTCACAACGCTGGCACGATGAATAGTGCGACCTTTTGTAAAGTCACAGGTGTTGAAACTCGCTGGTGCACGAGATTAGAGAAACGCAGAACCTTTGGTGTTAAGTGCTTTGTGAAGGATTAGATAACGTTAGCTTACGTTTATTGCCAGTTCCGCTTAGACCAGTGATACAGCAATTCAGCAGGCATGCTAGTGTGCCTACAGTGCGCCTGAGCACAACGGTCTTACTGCAGCCGTGGAAAGCAGAATGCGGCGTGGCTCCGTAAATGGGGCGACTGCGCCTTGCGTTGATGGTGCGTCCATTTTGATTCGTCGTTATTATTATTTTTTTTTGTCAACCGAACGCACTCCGCCATCTTTGGAAACTCTGGCTCTAAGCCTTTGCGCAAACGCCGTGCATGCACCGTCGAGTGGGAACGCGCGACAACGGTGGTGCGGTGGCTGGATTGATGGATGGATGTTATGAGCGTCCCCTTCGGAACGCCCCGTTCCGACGGTTGCGCCACCAAACTCTTGTTATTTTATCGCCTAATGTCCTTCCTATGCTTAAAAAAAAAAAGAAAAGCAAAAAGAACCCACGATCAATTCCCATAACCAAAGTGTCTAAGCCCTTATTGTTAACTTTGTTTTTGTACGCTTCCGTTGATTCTCATATCCCTACTTCCGACAATCTTCCAATCGCCTCTTATTTATCTCTACTGCGGACATGTTTACTTTCCCTCTGCTCTCGCTCAACCCAAGAGCTTCAAGGAGGCCAGTGATCCCTAAATCGACCACTGGATAGATTTATTCACATTCCAATAAACATGTTCCATCATTTCCCTAGCTTTACCGCAGCAAGCGCATGCTTCTTCTTCCTTCTTGTTTCTCGCTTTATAGGTGCATGTTCTAAGGCATCCTCATCTCGCTTCGAAAAATAATAAGATTCCCTTTGACTTATCATAAATTGTGTCTTTCCTGATCTCGTTCTTTTCTTCTGAATTAATTACGCATGGCAGGCTTCTTTTCCATTTCCGCCACCCATGAGATCATTTCAGCCTCTCTGACTTTCTACTTGACGCTCGTTGTTGCTGTGTTGCTCACCATACAGGCCGCATATTTTATGGTAAACTTCCTAGTTCTTTTCCTCCACTGTGAATCAATGTTTTTCCTGTAGAGATGCCTGAACACCCTTCCAGCCCATTTACGTTCTTCGATATTCCTCAGCCGTTCTTCATACTCAATTTTACTGCGAGCTTCCCTCACTTCAAAAATAGTCCAGCCCATATCACCCTGCACAGCTTCGTTTGTAGTCTTCCCGTGCGCGCACAATGTGAGGCGACCCACTGACCAAAGGTCAGTGGGTCGACACTGACCTTTCCACATACCCCGGAGAACCTCGTACCTATTGTATCCCCATAGCGCTCTGTGTTTTTTTATGGCCACATTTTCTCTTCCGCTTTACTGTTATTGTTCTTTTTCTGTGTTTACATATATCTTCTGCCGTCGTTTATCCATATAGTAAGGTATTTATATTCTTCTACGCGAGGTATTTCCTGGCCCTGTATTGTCACTGTCTGTTCGCTGTTTTCATTGAATACCATAAGGCTTGATTTTTCAATGTTAAATTTTAGATGTAATTTACCGCCTTCGTGTCCACAGATACTAGGCAGAGGTTGCATATGACTTTGATTGTTAGCCAGCAACACAGTGACGTCTACATAAAACAAACCTGGAAGCTCCTGCTCTACTACTGTAACCGCCTGTTTGCATGGGAGATTAAATCGGACATTACTTTCCCCTAGCGCCCTTTCCATTCTCCCCATGTAGATCATAAACAGCAGTGGGGATAAATAGGATCCCTGCTTCAGTCCCTTGTTGATATGAACTTTCTCCTTGCTTCTCATCCCTTCCCATTCAACGCGAACAGTATTTTCTAGGTAAATGTCTCTCAAAAGCTGTAGACAAGCACCACTTAAGCCTTCCCTTCCCAGAATATCCCACATAATGTGGTGGTCTACATTGTCATACGCTCCTGTAATGTCTAAAAAGACCACATATAACGGTCTGTTTTCTACTTTTTATATTTCAGTAAACTGAGTAAGGACAAACACGTTATCATCCAAACGCCTACCTATGCTGAAGCCATTCTGATGTTCTCCCAAAATGCCATTATTCACTGCCCATGCTTGCAGCTTTAATTTGATTAACTGCATTGCTAGCCTGTATATTACCGATGTAAGGTCAATGGCCTATACGAGTGAGCTCTATCATTCTATATATTTATTCTATATATTATATCTTATACTATATGTTATACAATAAATTAATTCTACGTTGTCACCAACTGTCTGGTATTCGTCTATCTTTTAGATTTTTTTCTCCTGTTTTTAACAAAGGTTTCTTACTTTTTGGTCCTAGTTCATTAATCAGCCTCACGGGAACCTCGTCTAGTCCTGTGGCTGTGCGCTTAGGAATTTTCTCTGCGGCTTTCTAACAGTTCAAATTTGTCAGCACCAACTCCTTTTTTATCTGCTTCTTTTTCATGCCCCTTTTTTCATTACTTACAACCTCGTCATTGCTTCGAAAAATTCGTCTGTCTTTTTTTCGGATATAGTTTAATGCCGCATCCCACTCCAGTTTGTTTTGATCTTTGTCTAGGATATGTTGTTGTATTGTTCCAGACATCCTGCCTCATAATTCTATGTGGTTTCAAATTTCTTGGGTGCTGCCTTCTTTTTCTCACGTGTTTCTGACAACCAACGTTCACTTTCACCGTTTATATTTGCTAGCGCCAGTATTTGAACCATAGATTTTTTCTCCCGGTATATTTCCCATTTTCTTCATCCTGCGGAAACTGCGCTTTTTTTTGCATGCCTGTGCTCTAGGGATGATTTCTGTCGTTCGGCGATCGCTTCTCGTATCTCCCTGTTCTACCCGTTTTTTTGTTTCTTTATTTTTCAACGAATATGTTGCTTCTCTTTCCGTATTTCTGTTGAACTATACTTACAAGCTCACTATATTCCGACTCTTTGCTTAGCCAATTGCCAAGTTCATCCTCGACTCTTGTGACAATATTTGTTATTTTTTCATTGTTCAAATTTGGAATGGCCATTTTGCGCTCCTTGCTCTTTTTCCTTGCTCAAACTTACGGCCGCGATTGCCGAACTACAGAACGACAGGAGCGCGCGCGCAGCCATTATGCCCGCCGCCGAAAACGCAGCCAAGGCACTAGCCCCGTCACCACCGCCACAACCTGTTAGCGCTGATAGCGCCGACGGCGAGAGCGCGCCCAAGAAACGCGCCGTCGCTCGCGCCCTACCAGAACTGAAACCCGAGTTAGAAGAGATTAAAAGTACGTTGTCGGCAATTAAAGAGAGCCTCCGCTTTCTCGGAGAGAATATGGCCCGCGTACAGTCAACCCTCGCGGCCCACGGTAATCGGTTGGGGACAGTAGAACATTATCTCGAAAACGTCGTAGCCCCCGCCATTGCCGCTGCTAAGCCAGTCTCGCCACAACACCCCACGCCCAATCCACCCACACACGCGGCCCCCTTCCACCCGTCAAGCGCCCGGGCCGACACCCAAAAGCATCAAGATGGCCAGGCGAGATGAAGCGTTCCGCATCTGGCAGTGGAACTGCAGGAGTTTCACTGCGCGGAAAGCCTCCCTGCAGCAATACCTACGCAGCCACGACGCCAAGCCCCACGTAATCCTACTGCAAGAAACTCTAACACACACCGCCACGTTCACCGGTTACCAGTGGTTACCAGGCCTCGCGGGAGGACGTGGTACCGCCACGCTGGTCTCTAAAAAGCTCACCTGCCTCGCGCATGACCTCGGCACGTCGGAGGTGGACAATGTCATGACGGAGATTCTCCCAAGCGACGCGTCCCGACAAAGTGTGTACATACTCAACGTGTACAGCAGCCCCAGACAAACGAGTCACCGTTTCCGACGCCTTTTCCAGAGAGCCATCCGTCTTGCAGGCTCAAACCCGCTCGTGATAGCTGGCGACTTCAACGCTGCGCATCGCACCTGGGGTTACGTATATGACACCCCCAAGGGCACCGCGCTGTGGCAGCATGCGAACGAGCTCGATCTCACCCTAGTGACAGACAAGACGTTCCCTACTCGTATCGGCACATCTACGCACAGAGACACCACTCCAGATCTCTGCTTCGTGAAGAACACAGCCGATGCCCGCTGGTCCAATCTTGCGGAGGATCTTGGCAGCGACCATCTCATACTAGCCGTGCACTTACCCAGCATCGTCAGGAAGCCCAAGTCGTACACGTGGGTTGACTGGGACCTCTTTCGCAAGACCCGCGCCTCACGACTCCCTCCAGACACTGCCCCGAGCCTCGAGACGTGGACGGCTCAGCTCAAGGCCGACGTCGTTAAGGCCACGAAAACATTTAGCACGGATATGCCAACCGAGAAGATGGACAGCCGCCTCGCCCATTTGCTCGAAGCCAAACAGTCTCTACTGACACGATGGAAGAGCCTGCGTCTCAACCGCAAGCTCCGCAAACGCATTGCAGAACTGAACCAGACCATAATTGAACATTGCAGCACCCTATCCAAACAGCAATGGGACGAGGTGTGTAACTCCGTCGACGGACAGGTCCGCAACGGGAAGACGTGGAACCTCCTAAAACACCTGCTCGACGACACCAACACCCGCACGAACCAGCGCCACTCGCTCACCAAAGTCCTTCACCAGGCCAAAGGCACCGCTTCGCCGGATGACATCGTCAGGACGCTTGTGCATAAGTACCTGCCGATACCCACAGGCCCGCCGACCCTACATCCTGATTACACAGGTACTGACAACAGCCTCCTAGACGCCGAATTTTCCATCGAAGAGATACGCCGGGCTCTCCACGAACTAAACGGCCGTTCCGCCCCGGGCTCCGATGGCATAACCAACAAGCTCCTGCGGAACTTAGACGAGCCCTCGGTCGTGTACCTCACGGGCGCCATCAATGAGGTGTGGAGGCGGGGCGAGTTACCTGATGCCTGGAAACTCGCCCAGACGATCCTCATTCCGAAACCGGGCAAGGCGCCTGGCCTCGATAACCTTCGCCCCATCTCGCTCACGTCGTGCGTGGGTAAGGTGGCCGAGCATGTCGTACTCAACAGAGTCGGCCGGTATCTCGAAGACCAGGACTGTTACACACACCACATGATCGGCTTCCGACCCGGGCTCTCTACTCAGGATACGATGCTTCTCCTGAAACACCAGATCATAGACGCCGGGGCTACTTGGGGCACCCGCGCCATACTCGGACTTGACCTGGAGAAGGCTTTCGATAACATCCAGCACTCGGCAATACTAAAGGCGATCACGACCTTAGGGCTCGGGCGCCGGTTCTACGAGTTCGTCCGCTCCTTCCTAACCCGTCGCAAGGCCGTGCTCCGTGCCGGAGACCTCACGTCGGAAGAAGTCGAGCTCGGACAGCGTGGCACCCCCCAGGGCTCCGTCCTTTCGCCAACGCTGTTCAACCTGGTGATGATTGGGCTCTCCGAACGCCTGTCGAAGATACAAGGCCTCAACCATACGGTATACGCGGACGATATCACCATCTGGTGCTCCGCGGGGTCGGACGGCTTCATCGAATCCGCTCTGCAGGAGGCAATCGAAACTGCCGAATCCTACCTCGACCACACGGGCCTCAAGTGCTCCTCCGCCAAATCGGAGCTGTTGTTGTACAGCCCAAAACGACAAGGCAAAAGGCCTAAGGGATGGAAACCACCGACCGAGCGCAACATCACTATCCGCACCAGAGACGGTCGCCCAATCCCCAGGGTCGATTCCATCCGAGTACTGGGAATGATTATCGAGGCGGGCGGATCAAACATCCAAACGGTCCACAAGCTGACGACAAAGACGGACAACGCAATACGACTTGTACGCAGGGTGGCCAACCGTCACCACGGCCTCAAAGAAGACAATCTGCTGCGTCTCGTACACGCGTTCGTCCTATGCCACTTCACCTACGTCGCAGCAATGCATAAGTGGAAACAATCAGAGCGTGACAAGCTCAATGTACTCATACGAAAGGCAGTGAAGCGGGCCCTTGGGCTCCCGATCACGACGCCGACGTTTCGACTTCTCGAGCTCGGTGTGCACAATACCCTCGAAGAGATCGCTGAGGCTCAGGAGAGAGCGCAGATGATACGTCTGACGATGACGAAGACTGGCCGTCACATCTTGCGCGAACTAGGGTACTTTCCACCGAACACCCAGGATCCCCCGGAGCTTACGCCGGTTCCCCGCGAGCTCCGCGACCTGATCACAATCGCACCCATTCCGCGAGACGTCCATCCGGAACACAATCGAGGCAGGCGCCTAGCCCGGGCCACCGCGTTCCTCAAACGAATAAACGAGAAAGCCGACGACGTCGCTTTCGTGGACGCCGCCGCCTACCGGTGCAACCGAGCCTACGCCGCGGTAGCCGTCTCGTCCTCGCAACGGACTTTAAACGCCGCAACGGTACGCACACGTGATCCCGAGGTGGCGGAGCAAGTGGCCATAGCCCTGGCAATGCTCGACGATAAGCGAACGACAATATTCAGCGACTCGAGACCGGCCATCAAAGCGTTCGAGAGAGGAGTCGTCTCCGTCAAGGCGTTACGCATTCTCCGCGGCGCTGATCCAAGCACCCTCAAACACCACACCGTCGTCTGGTTTCCCGCCCACCTGGGTCGGATCCCGGGCGCCCCGCCCAACCTCAACGAGACAGCCCACGACGCTGCGCGCGCGCTTACCGACCGCGCCGTCACCCCCGGGCAACCACGTCTCGATGAGTTGGAGGCGAACAGGGACGCCCCAGTAACCTACAATGAAATAACCAAACACTTTTACTTGGGACGACGTCTCTTTCCGCCCCCGCACCCCAAACTAAACAGGCCACAGGCGCTTACGCTACGCTTATTACAGACAGATACCTATCCGAACCCCGCCACCTTACACATCATCTACCCGGACGTCTACCCAGACAATGCGTGCCCCTCGTGCGGGGTCACGGCGACACTCGCACACGTGCTCTGGGAGTGCAGAAACGCTCCGCCCGACTCTACCTCCGACAAGTGGGAGAGGACGATACGAAGTCCGCTCCTAGAAGATCAGCAATGGGCCGTCCAGCAGGCTCGCGCAGCGGCCGCCAGGTACTCCCTGTCGGTCCCTGCGTGGGAGACGCCCACTGCGCGCTGACGTGCGTCCTGCAGGACTTCTATTAAAGTTTTTCCAATCCAATCCAATCTTTTTCCCGACTCTATATCCTCTTTTCAAAATGATGCGTTTATCCTCAATCCCTATACTTCTACACCCCTCCTCTTCAATAATTATTTCTTTCAACTTATCGTGAATTCCTTCTATCATCAGGCAGTAATCAATGGTCGATCGCCATTCGAGGTATTCCACTAACTCTTGATTCTTCTCTGTGCAATTATTTCCGGTCAACAAATACGTTACGCCCAGCCAAGTTTTCTTTCCACTCATTGTACCTGATAACCAAAGATGCTCTTGACATTTGAATTTACCGTTTTCTAGATTGGTATACAACTCCCATCTCCCTGGAGGGAAGGGTAATTCAGCCCTTCTTCGCTTCATGACGCAAAGGTGGCGCTATAGTCACAGACCCGTCACAAACGGCCTGTGTCGTATGCTGCAGCGCTCGTGTTACAGTGCGACTGCTGCATATTTGTCACCGTAGTTAAACTGAAAACCGTCTTCACAGTGACATCATCGGCAGTTACAAATTTATGAAGGCAGTCGAGGTCTGTCAGTTGCGAAGGTAACGTACTTGCCTTGTCCGTCAGCAGTTTGTTTCCTGGTTTGAAAGGCAAAAATGCAGAGCTCTTAACGCTGTTCAGTTCAGTAAATGGGTCAAACTGGCGTATACGAGAAGGTGAACAAGTTCTGCGCGATCGAATTAGCTCTTTATCACTTCTTATAAAGCGAGAGAGGCGTAATTTATTTTATGAGGCAGTATATATAGGTGCTGTATTCGAACGTATATCGCGCTGACAGTATTCTTACATAACTAAACGTGAAAAGGAATTGGTTTCGATTCAAGGCATGTAAAATAGAATGGAATATTTATTCATATCCGCCCAACTAAAACTTCTAGGTAAATTTCTTTTATGCCGGATCGTTGCTATTATAAGCGAGACGTACACGTTTGCAACACAAATCAACTCAAAAAGTGCCACAAGCGGCTTATGGTCAATCAACAGTGTGAATGGCGACGAGAATGGGATGACAACGGGCCGTCCACTTTGTACGCCGCAGCCTTCACCACCATGGGAGGATATGCCAGCCCGCCGCAGTTTGACAAGAGAAGCGACGAGTGGCCAGCTCATCAAGTTCGACTAGAGGCATTCTTTGAAGGCAGTGGCGGCACGGACGACAAAAGGAAGCGGGCCCTGTTGGTTGCAGCACTGACGACCCACACCGTGGATGTACTTAGTGGTCGATGCGCGCCAGACAAGGTGAACGAACTTTCTACGCCCGAATGGTAGCTTTGTTGCAGCACCACTTTTCGCCGCAACTAAACGAGATAGCACAGTCTTACAAGTTATTTACACGCGATAAGCTGCCAGGCGAACCTGTCAAAGATTTCATTGTTGCCATTCGTCAAAGAGCGGATACATGCAATTCTGGCGCAACGTTGAATCGAATGCTGCGATATCGCATCGTCTGTGGGCTGCAAAGTGCAAGAGTGCGTCGAAAGTTGATTGCGAAGCCGCAGCTGATGAGGACGGAAGGCGAAGAAATCGTGCTATCAGCCGAAATCGTAGAAGCGAGCGCGCAGCCACGCCGCTGAAGGAAGCGTGCATGCGATGGGAGGACAGTCTTATCGCCCAAGAATCCGGCTACGGATTATTCCGTGTAACCACTTTGGAGCGAAAGGGCACGAAGCATAGGATTGCCGGTTCCATTCGGCAGCATGCTTTAAGTGCCAACAGCGGGGTCATATCGCCCGAGCCTGTTTCCGTCGCGAGAGAGAGTTCATTGAAGTACAACCAGGGCTGTCGCGTCAGGTAATTACTCTATCGCCTCGGGTGGGGGGCACATCTGTGGGAACGGACGGTATATTTGCGTTGGAAGCAGCGGACAGCCATGTCAGCCACGTCGGCATCACGGAACCCATTGTATGCACATTGAATTGTGGGGGCCTTTCAGTGGGCATGCAGGTCGATACAGGGTCACCAGTGTCGGTCATCATGTGGCCAACCTATGAGCAAAACAAAACAGTGTAGCCCAAGCTGCGTGACTCGCCATTGAACCTGACTTGTTTCCTGGGAAGGCTTCCCGTTCGGGGACAACGCAAGCTCAAAGTTTCGTGCGGAAACCGGTCGACTGACGGATCCCTGACAGTCCTCGGTTGCTCCGGCCCCAATTTGCGCGGACGTGACCTGACCCAGGCGTTCAACATGCTCGAGGCGCCAGTAATGAACGTGAACACGACAGGTGAGTGAATGCCTTTCCCCGGCACGGACGGTGTTAACGTGCACCGTTTGGTAGCAGAATTTGCTGACGTGTTCGCGCCAGGCCTAGATCTCGTCAGGGGTACGCTGGTACACTTTGAGATGCGGGACAACGTGGTATCGCAATTCTGGAAAGCACGTAACGTTCCGTACGCTTTCGTCCAAGGGTAGAGGCTGAACTGGAGCGAGTTTTGGCCGCGGGCATTATTGTTCCTGTGCCTCATTCTAAGTGGGCCGCACCGGTGGTAGCGGTAGTAAAGTGCTACGGCCGCATTCGCTTCTACGGTGATATTAAACTCACGGTAAACAAAGCTTGTCACACTGAGCAATATACGTTGCCCCGGGTGGAAGATATCCTGGCGACATTGAATGGCGGTCAGGTTTTCACCACGATAGATTAGCGTGAGGCTTACAATGAGCTATCGTTGGATGAGGAAGTCATGCTACTTACGACCATAAACACGCATAAGGGACTGTTTCGCTTCTCTCGCCTGCCATTTGGAGTGGCTTCCGTGCCGGCAGTGTTCCAATGCCGCATGGCGACCATCTTGCAAGAACTTCCTGCGGTTCAGGTCTACTTAGACAACGTTATCATTGCAGAGAAACACAATGACTGCACCACACTGCACGAAGTATTGCAGCGGTTTCGGGAAAATGGCGTGCGCTTAAATGCTGACAAGTGGAAGTTCCCTCGAGCACAGGTGAACTTCCTGGGACATAGAATTAGTGCTCAGGGGCGGCAACCGAATTCGGAAAACGTGGAGGCCATTCTTGAGATGCAGGTGCCGCGGAACCTCGCAGAATTAAGGTCGTATCTGGGCATGGCAACATACTACAACAAGTGTCTTCCCAATGCATCTACGGCCATAGCGCCCCTGTATCAACTGCTCTGCAAGGAAGCTAAGTGGGAGTGGGGTCCCAGACAACAACGGGCATTCAGCAAGGTGAAAGACCTCCTCGAGTCCGCTGATTTCCTGGCGCATTTTGACCCACGCAAGCCTCTTGTCCAGGAATGCGATGCCTCCCCTGATGGGATAGCTTCGCAAGAATTAAAGTTCAGCCGAGCAAACGATTAGCTTCATCTGTTCGAGTGTGCGCTGTTCAAGACCGAGCAGCTCTGTTGGCTTGAGGAGTGGAGGAAGGAAGCAACATCTTACATTGCACGAGGCAGTCGTTTTCTTGTGGAAAGCCGCCGCACCATTTCAAGCTGAATTTTCTGCAGCTGTGTTGATATTTGTAGGCTGACTTGGCATAAATGCTTCAAGCTTCTCACACAGAATCATTTTGTCGGCCTTTCAACAAGTTCACTTCCCCACTTCTCTATAAATACTCATACACCATATGTATATACAACACGTTCACTTTCATTTGCACCTATTTGCTTGAAGCGTGTGCAAGAGTGGTTCGCTGTCTGTTCAGGATTATTTCAGCGGCCGGCATTCAGTCGGAGTCTTGACTGTTCTTTTCAGGGTAATTTTCTTCCATATGCCAGACGGAGCATCACGTAGCATTGAAGAAACCGAGCCAGACACGCGCCCTAGGAATCCGCACAATTATCGAGCTCGTCATACGCTCAGTGAAGCGTACTCGAAGTGCGCATATGACTATAGCGGGTGAAAATTTTTCTCCTGGAATCTGGAAGATCACGTTTTTCAGAAATCCCTGTCTCACGGCGTTAAACCCGGCGAAATTATCGCCCCTGGCTGGTATGTTTGTGGCCGAAGTTATAATTCCGTGCAAAGCAAGCGACGGTTTCCGGTTAGTTTTCTTCTTTGCAGGAATACTTTCACTCTGTTTCGGAGCCGGAGAAGCTTGGTATTCGCGAACCTCACTGACAGTATTCACTCCTTTCCTGAGACGTCTAGGTAAATTACGGGAAGTCGAAGAACCATTGCGACTGCTAGCGCAGCGCGTCCTGCCTTCTGCGTGTGAACAGACTATATAAATGCCCGCTTTGAGAATGACGTATTGCAGCAAGAAACGTCACACTCTTATACTTTCTCTCACAATGCGTTAATCACTTTCTTCCTAGTTTCTGTCTGAAAGCTATTAAGCACAGGTGTGTAATAACAACACAGTGAGTAACAGACCACGCGCGCTTCGCGACAGACCCCTGACCGCAGCGCCACTCCTTGCTGTCATGATGCGGAGAAGCAGTGAACTATGCCGGTTGGCACACTTACCCATCTAACCAGTGTAACGGTTGTGGCAATGACGGTGGCGCGTCGAGCAAGTGCTCGCGCAAGTACTGTTGCAATAAAAATCCCTTCGTATACTACAGTCACTTCAGAACAAAGCTAATAGAAACAGACTCTTGGCACAGTTTAACTTTAACAAGCTTTACTAACTGCTGTTTATATGTAGTCCAATTTATACTTGCGTGTACCCATTCTTTCAAATACTTGCCTCTTCTTCTTGTTAGTCAATAAAATAATCTGCGACAAGACATGCTATTCTCCAAACACCATGAAAACGTTGTTTAGAAGTTGGAAAGCTACTATCTATAGTATTTATATTTGGATAGCCGTCTTTATATGCTTCCTACTTACTTGCATATGCATATGTTTGTTGATAGATCTATTTGCTCTATTAGCGTTGCTCCTAAGTTTCTTTTTTTATTTACTCTAACCCCTCTATGCAGTGCCTGGAGCGGGCTCTTAGGGAAATAAAATGAATTGCATATGCACTCTTCATGCCAAGACAGTCTTTCAAGAACGTGAAGTGTTGATTACGCTCATCGTCATCTTTAAAAAATTCAACTTCATTTGACATTAGGTATCTACTTACGATGATTGCGGAGTGCTCAATTATGGAATACTGGCTTGTATTTTCCTGTTTATCGCTACATTTGACCTTCCTGATCAAAAGGGCGTATGTACCTCAAGAAAAAACATGGTTTTTTGTTGCTGCTATCTATATAGCACGCGCCACCACACACATTACCGGAATATACTTTCGCACACCACTAATTGAGATAAAAAAACTTTGCGAACTGGGTATATTCTTTGCAAACTGGCAAATATCCCAATGCCTTGCGTACTTGCTGGGAACGTTACACGGCAATTTGCTCCATGTTCTAACTCGCACCAACTTCCTGTACCCCGCCTGCTCTGGACATGGGAAAGCGAAAGCTGGAACGCTTCACCGCAAGAGCCTCACACTACCACCTCTGCTGGCGGAAGGAATAATTTCTGTTATACACATCAAGCTTTGTCGCCTATATGCACAAGACCGACTGCGTGCAAGAGAATGAGCATTGTTCCAATCGCCATGACGGGGATCTGGTGGCATGCACAAAAAAATATAAGAAAACTGAACAATATACAGCATACTTGTAATAAAACTGTACTTAGTAGCCTCACAACAGAGACTCAAATTTGTTTATCGCAGTTCTTTCTTTATATTCTCTTTTCTCCATCTGTCCCTTGTCTTGTTTCAACTTCTATTTGCAGGCCGTCATAGGAGAGCTTCATTCTCCGCAGCATTGTTTGCATCCCTCCTCGGATGATACTTGAATATATTCCCAATAGCAGCGGATTCCATGATGTCATTGGGACCAATGTACCATATGGTCTTTAAGTGACCTTGTTGACTTGCTTGTCCTTGTTGTTGTCCTTGTTGTTGTCCTTGTTGTTGTTGTCCTTGTTGACACGAAATGGTCCGTTATAGGCCGCGTTCTGGCTTGGCCTTCTTTTTACCCATACGAAGTCGCCGACGTCGAGTGTTGGTAACGTTGTATTTTGCCTTTTGTCAAAATTTCTCTTCATTCTTTCCCGGTACTTTTATCTACTGTCTTCAGTTCTTGCTGCTTCTGTGAGCTTTATATCCTTGTGAATGCCGAGGCTTATATTCGCAGGCAGATAAGATGGTCTCCCAGCTGCAGTGAATAGAGGAGTGCATCCCAGGCCAGTTGTATACGAGTGGTTGTGGTGGGCTACTGCCGCTTCCGGACAACATTTCCAACCACCTGGGAATGCTGCCTACATACTAATGTATTGTTTGATGTCCCTTATAGCCCTTTCAGCTAGCCCGGATCAGGGCGCGGTGAACCGTAACTTGATGTTACGCTTTTCAGCCCATTCCTGTAGCCGACGACTTCGGAAAGCAGGTCCATTGTCGGAGAAAATTACTTTTACATTGTCAAACATTTTCAGTTCAAAAATGAAATTACGCTGTTAGCATCTTCTTTACCAGGTCTTGCTGCATTCATTCTGGTGCCCTCATCAATGCACAACAGGAAGGCTTGTGTCTTCTTAACTCCTTCAGACTTTTTTGGCAGTTCCTCGAAGTCTAGATGAATAAGCTCAAATGGCGTGTTAGAATATTGTGGTATAGCCATTTTTTTGCGTCGGTTGTTTAAATTCTACATTGTTAATCTGGCATTTATGACATTATTAAACATACTCTTTTGTTTCTTGCTTGTTTTTTCTTTTGTTTTTGTTTCCTGTTGGCTGCGCCAAAATATGTAATAAATCTACTTAGTAGCCTTACAACACACTCTATTTTGGTTTTCGCACATCTTCTTTATATTTTCTTTTCTCCCCTTGCCCTTGTCTTGTTCCAACTTCTTGTATTCGCAGACCGTCATAGGACTGCTTCAATAGCAAAAGCATGGCCTATACGCTACGGATTTGCAATGAAAAACACGTCATCATTTCGCGAGCGAATTCACTGGGTGCGCATGTCACCTGCAACACGTGCTCGCACTCATTACGAAGTAATGTCGAAAAAGTGATGTAGTAATACTCACGTTAACGCTTCGCGCATCCAATGCACAAACGTTTTTATAACCCAAGCGCTTTGAAAAGTTACAGCTGAGAGCTACGCCCTGAGACATGAAGCAGAAATGCGCGTTTATCTGCGCGTAAATGCGCTTTTAAATGCGCGCAATTTTCAAACGCGCTTCACGTAAACTTAAGGTTGTGCCAAAAAGTAAAAGAATCGTGGAAAAGTTTCCAAACAACAACAAAAGAAAACTGCTCGAGAACTAAACTTCACAGAATAGTTGCGAGAAAACACATTCGTAGCAAGACATGGGGGCGGAAATGTGGCTCAGAATAACCCTTTTGCATTTCCTTAAAAGAGTTGTCGTTGCTTTGACTGCACACTAATTCTTAACCTGCTCCTTAAAGAAAGCTAAACAGTCCTTTAGACCACATGGCCAAATTGCGCGACATTCTGTGCATTATCTATAATCAAAGCGGCAAACTTGAAGAAATGGAGTAGCGTGGTACAGTCTTGAAGAAGCCTTGTTCCTTGTTCATAGACGCAACAGTTCAGCAGTTAGTCGCACTACGGTGAAGCACTGCCTGTGGTCGATGTTGGTTCGGACCAAGTGAAGTTAGTCACCAGTCGATGGTGGGGCTTACACTTGAAGGCTTGCCTGAACGCTGGTACTGCAGGCATAGCCAAGTTACAGAGGGCTCTCTGCGAAAAAAAAAGGTGATAATGAGACAGAAAACAACACTGGCAGTTTCGCCAGAACCGTGAAACGTTGGCAGCTATAAGAAAGTATATAAGCAGGGTCCTTCAATACTTTTTAAGCATTGAAGGACCCCGGTGTAACGTTCCGCTTAGCGAGTCGTGGCGAATCGCAGCATGCTAGGCATCCGCCACGGTGGCTAAGCGGCTTTATGCTTAGCACAAGGCCGCAGGATCCAATCCCGGCCACGGCAGCCACATATCGACAGGGGCAAAATGCAAAAACGCGCGTGTTCCGTGCATTGTGGGCACAGTAAAGATATCCTGGTGGTCAGAATTAATGAGGAGTCGCCCCACTACGGCGTTTCTCATAATAAAATCGTGGTTTTGGCATGTAAAACTCTAGAATACAAAGCACGCAAGGAAACTCGTGCTGGTAGAATGAAGAGCACCCTGGGACCTACGAAACGTCCACGGGAAGCTTTTCGTGACGCTTGAATAATGACAATATCCTGACGTAGAAATACTGTATACGTTAAATAAGTATGCGAATTCAGCGTAACTTAACGTCTGATTCTTCTCTAGTTGAAAAAAACAGAAAGAATGCGCTATATTGCGATTGGATGTTGTGCGGCAAAGCCGCGTCTTGTTCTCGCAGGTGCTATGTTCAAGGCACTCGTCATGTTCACGTTATTTAATACATGGAGATGGAGGAATCGCCATTCTCTCCAACCCTTGCAGCATGTGTTGTCCGGGTCATTGCGGCAAAATAATTAGAAAAATAAGAAAACGTTAACGTTTTGTGACTGTAACGAGCAGATTATTGATTCAAGCCGCCAATTAGAAAAAAAAAATTGCTGAATGCCACATCAAAAACTCTGACATTGATTCTTGGACATGCCAGACTTGCAAAGCGGCCGACACTCGGGTTCCCAAGATAGCGCATGAACAGCATAAAAACGAGAATGAAAAGGCAGCGATGAAAGAGCGTTCACTGAACGATGTCATGGCTTCAATTGAGTCACTGTCGTCGAAGTTCAGCGATATGTTGGAACGCCTAGCAAAATTAGAACTGCTGAAACACAAATGCTGAAACATAATGACACACGGTTTAAACTGGAGGAACAACATAAGCAAATTGTAGGAATGGAGGGTTCGCTCGAACACATTTCTTCGCAGTACGACACGCTACTGAAAGCGATTCAAACACAAAAGGAAGAGATTAAAAATCTGCAGACGACAACCGTGAACCTAGGTGCGAAATCAGACAGTCTGGCAGATGAGGTCGCGCAGATGAAACAAACGATTGAAAGTTTAGAAGAGTACTATCGGAGAAGTAATATGCAAATCCACGAAATAGCTCAGTCAAACAATGAAAATATGAGAGATATCTTGAATATTGTGCTGCCAAATTGGGTCTGACTAAGCCAATGGACGGACAGCTAGAGGCAATTCACAGAATTAGAGTTCGGACAGGGGCGACTCCGTCTGTACTCGTTAGGTTCTCAAGCAGTTCAATTAGAGATGCATGGCTAGCCAAAAAACTTACGCTAAAGTCCGATAAAATCTTCAATAATGAAAACCTGACATCATATGCGAGGAAGTTGTTGTGGATGGCGAAGAATGCAGCCAAAGAAAAGTCGTACAAGTTTGCGTGGGTGAAGAATGGGTGAAGAAGGAGCCGGTGTTATCAGAATTGAAAATGAAGCGAGTTTATCCAAAATGACGTAGACATGGAAGTAGAATCTAACACAATTAAAGGCTGGGTAAATTACCGGCAGAGATACACCTGCGAGGAAGGAAAAACTGTATTTCTTGATCTGATTCATATTAACATCAAAAACATACGCAAAAATTGGGATCTATTAGAGCTTTATTTGGAGCCATATAAAGACTCCTTAGATGTGATTATCCTGACCGATGTGAATGTCGGGGAAACCAATGCTACGTTATATCAAATAAAAGATTTTGAACAATTTTCGGTATGCCGTCACGAGAGAAGAGGAGGAGGTGTTATAATATACGTTAGGAACAATTGGCTATGCGAAAGACTGACCATAACTATGAAAGAAGCAGGGATGCTGCTGTTATCAGTCGAATGTGCACGTTCATCATTCATAATCATCGCTATCTACAGGCCACCAGACAGAAATATAGGCATACTTTTGGGAGAATTGCAGCATCTCTTAATGACACTAGAGAAAAAAGATAATCCTGGTAGGCGATCTCAACATAAATACCTCTTCTACTACTAAAAATTATGTCAGTGACTATTTGACTCATTTCAAGTGATGGCTTAGAATATAACATCACAGGAATTACACGAGAAGAATTCTTAGAGAACAATCTTACGACGTCATGTATTGACCACATACTAACGCGTGTTTCTAGCATGCAACCTGTAACAAGTATAGCAAAAAAAAAAAGTTGCTGACCATTATTTCATTGCTCTCACAATATTTAGTGAAGAGTTAATGAATTCACGTGCGGGAACTAAACAGGAATTTCACATCTTCGATAACCAGAAGATTGACAGATTAATTAAGGAATATCATTGGGACACCTTATTAACACTAAATCACTTACAAGCATACGAAAAGCTAACTGGCATATTTAAATCAATTTATGATAAAAGCCGAGAGATAATTACTATGAAAAAAAGGAAAATCGAGAAACCATGGATTACTAATGAAATTAAAGAGTTAACTTACATCAAAGAAAAGCTGTGGCGCCGAAGTAGGGCTAATCAGTCAGACGTGCAGTTAGGAGAAGAATTTAGGCAAACAAGAAATAAGCTAACAGCTTCACTGAGGCTAGCAAGGAATAAATACTATAGTAATAAGCTGACCGAGTGTAAATTTAATTTGAGAAAATCGTGGAACATAGCAAATTCCCTAACAGGCAGACAAACGAAACGTAACATATACGAAACCATAAGAAATAACTTCCCCAGAAGACAAGTGGATGAAATAGCAAACGAATTTAATAACTGCTTTACTAATACTGTTCAGAAACTTAAGGGAAATTACCCTAGGGGTACAGGTAACATAACAATCAAATCCAACGTCAACTCTGCATATTTGAGTGAGGTAACTGTTCTAGATATTTGGGATGCAATAAGGTCATTTTCCATTACTAGAATGCCAGGATATGATGGGATTAGATTTCGTGAGATATTTTTCAACTTTGCTTGCTTAAAGAGTGTGCTGCTATATATTTACTCTAAAGTTTTTAGGACGGGTCAGATTCTCAACGCAATGAAAATAGCTTTGATTAGGCCAATTTACAAAAACGGCAAAAGGCAACAGTGCGAAAACTACAGACCTATAGCAATCTTGCCGACATTGTCGTGTGTTTTAGAAAAGCTTATGCACAAGAACATGGTTTCCTTTTGCGAAAAGCGTCATCTGTTGTCTAATTCACAGTATGGTTTTCGTTGCAAGAAAACACAATCACACTACTAGAGGACTTTGCAGACGTAGTCAACAGTGAAATAGAGAAAAATGAGATAGTAATTGGGCTTTTTTTAGATTTGAAGAAAGCTTTCGACACGTTAGATCACGAAATACGCCTTGAAAAATTAGCTCAAATAGGACTCCGCAGGCCTTTCATAGAGGTTTTTAAGGACTACTTCAAAAATCGTTATCAGGCCGTTGGAATTGTAGATATAGACAGCGGGTAAATACACATAAAGCATGGAGTACCACAATATCCGTACTAGGCCCACTACTTTTTAATTTTTGTGTGAACGATTTAGCCCATCTAGCGCTAAACTTAAAGTTATACGAAATTGCTGATGATACGGCTTTAATATTACCCCATGAAAATGTTAATGAATGCGTTACTTTGTTACAGGACGATATATACAAAATAATGGCATGGTTTGAGAACAACTGCATATTTGTGAACGGAAAAACACAGTTAATCTGCTTTCACAGCCCGCACAAAAAAGTGCAGATAACTGCGCATCTATACCTGCATAGTGAATACTGCATTGGATGCTCTTGCCAAAGTATGCAGTATGCCACAAAAATAAAGTACCTGGGTGTTATTTTCGATGAATATTTTTAATTTGTCCATCACATACAATATGTGGCCAAAAGGCTTCGAGCAGTATGTGCAGTCATGTACAAAATCAGGTCAGTATGTGACGTTCGGTTAAGAAAAGTCACATATAAAGCTCTAGGGGAAACCATATTACGATATGGCATTACGATCTATGGACTTGCTTCGCCATATAGGCTAAACGTGTTAATTAGAATAATACAAGAAATAACGAATAATGTAGCATACGGAACAAACAGCAGTTCCATCGGCAACAGTGAGCTGATGCCAGAACATAGTATATTTGATCTTAAACAACTTTTTCTCTCCGTGATACTTACGAAGCATTATTTCGATGAATCCTTAAAAAAAAGAAAAACGTCAGAACCCGCGATCTGCGCAAGACTGAAACATTCGTTCGGGCTAAAGCATTCACGAACTACGGTAAAAGAACGCGATCATTTTATGTACCGTTCTACTCTAATAAAACACAAGTTCCCAAAGTATCGTCATTCAGGAAAATAAAGATTTTGTGCATCACACGGTTCTGACAAGTGACTGGGAATATCAGAAGCAAAACATGTGACAGGAATTTTCTGATGAACTTTCGCTAGCAATTGTATAAAGCAGACTAGAGTATTGTGTTCTTTCTATGTGTATTTTGTTCTTTTTTTTTCCAATAGTCTTTCATAACTGCTACTTTTCCAACACATTGACAACTGCATATGATGAAATAGAGGGATGTGCTGTACATTTATTTTGCTGCTATAACCCCGTAACAATATGTCTTTGCTTAAACTATGGCTCGTGCAGGAACAAAATACAAGTAATTAGACGAGCGATGGAGGAACAGGGGGAAGGCATGGAAGGAAAGAGGGTATGAAAATGTGTCCGTGTGTGTTGCCTTGTTGAAGGCAAACACACAGTGGTCCGCCTAAATGCATCGATGCTTTCGCGGACTACAGTTTACTCTTTGTGGCGCATACAAGAAATTTATTTTTGCTATTGTACATATTTTTATCTCTCTTCCTATTGTTTCCTCTGTTCTTAGAGCAGAAGACTGTGTGATTTTGGCCAGAGCACTGCCCAGTCCCGCTCAAAAGCATCATTGCTTTGGCGGGCTGAGAAAATATTTGACTGTATGTTTTATGTCCTAATAAAGAAAGAAAGGACTGTTTAATGAAAGGAATGAATTGCACGCATATATCCTCCTGTCTTGCATGCGCATACCGAGCAATAAAACCAGGCAAACATAGATCAAAGGCTGTTGCGCAAGAAATCAAATTGAGCATCAAGTAGTGAAATAGAAGGCTCACTTATGTACGAATCTCTGTTCGTCTTAATAAGGAAGGCCTCCAGTGCAAGTCAACAAGAGGCTTTGCCACTCCTGTCCAGAATGGTAGTCTCAGAAAATCGAGCGTTACAGCCACACGCGATAGCATGAGCCACCATGTTCCTGGTCTTCGTCTCTTCACACATGTTTCGCGTTATGTTCAAAACGAGCGAGCTCTCCCAAATCAAGTTGTTCCTCATACATTACATTCCTCGTGGCACAACGATTACCTCCACCACAGCTGTGTTGCGGTGTCGCACTACAAGGCAGCTGCACAGCAGAATTACTCGCGCTGAGCAAGAAACAGCGGCCTTCATAGCTGAAATCATGTGAGAATGCTCACCCGATGAGGTGCATGCTCGCAAGCGTAGCATCTCGGTGGGGGACGAGATGAGATCGAAGGAAAACCACCGGCGTTTGTCAGCACCAGAAGAAAGTATTGCGTTTATTTACGTTGTCGTTCACGGTCTGCTCCACCATGGCGCGATATTCACGGAGCTGTTCCGCAAGGAACGCTTATGTATGTGCATGGACGTCCATGAACCTCCATGGACGTCCTTCCTAGAATATCTACGCTATACCGACACCAAAGATCCTGAACCCTGTGACGCACAATGCGGCAAGGTAAGACCAAAACAGGAACGCGAACGTACTTGAAATCCGTCGCCGCAACAGACACAATTAGGCCATACGGATGCCAGCTTCGACAGGGCTACGACAACGGGTCAGATAGCCGTGGTAGTACGTGACTCACAACTTGCGCGTAGATGCCACTACTCTCCAGGAGCAACGGCGCTCGCGACTCGAGCAGTGGATAGCACCGTAACGCACCACCAGGATCCTAACGATAATCGTATACTATCTCATAACTAAGATGCCGTACAAAAATCTACAAGCGATACACCACCAGCACATAATAAAGACATCCTCAAAGACCAGATTACTTCAAGCTACATGCTAATGGTTACTGCCAAATGGGTATTTGTACGTCAGGAAATCGGTGGAAATGGCAAAGCAAACGCGCTATGCCGTGACTACAAATGCCGGGATCCTTCGATCCCCTCGCCAACCATGATCTGTACTTAGATAGAAGAAAATTACACCTCGAAAGGAAAACGCTACTTCAGGAACTACGAGACCACGACACCCCCTTCAGAAGTACTTGCAACATACTAAGCAGAGGCGCCTATAGCCTAAAGCTATTTCAAACTTTTCTATTCCAATTCTGCAATGAGTCCTCCACGATCGGTCAAAAAATATTCGAGTCACCACCCACTGCGCTTGTGTGTTACGGGACGTCATAAAACCGTGGAAAAGCCGCATCTGATATGATGTGTACACAGATTATGTATGATTAAACCGAAGGAGGTGCAGTGGTGGCGTAGAGGTAGAACATGCACCTCGCATTCAAAAGGACCGTGGTTCGAATCCCGGTACCGCGCAATTTTCCACCGGATTAAAAAAAAACGCGTGTTGATAAAATTGCATAGACAGGCCTGGAGTGTGGCCTCACCCCGGTGACCGGAACCGGTAACGCACTCCCTCACCAAAGCAGGATTTACAACCCTAGTGCAGAACTTGGCCACTACCTCCTATATGAGCACAACAATCAAACCGCGGCCCGCAGTCCCCAGAAACTGCGAAGCAACTGACCAGGGCGGTGCTCAGACCTGCGACGCAGCAGATGGTGCTAAGAATCCCTGGTTCCGGAGACAGGCCGCCATTGGAACCTCAACCTGGCAACATTTAACGCTAGAACGTTATCTAGTGGCACTCACGACGATAATGGAAGAGAGACTAGTCCAGAGGAATTTGAAATCCCACAAGTACCACCGGAAGAAGTAACGAAAGCCTTCGGAACTATGCAAAGGGGAAAGGCAGCTGGGGATGATCAGGTAACAGCAGATTTGTTGAAAGATGGTGGGCATATTGTTCTAGAAAACTGACCACCCTGTATACGCAATGCCTCATGACTTCGAGCATACCGGAAGAATGCTAACATAATCCAAATCCATAAGAAACGGGACGCCAAAGACTTCAAAAATTATAGGCCGATCAGCTTACTGTCCGTTGCCTACAAAGTATTTACTAAAGTAATTGCAAATAGAATCAGGAACGCCTTAGACTTCCTCAACCAAAGGACCAGGCGGGATTCCGTAAAGGCTACTCAACAATAGACCATATTAGCACTATATATCAGGTGATAGAGAAATGTGCGGAATATTACCAACCCTTATATGTAGCATTCATTGATTACGAGAAGGCGTTTGATTCAGTCGAAACCTCAGCAGTCATGGAGGCATTGCGGAAACAGGGTGTAGACGAGCCATATGTAAAAATACTGAAAGATATCTATAGCGGCTCTACAGCCACCCTAGTTCTCGATAAAGTAAGCAACTAAATCCAAAAAAAAGAAAGGCGTCAGGTAGGGTGATACGATCTTTCCAATGCTATTCACAGCGTGTTTAAAGGATGTATTCAAAGGCCTGGATTGGAAAGAATTGGGGCAAACAGTTCATGGAGAAATCCTTAGTAACTTGCGATTGGCTGATGATATTGCCTTGCTTAGTTACTCAGGGGACCATCAGCAATGCATGCTCACTGATCTGGAGAGGCAAAGGAGAAGCGTGGGTCTAAAAATCAATCTGCAGAAAACTAAAGTAATCGTTAACAGTCTCGGAAGAGAACAGCAGTTTACGATAGGTAGCGAGGTACTGGAAGTGGTGAGGGAATACATCTACTTTGGGCAGGTAGTGACCGCGGATCCGGATCATGAGAATGAAATAATCAGAAGAGTAAGAATGGTCTGGGGTGCGTTTGGCAGGCATTCTCAGATCATGAACAGCAGGTTGCCAATATCCCACTAGAGAAAAGTATATAACAGATGTGTCTTACCAGTACTTACGTGCGGGGCGGAAACCTGGATGCTTACGATAAGAGTTCTAGATAAATTGAAGAGGACGCAACGAGCTATGGAAAGAAGAATGATATGTGTAACGTTAAGGGATAAGAAATGAGCAGATTGGATGAGGGAACAAACGCGAGTTAATAACACCTTAGCTGAAATAAACAAAGGAATGGGCATCGGCAGGACATGTAATAAGGAGGGCAGATAACGGATGGTCATTAAGGGTTACGCACTGGATTCCAAGGGAAGGGAAGCGTAGCAGGGGGCGGCGGAAAGTTATGTGGGCTGATGAGATTAAGAAGTTTGCAGGGACAACATGACTACAATTGGTACATGACCGGGGTAGTTGGAGAAGTATGGGAGAGGCCTTTGCCCTGCAGTGGGCGTAACCAGGTTGATGATGATGATGATGAAACCACAGGAAAGAAAAGTAATTATTCCTGATTCGACACGTTTTTTTGCCATTAGCGAAAAAGGCGTTGTTTGACCAATTGCTATTGGTCAAACGTTTTCGGGCTACGCCCACTTTACCTGTCTGTCATGCGACGTCACGAAACGACAAAAATTCACCACCTCAAAGTGGCGTGCACGGGTTAAAGACTTTTCAAGGTATTTTTAACCTTCCGTTGCACCCCGTCGCGATTTTCGAACAGCCACGGCAGGCTAAGTAACGGGAAGCGTACCAGTCACAGACGCCGACACCACCCTGCTCATCCAGCTATCTACCTTCACTGCGCTGCCTCAGCCCTATCAAAACCCTCTCCAGTTATGCGTGCCCCTCGCCTCTTTTCAGCCAATTACGTAAGAACATTTGCTCAATGTAGCCAATGTTATTCGATTTGAAAGCAAAAGAAAGTGACATCCTACAAGCAGAAAGCGCGTCTGATTGGCCGTTTCAAACAACGCTGCGCGTTACCGCCCGCCGCTTGCGTTGGTGATTACATACATTTGACGTCAGGGGAGTGGAATAAGAACAGATTGGTATGGATTCACGTTATAGGGAAAGCACAGTCATGAGGAAAGCACAAATCGGTACACTCCTAACAGAACCTCACAAACACCATTTTCATAGACTAAAAGGTACAGACATGCTCAAAATGCTCAAATTGTGCTGACATGCACCAATAACAAACAGACCATTTGCGAACGCCCAGCCACTCGACTGTCTTTCCACACTTAACACAGATACATCGTTTGCCCCCTTTCACACTATTAATGCTCATGCATTAAGAAGTTGGCCGTTTCGGCCATAGGGCGAAAGACTGACAGGGATAGCAAGGTATAGCACTGCGCTTGTGCTCTTAGGACGGTGTTGTAACTACACATATGGGGTCGCGACGTGGCTAGAAGCAGCGCACGAAACAACGACTGTTTAGTGGATATGTCCTGGCAGCTAACAGGCGTCTTAGAACGCTAGCGCCATGAGCACCGCCAGCGGCGTTGCAGGCGCCGAACCGCGACATTGCCCTAGAGGTGACTTACGGCAAAGCGTCGGCACTACTCTGCGACCAGGGAAATGTTAAATCTGTAACGAACACTGGTGACAGTACCAGCGGAATCGCACACCACTTTCCGATTTTGATGTCATTATTATTTGGCATGTAAGGAAGAAGTGCGCCGTGCCGAGCTCCGCAGCTGGATCGCCAGCACTACTGAAGTGGGGCTCGGGCTAAACGCTGTTCCTGGTGTGACTGGCTGAGCCTACGCTGTTGCGTCTTCTTGGCCGCTTCCTTCGTGTCATCCATAGCAGTGTCGGACTTCTTTGCCATAATTGGTGGAGGTTTGCTGGGTCTCCTGCAATCCTGGAATTGCGCAGCCGGACTCTCCCTGCCATCATGACCACCGAAAGCGCCACGAGCTTACCACCACCTGCTCACCAGTCTACCGTATGCCCCGGCGCGTTCCGCCAGCGGGACCCTCCAATCTTCAGCGGCACTGACGACCACGAAGTTGATGACTGGCTCTCATCATACGAACGCCTCAGTCGGAACAACAAATGGGATGACATCACGAAATTGACCACCGTCCCTTTCTACCTCACCGGAATTGCCCACTTTTGGTTTCGGAACCACGAAAGCGAAGTCCCAAGCTGGACGGTGTTCAAGACAAAGTTCAGCGAGGTCTTCGGCCGCCCTGCTGTTCAAAAGCTTCGTGCCGAACAGCGTCTGCAGTCGCGCTCTCAGCAGCCTGGTGAGAACTTTACCAGCTACATCGAAGATGTCATCGATCTCTGTAAACGCGTCGATGCATCCATGACTGAGGGCAATAAAATCAAGCATATCATGAAGGGTATCGACGAGGACGCGTTTCAGATGCTCATTTCAAACAGCCCCTCTAGTGTTGCCCAAGTTATTGATCTGTGCCAAAGCTATGACGAGCTCTGCCGTCAACGCCTCCTCACCCGCCGTCCTGTTCCCCATCAGGAATCGTTGTCCGGCTAGACCTCTCCTTTTCCAGATGCCACCCTATTCTCGAAAATCAAGGCTTTCGTCCGGGAAGAAGTTGCTCGCCAGCACTCCCTCATCTCCAACCCACCGGAGTCAAGTTCGTCCTTTAGGCCGACCCTACGATACGTTATAGAAGAACAAGTGTCCGAGGTCATTCCTCTGGAACGGGCGCCTCAACTCACCGCCCCAATGACTTACGCCGTCGCACGACCACGACCACCGACCTTCCGGGCTCCGCCTCCTATGCCTAGCCCTGTTTTTACCCCCACGCCGCCACGACCTCCAGTCCATCGAGTAATTCATCCCTGGCGTACAACGGACAATCGGCCCATCTGCTATTCGTGTGGTATTCCCGGTCACGTTGCACGCCTGTGCCGCCGCCGTCCACTTAAACCACGTGACGACCCACGGACAGCCGCGTACGACCAACCGTTGCCTTACGCTCCTGACCGCGATTTACCCCTTCCCCGCCCAAGCCTACGTCAAGTTTCTGACCGCCGTTCTCCTTCTCCTCGTCGCGCTCGCCTTCCCCGATGCGTCGACGTCCCTCTTCTGCAGACACGGAAAACTAGTGGCGCAGTTCCTGAGGCAAGAACTGCGTCATCGCCGCAACGCTGAAGCCCTCTTCTTTCGCCGCCTAACGTTATTGATGTCGCTGTTGAAGGTGTCTCTGTGCTTGCCCTCATTGACACAGGTGCCGCCATATTGCCGAAAAACTTTGCCGCTCAATACGAAAAGTCGCGACGCCTTTCTTCGGTCCTTTACTCCGCGCGGCCACAACACAGCACGTCCAGCCGGTGGCTTCGTGCACCGCCAGACTTGAAATTCAAGGAGGCTCTACGCAGTCGAGTTCGTCGTTCTTCCCCACTGTTCCCACGATATTATTTTAGGTTGGGATTTTCTCTCCCGTCACCAAGCTGTCATTGATTGCTCCTGTGAAGAAGTCGCCTTCTCTTCGCTTGGCAAAGCCATATCTGATGACGTTTCGCTCTCCAGCACCAAGTTGTCCCTCACTGACGACATCCAAGTACCTCCACACGCATCCGTTCTGGCACCTGTATCCTGTTCTGTTGCCTCCGACGCTACCGTACTCTTCACACCTTCGACTGCTTTCGTTCATCGCCACCTCTCACCCCTCCCAACTGCGCTGCTTGGCCTTCAAGCTGGCGCGACTCACCTTCCTGTATACAATTACTTCCCATTCCCGATTACGTTGCTTCGCGGTGAATCTTTGGGCACTGTGGAACCTTACGACACCATTACCACGTTCCAACTTCCTATTGTATCGTCAGAGGTCACCACCCTCTACTGTAGTCCCGTGACTGCCACATCGCCTGAAGACGTTTTCAACCATATCATCGACAATGCCTTAAACCCCAAGCAACGCCATGACCTTCTTCGTCTCCTCGAGAAATTTCGCCCAGCTTTTGACAGCCATACCACTTCTCTGGGCCGAACGACGACTGTATGTCACCGAATTGACACCGGTTCTCACTCCCCGCTACGTCAGCGACCATACCGCGTATCGTCGACCGAACGGCGCGTCATTGATGAGCATGTACGTGACATGCTAAAGCGTGGTGTCATTGAACCATCCGACAGCCCATGGGCATCGCCAGTAGTTTTAGTTAAAAAGAAAGATGGCTCGATCCGCTTTTGTGTGGATTACCGTCGCCTGAACAAAATAACCCGAAAGGATGTTTATCCATTGCCGCGGATCGACGACGCCCTAGACAGCTTACAAGGCGCAGAGTTGTTTTCCTCCCTCGATCTGCGCTCTGGTTATTGGCAGGTGCCTATGGCTGCAGACGATAAGCCTAAAACTGCTTTCATCGTACCAGATGGCCTATACGAATTTCGTGTGATGCCATTCGGACTTTGCAACGCGCCCGTCACTCTTGAGCGGATGATGGACACTATATTCTCCTGGGCCTCAAATGGAACACGTGCTTGTGTTATTTGGATGATGTAGTAGTGTTCGCACCAGATTGTCCTACTCACTTTCATAGCTTGGAGCAGGTTTCACGCTGTCTCAGTGACGCTGGCCTCCAACTAAACCTGAAAAAATGTAACTTTGGCGCCCGCAAGCTGACAATTCTCGGACATGTCGTGTCGAAGGACGGCGTTCTCCCTGATGCCGCTAAGCTCCATGCTGTTACAGAATTCTCGAGACCAACCTCACTAAAAGACTTGCGCAGTTTTATTGGCCTCTGCTTGTACTTCCGCCGCTTTATTCGAAATTTCACTTCGATTATGGCACCAGTGACAGAGCTTCTTCGAGGAGACCCGAATCTTTCCTCATGGTCCGCGGCTTGCGATGATGCCTTTGCGACGCTACATCGCCTGCTCACAACACCACCGATACTACGCCATTTCGATCCAACTGCTCCCACGGAAATCCGATACGGATGCTAGCGGTGTTGGTCTTGGCGCTGTGCTCGCCCAACGAAAGCCCGGCTGCCAAGAATATGTGGTTGCTTACACGAGCCGCACTCTGCCAAAAGCTGAAGCCAACTATTCCGTCGCGGAAAAAGAATGTCTCGTGATCATCTGGGCCATCACAAAATTTCGCCCATACTTGTACGGCCGGTCCTTCGATGTCGTTACGGAACACCACGCACTTTGCTGGTTGTCGTCTCTCAAGGATCCCTGCGGCCGCCTAGCCCGGTGGGCACTGAGGCTCGAAGAGTACGATATCCGGGTTGTCTACCGCTCAGGCAAGAAGCACGCCGATGCCGATGCTCTTTCGCGCTCGCCTGTCCACGCCGACATTGTCAGTGTGTCCGTCCTAGGCGACCCACTTCTCCCATTCGCTTCGGTCGACATGGCTTTGGAGCAGCGCAAGGACTCCTGGATTTCATCTTTGATAGATTACATCTCTAATTCACCTACACGCCCACCATCCCGAGCTTTACGCCGACAAGCTTCGCACTTCGCCATCCGCGACGGAATTGTCTATTGCCGTAACTACAGTTCCGACGGCCGCAAATGGCTGCTTGTAATACCTCGGCAGCTCCGCACTGATGTGTGCGCCACTTTCCACGCCGACCCTCAGTGCGTACACGCTGGTCTCTTCAAGACCTACACCAGACTACGTCATAGGTTTTATTGGCGTGGTATGTACACATTTGTGCTAAGGTACATTCGCTCTTGCACAGAATGTCAATGCCAGAAGCCTGATCCTTGCCGCCCTTCTGGACCAATGCAACCTTTGCCGTGCCCTTCGCGACCCTTTGACCGGGTTGGGAGAGACCTCTACGGGCCTCTGCCATACACAGCTGCTGGCAATCGCTGGGTCATTGTAGCTGTAGACCACCTCACGAGGTATGCAGAAACGGCCGCTCTGCCAGCCGCGACGGCTCATGACATTGCCTCTTTCCTCCTTTAACGCTTCGTTCTACGTCACGGCGCTCCCCGCGAACTCCTGAGTGACCGTGGCCGCGTCTTTCTTGCCGATGTCATTCAAGAACTTCTCGCTGAATGCCGCATTATTCATCGCTGTACCACGGCATATCGCCCGCAAACAAACGGATTGACAGAGCGCTTTAACCTAACTCTTGGCGACATGCTTTCGATGTATGTCGCCTCCAACCACACCAACTGCGACCTCATCCTTCCGTATGTCACGTACCCCTACAACACGGCACCCCAGTCAACGACGGGCTTTTCTCCCTTCTTCCTTCTATATGGCCGCCAACCATCATTTCCCATTGACACTATTCTCCCTTAGCGTCCCGACTTATCAGAGGGTACACCGGTTTCCGAAGCCGCCCGGTATGCAGAAGAATGTCGGCAACTAGCTCGCTCCCTTACAACGCAAGAACAAGCGCTACAGAAATTTCGTCATGACGACGGGCGCCCCCACTACCAGTTTTCGCCTGACGCTCTTGTTTGGTTGTGGGTGCCTCCTACTTCGACACAAGGTGTTTCCTCCAAGTTTGTATCCCGATACCATGGACCTTACCGGGTTCTACGCCAAACTTCTCCGGTGAACTACGTTATCGAACCTCTGACGCCTCCTACGGGCCTGCGTCGCCGAGGCCGCGACATTGTGCACGTAGATCGGCTCAAGCCGTATCACGAGCCCTTCGTCCTCACGACGCCTTAGGCCTCCTGTGCGGCTCCGTCTTAAGCGAGGGGAGAAGTTGTAAGGAAGAAGTGCGCTGTGCCGAGCTCCGCAGCCGGATCGCCAGCGCTACTGAAGTGGGGCTCGGGCTAGACGGCTGTGGACGCCCTTCGTGTCGTCCACAGCCGTGTCGGACTTCTTTACCATAGGCAGTTTTTATCAACTGACAATAAAAAGCATATGCTGCGAAATAAATGTTTTAATGCTGTTCATGACGCTCATCAATAGCCAAAATTTTGATAAATAAATGGGTAAAGACCATAAGTCTTCGCAAGAGCAGTTTTTCATTTTCAATATAATAGCACCTAACCAGCATATCGATCGAATTCATACGGGCCACCAAATCTACGCTGACGCCACCCGTGATTACGACGGTGAAAATTCGCTAAGAGTGTCCATATAATTGTTATCGCAACAAATTATAAAATATGCGGGCTCAACTAAAGACATCCACGTAATGCTATGCACGAATCGTTGCTGCACGAGACACCGGCTAATGAGGCAAGTGGCCATAGACGTGTGTCCTTAGTGGACGATGGTAACGTCGGGCTTGCCCAATTAGCGGACGTGTTCTCGGAGAGTCAGTTTCGGCGATACTATCGCCTTCACGTGATGTAGTGCTCAACCACCCAACCAGCCTGCACCTGAGGGCGCATGCGACAGTATCACCGAAAGTGATCGTGCCAGAGTACGTGCCCAGATTACACACAGCGGTGGTCACCAAGACCACATCCAAAGCCATAGCGTAAAAAATATCTGAGGACACCTAAGATATAAGTTCTGAATACGGAAGGATTGAAATCTAGCTGAACGCCACTGAGCGGTCCTTCGAGTTTTGCTGAGTGAGTGATGTAATATACATAGCGGTACGTGCCGCCGGAGCAAGTAAGAAGTAGCAGCCATGCGGCGCTGGCTCGGGCATGGCCGGCGGGCATCCTAAAAGCGAGAGTGAAAGTGACGTGGCGTTTCGGAGATGCACTCTCCCCTAACGCAACGCCTGTCGCTCTTACCTGGCAGCACGTGTTTCCTTTCGCCCGGTTTACTACGTCAAGGCTCGCTCGTGGCATGGCGTCGCAGCCAGTCGTATACTTTAGGCGCCGTTTAGTTGCTACAAACTACACACACAGGCTTTCTTGCTCAATGGGCCGTTTGACGCTGTCGCATAAATAAAATTGTGAAGCTCATTCGCACCTCTTGCTCCAGGTAACGCATCAGTGGTGAAAAGAGCGCGGTTAAAAGCGAAGCTCGTAGAACAAGTCGCACGTGCGCGACGAGCAGACACTCGACGCACTTGTCTGATTCATCGGTGTAGTGATCCTCGCTCGCGGCCACCAAACGAAGCCTCCGCTACTTCCCATTAGTGACTACAGATAACGGTACTTGTCGTTGACCCACCAAAAACGGCGAGATAGTGAGATACAACATAAAAAACTGTCTTCACTGAGGTCCTCACAATCTGGTCCTCTTTTCTGCGGACTCAATGCTGCAGCCTAAGCGTACTGCTTAATGTAGTGTTGTAAGACCGCCGAATGCCGGTTTGTGTCTGAGGCGGCAGGTTATCCGGACCCTTTCTTTAGCACGTTAGACCAGAAGTTTAGAAGTAGCGTCAGTTTGAAGCAATAAAAAAAGGTCGACACCTTTGCAACGGCAGCTCCTTAACCCAAGCTGGGCTCCCATCTATATGTTCCAACGACTCTGGGCAGATACCGTAGAGCTAAGCTTCTGAACGCACCTGAACTTTTTGGCCACCACCACACTCCGAAAAACACCGGACCAGGAAGTACAGCTGGTCCTCAGGGATGTCGCGGAAGGTTGGCCGTCTGTCCGCGGCCGTCGCCTCTTTTGCCACCCTTGCGAACGTCTGTGCCTCAGGCAGACGCGGGATGTTGCTGGCGAAGAGCGCTGCGAAGCTGGCAGCGCTGAGCTCTCGCAACTCGCGCGGCAAGTCGTAAGCGCGAAACACATTTCTCTTGAGCAGCGCGTCGTAGTGCCACAAGTCCGTGACCAGCAGTTGGAGCTGGCGGAACATCGGGTTCGCCTGGTCGTACTGCGGGCGTCAGAACAAGTGTACCCCATGAGTCTCCTTTATTTTTTTGCCTATACGTATGTTCCAGTTTGGACGAGAGTAAGATCCATTAGGACATTTGAAAAAGGCCCTCTTTTGAGGCGCAGCTCCACGTAGACTCACAATAGTGTTGACGTTATACTAGAATGCTATAACCCGAAGACGGGAAGTAGAAAGCCGTTGACGACGTCTTGTAGTGTTGCACTATAACGTCTTGCAAAATATATCGCGCTGCGCCGCCCCATCAAAGACTGAAAGCCGAAAGAAAAAGAAGATATCCCGTATAGTTTCAAGAAGCACAGAGCTGTGGTTCTCGCTTCAGGACACTGACATCAAATGTTAGGTCATCATTCAATATTCTGTTCAATGACACCCACGACGCACGCTTTCGTGCTTCTTATGGTCAACCTATAAGTGCGCTATGCCGTAAAGCAATTCCAATTTTTTTCTGTTCCATTTCTGAAATCAGCCCTTCAGGATAGGTGAAAAATCCGCCGTGGTTGCTCAGTGGTTATGGTGTTGGGCGGCTCAGCACGACGTTGCGGGATCGAGTCCCGGCCACGGCGGCCGCATTACGGTGGGGGCGAAATGAGAAAACACCCGTGTACTTACATTTAGGCGCACAATAAAGAAGCCCAGGGGGTGGAAATTATTCCGGAGTAGAATAGATTCGAATTGCGCTACGTGTATGTGTGTGTGTGCGTGCGTGTGTGCGTGTGTGTGTGTGCGCGCGCGTGCGTGCGTGCGTGCATGCATGCGCGCACTTGTGTTTCGACTCTTTATGCACTCACACAAAGCTTCTCTTCTGTACATTCTACTCGTTGGATCTGCTGCATTTTTTTACAGCGAAGCTGCTGCCCTCTAGTTGACACGGTACTTTCATAGCGTGATCACCCTAAACGCCACGGCTGGATAAGAGGTTCGTGTTTGAGTTTCCCCGTAATAGAATAATGGGTTGAGAGCCCAGCTCTTAATGACCCGTTCCTGCGGCTTGCGTCGGCAGCAATGGCGGCATAACCGAGTGAACGTGCTCAACGGCGAATGGTGAAGGAGCGAACGCGGAGCGGCAGTAGAAAGACGTGAAGCGCGAACGGCGGAGACTGATAAGAGCGGCGCTCTTCAACGACACTCGCCTGGTAAGCTGGTTTCGTGAGGAGCTGCCTGACCACTCGATGCGTACTCGTATCTGGCCTCAGCCGGACCGCTCGTTTCGTACTATCGTTTGCTCGCGTTAGTTCTCGCTCCCGCTTGTTTCGTTTGCTTGGTTTAGTCGCTTTAGCGCTTACTTCGATTCTCATCGTTACCCCCCGTGGTTGCTTAGCGGTTATGGTGTTGGTTAACCACGAGTTCGCGGAACCGAATCCCGGCTAGGGCGGCCGCGTTTCAGTGCAGATAAAATGCGAAAACACCCGTGTACTTAGATGTAGGTGCGCGGTGAAGAACCTTAGGTGGTCCAAATTTCCAGAGTCCCTCAGTACGGCGTTCCTCATAATCAGATAATTCATTTGGCGCTTGAAACCCTATAATTTATTTATCTTAATTGTCGTCGCTTGCGACTGTTTTGTTATCGCATTCTATGCAGGACGCGAATCTCGTACTACTTCCTGGAAGCCAAGCGGCACCAGCAATTACACTGGAACCTTCAACAAGTCATGTGTAGAAGCCGACGCGTTTGACCCGCAGATCAGATTTTCCTCAATTGCCGACCCTGTAACATGTCTCTCTAAATTTCTTTGCCTCAATATATTGCGAAATGAGAACGCGTACAGAGTGGCGCTCGTATTTCGCATTAGGGATTCTCGTAATCGTCCCTGAATTTCTATTCACGTTTGTTTTCTCATATTCGAATGACAATTCGATGCTATTATGTCTGTAGGTTGTGTTTAAGTTATATTTTACAAATACTCTGACTCATTTCGCTTTGAGAAATTAAATTAGTTAAATAACGCACGTAGGCTCGGCGGAGAGCCCATAGCTATAGGCAGCTGAAAGGCTTCGTGTTGTAGTTTTCTCATAAGAGATATATGCTTTCTCGTTTATTCAGATTACAAACCGATGCTATGGTTTCTAGAGTTTGTGCGCAAATCGTACTTTACAAAGTTTCTGAGGCCTACATAAATGAGGGCGTATACCGTACAAACGGTACCGCTACGAGTAGCAGAAAAGTCTAGGCTACTTTCTTTCAGTATTACCATTGAAATTGCAAATTACTAGTCGTGTCAAAAAAGGTTGCAGTTTCTCCCGAAAGTCGAAGCATTCATTCCGATGAAAAATTATTAAAGAACTATATGCATTAAGGTTAGTCGTTTTATTAGCTTTGAAAACTGCTGTCAACATTCGCTTACTAAATGAATTACCGAGTACGGTGTCACACACGCCCATACAAATCAGAACAAATCTCACTCAATCCACCGTGGGCACTCGCTGTCAGAACGCTGGCGTGAGGGGGAGTGGCAACAGCGGCGAGCGTATTCGCATCTTCCTGGTTCTTCCTTCAGGGTAAACCACGTGCACTTGAACACAGCGCATGCAAAGCCATCAGCGATCCAGCGCCCGCTAGACTTCGCACTCGCCGCGATTACCTCCAAGATAGAACACGCTCATCCGCGCTTAACGATGCCATTCACAGCCGCGGCCGCAGTAAAAGCGGAGACCCGCAATACCGGCCCTGGCCGCCCCTTTCTCCTAGCGCGCGCATGCGCAAATGATGCGTCTTACGGAACGTCAAAACGAGACCCTGGCAGATGTGTCTGCAATGTATGTCCACGCCAAACAGAAGACATGAGATGCCGTCCTTCTATTCGCAACATTCGCTTACAACACAAGCAGTGCCAGAAGAACTCGCATGGTAGAGTTTGTGCGCGACTGAACGAGGGCGTAGAAATAAACACATACACCGAGAAAGCGCACGTCCACGTTCAATCGCACGTACACACTCTATCATGGTTTCAAATCAACTAGCCCGCCAACTTGTTTGAAATCGGATGGCGCACGTCCATCTGGTTTGCGCAAGTAACTCGGTGACCAGGAATGACGCTATGCTCATTGTTACGATCACGCGTAGTGTGATCGGCCTCACTTACTCACTCACCTTGAAGTTGTCGTCGTAGAAAAGAATAAATCGTCCCAGAATGGCGACCTCCTTGCAGATGAGGGTGGCTACGAAGGCGGCAAGGACAGGCAATGGGTGCCTCAGATCGAAGAGCGGTGGCGTCCTCAGGAAGTTCTCTATCACGACTTCTCTGGCCACGAGTATCCGGTAAAGGCGAGATGTAGCGATGCCTGGCGTGTGAATGACTGTCAGCCTGGGCTGCTGCAACGACTTCTTCAATATGCGAATACCTGCCATGCATATACGTATGTAAAGGTCGAAGAACCCTGCTTTAGTGTGAAAGGGCACGTAGGCGTAGGCGCGGTCCAAAGTGTCCCACGTCAGAGTCATATTCCACGCATTCACTGCTAAGCGAGACCCGATTGCTGAGAAGAGGTTCCTGAAAGCTTCGCCATATACCGTGCCCAATTGATTGACGGACAGTGTGGTGAGGCGAAGCATTTGCCACGTATAAGTCTTGTCACCGGGGCCATCGTATTCAACCTTCCACTTGGCGAGCGGTAAGGTGACCTCAAGCGCCTGCATGCACTTGTGATGCCGGAAGCTTCGCTCGAAGGACGCAAGACCGTTGTCCTCCAGCATGCGTGTTGTGAGGTAGTTCGAGACGTACGGCAAAAGCAACCAAACAGTGTAAGCACCGAGGTAGAGCTTGAAGTTCTCAGTGAAATTGTTGCGGCTAAAGTGGGTTGCGTTCAGCTCAGCGAATAGCTTTGGTTGCAGGTTCACAATCTCGTCTTCGGGCCAGAGCTGCGAGTCGTCTCCAAGGTGGCCGTTGACGGCTTACCGAAGCTCGGGATCGCTGAGGTCAACATACGCGGGAACGGCGACTGGGTTCCAGAAGTAGTTTATCTGTTGGCTGATGTAAAAGTGCGTGGTTGTTACGGTGTGGATCATACTTGAATAAGACTGTCCCGTACCGCCCACAATCTCTGCGCAGCGTCGCAGGTAGGTGGCTTGCTTCCCTGAGCGTATGAGCCAGTCAAAGTGCACTATCCACTCGATGTTGCGGTCATCCAAAGTTGTGTAAATAATATTCCGGTTTGGGTGCGATGGATGGCGACCCACGAAAAAGGCCCAGAATATGGGCATACCGAAGTGTAAAGACGACTTCACGAACGTTCCGAGCAGCTGAGGTCTCGACGCTGGTGACTTGTGCGGCCAGGAAAGGCCTAGTTCCAGCAGAAATTTCTGGAGAGTCCACGAGTTATCTCTGCCTCTCTGCAACCCAAAATGAGAGAAAGGATACAATATTTAATCACATGTGCTTCGCAAGCACCTCACTTAGCAATCCGTAGCCATGGTTCTGAGTTCGATAGCACTGTTGACATCAACGCATCCAACGGCCGACATTAGACGGCGTGAATTCGGCACACGCTACATTTATTCACTAGCGCATATTTTCTAAGCTAAAAAGCAATTGAATTGGGAACAATGTATCGCCACTTCACATTTCTTACACCTGTCGCCCTCACCATGAAACGAAAAGTGAGCAGTGAAATTTCGTGCCACATTGTATAGGTTGCTGCATTTCTTGAATATGACGAACGCATGCTCTACACGTGTGACCATGCCAGTTGCCTGATACGTCTCGTTGTGACGGATATAGTGGAGTCTAAAAATGCCACAGCTTCGCCCGAAAGACGGAGCATGGATTGCGATAGCAAATTAGTGGACTAAGTTCTATACGAAGTGAACATAATAGTTTTGTCGGCCGTATGAACTCGTAAATATTCGCTTACGAACTCAATTAACAAGCATGGTGCCACGCGCGCACCGGCAAGCAGAAACACATCTCACTTGATTAGCGTGGACACTCGCAGTCAAAACGTTGGCATGAGGAAGCGCAATCGCAGCAGTGAGTGAAGTGACCATCGTGCTGCTTCAGGCTTTAACATGAACTAAGCGGCGAGGACACAGTGCACACAAAGCTATGAGCCCTCGGTGCACCTAGACTTTGTACTCATCGCAGATCAATTTCGAGATAAAACCCGCACGGCCCTGCTCAGGTAAGGCATACGCAGCCGCCGCCGGCGAGAAACCCCCCTCCCCTTCTTCGGTGCCTTGTACGTGGTGGAAGACGGCGTGCTGTCTTCCCGCCTTTCTCCCTTGCGGGTGCGAGGTGAAGCCACCACCCTCGGCCACCCTCGGCCACCCTCGGGCGCGTCCACTCGCACCTACAACATTATCTCGCACCTACAATTAACTCTTTTTTAACAAAGTTAAAAAAGAGATAATTGCATAGTTCATAAACAAAGAAACACCTAAATTCAGGTGCTTCGGTTAGGAGAAATTTTGTAGCGATAGAAGTTATATGGCCACTTTAGGCACACTTGTGCCGTCGCCGTGAGGTCCCGTATAAGTGAAAGCGTGTGAGGGTGACCCCGCGAACGCAGTTCAATCTCGCGTGCGGGAGCGATGAACGCTGCCCGGATGTGTGGCCTCTCCTGTGGCGCGCGAGGCAGGGTGGTCCTGCTAGGGAGGAGGGGCGTTCTCCTCCTGCGGCTGCTAGGATTCCTGGATGTTCTCATCCCCCGCCGCTCCAAACAGAGTGGGGATAAGCGCGGGTTGTTAAGTGGGTTGTTACCTACTTGGGCCTGCTGATTGATCACCTGCTCCCGTGGGCGCCGGCTGCCAAGGCCCTCATCCCTCCAGTGCAGAAGGTCAAAAAGGCGGTTGGCCATATGCTGCTCCGCGGCAGAGGATGCACACCACAATTGGGTATCCAACTAGACGTCGCCGCGAATACGTCAGTGCTGCTTTATGCATTCCCTTTCGTGGCCCTCCCACGGGTTCGCGGAGAGCGCCTGGAGCTTCAGCACCGGAAAGCCAACCGGATGATTCTTTGCGTGCCAGGGACCTCATACATTGCTGCCACTCTAGCCGAGGCACACACTTGGTCGCTGGCCATCCTGTTCCTACAGCCTGGCCTCCATCACGTTGGCAGGCTTCATCGCTCCCTGGGTAGCGTGCACCTGCTTTCAAGGTTGCGGGGCCGACCTGACTCGCACATCGGCAGCTTGTGTCAGCAATACGAGGATGTTGTAGGGCGTCCTCCCACGCTAGCCATCAAAACAACTCCTCCAAAACATCAACCACTGGAAGTTTCTACTACGCCGGAAGGCCTCACGAAAATTCGATCCCCATCCTGCGCACTGTACCAGGCGCCCGCGTACCTGTTTAAGGACAGACTGGACCAACATCTCCACATCAACACGGACGGCTCGGTCCATGCAGACTCAGGATCTGCCACTGCCTCCTGCGTGATCCCTGCCCTTCGCGCACAGGAGTGTGCCGGCTTACTTTCGCGGCAAGCTTCACGGCTGCTGAGGTGGCTGGCCTCCATCTGGCTGCGGACATGCTGGCGGAAGACCCCCGGATTTTCTGGTCGTGATTCTCTGCCACTCGCGAGCGGCGCTCCTTGCTCTTCACCGACCGGAGACCGCCGTCGTAACCCTGCTGGGGGAAAAGCTTCGCGCCCTTGTTTCAGGTTGCTTGAAACTGTCGCTGCGGTGGCTCCCCTCTCACGTTGGGGTCCCGAGCAACGAGGACGCTGAAATCCTGGCAAAGGCAGCACACCATGCCACTGTACCAGTCAGCACCGCTGTAACGGTCTTAGACTATGCAAGGCACACGCTGCAGGGACACCTGACGGTGCTCGACCCGGACCAGCACTGCGCCACTTCCTGAACGCCATAGTGTTTCTCAATATATTACCTAGAGGGAAATCTGGCGCTGCCGCGCTGTGGTTTGCATGGGCATGCCGGTATATTGTGACTTGGGATTGACCTCGTTCTCGGAGATGCAGGCAAGCAGCGTTCCGTCTGTCACAATGATTAATTTTCTACTAAAACAGCAGGCAAAAAGCTGTTTCAGCTTTGTTATTACACAAACATGTTTTCTTTATCTATGGGAATTTGTTATGCCATGTACAATTATATGAAGCTTAAGTATCAGCGGGCCGCTAAAGTTGGAGAAATGACGACAAAATTCGTGCTTGCATTGGAACTGTTTGTCGTGTGTTCTTGCTTTTCTTCCGTAGACGGTGGCGCCTGATTTCCCTCTTGGTGTTATAGTGAGAAACTCTATACTGAACGCAGCCTAACAAGGCAGCAGCGGTCTCTCCTACTGCGGCTCCAGATCGGCTGCTGCTGGACGGCAACCCGGAGTTACATCAAAGGTCTGGCTTCATCCCCTGCCTGCTCATCATGCGCCGAGGAGGAAACATTCAACCATCTACTTTTTTCCTGTTCCACCTTCTCCAAAAAGAGGGCTTCTGTCCACGTCTCATTCCGACGCCTCGGACTCCCAGCGGTCTCTGCCTCCCAGCTGCTGTTTTCCGACCTGCACCACGGCTCCGCCTTCAGGCACCTTCTTACGTTCCTGGAGGACACGCGGCTGTGGTGTAAATTGTGCATGCACCGCATTGCTACCGCTGATGATAGTGATCTAAAGAAAGACGCTTCACAGCGGTACCAAATGGTACCAGGATCTCCAATGGCCTTGACCCTCTCTTCCTTCTTTATGTCCCCGTCACCTTCCCCAAGGCTCTGAGTGGTCCTCCTTAAAGGGCTGCATAAAATAGCTCCTCTTCCTCTTCACAATCACACTCCCTCCGCGGCGTCTACTGTGGCGTCCTCGATTCGCGCGGGGAACGCCGTAGTAGACGTCGTTGGCGGACGCTGTCGGGACACGTTGCCGGCGCTCGTGAGTATGCGTGAGTCTTGACAGTGATCTGCGACGTGGCCAAAGGTCGCGCTCATGTGGGCCTCATCCATATGCCTCACCGTCAAAGCGATCTCCGATGTTTGCAGAGCGCGCGTCGTGCCAGTAGCTTCGTATGCGCTAAGCTTTATGCATTTCGGTCGCGTTGAAGCGACAGAGAGAGAGAGAGAGAGAAAGAGAGAGAGAAACTCTTATTTTTACGCCAGCGTCCGGCACTCAACACTAATCGGTCAGCTACCAGTCCTCACCCAACGTGTGTTTACAATTGCTAGTATGTATAGCGGGGCGGGGCGCTTCTGGCCGCGCTCGACGTTTCTGCGCAGGCGCGAGTATGAGCGGTTGCGAGAGAAAAAATCTGAACGCCTTTCGCCTTGAAAATATGGCGCTGGCTAGGCACTATGGAGGAGGTTTCTTAGCGAATGTTGCATGCGTTTGTCCCCTAGACATGCGGCATTGCGGAATGCAGTGGAGTTTGTTCACGCTCCTGCGCTAGCTGCCCGCGCGGTCAGGCAGTAGGCACGGACGCCCCATTTGGTGATCGCTGTGCCAGAAGGGGCAAGATTCTGACTCGTGTTGTATAAGTCGCGGGTCGCTTTTTCATCACGACGATACATTGAATCTTTTACAAGCACTGCTCCAGGAGGGCACATGTAACCGGCAAAGGGCTGCCTCAGGAGAGAACTGAGGTTATAATAAAGCAGGCGGCGCCGGATCTGCAGGGCACCCAAGGGGTCGTGGGGGGATCAATGGTGGAAGCAGGGGCGCCTCGTGCGTTGCGGCCACGGAGGCTGAAGCGTGCCAAAGGGTGTTCGCATAAAAAGTTGATTGTCTGCGAAGCGGACAGCCGATCTTATGCACCCCTGGCACGTGCAGGCCTCGGCGAGCCTCAACTAACGGACCAGTCCAGCTTCTAGCTTTGGTACCCCCATTGCCGCTTTGGTGTCCTGGAGCAGCCGCCAATAATGCGAAATAATGACACGTTGTTTCAATTTGTAGAAAACATCATTGAATAAATGTAATTGCTTCCAGCCGGCACCTTATGACGGTAAGATCAGCACTACAGTTTCGCGAGTCCTGCTGGCACGCCTAGGGACAAACGCATACAACACGCGTTAAGAAACTTCTCCGTAGTGCCCAGGCATAGCCATATATTCAAGGAGCAAAAGTCCAAACATTTCCTCGCGCAAACACTCTTACCCGCGCATGCGCGCAAACGTCCAGCGTCTGCGCAAGTGCCACACCCCGCTGTACCTACTAGCACTTGGAAATATGCGCTCCGGACCTTCGAGTACGGACTCTCGTGTGTCAGCAGAGTATAGGAACAACTCACTGTTTCGGGAGGTAATTGCTGCCAGATAATTCACGGAAAGGGCTACACACATTTGTATGGTTCCATTGTGGTGCCTTTATCCTTGAGAGTGCGGCGTATATATGGGTGGAGACTTCAAACGAGTAGACCGCAAGGACGGATATTTAGCAGGTTATGATGACGTGATTCGCCTTGTTCACTCGCTGATTGCGCACTTGTCGAACACCCGCGCGAGTCTACCCCCTGCTTGCTTGGTGTTCGAAAGAGTTTTACCAAGCTGCTGTAATAGAAAGCGTGTGGTGAGACTAATGGTGAAGGAGCTCGGCGGTGCAGGGACGATAATTCCGGCCCATTATTACACAAACTGTTTCCCTTCTGTTTTCCGCACTTCGTAGCAAAAGAGGGTTTGCAGTTGCACAAGTAAGGGCGTAGTGTTCCAGTAGCATGGTGTACTCCGAAGACGCGAGCTAAATCGCCTAAGTAGAAGCCACAAGGTGTAGACGTTAATGAATGCCCTGATTCCCAGTGCTTCTTGGCGAGGCTTCATGCCTCACTATAATGGGAAAGATTTTGCTGAACTATTGCATCGCTTATGCTCCGGTGGTCGCTGAGGTGAAATCGATGCTTTCTCGCTTACCTGGCTGAGACACTTTAGCAGCAGCGCCGACGCCTTGTCTTGCGCCCTCAGCGGGTGCTTTGGGATGTGACGCAAGAGGTGACGCTTGAAGACCTGGGCGTTGAATAACCTCCGGTATTTTGCCAGCGGCGACCTGTATCCTTGCGAATGATACCGGTCCCAGCCGCCACACACGTGCCTGCACCAACGGATGGCAAGCGCCAGACAATATTCTCTTTAAGCGAAATATTTTTCCGAAACGCCAGTAAGTGGGTGACCAGTAAGTCGATGATGCGCGATTCCGATGACCTAATAGAAGATACGAATGCGCATTTAATTTTAATTTTGCGGCTGGCTGCGTGGTCTGGTAAGCATTGCACATATCTCCTCGTAATTACGCGTCCGAACGTTCCGTCAACCGACACCAATTACGATGCGCCTGCGCTTTCCTCGGGAGGCGTTAGCTTCTTGATCATTAGAACGCACACCATAACCACCACCTCGATTTGATATGCGCTTTGTGTTAGCCTCATGACGCAAGGAACGGCACAATCAGGGCTGCTGGTGTGCATGATTCGTTCCGAACCACTTTACATTATATAACAGAAAACGCTGAATCAGATTATCACTTTGCAGGCGCTGTCACAGGGGAAACGGACCTGGTGGAAGAAAGGAGAAAGTGATGGCACGATGGACCACACAAACCGGCAATATTTACAACATAGACTCTGGAAGGCCTTGTGCAAATCAGTTTTCCCGATTCTCCATAGGATGATGGAACCTACGTCGAAAGGTCACAAGAGTTGCTGTTTTTGGATTTATTACAAATGCTGTTAGACAAGGTTGGGAATGGGGTTCTATTCGAGGTCGTTCGTTTATCAAGCTTTGGTACAGGTACTGCAAAATTTAAAGAAATATTACTGTGACTTTTCACTTCGTGAACGCTGATTCGCGCAAGCGTATGGGTGCCATTGCTATATAATTTGAATAGAATTTGTATGGACTCTGCATGCACATTTCTGCCGTCGTCGGCACCGCGATGTTCCGCATAAAGTGCAAGGGCGACAACATCGTCCCCACGTGCCGTATTCTGTTTGCACGGATGAAGCCATGCGACGGTGAGCCGACGATGGTGGCTCCATTTGGCGCGCGAGGGAGGAAAGCGGCAAGGAGGCTCGCCGGGAATGGGTGGATGGGGGGTGCTGCAACGCGCCGAGCTTGGAAACGGACTTCAGGCTGTCGAGGAATTTCTATGCTACTGCGTCTTTCCCGATGCGCCCACATTATCGCAAGCAGCCTAGCACGTTCCTCGGTAGTAGTCTCCGGGGCATGCGAAGCCCGCGCCTTTCGTAGCGCTTGTGACAACTAGTGCGCGGCACTTATATGACGATTTCAAAATCGGTTGACTCGTGGTTGGCCAGCCGCCGCTTGCGTTACTGCTAAGCGGGCTCCTTCGTAGTTCCTCCAGCGCGCAATTCTCTTCTTCACCTCCAGGCACCTTCCTCCTCCAGCGCTCGCTTCCTTCGCGGCTTCAGACATCGCATTGCCGATTTCATTAGACACTTATAGCGCAGCGGCAAGCGGGCCCAGCGTGCCAGCGTAGACGCCCCTGCGCATGTGCTACCGCGCATGCGCACTTTCTATTTGCGAGCCATGTACGCTATGCTTGCGCGTAAATAGTAGAGGCCTTTCCATTTAATGTGCGAAGCAGATCGATGATGATAGCACGGACAGAAAAACAATAACGAAGATTTATTTAGTTTATTTAAAGATACCTTACAGGCCTCAAGGTGAGGCATTGAGTAAGGGGGGCAGTACATAGAAAATACATTGAATACAAGACATCTATAAACCGTATCTGTTTACAACCTACAACCAAAGTACAACTGAGATGAAAAAAGAATTATTTAGATCACGATACACTAGGGAAAAGAAGAAACATAAGAAACATAATATAATAACAAGGAATAAATCACACAGATTGTTTTCAGTGAAGTCGTGTAATTAATAAGAACAGTAATGATGAAAAACAATGACAGAAAAGTTACGGACGCGACATTCCAACGAAACGGTAAACATAGCGACATAACAGTAGTAATGCGAAAATAAGCTGTAAATATAGTGCAAGTATAGAAAGCATTGTGCGAAAAACGTAAAACTTCACTTTTGTTTAGTCATGTATTCAGTCAAGGCATCACGGAATGAATCGTAGTTAGATTGGCTTGCAATGCTGTCCGGGAGCGAATTCCATATTCTGATAGCACGAGGAAGAGCAGAGTAATGGAATGGCTTTGTAGACCCGTAAAGGCGGGCATAGCTGAAATGATTATGAAGCCTATGTGACGTGGAGTAGGGTCGTTTCAAGCATGCGGGTGTTCGAGTGGAGTGAAGGAATTTGTGGAACGGTGTTAAAAGGGCAAGTGCTCAAGGATTGTAATGAAAGCTTAAGTTTTATTTGTGTAACACTAGACTGGTAGCTGTAATCGTTTATGATGAAGCGGCTTGCTCTATTCTGGATCCGTTCTAGCGTTTCAATTAGGTATTTCTGGTGAGGGGACCAAATGGGAGATGCACACTCGAGCTTGGGACGAACGAGAGTTAGGTAAGCTAGCTTGCGAACATTTGAAGGAACATTTCTTAAGTTGCGTCGCAAGTACCCCAACGATTGGGAGGCATTAGCTGAAATGGACGTGATATGCTCTGTCCAAGAAAGATTTGATGTGAATAGAACCCCTAGATACTTATATTGTGAAGCTGTTGTAACAGTGTAATTGTTATTATGGTAGGGACACTGTGAGGTTGCCGACTTCCGGGTAAAAGACATTACTTTGCATTTTGTGGTATTTAAAGTCATTAGCCATTTATTGCACCAGTTATTGATTTGTTGAAGGTCTTGCTGAAGAACGAGATGATCTGAGTTTTTAATAGGGCGATAAATTATGCAGTCGTCGGTGAATATTCTGATGGTGGAGGACAAATTTTGAGGTAAGTCGTTAATAAATATTAGAAAAAGCAAGGGACCGAGGACGCTACCCTGTGGTACACCAGAAGAAACGTCTGTTACGGAGGAAGAGTAGGTATTTGCAATAGTAAACTGCTGAAGATTAGACAGGAAATTTCGGAGCCATGACAAGGTAAGACAGTCTAAATTAAGTGCGGAGAGTTTTGATATTAGGCGACAATGTGCGACACGGTCGAATGCCTTCGAAAAATCAAGGAACAAGCAATCAATTTGTAAGTTATAATTTAAGTTAGTGTGTAGGTCTGTTGTAAATTCAGATAACTGTGTATCGCACGAGAGGCCCTTCCTAAAGCCATGCTGATTATGAAAAAGGAATTTGTTAGTCTCAAGATGTCTAAATCTGCGAAGCGATAATGTGTTCAAGCAACTTGCAGGGAATGCATATCAATGAAATGGGACGATAATTCTCAGAGGAGTTCCTGTTGCCATTTTTAAATACAGGTATAACTTTCGCCATCTTCCAATCTGCGGGAAGGTGGCCTGTCGCAAGTGATTGTCTGAATATGTAAAAAAGAATTTTGCTAGATATTTCTACAGTATTCTTTAAAATCTTTGAGTTTATACCATCTATGCCACATGAAGAAGACATCTTAAGTTTATTTATGAGAGAAGAGAGGCCCTCCAAAGTGACAATAGGTTCCATGTATTGGTAGCCTAATTCTGAAACAAAAGCTATATTTGAAGTGTTCTCTTGTGTAAATACAGAGCTGAAGAATGAATTAAAGACCTCTGAACATTCACTGACTGGAATAGAAATATTGCTGCTGTTTTGTAATGATAATTCATTTATTTATTACTTTATTATTTTCCAAAACTTGGCAGGATTGTTCTTAAGCAGCTCAGGAAGATCATTAGAAAAATATTTATCTTTAGCTTCGCCTAAAGCTGAGCAGTACGATTTAAGGTACGTTTTGTAATTCTGCCACGCTGCTGATGTGCGATCTCGCTTAGCGATAATATACAAGCGTTTCTTCTTGTTCCTCATGCGCTGAAGCTTTTTAGTAAACCAAAGGTGCAACTTATCGTTAGTTATATTAACGAGTGGAACATACTTGTCTACTAATGTGCACAGAGTATTTTTAAACATGAGCGAGTTTTCTTCAACGGATCTATCGTAAAATGATGGCCACATTGTGTTTTCGAAAAAAGTTTCCAATTCTGAGATTATTGTTTTATAATTGCCTTTATTGTAATCACGAATTTGTTTTGTCGTTTTACCCGTAACCGGTGGCGTTCTGTTTATCGTTATTTGGAGCAAATGGTGGTCGCTGAAACCATCCAAATATTCTATGTGACCTATTGTTTCAGGTGCTGTACTAAGAATGAGATCTAGAACATTGGCACCACGTGTGGGTTTCGTGACAGCTTGAAAGAGATTAAAGTCTAAAAACAAGTTGATGAATTCAGACGATATATGACAAGGCGATGATAAATTCGTCCAATCGATTAGTGGATAATTGAAATCCCTAAGAAGATAAATTAAATCAGCCGGGAAGAGTTCAATGGCTTTGTTGATTGTGTCGCGGAGAGCATTAATGAAAGAATTGTTAGAATGTGGTGCACGGTCACAATTACCTATTAGTATTCTAGAAGATGACATCGTGCAGGCCACCCAAACAATCTCGAGATCAGAATTAGTGTTGACCAAAAATGATGTAATGGTTTTCTTCACACCAATCAAGACACCACCTCCTCTTTTAATAGAGCGGTCACACCTATATATGTCGTACATGTTTGAAGCTGAAAAGATTTCATTATTTGTTATTGCAGAATGCAGCCATGCCTCTGTGAAAGCGATAATGTCCGATTTACACTCTTCCAAGAAGGAAGAGATGACATCGCGCTTTGATAATATGCTTCGTATGTTGGCGTACGATAATGACAGCGAGGGTGAAGTCGGGGTTAGCTTTAGTACTTGGCGACTCTGTGCGCATGCTCCAAACCGTAGCTATCTATTCAGCGGGACCACTGCACTTGCAGAACCATCGTAGATATAAGTTCTTGATTCAATACGCAGCTTGTCTACTGAAAGCTTGAAAGCTTTATTCTGGGTTTTCGCAAATTCAATTAGCTTTTGTCTAGCACGTCGAGTTTCCGGTGAAAAATCTTAGCGAATGGAATATGACGTTCCCTTCAGTTTGTGTGCCGAAGAGAGAATGCGATCTTTGTCCTTAAAGACGGTCAGCTTGGCTATGATTGGTCTGCGTTTGTTCTCGCTATATCTTCCCAACCGATGCACCCGCTCAAATTGTTGTTCACTTATTTTGATGCCCAGCTTATCCCCACAGAAGTCAATTATTTTTTGCTCAGACTTTATCCAGTCTTCTCTAGGGTTATCTTCCAAACCGAAGAAAAGCAGATTCGAACGTCGCAGCCTATTCTCGGAGTCGTTACAGCGTGCCTTAATAACCGCCACCTGCTCAGAAACCACGCGTACAGCGTCGGAATCTGTCCCAGCTTTATATGCGCAATTTAACTCCATTGCTTTTTCCAAAGACACAATCTTATCACCTAAAATTCTAATTTTGTCGTCAGCTTCCACTTGCTTCTCCCTGGCAGACTTCAAATCGGCTATCAGGGAAGCTTGACCCTCTTCAAGCCGGCGGATAGCATCTATAGCTTGGGCAAGTGAATCTGCTTCACCTTTTGTCATAGGGCCAGGATTAGATTCTATATCTCCCGAAAGCAATAGTAACATAGCAGACAAGGAACGAAATTTGCAAGTAAACAGAGCCATCAAAAACTTCAATTTTTCAACAGACTGGGGTGGGCACGACACCGCCAACAAAGAGTAATTACTGCTTCTAAAACAATGCGCAGCTTTCAGGTAACTAACCCGTAATAATAACCAGCGTGAGTGCGACATCTTGGATGCGATGTCGTGCCCGAAGTGGGAGCCAGCCAGCTGTCCTTTATATCCTGCCTCGGCCGCCGTGAACGCACATGATGTAATCCCAGGTTGCCAGGTGGACCACTTGGATTCATCTGTAACTGGCGGGTGATGAGCTGAAGTTAGCAATCGTCGATGCGGATTGGCAGGCGGCAGCAGCAGGTCGGCAGGCGGTTGTCGATCCGGGCGAAGACACATGGACGATACCATCAGCGTTATCGTAGCCTGTAATAATAACCAGCGTAAATGCGACATCTTGGATGCGATGTCGTGCCCGAAGTGGAAGCCAGCCAGCTGTCCTTTATATCCTGCCTCGGCCGCCGTGAACGCACATGATGTAATCTCAGGTTGCCAGGTGGACCACTTGGATTCATCTGTAACTGGCGGGTGATGAGCTGAAGTTAGCAATCGTCGATGCGGATTGGCAGGCGGCAGCAGCAGGTCGGCAGGCGGTTGTCGATCCGGGCGAAGACACATGGACGATACCATCAGCGTTATCGTAGCCTGTAATAATAACCAGCGTGAGTGCGACATCTTGGATGCGATGTCGTGCCCCAGAGGTCATGAAAACATCGATGGTGGCACGCAACTGATGACGACGGCGGTAGGGATTCGACGACACGATGACGATGACAATGACGATGGCCGAGACAAGATACCGACGCCCCTTACTTTACTCACTACTGCACACTTTTCGCCTCGAAGTAGTTCGACAAAGGGAAATTTACGACAGCTTGCTTTTTCTTCTTTTGGGAACACATACAAGTACAAGCATTATTCGACATTTTGGAACATTGTCCTAGCCTTCGAAGCGTATATAGAGCTTCCACGTGCATTCCACGTGTGTCATGCAATTATCAGACGTCAAATGTGCGGCATGGCTGGCGACACAATTACCGACGTTCAAAGTCGGTGTCTTTGGAAAACGATCCTCTGACGACGGCTGGTTTGTGTAAGTAGGGCGAAAAAATAAACGTGGTACTGAAGCTTTCTTACGTGCCGCTACGGTCGCAATGCAGTGGCCGTAGTCGGTAGTCGAAGCCACGACCTTGCTAAACCGTAAACTTCCGGCCGCGATCGGTCTCCCATAGACATTGCCACCTCTCCATCGCTTTACTCTTATACGAGTTATAACCTCGACGTGCGGCCACCTACGTTCCTTTAGATACGTTTCGCAAACTTCGAGTATAAACCCCGCAGTCAACTCCAGGAAAAACAGCATTTGCTTGCTGCTGCCAAGGCTATCGCTTTAAGCAGCCATGCTAGCGCGCTCACCGGTAGAAGTCGTCGCAGGGGTGCACGCTGTGGTCGCGCGAGCGTTGCAGGTCTTCGTCCAGCGTGAAGTGGTCCCGCCGCCACGGATCGAGCCGCGTCAGGAGCAGCGCCGGCGTGGCTAGCAGCGTGGCTGTCGTGAAGAGGACGGCGAGCAGCACGAAGCAAGAGTAGCGCGGACAGGACGATACACCTGACGTGTCCTTGACAGGAGCGCAGCGTTGGATCGCGGGCGGCTTTGGAACCGGGGCAGGACGGGGCCGAGGACACAGAGGCAGCTGCAGGGGGCTCTGGCCGCGTCGCATGCTGAGGCTGCGATTGCTCGAGTTGGTTGCTGTGCCTGTGCTGCCACGAGCGTAGCTTCACGCGCGGCCTGAGGGCTGGAATTGCAGAGTCAGAAATCCGCAGTGGTGATGATGTTGATGGACCTCATTCGTGGCCCGCACCCACTAAGGGGGCAGGCCAAAAACCGTGCGACAGAAGGTAGCTAAAGGAAATTCTTATTTAAATTGATGAACGTAAAAAAAGAGATGCTGCAATAACTAGACAACTATACGAGTGAGCAGTCCGACCAAGTGGAAGGTGAATGTTAGAAGAGGATACAATCAAGGAGAAAATTAATGTTAGGGATAGATTTTGAGAAAACAGTTAAAGTGAAATGAATGCGGATCTGAGATGTAAAATGAAGATACAATGATTAGCACGGTAATTGTTTTGTTTCGGTTGAATAATCAAATGAAGCGGAACGAACGTCTCTGTGACTATAGCTATAGTGTCGAGACCCCAAAGGATGATAATACTGGTACAGCTACTCTTAATCCAATTTTGCGGAGTGGAGCTTCGAGTATTATCTTTATTTAGTATGAATATCGTGTGCACGATAAAAATTAGTGGTTTATTGATTCAATTTCCTTACAATGGTGGGAGAGAAGGGGCGTCGTCAGACGAGCCTGCTAGAGCAGCTCTTCTTCTTCTTCCCCCTCAAATAAGGCACATATATACCACGATTAAAAAGTGTCCAGTGTGTTCATAACTTTTATATATTATGCGTGTTTCAGTCGGTCAGTCAGTCGGGCAAGAACTTTATTGAAATCCTGAGGAGTTTCAAGCCGTTGGAGATGTCACGCGGGGAACTACTCCGGCCGAAGCCGTAGGCGACGCCCAAGTCGGGACGGGAACGTGGTGACGCTCCTCCAGTTCTTGGGCCCTCTGGACGGCCTTGAGTTGGAGTTTGAGGTCCGAGCTTTTGAGCGCTTCTTCCCATTCGGGCTCATTCGAGAGAGGGCCCTTGGGAAACGCGGTACATTGCCATAGCATGTGCGACAGTGAGCAGTAAAGTTCTTGGCAGCCTAAGCAATTTGCCGGGATATCTGAGTTCTAGCGGCTTAGTAGGCCTCGTGACGAATACGAGTCCGTTTGTAGCATTCGAAGCGCGTCCGCCCGTGCGCGTTCGAGTTTGGCGTGCGGAAACGGGAATTTGGTTCGGCCTTTTCAATAGTGTGTGGTAACTTCTTGGTTGTTAGTAGCGGTAATTAAATTGAATGTCCAGCCCCTCAGAGGTCGTGGGACCATCGCGGCGGCCAAGTTCGCGCGCACGGTCGTGGGCTGTTTCATTGAGGTTAGCTTTTTGCGGGTGAATCTTTCCTCATGTGAGCGGGGAACCAGGAGAGGCAACGTTTGCTCTCTTTTGAGCTCGCTAGATGTGTACGCGTTACTTCTTTAGACACGTTGCCGCATTCGTAGGCCCGAATTGCGGCACGCGAGTCCGTGAAGACATGAGGAAATGTGGAGTCTGCCATGGCGATGGCTCCGGCGATTTGTTCTGCTTTAGCGCTGGTGCTCGTTTTAACCGATGCGGATGAGGATCGCGTTCCGTTGCCGTCCACAACTCCTATTGAGAAAGTGGATGTGTTGTCGTACTGGGCCGCGTCCACAAATGCGGTGGCTTCACGATCCGCGTCGATGCGGTCGAGAATCGCGCGGGCGCGGGCTCGGGGCCTACCCACGTTTTGTTGTGGGTGGACGTTTATGGGAAGCGGTGAGACTTTGTAGTTGTCTCTAATTTGGCTCGGTAGTGTAACCGCGTGCTCGAGATAGGGAGAAGGGGAGACATTGGCTTGGTTTAGGATTAGCCTACCGGCTTTGGACGAGGATAGGCGGAGTATTTGCGCCATTGTCTGAGCCTCGATCCCTTCGTAGATGTTGTTGTGCATGCCTGGCTGATCAACCTTTGCTGTACTTGCTCTTTGTGGAATGCCCAAGACCTGTTTGATGCACTTGCGCATGAGAGTGTTTAGTTTCGTCTTTTCTATTTTCGTCCAGTTGTAGGCAGAGGCAACGTAAATAAATTATCTCATAAGAAACGCGTGGTATACGCGCAGAAGGTTATCTTCGCAGAGACCCTTCCTGCAGCGAGACTCCCTGGATGAGTCTGATCATGTTTTCGGTTTTGGCGGTTAAGTGTTTGATCGTGTGCCCGTGGCATCCGATGGCTTCCATTAGGAGCCCAAGAATTGCGTATGTGGTTGACTCGCGGAATCTGTTGTCTGTCTCTTGTGTGTGGAGCGATCGGAAGTTCGTCTAGAGGAGTTAGGTAGCGGACTCCTTGGCAAGACTTGCGAAATAGCAGTAGTTCCGATTTCTTGGAGGATAGTTTCATTCCTGTGTCTAGTAGGTATTCTTCCGTGGGATCTAGGGCAGATTGTTATGCCTGTTCCATGTCTGCAAGGGAGCCTCCCGCGCTCCAGATGGTAACGTCATCTGCGTATAGAGCGCAGTATACGTTTGGGATGTTTTGTAGCTTGTCTGCGAGTCCTTTTATCGCTATAATTGATAGTAACGGAGAGATGACTGGTGCCTTGCGGTGTTCCGACGGAGCCCAGCGTGTAGGGGTCCGACTTATGTTGCGAGACTCGCAGTCGGGCTTTTCTGTCTTTTAGGAAGTGGTATACGTATTCTTGAAATCTCTGGCCGAGGCCAAGGCCTGCCATAGACTCTAGTACGAAGCGGTGCAAGACGGTGTCGAATGCATTCGTGATATCGAGGTCGAGGATGCCTCGAACGGCTCTTCTTTTAACGTCGAAGATCTGTCTCTTTAGGAGTAACATGACATCTTCGCTGGATAGGTGGGGTTGAAACCCTACCTTGTTGTGTGGGAGGAGTTCATGTTCCTCAATGTAGCGCGCCACTTGGTATTGAATTACGTGCTCGGCTACTTTACCCACGCATGAAGTAACGAGATTGGGCGTGAATTGTCGACGTTAAGTGGTTTGCCGGGTTTTGGGATGAGGACCACCGTGGCAGTGCGCCATTGCGTTGGTTCCTCTCCTGTTTCCCACACGTGGTTGATGTCTTTCGTGAGTAATGTAATGGCTTGGTAGTCTAAGTTACGCAACAGTGGGTTGGTTACCCCGTCGGGTCCTGAAGCCGACATGTTTAGGTTGTGTAGCGCCTCTCGGACTTCTGCTTCCGTGAAGACAGCGTCTAGTTCGGGAGTGGTTTCGCACTTTATGCTCGAGTAATCGCTGGGGTGAGCGTCACCTAGCGGAAGGTATCGTTTGGCAATTTCCCCTTTTCCCCCTTTCTCTTTTATGTGAGTGTAGAAGCCGGTCTAGCGCATGGCTTTGATTATCCTTCGTTTGGCTGTCATCTAACATGCATTTGAGGAGGTTCCAGTTTCCTTCTGTCCACATGCGGCCGTCGACTGCCGAACATAGTTCATGCCATTGAAGCCTTGTGAGCTACGTACAGTATTGGTTTATGTCTCTGTTGAGGATCGCGATGCGTTTGCGCAGGTGTCTGTTGAGTCGCTGATTTCTCTATCGTTTAAGTATCGAAGCCTTGGCCAAGAGTAATTTGGCGAGGCGAAGGTCAACCCTTGGGACCTCCAGTTCCATTTGTATGGTTTTGGTGGCTCTGGTTACGTCACCCTTTATCGCAGAGAGGAGTTCCGCGAAGGAGGCATACGCGTTCATATCTTCCTTCCTTAACTTACGGAAGGTATTCCAGTCGGTGACGGTAAAAGAACGAGGTGGGGACATCGTGTTCGGTATTTCTCTGCTTATGACGAAGCGATCGCTGCCCAGGTTTTCTTGCGTGCTCGTCCATGTGTAGTTTGCAACATGTCGGAGTAACGTGAGCTCCGGCGTAGTATCGCGCCGCGCTAACGTACCCAATCTGGTGGGGAACCTGTGGTCCGTCACCAGCGTGAGGGACAGGTCGTCTATTGCACGCGAGAAGTTGTTGCCGCTAGGCTTGATTGTGATGTAACCGCACGACGGGTGGGGGGCGTTGAAGTCATCTGCGATAATGAACGGTGAGTTTCGTGCCAAGGATGTGGCTTTAGTAAGGATCGCGTGGAAGGATTGGTTGTAGTGCGCGGGGGACATGTTTAGTACAAACACACTTTGTTTTAAGAGTCAGGTAGGTACGAGCTCGATTAGGATCGCCTCATGCGACTGTTTTTCGGTAGGGCGTCGTGAACGATGTGCGCGAATTTTCTACTAACGAGCGTGGTAATGCCTCTCCTGGCATCCCCTCCTCTTTGGAAGACGGTGCAGTATCCTCAGAGCGTAAGGGTTTCGCATAGGGTTTCCTGTAATAGTATTACGTACGGCTTTTTGGGTTTAATTTCGAGGTACTGTTGCAGCGAGGATTTGCGTTTTGCGTAGCTAGCGCAATACGACTGCCAAATTTCTAAAGTATTCCGTGGCGACTTTGTTTTCGGCAACCTCTACATGATTCGCTAGGGTACGAATACTTTCTACGATCTCTCTCGTAAGGCGCATAATTTCGTCTAGGGTGTCTTGCGGTGCATTACTCTCTTCTTCCGTCTCTGGGAGCGGAGGAGGTTTGCGTTTGGCTGTGCTTACTTTTACGTTGTTACGTTTGTCTCTTGGGGTGGCGCTTGTTCGGGAGCTTTAAGATTTTGAATCTGCTGTTTCGCGTCATTAAGCTGCTCTGTAAGCACTTGTATGGTGGCTCGGAGAACCGCTAGTTCTTCTCGTAGTGCTGTGACTATCTCGCTCTCATGCTCGGGCAATGAAGACCGCGTTACCTGTCTGGTAGATGAGGCGCCCCGTTGCTGCTGCTGCTGATGTTTCCGTCGCACTTGGTCAGCCCACGTCCGTTCTTTGTGGCCGGATATAGGGCGCCCCCTGGAGCGGGAGCGGCTGCTGCGGAGGGCGCTGCGGCGCTCGGGTGTCGGCGTGACTTAGCGACTCCTTGTGGTCGCTACGGAATTTCTCGAGGTGGCGCTCGAATCGCAGTGACTGGCGCCGCTCGGTCCTCGGGAGCGGCTGCGGCCGCATTGGTTGCGTCTGCGGCGGCGTCTCTGTCGCACGATGTAAGGGACTTGAAACTTGCGTTTGCAGTCCTTGTCGGCGGTGTAGTGTGGTCTGCCGCACAGGATGCAGAGAGGAGTACACTGCCGATCTTCTGCTAGTGTTTTGAGGCTACTCTTCCGGCACCACGTGGTACCGGTGTTAGGGCAGACATCCGCGCGGTGACCGATGTTGCCACAGTTGTAGCAAACTTACGTGTGTCTGCGAAAGAGCGTGCATCGAACAATGCTTGCTCCGCAGTAGATGTAACTAGGTACTTGCATTCCTTCGAAAAGGGGTGTCATGGCTGTGGTGTTCTTCACTCTCTTCACCTCCAAGGCATTGGGGTTGCGTTTCGTGATGATCAGTTCTCGGAGTTGGCAGTCGTTGAGCTCGAGGTCAATGCCTCGGACTACGCCTTCGCAGGTATTATTGGGTGGGGCCGGGTATACCGCGACCCGATACGTAATGTCTTTCATGCGAATCTGTTGCACCGTGGCGTATGCTCTTGCGTTGCGTTCGCTGGGGGTGCAGGTGATGAAGATATCCTGAGTTACGTTGGGGCGTATGGACTCTTCCGTGAGGTCTTGAGCAGCCAGTGCAGCCGCCATTGCCAGAGCTTGCTCAACCTGCACTGTTGAGGATTTGGCCACGTTGAGACCGTCTCGGGGACTCACGATGACACGGAACGTGTCCATCGGTAGCTGAGGGAGTCTCGAGGTAGCTACAAGGCGCGGGCATGCGCTGTTCGGCCCGCGTTGCAATCGCCCTCACTTCGACTGCAACGTGTACTTGACGAACCTGCACCTTGTGGTTGATTGACCTTGCCCTTGCGTGGTTTGCGGTTATATGCCGTGATCCAGCCCGGGTCATTCGCGTCTTCTGGCGATATCGTCTCGCCGGTGACAATTTCCGTGGCGCTAGTGAGTGACTTGCGGTGTTAGCCTATGGGCATACGGGCCTTTGAACGCCGACGTTGAAAATTCGAACGCAGAAAATGTTTAAAAAGGGTCTACCTACCGAATTAAATCCGGTATCGACGGAATACGTGTAACTTGTTGCTTTCATTGGGGCGCAATTCACTTCAATTTGTGGTGAATAATTTTGTGAAATCAGTGGTGATATCGGGAGCCGATGTTTGCTTGCCCGCACTAGTCGGCGCCCCACTACCGAACCTCTTTTTAGTGTAGTATGATTATATTTACTGTTCCTCAAACTCTCACGGGGAGTTCAATAACACCAATTCTTACACCGCTGCGATGCCTTGTTATAAGGTCTCTTCAAATGAATATAATTTTCAGTTGACCGGTTGACCGCGGCACATAACCACTCGCCTGCAACAATTTCTTTCAGTGGACGATCTGATGTGGAAGCGTAGGCATCCTGAGTGGATGTCTGTTAGATGCACGTTTGCCTGCATGCTTGAGTGTTCGCCATGTGAGTGCTGTAGTTTTATAGCTTATGGAGAGCTACTGTCGTTTTGCTTGATACCGAGCCGAAACTCAGAAGGGCTCTTCAATGGAGTCAACAAAAAAATGGCCAGGCTTAGCTTGGTTAAGCCAAGAATGCGTTGCATATTGTGTTGGGGCCCAGCTTTTCCTCTGGCTGTCGTGACGTCACGTCACGTGGTTGCGCTAAAGGTCAATGGTGGCTGCCCGGCCGCGCCCAAGGGCTGAACGGAGTGATTGCAATATGCAACGCATAAAATAGACCCTGTATGGTTTTGGCACTTTAAAATGAGAAGTTAGCAGTTTCAGCCAAAGGCTGAAAGAAGTACTTAAAACAATTGCAAGGTTTAGCGAGGCGTTTGAATTGTTTGTCTGCACCCACAGATACCACACATTTCACAACGCTGGCATGACGAGTAGAGTAGTAGAGTAGACTCTACGACCAGTAGAGTCGCAGGTGTTGCAACTCGTTGGTGCACGAGATAAGAGAAACGGAAATCCTTGAGCGTTACTAAATGCTTCGTGAAGGATTAGATAACGTTAGTTTACGTTTATTGCGAATTCCGCTTATAACAGTGACAATGCAGTTGAACAGGAATGCTAGTGTGCCTACAGTGCGCGCGCGCACAACGATCTTACTGCAGCCGCGGAAAGCGGAATGTGGCCGTGACTCACCAGATGGGGCGACTCTGCGTTGCGTTGAGAGTGCGTCCATTTTAATTCGTCGTTATTATTTCTTTTTCAACCAAACGCACTACGCATTCTTTAGAGACCCTGGCTCTAAGACTCCGCTCAAATGCCATGCATGCACCGTCGAGTGGGAACGGTGCTGCGGTGGATGGATGGATGGACGGACGGACGGATGGACGGACGGACCGACGGACGGAATGACGGACGGACGGACGGAATGACGGACGGAATGACGGACCGACGGACGGAATGACGGACGGACCGACGGACGGAATGACGGACGGACGGACGGAATGACGGACGGAATGACGGACCGACGGACGGAATGACGGACGGACGGACGGAACGGACGGACGGACGGACGGACGGACGGACGGACGGACGGACGGACGGATGGATGGATGGATGGATGTTATGACGGTCCCTTCTTGAACGGGGCGGTGGGTTTCGCCGCCAAGCTCTTATTTGATTGCTTAATGTCCTACCTATGTAATAAAAGAAAACCACAATGAATTCCCATAACCAAAGTTTCTAAACCCCTATTGTGAACTTTGTTTTACTATGCCTCCGTTGTTGGTCGTTTCCCTACTTCCACCAATCTTCCAATCGCCTCTTATTAATCTTTGTTGCGGACTTGTTTACTTTCCCCCTGCTTTCCCTGAACCCAAGGGCTTCAAGGAGACCCGCGATTCCTAAATAGACCGCTGGGCAGATGTCTTCACATTCTAATTAAAGCTACTCCATCGTTTCCTTAGCTTCACCGCAGCAAGACCATGCTTCTTCTTCCTTCTTTTATCTCGCTTTATAGATGCTTGTTGTAATGCATCCTGATCTCGCTTCAAGAAGTAATGAGGTACCCTTTGAGTTATCATAAATTGTTTCTTTCCTGATTTCGTTTTTTCTTTTAAGTACTTATCGTGGCAGGTTTGTTTTGCTTTGCTGCCACCCATGATATTATATCAGTCTCTCTGGCTTTCCGTTTGACGTTCTTTGTTGCTGTGTTGCTCACCATACAGGCCGCATACCTTCTGGTAAGCTTCCTAGTTCTTTTCCTCTACATTGAATCAACGTTATCCTCTACAAATACCTGACAACACTTGCAGCGCATTTACTTCCTTCAGTATTCCTCATTGCTTCTTCATAATCAATTCAAAACTTGTCCAGCTCATATCACCCTGCGCAACATCATTTGCACTCTTCCCGTGAGCGCCCATTGCGAGGCGACCCACTCACCTTTGGTTCACATCGAGTCCTGATTGCAGCCCTGATTTAAAGCAAACAACCGCATTTCCAAATGTAAGTCCTGAACCATTAAACTTTTCCACATAACTCGGAGCACTTCGTACCTATTATATCCCCATAGCGCTCTGTGTTTGTTGTGGCCGCATTTCACTTCCCCTTCACTGATAACCCGCCGTGGTTGCTCAGTGGCTATGGTGTTGGGCTGCTGAGCACGAGGTCACGGGATCAAATCCCGGCCACGGCGGCCGCATTTCGATGGGGGCGAAATGCGAAAACACCTGTGTACTTATATTTAGGTGCACGTAAAAAAAATCCCAGGTGGTCAAAATTTCCGGAGTCCTCCACTACGGCGTGCCTCATAATCAGAAAGTGGTTTCGGCACGTAAAACCCCATAATTTTTTCCCCTTTACTGCTATTGTATTTTCCCGTGTTTCCTTATATCTACAACCTTCATATATCCATAGACTAAGGTACTTATGTTCTTTTATGCGAGGTATTTCCTGGCCCTGTATTGCCACTGTACGTTCGCGGTTTTATTTGAATACCGTAACACTTGCTTTTTTAACGTTAACTTTCAGACCTAACTACTCGCCTTCGTATCCACAGATATTAGCCAGACGTTGCATATCACTTTGTTTGTTAGCTAGCAACATAATGTCGTCCGCATAAAACAAAACATGACGCTGCAGCTCTACTACAGTACCCGTCTGCTCGTATGAGAGATTAAACCCACCATAACTTCCTTCTGTTCATATAGGAGGTTGTGGCCAAGTACTGCACCAGGGTGGCCAATCCTGCTCTGGTGAGGGAGTGCGTTACCGGTTCTGGTCACCGGGATCAGGCCACACTCCAGGCCTGTTTGTGCAATTTTATCAACACGCGGATTTTTTTTTTTTTTTTTTTTTAATCCGGTGGAAAATTGCCGGCACCGGGATTCGAACCACGGACCTCTTGCACGCGAGGCGGGTGTTCTACCTCTACGCCACCGCTGCACTTCTTGCCATTATCCCTCAAGAGAAAAGTGTATAATAGCTGTGTCTTACCAGTACTCACCTACGGGGCAGAAACCTGGAGGCTTACGAAAAGGGTTCTACTCAAATTGAGGACGACGCAACGAGCTATGGAAAGAAGAATGATAGGTGTAACGTTAAGGGATAAGAAAAGAGCAGATTGGTTGAGGGAACAAACGCGAGTTAATGACATCTTAGTTGAAATCAAGAAAAAGAAATGGGCATGGGCAGGACATGTAATGAGGAGGGAAGATAACCGATGGTCATTAAGGGTTACGGACTGGATCCCAAGGGAAGGGAAGCGTAGCAGGGGGCGGCAGAAAGTTAGGTGGGCGGATGAGATTAAGAAGTTTGCAGGGACGGCATGGCCGCAATTAGTACATGACCGGGGTTGTTGGAGAAGTATGGGAGAGGCCTTTGCCCTGCAGTGGGCGTAACCAGGCTGATGATGATGATGATGAACTTCCTTCTAGCGCCCTCTCCATCCTCACCATGTACATGATAAACAGCAGTGGGGATAAAGGGCCGCTGCCTCGGTTCCTTGTACATATCAACATTCTCCTCGTTTCTCAACCCTTCCCATTCAACGGAAATGGCATTTTCTAGGTAACTCTCTCTCAAAAGTTGTAGACAAGCTTCGCCTAAGACTTCCCTTTCCAGAATATCCACACAAAATGTTTGCGTCTATGTAGTTATGCGCCCCTGTAATGACTAAAAAGGCCACATATAATAGTCTCATTACTACTCTCGATATTTCAATACACTGAGTAAGGGCAAATAAGTTATCAGGCAAAGGCCTACCTATTCTGAAGCTATGCTGAAGTTCACCCAAAATGCTATTATTCTCTGCCCAAGGTTGCAGCTTTAACTTAATTGCCTGCATTGCTAAGCTGTATCATCATCACCATCAGCCTAGTTACGCCCACTGCAGGGCAAAGGCCTCTCCCATACTTCTCCAACTACCCCGGTCATGTACTAATTGTGGCCATGTTGTCCCTGCAAACGTCTTAATGTCATCCGCCCACCTAACTTTCTGCCGCCCCCTATTACGCTTTCCTTCCCTTGGAATCCAGTCCGTAACCCTTAATGACCATCGGTTATCTTCCCTCCTCATTACATGTCCGGCCTATGCCCATTTCTTTTTCTTGATTTCAACTAAGATGTCATTTACCCGCGTTTGTTCCCTCACCCAATCTGCTCTTTTCTTATCCCTTAACGTTACACCTATCATTCTTCTTTCCATGGCTCGTTGCGTCGTCCTCAATTTCAGCAGAACCCTTTTCGTAAGCCTCCAGGTTTCTGCCCCGTAGGTGAGTACTGGTAAGACACAGCTGTTATACACTTTCCTCTTGAGGGATAGTGGCAACCTGCTGTTCATGATTTGAGAATGCCTGCGAAACGCACGCCAGCCCATTCTTATTCTTCTGGTTATTTCAGTCTCATGATCCGGATCCGTGGTCACTACCTGCCCTAAGTAGATGTATTCCCTTACCACTTCCAGTGCCTCGCTACCTATCGTAAACTGCTGTTCTCTTCCGAGACTGTTAAACATTACTTTAGTTTTCTGTAGATTAATTTTCAGACCCACCCTTCTGCTTTGCCTCTCCAGGTCAGTGAGCATGCATTGCAATTGGTCTCCTGAGTTACTAAGCAAGGCAATATCATCAGCGAATCGCAAGTTGCTAAGGTATTCTCCATCAACTTTTATCCCCAATTCTTCCCACTCCAGGTCTCTGAATACCTCCTGTAAACACGCTGTGATTAGCATTGGAGATATCGTATCTCCCTGCCTGACGGCTTTCTTTATTGGGATTTTGTTGCTTTCTTTGTGGAGGATTACGGTGGCTGTGGAACCGCTATAGATAGCTTCCAGTATCTTTACATATGGCTCATCTACACCCTGATTCCGTAGTGCCTCCATGACTGCTGAGGTTTCGACTGAATCAAATGCTTTTTCGTAATCAATGAAGGCTATATATGAGGGTTGGTTATATTCCGCACATTTCTCTATCACCTGATTGATAGTGTGAATATGGTCTATTGTTGAGTAGCCTTTACGGAATCCTGCCTGGTCCTTTGGTTGACAGAAGTCTAAGGTATTCCTGATTCTATTTGCGATTACCTTAGTAAATACTTTGTAGGCGACGGACGGTAAGCTGATCGGTCTATAATTTTTCAAGTCTTTGGCGTCCCCTTTCTTATGGATTAGGATTATGTTAGCGTTCTTCCAAGATTCCGGTACGTTCGAGGTCATGAGGCATTGTGTATATAGGGCGGCCAACCTTTCTAGGACAGTGTTCCCACCATCCTTCAACAAATCTGCTGTTACCTGATCCTCCCCAGCTGCCTCCCCCCTTTGCATAGCTCCCAAGGCGTTCTTTACCTCTTCCGGTGTTACTTGTGGGATTTCAAGTTCCTCTAGACTATTCTCTCTCACCTTATCGTCGTGGGTGTTACTGGTACTGTATAAATCTTTATAAAACTCTTCAGCCACTTGAACTATCTCCTCCATATTAGTAGCGATATTGCCGGCTTTGTCTCTTAATGCACACATCTGATTCTTGCCTATTCCTAGTTTCTTCTTTACTGCTTTTAGGCTTCCTCCGTTCCTGAGAGCCTGTTCAATTCTATCCATATTATAGTTCCTTATGTCCGCTGTCTTACGCTTGTTGATTAACTCACAACTCACAACAGCTCACAAGCTATACCGCTACCGTTTGAGTGCTCGGTTTAAATATGAGGTAAAAAAAAATATTCATATCCTCGATGCCTTGGCACATTTAGAAACAAATGAGAAATATTACAATACTAGACGTGGAGAAAACTGGAAGGTTGCTGTACCACGCTTGAATTCTGGTATGGAACGTTTGTGTTTCTCTCTGCCATCTCTTTTAAACTATTATCAGTCACTAAATTTTGATTTATTTAGTTGCTCCACTGTTACACTTAGAGACCTGTTTGCTTATTGACTAACCTGATTTCAGCTATTCTGGTGTTTGTTTTTATCTAGCTCAAGACTTTTTCTTTTCTTCTGCATTTATCAAGTGCCTTGATACGCTTATTGTCTGTTCATTCTTTTGTGTTGACTGTGTTTGATTGATCTGGCTCAGGACTTTTTACTTTATTTATTTGCTTTGATCAAGTGTTTCGATTTGTTTATTGCTTGTTTATGCTCTGGTGCTGTCTAGACGCTGCCTTATATATGGGTCTGCGGACTCGTCAAGCCGCCAAGTGGCAGCTTTTTTTCCGTAGCCCCTCCATCTGTAGCACCTGATGGAAAATAAAGATTTGATTTGATTTGATTTGAACTTAGAAAGTTCTGCCAGTTCTATTCCAGCTGTAGGGTTAGAGGCTTTCATACATTGGCGTTTCTTGATCAGATCTTTCGTCTCCTGCGATAGCTTACTGGTTTCCTGCTTAACGGCGTTACCACCGACTTCTATTGCGCACTCCTTAATGATGCCCATAAGATTGTCGTTCATTGCTTCAACACTATGGTCTTCTTCCTGGGTTAAAGCCGAATACCTGTTCTGTAGCTTGATCCGGAATTCCTCTAGTTTCCCTCTTACCGCTAACTCATTGATTGGTTTCTTATGTACCAGTTTCTTCCGTTCCCTCCTCAAGTCAAGGCTAATTCGAGTTCTTACCATCCTATGGTCACTGCAGCGCACCTTGCCGAGCACGTCTACATCTTGTATGATGCCAGGGTTCGCACAGAGTATAAAGTCGATTTCATTTCTAGTCTCACCATTCGGGCTCCTCCATGTCCACTTTCGGCTAACCCGTTTGCGGAAAAAGGTATTCATTATCCGCATATTATTCTGTTCTGCAAACTCTACTAATAACTCTCCTCTGCTATTCCTAGAGCCTATGCCATATTCCCCCACTGACTTGTCTCCGGCCCGCTTCTTGCCTACCCTGGCATTGAAATCGCCCATCAGTATACTGTATTTTGTTTTGACTTTACCCATCGCCGATTCCACGTCTTCATAGAAGCTTTCGACTTCCTGGTCATCATGATTAGATGTAGGGGCGTAGACCTGTATGACCTTCATTTTGTACCTCTTATTAAGTTTCACAACAAGACATGCCACCCTCTTGTTAATGCTATAGAATTCCTGTATGTTACCAGCTATGTTCTTATTAATCAGGAATCCGACTCCTAGTTCTCGCCTCTCTGCTAAGCCCCGGTAGCACAAGACGTGCCCGCTTTTTAGCACTTTATATGCTTCTTTTGGTCTCCTAACTTCACTGAGCCCTATTATATCCCATTTACTGCCCTCTAATTCCTCCAATAGCACTGCTAGACCCGCCTCACTAGATAACGTTCTAGCGTTAAACGTTGCCAGGTTCATATTCCAATGGCGGCCTGTCCGGAGCCAGGCATTCTTAGCACCCTCTGCAGCGTCGCAGGTCTGACCGCCGCCGTGGTCAGTTGCTTCGCAGCTGCTGGGGACTGAGGGCCGGGGTTTGATTGTTGTGTTCATATAGGAGGTTGTGGCCAAGTACTGCACCAGGGTGGCCAATCCTGCTCTGGTGAGAGAGTGCGTTACCGGTTCTGGTCACCGGGATCAGGCCGCACTCCAGGCCTGTTTGTGCAATTTTCTCAACACACGGTTGTTGTTTTTTTTCTGGTATTTTCCGGTGGAGAATTCTGCGGTCCGGGATTTGAATCACGGTCCTCTTGCACCGTGATTACTGATGTAAGTTCAACGGTCTATACGAACGAATTCTATCATTCCCTCCTTGCCTTTATTTATTAAATTCTATCTACTTTCGCACCAACTGTCTGAAATTCATCTACTTTTTAGGGTTTCTTCTACTGCTTTTATCAGACCTTCCTTACTTTGTGGTACTAGTTCATGAATCAGCCTCATGGGAATCTCGTCTGTTCCTGTGCCTGTGCGCTTAGGAATTTTGTCTTCGGCTTTCTTCCAGTTGAAATTTGTCAGCAGCAGCTCCTTTCCCATCTGATTCTTTTTCACGGCCCTTTTTCCTCACTTACAACATCTTCGTTGCCTTCGAAAAATTCAGCTGTTTTTTTTTTTTCGGATGTAATTTAATGCCACGTCCCCTTTCAATTTTCATCTTCGTATAGGATATGTTGTGTTGTTCCAGGCTTCCAGCCTAATAATTTTGTGTGGTTCCAAAATAATTTAGGTGCTGCCTTATTTTTCTCAAGTGTTTCTGACAACCAACGTTCACTTTCACCTTTTACGTTTGCGGCCACCAGTATTTAAACCATAGATTTTTTTCTCCCGGTATATTTCCCATTTTCTGGCTACTTCATCCTGCGGGAACTGCGCATTTTTTTGCCCGCCTGTGCTATTGGGATGCTTTATGTCGATCGGCGATCGCTTTTTGTACCTTCCTGTTCCACCAGCTTTTCAGTTTATTTTTTCCTTTTCATAGAACATGTTGCTTCTCTTTCTGTATTTCTGTTGATATTACACTTACAAGCTGACTATATTCCCACTCTTTGCTTAGCCATTTGTCAAGTTCTTCCTCAATTCTTGTGACAATATTTGTTATTTGTTCAATGTTCAAATTTGGATTGGCCATATTGAGTTCCTTGCTCTCTTTCCCAACTACATATCCCATTTTCAAAATGATTCCTTTGTGGTCACTTCCTATGCTTTAATACCTTTCCTGGTCAGTGGGTATATACCCACCGCCGAGTCCCAAATTGAACAGGAGGCAGGCCGTCGCCTGGCGACAACTACAGACAAACACGTTCCCTAATCTATTCCGTCTCAAACGTATCTTCCCAGATAAGCATCAGGACGACACGTGCAAATTGTGCCAGGAAGGACCAGCAACACTCAAACACATGCTGTGGGAGTGCAATGTAGTTATAGAAGGGATGGCAGTTACTCCGGAGACCCTGTCGTCGAGGTGGGCCGCCGCTCTGCGCAGCTCAGACCTCGGAATTCACATGTGGGCAGTCCAGCAAGCCCGTGAAGCGGCGTTGAGGCAGGGCCTTGACGTTCCTCCGTGGGAGACCTGAGCGCGGGTCGCGTTAAACCTTGCTGGACATACAAGAAAGTTGTATCCATCCATCCATCCATCCTGGTCAGTGACCATTTCTCTCAACTTATCACAAATTCCTTTTGTCATCAGACAGTAATCAGTGGTTAATAACCGGTTTCTCAATTCCCACGTGAACAGCCCTTCACACTTAAGCCCTGTATTCACGATAACGCGGCTATGTTGCTCACAAAGATGTAGCATTGACTTCCCGTTGTTGTCGGTATAGCCATCTAGATCCTGTATGTGGGCATTCATGCCACCTAATAGGATAATTTCAGCATTATTCCCTAAACCCTTAATATCAGCTATTAGGCATTCGACTAACTCTTGATATATAGGTGCTGTATTCAAACGTATTTTGCGGAGACAGTATTGTTACATAAATAAACACGAAAAGGAAATTATTTCGATTGAAGGCATGTAAAATAGAATGGAATATTTATTCGTATCCGCACAACTAGAACTTCTGGGTAAATTTTTTTTATGCCGTATCGCTGCTATTATAAACGAGACGTACACGTTTGCAACATAAGTCAACTGAAATAGTCCCACAAGCGGCCTATGGTCAGTCAACAGTGTGAATGGCGACGAGAATGGGATGACAACGGGCCGTCCTCTTAGTACGCCGCAGCTTTCGCCACCATGGGAGGATATGCCAGCCCTCCACAGGTTGACGAGACGAATTACGAGTGACCAGCTTATCAAGTTCGACTGGAGGCCTTCTTTGAAGGCAATGGCGGCACGGACGACAAAAAGAAGCGGGCCATGTTGGTTGCAGCACTGACGACCCACGCCGTGGATGTACTTAGTGGTCGATGCGCGCCAGACAAGCTGAACGAACTTTCTACGCCCGAATGGTAGCATTGTTGCAGCGCCACTTTTCGCCGCAACCAAACGAGATAGCACAGTCTTACAAGTTATTTACACGTGGTTAGCTGCCAGGCGAACCTGTCAAAGATTTCATAGTTGCCATTCGTCAAACAGCGGACACATGCAATTCTGGCGCAACGTTGGATTCAATGCTGCGATATCGCATCGTCTGTGGGCTGCAAAGCGCAGGAGTGCGTCGAAAGTTGCTTCCGAAGCCGCACCTGACGAGGACAAAAGGAGAAAAAATCGTGCTATAGGCCGAAATCGCACAAGCGAGCGCGCAGCAGATAATGAGCCACGCCGCTGTAGGAAGCGCACATGCGATGGGAGGACAGCCTTATCGCCCAAGAAACCGGCCACGGATTATTTCGTGTAACCGCTTTGGAGCAAAAGGGCACGAATCAGAGGATTGCCGGTTCCGTTCGGCAGCATGCTTTAAGTGCCAACAGCGGGGTCATATCGCCCGAGCCTGTTTCCGTCGGGAGAGAGAGTTCATTGAAATACCACCAGGGCTGTCGCGTCAGGTAAGTACTCTATCGCCTTGGGAGGGAGGCGCATCTGTGGGCGCGGACGGTATACTTGCGTTGGAAGAAGCGGCCAGTCATGTGAGCCACGCCGGCATCACGGAACCCATTGTATGCACATTGAATTGTGGGGGCGTTTAAGTGGACTTGCAGGTCGATACAGGGTCACCAGTGTCGGTCATTATGTGGCCAACCTTTGAGCAAAACAAAACAGTGTAGCCCAAGCTGCGTGATTTGCCATTGAACCTGACTTGTTTCCTGGGAAGGCTTCCCGTTCGGGGACAGCGCAAGCTCAAGGTTTCGTGCGGAAACCGGTCGACTGACGGATCCCCGACAGTCCTCGGTTGCTCCGGCCCCAATTCGCGCGGACGTGACCTGACCCAGGCGCTCAACATGCTCGAGGCGCCAGTAATGAACGTGAACACGACAGGTGAGTGCATGCCTTTTCCCGGCACGGACGGTGTTAACGTGCACTGTTTGGTAGCAGAATTCGCTGACGTGTTCGCGCCAGGCCTAGATCTCGTCAGAAGTACGCTGGTACACTTTGAGATGCGGGACAACGTGGTACCGCCATTCTGGAAAGCACGTAACGTTCCGTACGCTTTCGTCCAAGGGTAGAGGCTGAACTGGAGCGCCTTTTGGCCGCGGGCATTATTGTTTCAGTGCCTCATTCTAAGTGGGCCGCACCGGTGGTTCCGGTAGTAAAGTGCTACGGCCGCTTTCGCTACTACGGTGATTTTAAACTCACGGTAAACAAAGCTTGTCACACTGAGCAATATACGTTGACCCGGGTGGAAGATATCCTGGCAACATCGAACGGCGGTCAGGTTTTCACCACGATAGATTTGCGTGAGGCTTACACTCAACTATCGTTGGATGATGAAGCCATGCTACTTACGACCGTAAACATGCATAAGGGACTGTTTCGCTTCGCTCGCCTGCCATTTGGAGTGGCTTCCGTGCCGGCAGTGTTCCAACGCCGCATGGCGACCATCTCGCAAGGACTTCCTGGAGTTCAGGTCTGCTTAGACGTCATCATTGCAGAGAAGCACAATGACTGCACCACACTGCACGAAGTATTGCAGCGGTTTCGGGAAAATGGCGTGCGCTTAAATGCTGACAAGTGGAAGTTCCGTCGAGCACAGGTGAACTTCCTGGGACATCGAATTAGTGCTCAGGCACGGCAATGAATTCGGAAAACGTGGAGGCCATTCTTCAGATGCAGGAGGCGCGGAACTTCGCAGAATTAAGGTCATAACTGGGCATGGTAACATACTACAACAAGTTTCTTCCCAATGCATCTACGGCCATAGCGCCCCTGTATCAACTGCTCTGCAAGGAAGCTAAGTGGGAGTGGGGTCCCAGACAACAACGGGCGTTCAGCAAGGTGAAGGACCTCCTCGAGTCCGCCGATTTCCTGGCGCATTTTGACCCACGCGAGCCTCTTGTCCTGGAATGCGATGCCTCCCCTGATGGGATAGCTGCAGTGCTTTCTCACGACGTCGGGGACGTGGTGCGTCCAGTACCTGCTCGGTAAGCCATTCACACTGTTGACTGACCATAGGCCTATATGCTATAGGCCTACATGAAAGACAGTACTGCATCACAACGTCCGAAATTCTCGCCCCTGGCTGGTATGTTTGTGGCCGAACTTATAATTCCGTGCAAAGCAAGTGACGGTTTCCGGTTAGTTTTTTTCTTTGCAGGAATACTTTTACTCTGTCTCGGAGCCGGAGAAGCTTGGTATTCAAGAACGTCACTGACAGTATTCACTCCTTTCCTGAGACGTCTAGGTAAATGACGGGAAGTCGAAGAACTATTGAGACTGCGAGCGCAGCGCGTCCTGCCTTCTGCGTGTGAACAGACGATATAAATGACCGCTTTGAGAATGACATACTGCAGCAAGAAACGTCACACTCTTATACTCTCTATCACCATGCGTTAACTACTTTCTTCGTAGTTTCAATCTGAAAGCTATTAAGCACAGGTGTGTAATAACAACACAGTGAGTAGCAGAACACGCGTGCTTCGCGACAGACCCCTGACCGCAGCGCCACTCCTTGCTGTCATGATGCGGAGAAGCAGTGAACTACGCCGGTTGGCACACCTACCCATCTAGCCAATGTAACGGTGGTGGCATTGACGGTGGCGCGTTGAGCAATTTTCGCGCAAATGCTATTGCAATAAAAATCCCTTCTTATACTACAGTCATTTCAGAACAAAGCGAATAATAGAAACATACTCTTGGCACAGTATAACCTTCACAAGCTTTAATAACTGCTGTTTATATGTAGTCCAATTTATAGTTGCGCGTATCCATTCTGTGAAATACCCGCCTCTTCTTCTTGTTAGTCAATAAAATAATCTGCCACAAGACGTGCTACTCTCCAAACACCATGAAAACTTTGTTTAGACGTTGGAAAGCTACCATCTATAGTAGTTGTATTTGCATTGCCGTCTTTATATGCTTCCTACTTATTTGCATATGCGTGTGTTTGTTCATAGATCTATTTGCTCTATTAGTGTTGCTCCTAAGTTTCTTTTTTACTTTACTCTAACCCCTCTGTGCAGTGCCTGGAGCGGATTCTTAGCGAAATAAGAAAAGTGAATTGCATATGCACTCTTCATGCCAAGACAGTATTTCAAGAACACGAAGTGTTGATTACGCTCATGGTCTTCATTAAAAAATTCAACTTCATTTGACATTAGGTATCTTCTTACAATGATTGCGAAGTGCTCAGATTATGGAATACTGGCTTGTATTTTCCTGTTTGTTTTTCGCTACATTTGACCTTCCTAATCAAAAGGGCGCCTATACCTCAAGAAAAAACATGGTTTTTTGTTGCTGCTGTCTATATAGCACGCGCCACCACACACATTACCGGAATATACTTTCGCACACCACTAATTGAGATAAAAATCTTGCAAACTGGGTATATTCTTTGGAAACTGGCAAATATCCCAATGCCTTGCGTACTTGCTGGGAACGTTACACGGCAATTTGCTCCATGTTCTAACTTGCACCAACTTCCTGTACCCCGCCTGCTCTGGACATGGGAAAGCGAAAGCTGGAACGCTTCACCGCAAGAGCCTCACACTACCACCTCTGCTGGCGGAAGGAATAATTTCTGTTATACACATCAAGGTTTGTCGCCTATATGCACAAGACCGACTGCGTGCAAGAGAATCAGCATTGTTCCAATCGCCATGACGGGGATTTGGTGGCATGCACAAAAAAAAAATATAAAAAAACTGAACAATATGGAGCATACTTGTAATAAAACTGCACTTAGTAGCCTCACAACAGAGACTCAAATTTGTTTATCGCAGTTTTTTTATCTTCTCTTTTCTCCATCTGTCCCTTGTCTTGTTTCAACTTCTATTTGCAGGCCGTCATAGGAGAGCTTCATTCTCCGCAGCATTGTTTGCATCACTCCTCGGATGATACTTGAATATATTCCCAATAGCAGCGGATTCCATGGTGTCATTGGGACCAATGTACCATATGGTCTTTAATTGTCCTTGTTGACTTTCTTGTCCTTGTTGTCCTTGTTGTTGTTGTCCTTGTTGTTGTTGTCCTTGTTGTTGTCCTTGATGTCCTTGTTGACATGAAATGGTCCGTTTTAGACCGCGTTCTGGCTCGGCCTTCTTTTTACCCATACGAAGTCGCCGACGTCGAGTGTTGGTAACGTTGTATTTTTCCTTTTGTCAAAATTTCTCTTCATTCTTTCACGGTACTTTTATCTACCATCTTCAGTTCTTGCTGCTTCTGTGAGCTTTATATCCTTGTGAATGCCGAGGCTTATATCCGCAGGCAGATAAGGTGGTCTCCCAGCTGCAGTGAATAGAGGAGTGCATCCCAGGCCAGTTGTATACGAGTGGTTGTGGTGGGCTACTGCCGCTTCCGGACAACATTTCCAACCACCTGGGAATGCTGCATACATACTAATGTATTGTTTGATGTCCCTGATAGCCCTTTCAGCTAGCCCGGATCAGGGCGCGGTGAACGGTAACTTGATGTTGCGCTTGTCAGCCCGTTCCTGTAGCCGACGACTTCGGAAACCAAGTCCATTGTCGGAGAAAATTAATTTTACATTGTCAAACATTTTCCGGTTCAAAAATGAAATTACGCTGTTAGCATCTTCTTTACCAGGTCTTGCCGCATTCATCCTAGTGCCCTCATCAATGCACAACAGGAAGGCTTGTCTTCTTAACTCCTTCAGCCTTTTTGGCAGTTCCTCGAAGTCTAGACGAATAAGCTCAAATGGCGTGTTAGAATATTGTGCTATAGCAATTTTTTTGCGTCGGTTGTTTAAATTCTACGTTGTTAATATGGCATTTATGACATGATTAAACATACTCTTTTGTTTCTTGCTTGTTTTTTCTTTTGTTTTTGTTTCCAGTTGGCTGCGCCAAAATATGTAATAAAACTACTTAGTAGCCTCACAACACAGACTATTTTGGTTATCGCACATCTTTATATTTTCTTTTCTCCCCCTGCCCTTTGTCTTGTTCCAACTTCTTGTATTCGCAGACCGTCATAGGACTGCTTCAATACCAAAAGCATGGCTTATACACCACGAATTTGCAATGAAAAACACGTCATCATTTCGCGAGTGAATTCACTGGGTGCGCGTCACCTGCAGCACGTGCTCGCACTCAATACGAAGTAATGTCGAAAACGTGATGTTGCATTACTCACGTTAACGCTTTGTGCATCCAATGCCCAAATGTTTTTATAACCCAAGCGCTTTAAAAAGTTAAAGAAAGTTGCCAGCTATGCCCTGAAACCTCAAGCAGAAATGCGCGTTTTTCTGGCGACTGCAGCGCAATAACGGAAAAGTGTGCGCGCTATTAACATACAATCATGAAATGCGATTCGCGTAAAGTTAAGGTTGTGCCAAAAAGTAAAAGAATCGTGAACAAGTTTCCAAACAACAACAAAAGAAAACTGCTCGAGGACTAAACTTCACAGAATAGTTGCGAGAAAACACATTCGAAGCAAGACAACGGGGGTGGAAAGATAGCTCAGAAAAACCTTTCTGCATGTCCTTAAAAGAGTTGTCATTGCTTTGACTGCACACTAATTCTTAAGCTGCTCCTTAATAAAAAGCTAAACAGTCCTATAGACCACATGGCCAAATTGCGCGACATTCTGTGCATTATCTATAATGGTGCAGTCTTGAAGAAGCCTTGTTCCTTGTTCATAGACGCCAAAGTTCAGCACTTAGTTGCACTACGGTGAAGCACTGCCTGTGGTCGATGTTGGTTCGGACCAAGTGAAGTTGGTCACCAGTCGATGGTGGGGCTTACACTTGAAGGCTCGCCTGAAGGCTGGTATTGCAGGCATAGCCAAGTTACACATGGCTCTCTGCGAAAACAAAAAGGTGATAATGAGACAGAAAAAAGAAACTTGCAGTTTCGCCAGAACCGTGAAACGTTGGCAGCGATAAGAAAGTATATAAGCAGGGCCCTTCAATACTTTTTAAGCATTGAAGGACCCCGGTGTAACGATGCGCTTAGCGAGTCGTGGCGAATCGCAGCATGCCAGGCATCCTGCGGATTTATGCTAAGCACGAGGCCGCAGGATCCAATCCCGGACACGGCAGCCACATTTCGATAGGGGCGAAATGCAAAAACGCGCGTGTTGCGTGCATTGTGGGCACACTAAAGATATCCTGGTGGTCAGAATTAATGAGGAGTCGCCCCACTACGGCGTTTCTCATAATAAAATCGTGGTTTTGGCATGTAAAACTCTAGAATACAAAGCACGCAAAGAAACTCGTGCTGGTAGAATGAAGAGCACCCTGGGACCTACGAAACGTCCACGGGAAACTTTTCGTGACGCTTGAATAATGACAATATCCTGACGTAGAAATACTGTATACGTTAAATAAGTATGCGAATTCAGCGTAACTTAACGTCTGATTCTTCTCTAGTTGAAAAAAACAGAAAGAATGCGCTATATTGCGATTGGATGTTGTGCGGCAAAGCCGCGTCTTGTTCTCGCAGGTGCTATGTTCAAGGCACTCGTCATGTTCACGTTATTTAATACATGGAGATGGAGGAATCGCCATTCTCTCCAACCCTTGCAGCATATGTTGTCCGGGTCGTTGCGACAAAAAAAAAATTAGAAAAATAAGAAAACTTTAACGTTTTGTGACTGTAACGAGCAGATTATTGATTCAAGCCGCCAATTAGAAAAAAAAATTGCTGAATGCCACATCAAAAACTCTGACATTGATTCTTGGACATGCCAAACTTGCAAAGCGGCCGACACTCGGGTTCGCAAGACAGCGCATGAACAGCATAAAACGATAATGAAAAGGCAGCGATGAAAGAGCCTTCACTGAACGATGTCATGGCTTCAATTGAGTCACTGTCGGCGAAGTTCAGCGATATGTTGGAACGCCTAGCAAAATTAGAACTGCTGAAACACAAATGCTGAAACATAATGACACACTGTTTAAACTGGAGGAACAACATAAGCATATTGTAGGAATGGAGGGCTCGCTCAAACACATTTCTTCGCAGTACGACACGCTACTGAAAGCGATTCAAACAGAAAAAGAAGAAACAGTCTGGCAGATGAGGTCGCGCAGATGAAACTAACGATTGAAAGTTTAGAAGAGTACTCTCGGAGAAGTAATATGGAAAACCACGGAATAGCTCAGTCAAACAATGAAAACCTGAGAGATATCTTGAACAATTGTGCTGTCAAATTGGGTCTGACTAAGCCAATGGACGTACAGCTAGAGGCAATTCACAGAATTAGAGTTCGGACAGGGGCGATACCGCCTATACTCGTTAGGTTCTCTAGCAGTTCAATTAGAGATGCCTGGCTAGCCAAAAAACTTCAGCTAAAGTCCGATAAAGTCTTCGTTAATGAAAACCTGACATCATATGCGAGGAAGTTGTTGTGGATGGCTAAGAATGCAGCTAAGGAAAAGTCGTACAAGTTCGCGTGGGTGAAGAATGGTAAAGTATTCGTAAGAAAACAAGAAGGAGCCGGTGTTATCAGAATTGGAAATGAAGCGAGTTTATCCAAAATGACGTAGACATGGAAGTAGAATCTAACACAATTAAAGGCTGGGTAAATTACCGGCAGAGATACACCTGCGAGGAAGGAAAAACTGCATTTCTTGATCTGATTCATATTAACATCAGAAGCATACGCAAAAATTGGGATCTATTAGAGCTTTATTTGGAGCCATATAAAGACTCCTTAGATGTGATCATCCTGGCCGAAGTGAATGTCGACGAAACCAATGCTACGTTATATCAAATAAAAGATTTTGAACAATTTTCGGTATGCCGTCACGAGAGAACAGGAGGAGGTGTTATAATATACGTTATGAACAATTGGCTATGCGAAAGACTGACCATAACTATCAAAGAAGCAGAGATGCTGCTGTTATCAGTCGAATGTGCACGTTCATCATTCATAATCATCGCTATCTACAGGCCACCAGACAGAAATATAGGCATACTTTTGTGAGAATTGCATCATCTCTTAATGACACTAGAGAAAAAAGATAACATTCCTGGTAGGTGATCTCAGCATAAATACCTCTTTTACTACTAAAAATTATGTGAGTGACTATTTGACTCATTTCAAGTGATGGCTTAGAATATAACATCATAGGAATTATACGAGAAGAATTCTTAGGGAACAAACTTACGACGTCATGTATTTACAACATACTAACGCGCGTTTCTAGCATACAACCTGTAACAAGTATTGTAAAAAAAAGTTGCTGACCATTATTTCATTGCTCTCACAATATTTAGTGAAGAGTTAATGAATTCACGTGCGGGAACTAAACAGGAATTTCACATCTTCGATAACCAAAAGATTGATATATTAATTAAGTATAATCATTGGGACACCTTATTAACACTAAATCATTTACAAGCATACGAAAAGCTAACTGGCATAGTTAAATCAATTTATGATAAAAGCCGAAAGATAATTACTATGAAAAAAAGGAAAATAGAGAAGCCATGGATTACTAATGAAATTAAAGAGTTAAGTTACATCAAAGAAAAGCTGTGGCGCCGAAGTAGGGCTAATCAGTCAGACGTGCAGTTAAGAGAAGAATTTAGGCAAACAAGAAATAAGCTATCAGCTTCACTAAGGCTAGCAAGGAATAAATACTATAGTAATAAGCTGACCGAGGGGAAATTTAATTTGAGAAAATCGTGGAACATAGCAAATTCCCTAACAGGCAGACAAACGAAACGTAACATAGACGAAACCATAAGAAATAACTTCCCGGGAAGACAAGTGGATGAAATAGCAAACGAATTTATTAACTGCTTTGCTAATACTGTTCAGAAACTAAAGGAAAATTCCCCTAGGGGTACAGGTAACATAACAATCAAATGCAACGTCAACTCTGCATATTTGAGTGAGGTAACTGTTCTCGATGTTTGGGATGCAATAAGGTCATTTTCCATTACTAGAATGCCCGGAAATGATGGGATTAGATATCGTGAGATATTTTTCAACTTTGCTTGTTTAAAGAGTGTGCTGCTATATATTTACTCTAAAGTTTTTAGGACGGGTCAGATTCTCAACGCAATGAAAATAGCTTTGATTAGGCGAATTTACAAAAACGGCAAAAGGCAACAGTGCGAAAACTACAGACCTATAGCAATCTTGCCGACATTGTCGTGTGTTCTAGAAAAGCTTAAGCACAAGAACATGGTTTCCCTTTGCGAAAAGCTTCATCTGTTGTCTAATTCACAGCATGGTTTTCGTTGCAAGAAAAGCACAATCACACTACTAGAGGACTTTGCAGACGTAGTCAACAGTGAAATAAATAAAAATGAGATAGTAATTGGGCATTTTTTTAGATTTGAAGAAAGCTTTCGACACGTTAGATCACGAAATACTCCTTGGAAAAATAGCTCAAGTAGGACTCTGCGGGCATTTCATAGATGTTTTTAAAGACTACTTCAAAAATCGTTATCAGGTCGTTGGAATTCAATATATAGACAGTGAGTTAATACACATAAAGCATGGAGTACCACAAGGATCCGTACTAGGCCCACTACTTTTTAATTAGCGTGTGAACGATTTAGCCCATCTAGCGCTAAACTTAAAGTTATACCAATTTGCGGATGATACTGCTTTAAGATTACCCCATGAACATATTAATGAATGCGTTATTTTGTTACAGGACGATATATACAAAATAATGGCATGGTTTGAGAACAACTGCATATTTGTGAACAAAGCAAGAACACAGTTAATCTGCTTTCACAGCCCGCACAAAAAAGTGCAGCTAACTGCGCATCTATACCTGCACAGTGAATACTGCATTGGATGCTTTTGCCCAAGTATGCAGTATGCCACAAAAATAAAGTACCTGGGTGTTATTTTCGATGAAAATTTTTCATTGGTCCATCACATACAATATGTAGCCGTAAGGCTCCGAGCAGTATGTGCAGTCATGTACAAAATCAGGTCAGTGTGTGACGTTCGGTTAGGAAAACTCGTATATAAAGCTCTAGGGGAAACCATATTACGATATGGCATTACGATCTACAGACTTGCTTCGCCAATAGGCTAAACGTGTTAAATAGAATAATACGAAAAATAACGAATAATGTAGCATACGGAACAAACAGGAGTTCCGTCGGCAACAGTGAGCTGATGGCAGAACATAGTATATTTGGTGTTAAGCAACTTTTTCTCTCCGTGATACTTACGAAGCATTATTTCGATGAATCCTTTAAAACAAAAAACGTCAAAACCCGCGATCTTCGCAAGACAAACATTCGTTCGGGCTAAAGCATTCACGAACTACGGTAAAAGAACGCGATCATTTTATGTACCGTTCTACTCTAATAAAACACAAGTTCCCAAAGTATCGTCATTCAGGAAAATAAAAGATTTTGTGCGTCACACCGTTCTGGCAAGTGACTGGGAATATAAGAAGCAAAACATGTGACAGGAATTTTCTGATGAACTTTCGCTAGCAATTGTATAATGCAGACTAGAATATTCTGTTCTTTTTATGTGTATTTTTTTTTTCAATAGTGTTTCATAAATGCTACTTTTCCAACACATTGACAACTGCATATGATGAAATAGAGGGATGTGCTGTACATTTATTTTGCTGCTTAACCCCGTAACAATATGTCTTTGCTTAAACTATGGGTCATGCAGGAACAAAATACAAGTAATTAGACGAGCGATGAAGGAACAGGGGGAAGGCATGGAAGGGAGGAGGGTTCAAAAATGTGTCCTTGTGTTGTGCCTTGTTGAAGGCAAACACACAGTGGTCCGCCTAAAAGCATCGGTGCTTTCGCGGACTACGGGTTACTCTTTGCGGCGCATACAAGAAATTTATTTTTGCTATTGTACATATTTTTTTCTCTCTTCCTATTGTTTCCTCTGTTCTTAGAGCACAAGACTGTGTGATTTGGGCCAGAGCACTGCCCAGTCCCGCTCAAAAGCATCATTGTTTTGGCGGGCTGAGAAAATATTTGACTGTATGTTTTATGTCCTAATAAAGAAAGAAAGAACTGTTTAATGGAACAAATGAATTGCACGCTTATATCTTCCTGTCTCGCATGCGCATACCGAGCAATAAAACCAGGCAAACGTCGATCAAAGGCTGTTGCGCAAGAAATCAAATTGAGCATCAAGTAATGAAATAGAAGGCTCACTTATGTACGAATATCTATTCGTCTTAATAAGGAAGGCCTCCAGTGCAAGTCAACAAGAGGCTTTGCCACTCCTGTCCAGAATGGTAGTCTCAGAAAATCGAGCGTTACAGCCACACGCGATATCATGAGCCACCATGTTCCTGGTCTTCGTCTCTTCACACATGTTTCACGTTATGTTCAAAACGAGCGAGCTCTTCCAAATCAAGTTGTTCCTCATACATTACATTCCTCGTGGCACAACGATTACCTCCATCACAGCTGTGTTGCGGTGTCGCACCACAAGGCAGCTGCGCAGCAGAATTACTCGCGCTGAGCAAGAAACAGCGGCCTTGATAGCTGAAATCGTGTGAGAATGCTCACCCGATGAGGTGCATGCCAGGGGCATCGCAAGCGTAGCATCTCGGTGGGGGACGAGATGAGATCGAAGGAAAACCACCGGCGTTTTTCAGCACCAGATAAAAGTATTGCGTTTATTTACGTTGTCGTTCACGGTCTGCTCCACCATGGCGCGATATGCACGGAGCTGTTCCGGAAGGAACGCTTAAGTATGTGCATGGACATCCATGAACCTCCATGGACGTCCTTCCTAGAATATCTACGCTATACCGACACCAAAGATCCTGAACCCTGTGACGCACAATGCGGCAAGGTAAGACCAAAACAGGAACGTGAACGTACTTGAAATCCGTCACCGCAACAGACACGATCAGGCCATACGGATGCCAGCTTCGACAGGGCTACGACAACGGGTCAGACAGCCGTGGTAGTACCTGACTCACAACTTGCGCGTAGATGCCACTACTCTCCAGGAGCAACGGCGCTCGCAACTCGAGCAATGGATGGCACCGTAACGCACCACCAGGATCCTAACGATAATCGTATACTATCTCATAACTAAGATGCCGTACAAAAATCTACAAGCGATACACCACCCGCACATAATAAAGACATCCTCAAAGACCAGATTACTTCAAGCTACATGCTAATGGTTACTGCCAAATGGGTATTTTTACGTCAGGAAATCGGTGGAAATGGCAAAGCAAACGCGCTATGCCGTGACTACAAATGCCCGGATCCTTCGATCCCCTCGCCAACCATGATCTGTACTTACATAGAAGAAAATTACACCTCGAAAGGAAAACGCTACTTCAGGAACTACGAGACCACGACACCCCCTTCCGAAGTACTTGCAACATACTAACCAGAGGCACCTATAGCCTAAAGCTATTTCAAACTTTTCTATTCCAATTCTGCAATGAGTCCTCCACGATCGGTCAAAAAATATTCGAGTCACCACCCACTGCGCTTGTGTGTTACAGGACGTCACAAAACCGTGGAAAAGCCGCATCTGATATGACGTGTACACAGATTATGTATGATTAAACCGAAATAGGTGCAGTGGTGGGGTAGAGGTAGAACATGCGCCTCGCATCCAAAAGGACCGTGGTTCGAATCCCGGTACCGCGCAATTTTCCACCGGATTAAAAAAAACCGCGTGTTGATAAAATTGCATAGACAGGCCTGGAGTGTGGCCTCACCCCGGTGACCAGATCTAGTAACGCACTCCCTCACCAGAGCAGGATTTACAACCCTAGTGCAGAACTTGGCCACTACCTCCTATATGAGCACAACAATCAAACCGCGGCCCGCAGTCCCCAGAAACTGCGAAGCAACTGCTCAGGGCGGTGCTCAGACCTGCGACGCAGCAGAGGGTGCTAAGAATCCCTGGTTCCGGAGACAGGCCGCCATTGGAACCTCAACCTGGCAACGTTTAACGCTAGAACGTTATCTAGTGGCACCCACGACGATAATGTAAGAGAGACTAGTCTAGAGGAATTTGAAATCCCACAAGTACCACCGGAAGAAGTAACGAAAGCCTTCGGAACTATGCAAAGGGGGAAGGCAGCTGGGGATGATCAGGTAACAGCAGATTTGTTGAAACATGGTGGGCATATGGTTCTAGAAAACTGACCACCCTGTATACGCAATGCCTCATGACTTCGAGCATACCGGAAGAATGCTAACATAATCCAAATCCATAAGAAAGGGGACGCCAAAGACTTCAAAAATTATAGGCCGATCAGCTTACTGTCCGTTGCCTACAAAGTATTTATTAAAGTAATTGCAAATAGAATCAGGAACGCCCTAGACTTCCTCAACCAAAGGACCAGGCGGGATTCCGTAAAGGCTACTCAACAATAGACCATATTATCACTATCAATCAGGTGATAGAGAAATGTGCGGAATATAACCAACAGTTATATGTAGCATTCATTGATTACGAGAAGGCATTTGATTCAGTCGAAACCACAGCAGTCATGGAGGCATCGCGGAAACAGGGTGTAGACGTGCCACATGTAAAAATACTGAAAGATATCTATAGCAGCTCCACAGCCACCCTAGTTCTCGATAAAGTAAGCAACTAAATCCCAAAAAAGAAAGGCGTCAGGTAGGGTGATACGATCTTTCCAATGCTATTCACAGCGTGTTTACAGGATGTATTCAAAGGCCTGGCTTGGAAAGAATTGGGGCAAAAAGTTCATGGAGAAATCCTTAGTAACTTGCGATTGGCTGATGATATTGCCTTGCTTAGTTACTCAGGGGACCATCAGCAATGCATGCTCACTGATCTGGAGAGGCAAAGGAGAAGCGTGGGTCTAAAAATCAATCTGCAGAAACTAAAGTAATGGTTAACAGTCTCGGAAGAGAACAGCAGTTTACGATAGGTAGCGAGGTACTGGAGGTGGTGAGGGAATACATCTAGTTAGGGCAGGTAGTGACCGCGGATCCGGATCATGAGACTGAAATAATCAGAAGAGTAAGAATGGGCTGGGGTGCGTTTGGCAGGCATTCTCAGATCATGAACAGCAGGTTGCCAATATCCCACTAGAGAAAAGTATATAACAGATGTGTCTTACCAGTACTTACGTGCGGGGCGGAAACCTGGATGCTTACGAAAAGAGTTCTAGATAAATTGAAGACGACGCAACGAGCTATGGAAAGAAGAATATGTGTAACGTTAAAGGATAAGAAAAGAGCAGATTGGATGAGGGAACAAACGCGAGTTAATAACACCTTAGCTGAAATAAACAAAGGAATGGGCATCGGCAGGACATGTAATAAGGAGGGCAGATAACCGATGGTCATTAAGGGTTACGCACTGGATTCCAAGGGAAGGGAAGCGTAGCAGGGGGCGCCGGAAAGTTATTTGGGCGGATGAGATTAAGAAGTTTGCAGGGACAACATGACTACAATTGGTACATGAACGGGGTAGTTGGAGGAGTATGAGAGAGGCCTTTGCCCTGTAGTGGGCGTAACCAGGTTGATGATGATGATGATGAAACCGCAGGAAAGAAAAGTAATTATTCCTGATTCGACACGTTTTTTGCCATTAGCGAAAAAGGCGTTGTTTGACCAATTGCTATTGGTCAAACGTTTTCGGGCTACGCCCACTTTACCTGTCTGTCATGCGACGTCACGAAACGACAAAAATTCACCACCTCAAAGTGGCGTGCACGGGTTAAAGACTCATCGATATGCCCTACAACACAAAGTTTTTCTGAATAGCCGCAGTCTGCCTTGTTTCAGAAGGAATAGAAGATGCTTGCCTGCCGATCGCTGTGGCACTGGCTACTCGGAGCTGCCGGGGGCATGTATTTATGCGCGTGCAAGATTTTGCGTGGCAGTATAACATTATGGAGACCTAGCGGCACGCATACTACATGGATCTGTCAATTCTACTTTGCTGGGGATCCGTTTTCAAGGTATTTTTAACCTTCCGTTGCACCCCGTCGCGATTTTCGAACAGCCACGGCAGGCTAAGTAACGGGAAGCGTACCAGTCGCAGACGCCGACACCACCCTGCTCATCCAGCTATCTACGTTCACTGCGCTGCCTCAGCCCTATCAAAACCCTCTCCAGTTATGCGTGCTCCTCGCCTCTTTTCAGCCAATTACGTAAGAACATCTGCTCAATGTAGCCAATGTTATTCGATTTGAAAGCAAAAGAAAGTGACATCCTACAAGCAGAAAGCGCGTCTGACTGGCCGTTTCAAACAACGCTGCGCGTTACCGCCCGACGCTTGCGTCGGTGATTACATACATTTGACGTCAGGGGAGTGGAATAAGAACAGATTGGTATTGATTCACGTTATAGGGAAAGCACAGTCATGAGGAAAGCACAAATCGGTACACTCCTAACAGAACCTCACAAACACCATTTTCATAGACTAAAAGGTACAGGCATGCTCAAAATGCTCAAATTGTGCTTACATGCACCAATAACAAACAGACCATTTGCGAACGCCCAGCCACTCGACTGTCTTTCCACACTTAACACAGATACATCGTTTGCCCCCTTTCACACTATTAATGCTCATGCATGAAGAAGTTGGCCGTTTCGGCCATAGGGCGAAAGATTGACAGGAATAGCAAGGTATAGCACTGCGCTTGTGCTCTTAGGACGGCGTTGTAACTACACCTATGGGGTTGCGACGTGGCTAGAAGCAGTGCAGGAAACAACGACTGTTTAGTGGATATGTCCTGGCAGCTAACAGGCGTCTTAGAACGCTAGCGCCATAAGCACCGCCAGTGGCGTTGCAGGCGCCGAACCGCAACATTGCCCTAGAGGTGACTCACGGCAAAGCTTCGGCACTACTCTACGACCAGGGAAATGTTAAATCTGTAACGAACACTGGTGGCAGTACCAGCGGAATTGCACACCACTTTCCGATTTTGATGTCATTATTATTTGGCATGTAAGGAAGAAGTGCGCCGTGCCGAGCTCCGCAGCTGGATCGCCAGCACTACTGAAGTGGGGCTCGGGCTAGACGCTGTTCCTGGTGTGACTGGCTGAGCCTACGCTGTTGCGTCTTCTTGGCCGCTTCCTTCGTGTCATCCACAGCCGTGTCGGACTTCTTTGCCATAATTTGTGGAGGTTTGCTGGGTCTCCTGCAATCCTGGAATTGCGCAGCCGGACTCTCCCTGCCATCATGACCACCGAAAGCGCCACGAGCTTACCACCACCTGCTCCCCAGTCTACCGTATGCCCCGGCACGTTCCGCCAGCGGGACCCTCCTATCTTCAGCGGCACTGACGACCACGACGTTGATGACTGGCTCTCATCATACGAACGCGTCAGTCGGAACAACAAATGGGATGACATCACGAAATTTACCACCGTCCCTTTCTACCTTACCGGAATTGCCCACTTCTGGTTTCGGAACCACGAAAGCGAAGTCCCAAACTGGACGGTGTTCAAGACAAAGTTCAGCGAGGTCTTCGGCCGCCCTGATGTTCAAAAGCTTCGTGCCGAACAGCGTCTGCAGTCGCGCTCTCAGAAGCCTGGTGAGAACTTTACCAGCTACATCGAAGATGTTATCGATCTCTGTAAACGCGTCGATGCATCCATGTCTGAGGGCAATAAAATCAAGCATATCATGAAGGGTATCGACGAGGACGCGTTTCAGATGTTCATTTCAAAGAGCACCTCTACTGTTGCCCAAGTTATTGATCTGTGCCAAAGCTATGACGAGCTCCGCCGTCAACGCCTCCTCACCCGCCGTCCTGTTCCCCATCAGGAATCGTTGTCCGGCTAGACCCCTCCTTTTCCAGATGCCACCCTATTCTCGCAAATCAAGGCTTTCGTCCGGGAAGAAGTTGCTCGCCAGCACTCCCTCATCTCCAACCCACCGGAGTCAAGTTCGTCCTTTAGGCCGACCCTACGACACGTTATAGAAGAACAAGTGTCCGAGGTGCTTCCTCTGGAACGGGCGCCTCAACTCACTGCCCCAATGACTTACGCCGACGCCGTCGTACGACCACGACCACCGACCTTCCGGGCTCCGCCTCCGATGCCTAGCCCTGTTTTTACCCCCACGCCGCCACGACCTCCAGTCCATCGAGTAATTAATCCCTGGCGTACAACGGACAATCGGCCCATCTGCTATTCGTGTGGTATTCCCGGTCACGTTGCACGCCTGTGCCGCCGCCGTCCACTTAATCCACGTGACGACCCACGGACAGCCGCGTACGACCATCCGTTGCCTTACGCTCCTGACCGCGATTTACCCCTTCCCCGCCCAAACCTACGTCAAGCTTCTGACCGCCATTCTCCTTCTCCTCGTCGCGCTCGCCCTCCCCAATGCGTTGACGTCCCTCTTTAGCTGACACGGAAAACTAGTGGCGCAGTTCCTGAGGCAAGAACTGCGTCATCGCCGCAACGCTGAAGCCCTCTTCTTTCGCCGCATAACGTTATTGATGTCGCTGTTGAAGGTGTCTCTGTGCTTGCCCTCATTGACACAGGTGCCGCCATATCTGTAATTGCCGAAAAACTTTGCCGCTCAATACGAAAAGTCACGACGCCTTTCTTCGGTCCTTTACTCCGCGCGGCCACAGCACAGCACGTCCAGCCGGTGCCTGCGTGCACCGCCAGACTTGAAATTCAAGGAGTGCTCTACGCAGTCGAGTTCGTCGTTCTTCCCCACTGTTCCCACTATATTATTTTAGGTTGGAATTTTCTCTGCCGTCACAAAGCTGTCATTGATTGCTCCCGTGCAGAAGTCGCCTTCTCTTCGCTTGGCAATGCCATATCTGATGACGTTTCGCTTTCCTGCACAAAGTTGTCCCTCACTGACGACATCCAAGTACCTCCACACGCATCCGTTCTGGCACCTGTATCTTGTTCTGTTGCCTCCGACGCTACCGTACTCTTCACACCTTCGACTGCTTTCATTCATCGCCACCTCTCACCCCTCCCAACTGCGCTGCTTGGCCTTCAAGCTGGCGCGACTCACCTTCCTGTATACAATTACTTCCCATTCCCGATTACGTTGCTTCGCGGCGAATCTTTGGGCAATGTGGAACCTTGCGACACCATTACCACGCTGCAACTTCCTATTGGATCGTCAGAGGTCAGCACCCTCTACTGTAGTCCCGTGACTGCCACATCGCCTGAAGACGTTTTCAACCATGTCATCGACAATGCCTTAAACCCCAAGCAACGCCATGACCTTCTTCGTCTCCTCGAGAAATTTCGCCCTGCTTTTGACAGCCATACCACTTCTCTGGGCCGAACGACTATTGTATGTCACCGAATTGACACCGGTTCTCACTCCCCGCTACGTCAGCGACCATACCGCGTATCGTCGACCGAACGGCGCGTCATTGATGAGCATGTACGTGACATGCTAAAGCGTGGTGTCATTGAACCATCCGACCGCCCATGGGCATCGCCAGTAGTTTTAGTTAAAAAGAAAGATGGCTCGATCCGCTTTTGTGTGGATTACCGTCGCCTAAACAAAATAACCCGAAAGGATGTTTATCCATTGCCGCGGAACGACGACGCCCTAGACAGCTTACAAGGCGCAGAGTTCTTTTCCTCCCTCGATCTGCGCTCTGGTTATTGGCAGGTGCCTATGGCTGCAGACGATAAGCCTAAAACTGCTTTCATCACACCAGATGGCCTATACAAATTTCGTGTGATGCCATTCGGACTTTGCAACGCGCCCGTGACTCTTGAGCGGATGATGGACACTATATTCTCCTGGGCCTCAAATGGAACACGTGCTTGTGTTATTTGGATGATGTAGTAGTGTTCGCACCAGATTTTCCGACTCACTTTCACCGCTTGGAGCAGGTTTCACGCTGTCTCAGTGACGCTGGCCTTTAACTAAACCTGAAAAAATGTAACTTTGGCGCCCGCAAGCTGACAATTTTGGGACATGTCGTGTCGAAGGACTGCGTTCTCCCTGATGCCGCTAAGCTCCGTGCTGTTACAGAATTCCCGAGGCCAACGTCACTAAAAGACTTGCGCAGTTTTATTGGCCTCTGCTCGTACTTCCGCCGCTTTATTCGAAATTTCACTTCGATTATGGCACCAGTGACAGAGCTTCTTCAAGGAGACCCCAATCTTTCCTCATGGTCCGCGGCTTGCGATGATGCCTTTGCGACGCTACGTCGCCTGCTCACAACACCACCGATACTACGCCATTTCGATCCATCTGCTCCCACGGAAATCCGATACGGATGCTAGCGGTGTTGGTCTTGGTGCTGTGCTCGCCCAGCGAAAGCCCGGCTGCCAAGAATATGTGGTTGCTTACGCGAGCCGCACTCTGACGAAAGTTGAAGCCAGCTATTCCGTCACGGAAAAAGAATGTCTCGTGATCATCTGGGCCATCACAAAATTTCGCCCATACCTGTACGGCCGGTCCTTCAATGTCGTTACGGAACACCACGCACTTTGCTGGTTGTCGTCTCTCAAGGATACCTGCGGCCGCCTAGCCCGGTGGGCACTGAGGCTCCAAGAGTACGATATCCGGGTTGTCTACCGCTCAGGCAAGAAGCACGCCGATGCCGATGCTCTTTCGCGCTCGCCTGTCCACGCCGACATTGTCAGTGTGTCCGTCCTAGGCGACCCACTTCTCCCATTCGCTTCGGTCGACATGGCTTTGGAGCAGCGCAAGGACTCCTGGATTTCATCTTTGATAGATTACATCTCTAATTCACCTACACGCCCCCCATCCCGAGCTTTACGCCGACAAGCTTCGCACTTCGCCATCCGCGACGGAATTGTCTATTGCCGTAACTACAGTTCCGACGGCCTCAAATGGCTGCTTGTAATACCTCGGCAGCTCCGCACTGATGTGTGCGCCGCTTTCCACGCCGACCCTCAGTGCGTACACGCTGGTCTCTTCAAGACCTACACCAGACGACGTCATAGGTTTTATTGGCGCGGTATGTACACATTTGTGCAAAAGTACATTCGCTCTTGCACAGAATGTCAATGCCAGAAGCCTGAACCTTGCCGCCCTTCTAGACCAATGCAACCTTTGCCATGCCCTTCGCGACCCTTTGACCGGGTTGGGAGAGACCTCTACGGGCCTCTGCCATACACAGCTGCTGGTAATCGCTGGGTCATTGTAGCTGTAGACCACCTCACGAGGTATGCAGAAACGGCCGCTCTGCCAGCCGCGACGGCTCATGACGTTGCCTCCTTCCTCCTTCAACGCTTCGTTCTACGTCACGGCGCTCCCCGCGAACTCCTGAGTGACCGTGGCCGCGTCTTTCTTGCCGATGTCATTCAAGAACTTCTCGCTGAATGCCGCATTATTTATTTATTATTTATTAATTTATTAGATACTGCCAACTGCCTCTTGGCAGTCCAGGCAGGAGTGATTGTATACAAAGTCGGCACTGCAAGTCAAAATAACAAAAACATGGGTTACAAGGAACCATAAAAAAATGCTTAAATATACAGACTATTGCGTCGGGAAAGGCAGCATGTACAAAATTTACATAAATAGGAAAATGGTGATTCTAAAACGAACACGCTTCATTGCAAAGATTGTACGGCAGACACAAATGATTCAACCGAGGGCATACAAGCGACTTCTTGCGGTAGAGCATTCCACTCTGCTATAGTTCGAGGAAAAAACGAGAAGCGATAAGCAGTAGTTTTAGTCGGTGGCATCACAATCGTTTTGCTGTGCTTGCGTCTGGTTTCTCTTGTTTTAATAAAATTTATGTATATGTCGGGATCCATTTTTGTTTGTTTATTAACGATATTAAACAAAGTTTGTAGGCGATGCAGTCTACGCCGAAATTCTAGCGATGGGAGGCCAGACCGTGTTCTGAGATCAGTGATCGAGACTCGTCTATTATAAATATTATAAATAAATCTGAGGGCTTTCTTTTGCACGCTTTCAATGTTGTTGACACCGGTCTTTGTGTGGGGATCCCAGACAGCATCGGCATATTCAAGCAGTGGTCTAATGAGTGTCGTGTAGGCAGCGAGTTTAGTCCTACTAGTGCAATGTTTGAGCCGGTGTTTAATTAGCCATAGCTTCCTTAGCGACGCCGAAACGACGTATTGGACATGAGCGTTCCAGGTTAACTTCGAGTCAATAACTACACCCAGATACTTAAATTTGTCAACCGTCCTAATTGCTACATTATTGATTTTATATGTACAAATTGATGGTGCTTTCTTTCTTGTAATCATCATTTGAGTACATTTTGAGGCATTTAAGTTCATACGCCAGGATTGACACCAATTATCGATTGCATTAAGGTAATCCTGTATAGCAGTCTGATCATGGGGTGATTGAATGTTGTTGTACACAATACAATCATCAGCGAAGAACCGGCATCGTACCGGGGAATCAAAGGACAAGTCATTCAGATAAATCAAAAAGAGAAGAGGTCCAAGTACTGAACCTTGCGGTACACCGGAAAGTACTGGAGCAGGTGAAGAAGATGAGTTTCCTATACGGACATATTGTGTTCGATTAGTTAAATAAGAGTCAAGCCAGCGAAGAATTTGTTCATTTTTCAGCGCACATTGTAGCTTGAGCTTTAGCCTTTGGTGAAAAACACGGTCAAATGCTTTCTGAAAATCAAGGAAAAGCACATCTATTTGCCCGCCGCAGTCCAGCGCTGCCATGACTTCATTGGCAGTATGTAGAAGCTGAGTAACTGTAGATAGGCCACGCCGAAATCCATGCTGTTTTTCCGAAAAGAAATTATTGTTTTCCAAAAAGCTGCTCAGGTGCTTAAAAACATAGTGCTCCATCACCTTACTAGCGGTGCAGAGAAGCGAGACGGGTCTGTAATTACTAATACTGAGTTTATCTCCGGACTTATGGATGGGAATTATCTGTGCTGCTTTCCAATCGTTAGGAAGGACACCTTGCTTTAGACTTTCGTTAAATATTATGTACAGATACTTTGCGCACCACTCCGCATATCTAAAAAGAAAATTATTTGGTATGTCATCAGGACCAGCAGATTTCTTTATATCTATGTTTAATAGGGACGAAAGAATACCTTCTTCGGAAACAAAAAGGTCTGGAAGTTCGCAGCCAGAACCTGAAAATTCTAGGCTATCGCCTTCAGTACCGTGTAGAAATACCGAAGCAAAGTACTCGTTGAACGCTTCCGCAATATTCTGGTTGTCACTGGTCTCGGTATCATTCAATCTGATTTTGGTGACCTGGTTCTTTTTCTCGGTTATGTGCATCCAAAACTGTCTTGGGGCGTTAGATAAAAAATAGTGTAGTTTAACATTGAAAAAATGGTACTTTGAGTACCACCGCATATCACCCGCAAACAACCGGATTGACAGAGTGCTTTAACCTAACTCAACCTAACTCTTGGCGACATGCTTTCGATGTATGTCGCCTCCAACCACACCAACTGCGACCTCATCCTTCCCTATGTCACGTACGCCTACAACATGGCACCCCAGCCAACGACGGTCTTGTCTCCCTTCTTCCTTCTATATGGCCGCCAACCATAATTTACCATTGACACTATTGTCCCTTAACGTCCCGACTTATCAGAGGGTACACCGGTTTCCGAAGCCGCCCGGTATGCAGAAGAATGTCGGCAACTAGCTCGCTCCCTTACAACGCAAGAACAAGCGCTACAGAAATTTCGTCATGACGACGGGCGCCCCCACCATCAGTTTTCGCCTGACGCTCTTGTTTGGTTGTGGGTGCCTCCTACTTCGACACAAGGTGTCTCCTCCAAGTTTGTATCCCGATACCATGGACCTTACCGGGTTCTACGCCAAACTTCTCCGGTTAACCACGTTATCGAACCTCTGACGCCTCCTACGGGTCTGCGTCGCCGAGGCCGCGAAATTGTGCACGTAGATCGGCTCAAGCCGTATCACGAGCCCTTCGTCCTCACGACGCCTTAGGTCTCCTGTGCGTCTCCGTCTTCAGCGAGGGGGGAAGTTGTAAGGAAGAAGTGCGCCGTGCCGAGCTCCGCAGCTGGATCGCCAGCGCTACTGAAGTGGGGCTCGGGCTAGACGCTGTTCCTGGTATGACTGGCTAAGCCTATGCTGTTGCGTCTTCTTGTCCGCGCCCTTCGTGTCGTCCACAGCCGTGTCGGACTTCTTTGCCATAGGCAGTTTTTATCAACTGACAATAAAAAGCATATGCTGCGAAAAAAATGTTTTAATGCTGTTCATGACACTCATCAATAGCCAAAATTTTGACAAATAAATGGGTAAAGACCATAAATCTTCGCAAGAGCAGTTTTTCATTTTCAATATAATAGCACCTAACCAGCATATCGATCGAATTCATACGGGCCACCAAATCTACACTGATGCCACCCGTGATTACGACGGTGAAAATTCGCTAGGAGTGTCCTTATAATTGCTATCGCAACAAATCTTAAAATATGCAGGCTCAACTAAAGACGTCTACGTAATGCAATGCACGAATCGTTGCTGCACGAGACACCGGCTAATGAGGCAAGTGGCCATAGACGTGTGTGCTTAGTGGACGAGGGTAACGTCGGGCTTGCCCAATTAGCGGACGTCTTCTTGGACAGTCAGTTTCGGCGATACTATCGCCTTCACGTGATGTGCTCAACCACCCAACCAGCCTGCACCTGAGGGCGCATGCGACAGTATCACCGAAAGTGATCGTGCCAGAGTACGTGCCCAGAATACACACAGCGGTGGTCACCAAGACCACATCCGAAGCCATAGCGTAAAAAATATCCGAGGACACCTAAGATATAAGTTCTGAATACGGAAGGATTGAAATCTAGCTGAACGCCACTGAGCGGTCCTTCGAGTTCTGCTGAGTGAGTGATGTAATATACATAGCGGTGCGTGCTGCCGGAGCAAGCAAGAAGTAGCAGCCATGCGGCGCTGGCTCGGGCATGGCCGGCGGGCATCCTAAAAGCGAGAGTGAAAGTGACGTGGCGTTTCGGGGATGCACTCTCCCCTAACGCAACGCCTGTCGCTCTTACCTGGCAGCACGTGTTTCCTTTCGCCCGGTTTACTACGTCAAGGCTCGCTCGTGGCATGGCGTCGCAGCCAGTCGTATACTTTAGGCGCCGTTTAGTTGCTACAAACTACACACACAGGCTTTCTTGCTCAATGGGCCGTTTGACGCTGTCGCATAAATAAAATTGTGAAGCTCATTCGCACCTCTTGCTCCAGGTAACGCAACAGTGGTGAAAAGAGCGCGGTTAAAAGCGAAGCTCGTAGAACAAGTCGCACGTGCGCGACGAGCAGACACTCGACGCACTTGTCTGATTCATCGGTGTAGTGATCCTCGCTCGCGGCCACCAAACGAAGCTACCGCTACTTCCCATTAGTGACTACAGATAACGGTACTTGTCGTTGACCCACCAAAAACGGCGAGATAGTGAGATACAACACAAAAAACTGTCTTCACTGAGGTCCTCACAATCTGGTCCTCTTTTCTGCGGACTCAATGCTGCAGCCTAAGCGTACTGCTTAATGTAGTGTTGTAAGACCGCCGAATGCCGGTTTGTGTCTGAGGCGGCAGGTTATCCGGACCCTTTCTTTAGCACGTTAGACCAGAAGTTTAGAAGTAGCGTCAGTTTGAAGCAATAGAAAAAGGTCGACACCTTTGCAACGGCAGCTCCTTAACCCAAGCTGGGCTCCCATCTATATGTTCCAACGACTCTGGGCAGATACCGTAGAGCTAAGCTTCTGAACGCACCTGAACTTTTTGGCCACCACCACACTCCGAAAAACACCGGACCAGGAAGTACAGCTGGTCCTCAGGGATGTCGCGGAAGGTTGGCCGTCTGTCCGCGGCCGTCGCCTCTTTTGCCACCCTTGCGAACGTCTGTGCCTCAGGCAGACGCGGGATGTTGCTGGCGAAGAGCGCTGCGAAGCTGGCAGCGCTGAGCTCTCGCCACTCGCGCGGCAAGTCGTAAGCGCGAAGCACATTTCTCTTGAGCAGCGCGTCGTAGTGCCACAAGTCCGTGACCAGCAGTTGGAGCTGGCGGAACATCGGGTTCGCCAGGCCGTACTGCGGGCGTCAGAACAAGTGTACCCCATGAGTCTCCTTTATTTTTTTGCCTATACGTATGTTCCAGTTTGGACGAGAGTAAGATCCATTAGGACATTTGAAAAAGGCCCTCTTTTGAGGCGCAGCTCCACGTAGACTCACAATAGTGTTGACGTTATACTAGAATGCTATAACCCGAACACGGGAAGTAGAAAGCCGTTGACGACGTCTTGTAGTGTTGCACTATAACGTCTTGCAAAATATATCGCGCTGCGCCGCCCCATCAAAGACTGAAAGCCGAAAGAAAAAGAAGATATCCCGTATACTTTCAAGAAGCACAGAGCTGTGGTTCTCGCTTCAGGACACTGACATCAAATGTTAGGTCATCATTCAATATTCTGTTCAATGACACCCACGACGCACGCTTTCGTGCTTCTTATGGTCAACCTATAAGTGCGCTATGCCGTAAAGCAATTCCAATTTTTTTCTGTTCCATTTCTGAAATCAGCCCTTCAGGATAGGTGAAAAATCCGCCGTGGTTGCTCAGTGGTTATGGTGTTGGGCGGCTCAGCACGACGTTGCGGGATCGAGTCCCGGCCACGGCGGCCGCATTACGGTGGGGGCGAAATGAGAAAACACCCGTGTACTTACATTTAGGCGCACATTAAAGAAGCCCAGGGGGTGTAAATTATTCCGGAGTAGAATAGATTCGAATTGCGCTACGTGTATGTGTGTGTGTGCGTGCGTGTGTGCGTGTGTGTGTGTGCGCGCGCGTGCGTGCGTGCGTGCATGCATGCGCGCACTTGTGTTTCGACTCTTTATGCACTCACACAAAGCTTCTCTTCTGTACATTCTACTCGTTGGATCTGCTGCATTTTTTTACAGCGAAGCTGCTGCCCTCTAGTTGACAGGGTACTTTCATAGCGTGATCACCCTAAACGCCACGGCTGGATAAGAGGTTCGTGTTTGAGTTTCCCCGTAATAGAATAATGGGTTGAGAGCCCAGCTCTTAATGACCCGTTCCTGCGGCTTGCGTCGGCAGCAATGGCGGCATAACCGAGTGAACGTGCTCAACGGCGAATGGTGAAGGAGCGAACGCGGAGCGGCAGTAGAAAGACGTGAAGCGCGAACGGCGGAGACTGATAAGAGCGGCGCTCTTCAACGACAATCGCCTGGTAAGCTGGTTTCGTGAGGAGCTGCCTGACCACTCGATGCGTACTCGTATCTGGCCTCAGCCGGACCGCTCGTTTCGTACTATCGTTTGCTCGCGTTAGCTCTCGCTCCCGCTTGTTTCGTTTGCTTGGTTTAGTCGCTTTAGCGCTTACTTCGATTCTCATCGTTACCCCCCGTGGTTGCTTAGCGGTTATGGTGTTGGTTAACCACAAGTTCGCGGAACCGAATCCCGGCTAGGGCGGCCGCGTTTCGGTGCAGATAAAATGCGAAAACACCCGTGTACTTAGATGTAGGTGCGCGGTAAAGAACCTTAGGTGGTCCAAATTTCCAGAGTCCGTCAGTACGGCGTTCCTCATAATCAGATCATTCATTTGGCGCTTGAAACCCTATAATTTATTTATCGTAATTGTCGTCGCTTGCGACTGTTTTGTTATCGCATTCTATGGAGGACGCGAATCTCGTACTGCTTCCTGGAAGCCAAGCGGCACCAGCAATTACACTGGAACCTTCAACGAGTCATGTGTAGAAGCCGACGCGTTTGACCCGCAGATCAGATTTTCCTCAATTGCCGACCCTGTAACATGTCTCTCAAAATTTCTTTGTCTCAATATATCGCGAAATGAGAACGCGCACAGAGTGGCGCTCGTATTTCGCATTAGGGATTTTCGTAATCGTCCCTGAATTTCTATTCACGTTTGTTTTCTCATATTCGAATGACAATTCGATGCTATTATGTCTGTAGGTTGTGTTTAAGTTATATTTTACAAATACTCTGACTCATTTCGCTTTGAGAAATTAAATTAGTTAAATAACGCACGTAGGCTCGGCGGAGAGCCCAAAGCTATCGGCAGCTGAAAGGCTTAGTGTTGTAGTTTTCTCATAAGAGATATATGCTTTCTCGTTTATTCAGATTACAAACCGATGCTATGGTTTCTAGAGTTTGTGCGCAAATCGTACTTTACAAAGTTTCTGAGGCCTACATAAATGAGGGCGTATACCGTACAAACGGTACCGTTACGAGTAGCAGAAAAGTCTAGGCTACTTTCTTTCAGTATTACCATTGAAATTGCAAATTACTAGTCGTGTCAAAAAAGGTTGCAGTTTCTCCCGAAAGTCGAAGCATTCATTCCGATAAAAAATTATTAGACAACTATATGCATTAAGGTTAGTCGTTTTATTAGCTTTAAAAACTGCTGTCAACATTCGCTTACTAAATGAATTACCGAGTACGGTGTCACACACGCCCATACAAATGAGAACAAATCTCACTCAATCCACCGTGGGCACTCGCTGTCAGAACGCTGGCGTGAGGGGGAGTGGCAACAGCGGCGAGCGTATTCGCATCTTCCTGGTTCTTCCTTCAGGGCAAACCACGTGCACTTGAACACAGCGCATGCAAAGCCATCAGCGATCCAGCGCCCGCTAGCCTTCGCACTCACCGCGATTACCTCCAAGATAGAACACGCTCATCCGCGCCGCAGTAAAAGCGGAGACCCGCAACACCAGCCCTGGCCGCCCCTTTCCTCCTAGCGCGCGCATGCGCAAACGAAGCGTCTTACGGACCGTCAGAACGAGACCGTGGCCGATGTGTCTGCAATGTATGTCCACGCCAAACAGAAGACGTGAGATGTCGTCCTTCTATTCGCAACATTCGCTTACAACACAAGCAGTGCCAGAAGAACTCGCATGGTAGAGTTTGTGCGCGACTGAACGAGGGCGTAGAAATAAACAAATACACCGAGACAGCGCACGTCCACGTTCAATCGCGCGTACACACTCTATCATGGTTTCAAATCAACTAGCCCGCCAACGTGTTTGAAATCGGATGGCGCACGTCCATCTGGTTTGCGCAAGTAACTCGGTGACCAGGAATGACGCTATGCTCATTGTTACGATCACGCGTAGTGTGATCGGCCTCACTCACTCACTCACCTTGAAGTTGTCGTCGTAGAAAAGAATAAATCGTCCCAGAATGGCGACCTCCTTGCAGATGAGGGTGGCTACGAAGGCGGCAAGGACAGGCAATGGGTGCCTCAGATCGAAGAGCGGTGGCGTCCTCAGGAAGTTCTCTATCACGACTTCTCTGGCCACGAGTATCCGGTAAAGGCGGGATGTAGCGATGCCTGGCGTGTGAATGACTGTCAGCCTGGGCTGCTGCAACGACTTCTTCAATATGCGAATACCTGCCATGCATATACGTATGTAAAGGTCGAAGAACCCTGCTTTAGTGTGAAAGGGCACGTAGGCGTAGGCGCGGTCCAAAGTGTCCCACGTCAGAGTCATATTCCACGCATTCACTGCTAAGCGAGACCCGATTGCTGAGAAGAGGTTCCTGAAAGCTTCGCCATATACCGTGCCCAATTGATTGACGGACAGTGTGGTGAGGCGAAGCATTTGCCACGTATAAGTCTTGTCACCGGGGCCATCGTATTCAACCTTCCACTTGGCGAGCGGTAAGGTGACCTCAAGCGCCTGCATGCACTTGTGATGCCGGAAGTTTCGCTCGACTGACGCAAGACCGATGTCCTCCAGCATGCGTGTTGTGAGGTAGTTCGAGACGTACGGCAAAAGGAACCAAACAGTGTAAGCACCGAGGTAGAGCTTGAAGTTCTCAGTGAAATTGTTGCGGCTAAAGTGGGTTGCGTTCAGCTCAGCGAATAGCTTTGGTTGCAGGTTCACAATCTCGTCTTCGGGCCAGAGCTGCGAGTCGTCTCCAAGGTGGCCGTTGACGGCTCGCCGAAGCTCGGGATCGCTGAGGTCAAAATACGCGGGAACGGCGACTGGGTTCCAGTAGTAGTTTATCTGTTGGCTGATGTAAAAGTGCGTGGTTGTTACGGTGTGGATCATACTTGAATAAGACTGTCCCGTACCGCCCACAATCTCTGCGCAGCGTCGCAGGTAGGTGGCTTGCTTCCCTGAGCGTATGAGCCAGTCAAAGTGCACTATCCACTCGATGCTGCGGTCATCCAAGGTTGTGTAAATAATATTCCGATTTGGGTGCGATGGATGGCGACCCACGAAAAAGGCCCAGAATATGGGCATACCGAAGTGTAAAGACGACTTCACGAACGTTCCGAGCAGCTGAGGTCTCGACGCTGGTGACTTGTGCGGCCAGGAAAGGCCTAGTTCCAGCAGAAATTTCTGGAGAGTCCACGAGTTATCTCTGCCTCTCTGCAACCCAAAATGAGAGAAAGGATACAATATTTAATCACATGTGCTTCGCACGCACCTCACTTAGCAATCCGTAGCCATGGTTCTGAGTTCGATAGCACTGTTGACATCAACGCATCGAACGGCCGACATTAGACGGCGTGAATTCGGCACACGCTACATTTATTCACTAGCGCATATTTTCTAAGCTAAAAAGCAATTGAATTGGGAACAATGTATCGCCACTTCACATTTCTTACACCTGTCGCCCTCACCATGAAACGTAAAGTGAGCAGGGAAATTTCGTGCCACATCGTATAGGTTGCTGCATTTGTTGAAGATGACAAACGCATGCTCTAACGTGTGACCAGGCCAGTTGCCTGATACGTCTCGTTGTTACGGATATAGTGGAGTCTAAAAATGCCACACTTTCGCCCGAAAGACGGAGCACGGATTGCGATAGCAAATTAGTGGACTAAGTTCTATACGAAGTGAACATAATAGTTTTGTCGGCCGTATGAACTCGTAAATATTCGCTTACGAACTCAATTAACAAGCATGGTGCCACGCGCGCACCGGCAAGCGGAAACACATCTCACTTGATTAGCGTGAACACTCGCAGTCAAAACGTTGGCATGAGGAAGCGCAATCGCAGCAGTGAGTGAAGTGACCATCGTGCTGCTTCAGGCTTTAACATGAACTAAGCGGCGAGGACACAGTGCACACAAAGCTATGAGCCCTCGGTGCACCTAGACTTTGTACTCATCGCAGATCGATTTCGAGATAAAACCCGCACGGCCCTGCTCAGGTAAGGCATGCGCAGCCGCCGCCGGCGAGAAACCCCCTCCCCTTCTTCGGTGCCTTGTGCGTGGTGGGAGACGGCGTGCTGTCTTCCCGCCTTTCTCCCTTGCGGGTGCGAGGTGAAGCCACCACCCTCGGCCACCCTCGCGCGCGTCCACTCGCACCTACAACATTATCTCGCACCTACAATTAACTCTTTTTTAACAAAGTTAAAAAAGAGATAATTGCATAGTTCATAAACAAAGAAACACCTAAATTCAGGTGCTTCGGTTAGGAGAAATTTTGTTGCGATAGAAGTTATATGGCCATTCTAGGCACACTTGTGCCGTCGCCGTGAGGTCCCGTATAAGTGAAAGCGTGTGAGGGTGACCCCGCGAACGCAGTTCAATCTCGCGTGCGGGAGCGATGAACGCTGCCTGGATGTCTGGCCTCTCCTGTGGCGCGCGAGGCAGGGTGGTCAGGTGAGGGAAGAGGGGCGTTCTCCTCCTGCGGCTGCTAGGATTCCTGGATGTTCTCATCCCCCGCCGCTCCAAACAGAGTGGGGACAAGCGCGGCGTCTCGTTCTCGTACACCCTAGCGTGGCCATACGCCAACGAACTGTGCTGATGTTGCGATGTTGCTGGGTGGAAACCGGGTACCATGGAAGTGGTTTGTTACCTACTTGGGCCTGCTGATTGATCACCTGCTCCCGTGGGCGCCGGCTGCCAAGGCGCTCATCCCTCCAGTGCAGAAGGTCCAAAAGGCGGTTGGCCATATGCTGCTCCGCGGCAGAGGATGCACACCACAATTGGGTATCCAACTATACGTCGCCGCGACTACGTCAGTGCTGCTTTATGAATTCCCTTTCGTGGCCCTCCCATGGGTTCGCGGAGAGCGCCTGGAGCTTCAGCACCGGAAAGCCAACCGGATGATTCTTTGCGTGCCAGGGACCTCATACATTGCTGCCACTCTAGCCGAGACACAGACTTGGTCGCTGGCCATCCTGTTCCTACAGCATGGCCTCCATCACGTTGGCAGGCTTCATCGCGCCCTGGGTAGCGTGCACCTGCTTTCAAGGTTGCGGGGCCGACCTGACTCGCGCATCGGCAGCTTGTGTCAGCAATACGAGGATGTTGTAGAGCGTCCTCCCACGCTAGCCATCACAACACCTCCTCCACAACATCAACCACTGGAAGTTTCTACTACGCCGGAAGGCCTCACGAAAATTCGATCCCCATCCTGCGCACTGTACCAGGCGCCCGCGTACCTGCTTAAGGACAGACTGGACCAACATCTCCACATCAACACGGACGGCTCGGTCCATGCAGACTCAGGATCTGCCACTGCCTCCTGCGTGATCCCTGCCCTTCGCGCACAGGAGTGCGCCGGCTTACTTTCGCGGCAAGCTTCACGGCTGCTGAGTTGGCTGGCCTCCATCTGGCTGCGGACATGCTGGCGGAAGACCCCCGGATTTTCCGGTCGTGATTCTCTGCCACTCGCGAGCGGCGCTCCTTGCTCTTCACCGACCGGAGACCGCCGTCGTAACCCTGCTGGGGGAAAAGCTTCGCGCCCTTGTTTCGGGTTGCTTGAAACTGTCGGTGCGGTAGTTCCCCTCTCACGTTGGGGTCCCGAGCAACGAGGACGCTGAAATCCTGGCAAAGGCAGCACACCATGCCACTGTACCAGTCAGTACCGCTGTAACGGTCTTAGACTATGCAAGGCACACGCTGCAGGGACACCTGACGGTGCTCGACCCGGACCAGCACTGCGCCACTTCCTGAACGCCATAGTGTTTCTCAGTATATTACCTAGAGGGAAATCTGGCGCTGCCGCGCTGTGGTTTGCATGGGCATGCCGGTATATTGTGACTTGGGATTGACCTCGTTCTCGGAGATGCAGGCAAGCAGCGTTCCGTCTGTCACAATGATTAATTTTCTACTAAAACAGCAGGCAAAAAGCTGTTTCAGCTTTGTTATTACACAAACATGTTTTCTTTATCTATGGGAATTTGTTATGCCATGTACAATTATATGAAGCTTAAGTATCAGCGGGCCGCTAAAGTTGGAGAAATGACGACAAAATTCGTGCTTGCATTGGAACTGTTTGTCGTGTGTTTTTGCTTTTCTTCCGTAGACGGTGGCGCCTGATTTCCCTCTTGGATTTATAGTGAGAAACTCTATGCTGAACGCAGCCTAACAAGGCAGCAGCGGTCTCTCCTACTGCGGCTCCAGATCGGCTGCTGCTGGACGGCAACCCGGAGTTACATCAAAGGTCTGGCTTCATCCCCTGCCTGCTCATCATGCGCCGAGGAGGAAACATTCAACCATCTACTTTTTTCCTGTTACACCTCCAAAAAGAGGGCTTCTGTCCACGTCTCATTCCGACGCCTCGGACTCCCAGCGGTCTCTGCCTCCCAGCTGCTGTTTTCCGACCTGCACCAGGGCTCCGCCTTCAGGCACCTTCTTACGTTCCTGGAGGACACGCGGCTGTGGTGTAAATTGTGCATGCACCGCATTGCTACCGCTGATGATAGTGATCTAAAGAAAGACGCTTGACAGCGGTACCAAATGGTACCAGGATCTCCAATGGCCTTGACCCTCTCTTCCTTCTTTATGTCCCCGTCACCTTCCCCAAGGCTCTGAGTGGTCCTCCTTAAAGGGCTGCATAAAATAGCTCCTCTTCCTCTTCACAATCACACTCCCTCCGCGGCGTCTACTGTGGCGTCCTCGATTCGCGCGGCGAACGCCGTAGTAGACGTCGTTGGCGGACGCTGTAGGGACACGTTGCCGGCGCTCGTGAGTATGCGTGAGTCTTGACAGTGATCTGCGACGTGGCCAAAGGTCGCGCTCATGTGGGCCTCATCCATATGCCTCACCATCAATGCGATCTCCGATGTTTGCAGAGCGCGCGTCGTGCCAGTAGCTTCGTATGCGCTAAGCGTTATGCATTTCGGTCGCGTTGAAGCGACAGAGAGAGAGAGAGAGAGAGAGAGAAAGAGAGAGAGAAACTCTTATTTTTACGCCAGCGTCCGGCACTCAACACTCATCGGTCAGCTACCAGTCCTCACCCAACGTGTGTTTACAATTGCTTGTATGTATAGCGGGGCGGGGCGCTTCTGGCCGCGCTCGACGTTTCTGCGCAGCCGCGAGTATGAGCGGTTGCGAGAGAAAAAATCTGAACGCCTTTCGCCTTGAAAATATGGCGCTGGCTAGGCACTATGGAGGAGGTTTCTTAGCGAATGTTGCATGCGTTTGTCCCCTAGACATGCGGCATTGCGGAATGCAGTGGAGTTTGTTCACGCTCCTGCGCTAGCTGCCCGCGCGGTCAGGCAGTAGGCACGGACGCCCCATTTGGTGATCGCTGTGCCAGAAGGGGCAAGATTCTGACTCGTGTTGTATAAGTCGCGGGTCGCTTTTTCATCACGACGATACATTGAATCTTTTACAAGCACTGCTCCAGGAGGGCACATGTAACCGGCAAAGGGCTGCCTCAGGAGAGAACTGAGGTTATAATAAAGCAGGCGGCGCCGGATCTGCAGGGCACCCAAGGGGTCGTGGGGGGATCAATGGTGGAAGCAGGGGCGCCTCGTGCGTTGCGGCCACGGAGGCTGAAGCGTGCCAAAGGGTGTTCGCATAAAAAGTTGATTGTCTGCGAAGCGGACAGCCGATCTTATGCACCCCTGGCACGTGCAGGCCTCGGCGAGCCTCAAACCACGCACCAGTCCAGCTTCTAGCTTTGGTACCCCCATTGCCGCTTTGGTGTCCAGGAGCAGCCGCCAATAATGCGAAATAATGACACGTTGTTTCAATTTGTAGAAAACATCATTGAATAAATGTAATTGCTTCCAGCCGCCACCTCATGACGGTAAGTTCAGCACTAGTTTCGCGACTCCTGCTGGCACGCCTAGGGACAAACGCATACAACACGCGTTAACAAACTTCTCCGTAGTGCCCAGGCATAGTCATATATTCAAGGAGCAAAAGTCCAAACACTTCCTCGCGCAAACTCTCTTACCCGCGCATGCGCGCGAACGTCCAGCGTCTGCACAAGTGCCACACCCCGCTGTACCTACAAGCACTTGTAAATACGCGCCCCGGACCTTCGAGTACGGACTCTCGTGTGTCAGCAGAGTATAGGAACAACTCACTGTTCCGGGAGGTCATTGCTGCCAGATAATTCGCGGAAAGGGCTACACACATTTGTATGGTTCGATTGTGGTGCCTTTATCCTTGACAGTGCGGCGTATAAATGGGTGGAGACTTCGAACGAGTAGACCGCAAGGACGGATATTTAGCAGGTGATGATGACGTGATTCGCGTTGTTCACTCGCTGATTGCGCACTTGTCGAACACCCGCGCGAGTCTACCCCCAGCTTGCTTGGTGTTCGAAAGAGATTTACCAAGCTACTATAATCGAAAGCCTGTGGTGAGACTAATGGTAAAGGAGCTCGGCGGTGCAGGGATGATAATTCTGGCACAATATTACGCAAACTGTTTCCCTTCTGTTTTCCGCACTTCGTAGTAAAAGAGGGTTTGCAGTTGCACAAGTAAGGGCGTAGTGTTCCAGTAGCATGGTGTACTCCGAAGACGCGAGCTAAAGCGCCTAAGTAGAAGCCACAAGGTATAGACTTTAATGAATGCCCTGATTCCCAGTGCTTCTTGGCGAGGCTTCATGCCTCACTATAATGGGAAAGATTTTGCTGAACTATTGCATCGCTTATGCTCCGGTGGCCGCTGAGGTGAAATCGATGCTTTCTCGCTTACCTGGCTGAGACACTTTAGCAGCAGCGCCGACGCCTTGTCTTGCGCCCTCAGCGGGTGCTTTGGGATGTGGCGTAAGAGGTGACGCTTGATGACCTGGGCGTCGAATAACCTCTGGTACTTTGCCAGCGGCGACCTGTATCCTTGAGAATGATACCGGTCCCAGCTGCTACACACGTGCCTGCACCAACGGATGGCAAGCGCCAGGCAATATTCTGTTTAAGCGAAATATTTTTCAGAAACGCCAGTAAGTGGGTGACCAGTAAGTCGACGATGCGCGATTCCGATGACCTAATAGAAGATACGAATGTGCATTTACATTTAATTTTGCGGCTGGCGGCATGGTCTGGTACGCATTGCACATATCTCCTCGTAATTACGCGTCCGAACGTTCCGTCGACCGACACCAATTACGAGGCGCCTGTGCATTCCTCGGGAGGCGTTAGCTTCTTGATCATTAGAACGCACACCATAACCACCACCTCGATTTGATATGCGCTTTGTGTTAGCCTCATGACTCAATGAACGGCACATTCAGGGCTGCTGGTGTACATGATTCGTTCCGAAACACTGAATCAGAGAATCACTTTGCAGGCGCTGTCGCAGGGGAAACGGACCTGGTGGAAGAAAAGAGAAAGTGATGGCACGATGGACCGCAGAAACCGGCAACATTTACAACAGACTCTGGAAGGTCTTGTCCAAATCAGTTTTCCCGATTCTCCATAGGATGATGGAACCTACGTCGAAAGGCCACAAGAGTTGCTGTTTTCGGATTTATTAGGAAGGCTGTTAGACAAGGTTGGAAAAGAGGTTCTATCCGAGGTCGTTCGTTTATCAAGCTTTGATACAGGTACTGCAAAATTTAAAGAAATATTACTGTGACTTTTCACTTCGTGAACGCTGATTCGCGCAAGCGTATGGGTGCCATTGCTGTATAAATTGAATAGAAGTTGTATGGAGTGTGCATGCACATTTCTGCCGTCGTCTGCACCGCGATGTTCCGCATAAAGTGCAAGGGCGACAACATCGTCCCCACGTGCCGTATTCTGTTTGCACTGATCAAAGCGTGCGACGGTGAGCTGACGATGGCGGCTCCATCTGGTGCGCGAGGGAGGAAAGCGGGAAGGAAGCTCGCCGGGGACGGGTGGATGGGGGGGGGGGGGGGGTTGTGCTGCAACGCGCCGAGCATTGAAACGGACTTCAGGCTGTCGAGGAATTTCTATGCTACTGCGTCTTTCCTGATGCACCCACATTATCGCATGCAGCCTTGCACGCTCCTCGGGAGTAGTCTCCGGGGCATGCGAAGCCCGCGCCTTTCGTAGCGCTCGTGACAACTAGTGCGCGGCACTTATATGACGATTTCAAGGTCGGTTGACTCGTGGTTGGCCAGCCGCCGCTTGCGTTACTGCTGCTTCATTCTAACTCGGCGCTGGGTCACTCGATCTCGCGACAAAACCTAGCGCCCCTCCGCCTACCCTCCTCCTCCGCGGAGCCTCGCCCGCTGTTTGCTTCCCAGTTTCGCTGAAAGTTTCCTAGACTTTCCCCGAGCATATACAGGAACACTAACGTGCTCTTTAGCTCACCTAAGCGGCCTCCTTCGTACTTCCTCCAGCGCGCGATTCTCTTCTCCACCTCCAGGCACCTTCCTCCTCCACCGCTCGCTTCCTTCGCGGCTTCAGACATCGCATCGCCGATTTCATTAGACACTTATAGCGCAGCGGCAAGCGGGCCCAGCGTGCCACCGTAGACGCCCGTGCGCATGTGCCACCGCGCATGCGCACTTTCTATTTCCGAGCCATGTACGCTATGCTTGAGCGTAAAAAGTAGAGGCCTTTCCATGTAATGTGCGAAGCAGATCAATGATGATAGCACGGACAGAAAAACAATAACGGAGATGTCATGAAAACGTCGATGGTGGCACGCAACTGATGACGACGGCGGTAGGGATTCGACGACACGATGACGATGATAATGACGATGGCAGAGACAACATACCGACGCCCCTTACTTTACTCACTACTGCACACTTTTCGCAGTAAAGTAGTTCGACAAAGGAAAATTTACGACAGCTTTCTTTTTCTTCTTTTGGGAACACATACAAGTACGAAGATTATTCGACATTTTGGAACATTGTCCTAGCCTTGGAAGCGTATATAGAGCTTCCAATTCATTCCAATTGCATTCCACGTGTGTCATGCAATTATCAGACGTCAAATGTGCGGCATGTCTGGCGAGACAATTACCGACGTTCAAAGTCTGTGTCTTTGCAAAACGATCCTCTCACAACGGCTGGTTTGTGTAAGTAGGGCGAAAAAATAAACGTGGTACTGAAGCTTTCTTACGTGCCGCTACGGTCGGAATGCAGTGGCCGTAGTCGGTAGTCGAAGCCACGACCTTGCTAAAGCTTAAACTTCCGGCCGCGATCGGCTCCCATAAACATTGCCACTTCTCCATTGCTTTACCCTTATACGAGATGTAACCTTGACGTGCGGCCACCTACGTTCCTTTCAGATACGTTTCGCAAACTTCGAGTATAAACACCGCAGGCAACTCCAGGAAAAACAGCGTTTGCTTGCTGCTGCCAAGGCTATCGCGTTAAGCAGCCATGCTAGCGCGCTCACCGGTAGAAGTCGTCGCAGGGGTGCACGCTGTGGTCGCGCGAGCGTTGCAGGTCTTCGTCCAGCGTGAAGTGGTCCCGCCGCCACGGATCGAGCCGCGTCAGGAGCAGCGCCGGCGTGGCTAGCAGCGTGGCTGTCGTGAAGAGGACGGCGAGCAGCACGAAGCAAGAGTAGCGCGGACAGGACGATACACCTGACGTGTCCTTGACAGGAGCGCAGCGTTGGATCGCGGGCGGCTTTGGAACCGGGGCAGGACGGGGCCGAGGACACGGAGGCAGCTGCAGGGGGCTCTGGCCGCGTCGCATGCTGAGGCTGCGATTGCTCGAGTTGGTTGCTGTGCCTGTGCTGCCACGAGCGTAGATTCACGCGCGGCCTGAGGGCTGGAATCGCAGAGTCAGAAATCCGCAGTGGTGATGATGTTGATGGACCTCAGTCGTAGCCCGCACCCACTAAGGGGGCAGGCCAAGAACCATGCGACAGAAGGTAGCTAAAGGAAATTCTTATTTAAATCGATGAACGTAAAAAAAGGGATGTTGCAATAACTAGACATGTATACGAGTGAGCAGTCCGACTAAGTGGAAGGTGAATGTTAGAAGATGATACAATCAAGGAGAAAATTAAAGTTACGGATAGATTTTGAGAAAACAATTAAAGTGAAATGAATGCGGATCTGAGATGTGAAATGAAGATACAATGATTAGCAGGGTAATTTTTTTGTTTAGGTTGAATAATCAAATACAGCGGAACAAACGTCTCTGTGACTATAGCTATAGTGTCGAGACCCCAAAGGATAATAATACTGGTGCAGCTACTCCTAATGCAATTTTGCAGAGTGGAGCTTGGAGTATTATCTTTATTTAGTATGAATATCGTGTGCACGATAAAAATTAGTGCTTTATTGATTCAATATCCTTACAATTGTGGCAGAGAGGGGACGTCGTCAGACGAGCCTGCTACAGCAGCTCTTCTTCTTCTTCCCCCTCAAATAAGGCACATATATACCACGATTAAAAAGTGTCCAGTGCGTTCATAACTTTTATATATTATGCGTGTTTCAGTCGGTCAGTCAGTCGGACAAGAACTTTATTGAAATCCTGAGGAGTTTCAAGCCGTTGGAGATCTCACGCGGGGAAATACTCCGACCGAAACACTAGGCGACGCCCAAGTCGAGACGGGAACGTGGTGACGCTCCGCCAGTTCTTGGCCCCTCTGGACGGCCTTGAGTTGGAGTTTGAGGTCCGAGCTTTTGAGCGCTTCTTCCCATTCGGGCTCACTCGAGAGAGGGCCCTTGGGAAACGCGGTACATTGCCATAGCATGTGCGACAGTGAGCAGTAAAGTTCTGGGCAGCCTAGGCAATCTGCCGGGATATCTGAGTTGTAGTGGCTTAGTAGGCCTCGTGACGAATACGAGTCCGTTTGTAGCATTCGAAGCGCGTCCGCCCGTGCGCGTTCGAGTTTGGCGTGCGGAAACGGGAATTTGGTTCGGCCTTTTCAATAGTGTGTGGTAACTTCTTGGTTGTTAGTAGCGGTAAATTAATTGAATGTCCAGCCCCTCAGAGGCCGTGGGACCGTCGCGGCGGCCAAGTTCGCGCGCACGGTCATGGGCTGTTTCATTGAGGTTAGCTTTTCGCGGGTGAACCTTTCCTCATGTGAGCGGGAACCAGGAGAGGCAACGTTTGCACGCTTTTGAGCTCGCTAGATGTGTACGCGCTAGTTCTTTAGACACGTTGCCGCATTCGTAGGCCCGAATTGCGGCACGCGAGTCCGTGAAGACATGAGTAAATGTGGGGTCTGCCATGGCGATGGCTACGGCGATTTGTTCTGCTTGAGCGCTGGTGCTCGTTTTAACCGATGCGGATGATGATCGCGTTCTGTTGCCGTCCACAACTCCTATTGCGAAAGTGGATGTGTTGCCGTACTGGGCCGCGTCCACAAATGTGGTGGCTTCACGATCCGCGTCGATGCAGTCGAGAATCGCGCGGGCGCGGGCCCGGCGCCTACCCACGTTATGATGTGGGGGGACGTTTATGGGAAGCGGTGAGACTTTGTAGTTGTCTCTAATTTGGCTCGGTAGTGTAACCGCGTGTTCCAGATAGGGAGAAGGGGAGACATTGGCTTCGTTTAGGATTAACCTACCGGCTTTGGACGAGGATGGCGGTATTTGCGTCATAGTCTGGGCCTCGATCACTTCGTAGATGCTGTTGTGCATGCCAAGCTGATCAATCTTTGCTGAACCTGGTCTTTGTGGAATGCCCAAGACCTGTTTGATGCACTTGCGCATGAGTGTGTTTAGTTTCGTCTTTTCTATTTTCATCCAGTTGTAGGCGGAGGCGACGTAATTGATGTGACTCATAAGGCAGACCTCGTATACGCGCAGAAGGTTATCTTCGCAGAGACCCTTCCTGCACCCCGAGACTCTGTGGATGAGTCTGATCATGTTTTCGGTTTTGGCGGTTAAGTGTTTTATCGTGTGCCCGTGGCATCCGATGGCTTCGATTAGGAGCCGAAGAATGCGCACCCCGAGACTCTGTGGATGAGTCTGATCATGTTTTCGGTTTTGGAGGTTAAGTGTTTGATCGTGTGCCCGTGGCATCCGATGGCTTCGATTAGGAGCCGAAGAATGCGGATGTGGTTTACTCGCAGCATCTGTTGTTCGTCTCTTGTGTGTAGAACGATCGGAAGTTCGTCTAGAGGAGTTAGCGGACTCCTTGGCAAGACTTGCGAAATAGTAGGAGTTCCGATTTCTTGGAGGATAGTTTCATTCCTGTGTCTAGTAGGTACTCTTCCGTGGGATCTAGGGCAGACTGTAATGCCCCTTCCTTGTCTGCCAGAGAGCCTCCCGGGCTCCAGATGGTAATGTCATGTGCTTATAGAGCGCAGTTTACGTTTGGGGTGTTTCATAGTTTGTCTGCGAGTCCTTTCATCGCTATAATTAATAGTAACGGAGAGATGACTGTGCCTTGCGGTTTTCCGACGGAGGCCAGCGTGTAGGCGTCCGACTTAAGTTGCGAGACTAGCAGTCATGCTTCTCTGTCTTTTAGGAAGGAGTGTACGTATTCCTGAAATCTCTGGCCGAGGCCGAGGCCTGCCACAGACTCCAGTGCGAAGCGGTGCGAGAAGGTGTCGAATGCTTTCTTGAGATCTAGGACGAGGATGCCTCGAACGTCTTTTGTATCTGTCTCTTTAGGAGTAACATGACATCTTGGGTGGATAGGTGGGGTCGAAACCCTACCTTGTTGTGTGGGAGGAGTTCATGTTCCTCAAGGTAACGCGACACTCAGTTTTGAATTAAGTGCTCGGCTACTTTACCCACGCATGAAGCAAGCTAGATTGGGCGTGAATCATCGAGGTTAAGTGGTTTGCCGTGTTTTAGGATGAGGACCACCGTGGCAGTGCGCCATTGCGTTGGTACCTCTCGTGTTTCCCACACGTGGTTGATGTCTTTCGTGAGTAATGTAATGACTTGGCCGTCTAAGTTACGCAAGAGTCGGTTGGTTACCCCGTCGGGTCCTGAAGCCGACGTGTTATTTAGGTTGTGTAGCGCCTCTCGGACTCCTGCTTCTGTGAAGGCAGCGTCTAGTTTGGGAGTGGTTTCGCACTTTATGCTCGCGTAATCGCTGGGGTGAGCGTCGCCTAGCGGAAGGTATCGTTTGGCAATTTCTTCCAGGAAGGACTCTTCCGTTCCCCCTTTCTCTTTATGTTAGTGTAGAAGTCGGTCTAGCGCGTGGCTTTGATTATCCTTCGTTTGGTTGTCGTCTAACATGCGTTTGAGGAGGCTCCACTTTCCTCCTGTCCGTATGCGGCCGTCGACTGCAGAACAGAGTTCATGCCATTGAAGTCTTGTGAGCTCCGTACAGTACTGGTCTGTCTCGGTTGAGAATCGCTATGCGTTTGCGAAGGTGTCTGTTGAGTCATTGCTTTCTTCATCGTTTGAGTATCGAAGCCTTGGCCTAGAGTAATTGGGCGAGGTGAGGGTCAACCCTTGGGACCTCCAGTTCTGCTTGTATGCTTTCCGTGGCTCTGGTTACGTCTCCCTTTATCGCAGAGAGGAGTTCCGTGAAGGAGTCATACGCGTTCGTATCTTCCTTCCGTAACTTACGGAAGGTATCCCAGTCTGTGAGGTTAAAAGAAAGAGGCCGCCGTGTTTGAGATTTCTCTGCGTATGGCGAAGAGATCGCTGCCAAGGTTCTCTTGCGTGTTCGTCCATGTGTAGTTTACAAAATTTCAGAGTAACGTGAGGTCCGGCGCAGTATCGCGCCGCGTCGACATAACCAATCTGGTGGGGAAACTGTAGTCCGTCACCAGTGTGAGGGACAGGTCGTGTACTGCACGCGAGGGGTTGTTGATAATGAGCGGTGAGTTTCGTGCCAATGATGTGACTTTAGTATGGATCACGTGGATGGATGGGTTGTAGTGCGCGGGGGAGCTGTTTTGTACAAAAACACTTTGCTTTAAGGGTCGGGTAGGTCCGAGCTCGATTAGGATCGCCTCATGCGACTGTTTTTCGGTAGGGCGTCGTGAACGATGTGCGCGAATTTTATACTAACGAGCGTGGCAATGCCTCTCCTGGCGTCCCCTCCTCTTTGGAAGACGGTGCAGTGCCCTCAGAGCGTAAGGGTTTTGCATAGTGTTTCCGTAATAGCATTACGTGCGGCTTTTTGGATTGAATTTTCAGGTACTGTTGCAGCGAGGATTTGCGTTTCGCGTAGCTAGCGCGATTCCACTGCCAGATTTCTGGAGTATCCCGTGTCGTGTTAGCCATTATGGTTTTGCGTGGAACTTAGTGGATGACTAGCTTTGTTTTCAATGTTTATGGCGACTTTGTTTTCGACAACATTTACATGATTCCCTAGGGTACGAATACTTTCTAGGTTCTCTCTCGTAAGTATTGTTTTGGAGCCTGTAACCCTGTATTGTTTTGGCACATTAAAATGAGAAGTTAGCAGTTTCAGCCAAAATCTGAATGAAGTACTGAAAACAATAGCAACGTTTAGCGAGGCGCTTGAATTGTTTGTCTGTATCCGCAGATACCACGCATTTCACGACGCTGGCATGACGAGGAGTGCGACCAGTAGAGTCGCAGGTGTTGCAACCCGTGGGTGCACGAGATTAGAGAAGCGGAAATCCTTGAGCGTTACTAAATGCTTTGTGAAGGATTGCATAACGTTAGTTTACATTTATTTCGAATTCCGCTTCGACCAGTGACAGAGCAGTTGAACAGGAATGCAAGTGCGCCTACAGTGCGCGCGCGCACAACGATCTTACTGCAGCCGCGGAAAGCAGAATGCGGCCGTGACTCACTTTTAAAATGGGGCGACTCCGCGTTGCCTTGAGAGTGCGTCCATTTTGATTCGTCGTTATTATTTCTTTTTCAACCAAACGCACTACACATTCTTTGGAGACTCGGGCTCTAAGTCTTCGCTCAAATGCCGAGCAAGCACCGTTGAGCGGGAACGGTGCGGTGGATGGATGGATGGATGGATGGATGGATGGATGGATGGATGGATGGATGGATGGATGGATGGATGGATGGATGGATGGATGGATGGATGGATGGATGGATGGATGGATGGATGGATGGATGGATGGATGGATGGATGGATGGATGGATGGATGGATGGATGGATGGATGGATGGATGGATGGATGGATGGATGGATGGATGGATGGATGGATGGATGGATGGATGGATGGATGGATGGATGGATGGATGGATGGATGGATGGATGGATGGATGGATGGATGGATGGATGGATGGATGGATGGATGGATGGATGGATGGATGGATGGATGGATGGATGGATGGATGGATGGATGGATGGATGGATGGATGGATGGATGGATGGATGGATGGATGGATGGATGGATGGATGGATGGATGGATGGATGGATGGATGGATGGATGGATGGATGGATGGATGGATGGATGGATGGATGGATGGATGGATGGATGGATGGATGGATGGATGGATGGATGGATGGATGGATGGATGGATGGATGGATGGATGGATGGATGGATGGATGGATGGATGGATGGATGGATGGATGGATGGATGGATGGATGGATGGATGGATGGATGGATGGATGGATGGATGGATGGATGGATGGATGGATGGATGGATGGATGGATGGATGGATGGATGGATGGATGGATGGATGGATGGATGGATGGATGGATGGATGGATGGATGGATGGATGGATGGATGGATGGATGGATGGATGGATGGATGGATGGATGGATGGATGGATGGATGGATGGATGGATGGATGGATGGATGGATGGATGGATGGATGGATGGATGGATGGATGGATGGATGGATGGATGGATGGATGGATGGATGGATGGATGGATGGATGGATGGATGGATGGATGGATGGATGGATGGATGGATGGATGGATGGATGGATGGATGGATGGATGGATGGATGGATGGATGGATGGATGGATGGATGGATGGATGGATGGATGGATGGATGGATGGATGGATGGATGGATGGATGGATGGATGGATGGATGGATGGATGGATGGATGGATGGATGGATGGATGGATGGATGGATGGATGGATGGATGGATGGATGGATGGATGGATGGATGGATGGATGGATGGATGGATGGATGGATGGATGGATGGATGGATGGATGGATGGATGGATGGATGGATGGATGGATGGATGGATGGATGGATGGATGGATGGATGGATGGATGGATGGATGGATGGATGGATGGATGGATGGATGGATGGATGGATGGATGGATGGATGGATGGATGGATGGATGGATGGATGGATGGATGGATGGATGGATGGATGGATGGATGGATGGATGGATGGATGGATGGATGGATGGATGGATGGATGGATGGATGGATGGATGGATGGATGGATGGATGGATGGATGGATGGATGGATGGATGGATGGATGGATGGATGGATGGATGGATGGATGGATGGATGGATGGATGGATGGATGGATGGATGGATGGATGGATGGATGGATGGATGGATGGATGGATGGATGGATGGATGGATGGATGGATGGATGGATGGATGGATGGATGGATGGATGGATGGATGGATGGATGGATGGATGGATGGATGGATGGATGGATGGATGGATGGATGGATGGATGGATGGATGGATGGATGGATGGATGGATGGATGGATGGATGGATGGATGGATGGATGGATGGATGGATGGATGGATGGATGGATGGATGGATGGATGGATGGATGGATGGATGGATGGATGGATGGATGGATGGATGGATGGATGGATGGATGGATGGATGGATGGATGGATGGATGGATGGATGGATGGATGGATGGATGGATGGATGGATGGATGGATGGATGGATGGATGGATGGATGGATGGATGGATGGATGGATGGATGGATGGATGGATGGATGGATGGATGGATGGATGGATGGATGGATGGATGGATGGATGGATGGATGGATGGATGGATGGATGGATGGATGGATGGATGGATGGATGGATGGATGGATGGATGGATGGATGGATGGATGGATGGATGGATGGATGGATGGATGGATGGATGGATGGATGGATGGATGGATGGATGGATGGATGGATGGATGGATGGATGGATGGATGGATGGATGGATGGATGGATGGATGGATGGATGGATGGATGGATGGATGGATGGATGGATGGATGGATGGATGGATGGATGGATGGATGGATGGATGGATGGATGGATGGATGGATGGATGGATGGATGGATGGATGGATCCAAAGTTTCTAAACCCCTATTGTGAACCTTGTTTTACTACGCCTCCGTTGTTGGTCGTTTCCCTACTTCCACTAATCTTCCAATCGCCTCTTACTCATCTCTGTTGCGGACTTGTTTACTTTCCCCCTGCTCTCGCTGAACCCAAGGGCTTCAAGGAGACCCGTGATTCCTAAATAGACCGCTGGGCAGATGTCTTCACATTTTAATTAAACCTACTCCATCGTTTCCCTAGCTTCACCGCTGCAAGCCCATGATTCATCTTCCTTCTTGTATCTCGCTTAATAGATGCATGTTGTAATGCATCCTGATTTTGCTTCAAAAAGTTATGAGCTTCCTTTTGAGTTATCGTAAATTGTTTCTTTCCTGATTTCGTTTTTTTCTTAAGTGGTTATCTTGGCTGGTTTGTGTTCCTTTGCCGCCACCCATGAGATCATATCAGTCTCTCTGACTTTCTGTTGGACGTTTTTTGTTGCTGTGTTGCTCACCATACAGGCCGCATATTTTCTGGTAAGCTTCCTAGTTCTTTTCCTCCACATGGAATCAATGTTATTCCTTTACAAATACCTGAAAACTCTTGCAGCGCATTTACTTTCTTCCGTATTCCTCAGTCCTTCTTCATAATTAATTTTACTGTGAGCTTCCCTGAGTTCAGAACTTGCCCAGCCCATGTCACCCTGTACAGCATCATTCGTAGTCTTTCCGTGAGCGCTCAATGCGAGGCGACCCACTGACCTTTGGTTCACATCGAGTCCTGATTGCACCCCATATTTAAAGCACACAACCGCATTTTCAAAAGTAAGTTCTTGAACCATTACACTTTTCCACATAACTCGAAGCACTTCGTACCTATTGTATCCCCATAGCGCTCTGTGTTTGTTATGGCCGCATTTCACTTCCGCTTTATTGCTACTACTTTCATATATCCATATACTAAGGTATCTATGTTATATTATGCGAGGTATTTCCTGGCCCTGTATTGCCCCTGTACGTTCGCGGTTTTAATTGAATACCGTAGCACTTGCTTTTTTAATGTTAAATTTCAGACCTAACTATTCGCCTTCGTGTCCACAGATATTAGCCAGACGTTGCATATCACTTTGTTTGTTAGCTGGCAACATAATGTTGTCCGCATAAAACAAAACATGAAGCTGCTGCTCTACTACTACACCCGTGTGCTTGTATGAGAGATTAAACCCACCATTACTACCTTCTTGCGCCCTCTCCATCCTCACCATGTACACCATAAACAGCAGTGGGGAAAAAGGGCCCCTGCCTCGGTCCCTTGTAAATATCATCATTCTCCTCGTTTCTCAACCCTTATCATTCAACGCAACTGGCATTTTCTAGGTAACTCTTTCTTAAAAATTGTAGACAAGCTTCGCCTAAGACTTCCCTTTCCAGAATATCCACACAAAATGTTTGGGTCTACTTTGTTATGCGCTCCTGTAATGTCTTAAAATGCCACATATAACAGACTCATTACTACTCTTGATATTTCAATTCACTGAGTAAGGGCAAATAAGTTATCATGCAAAGGCCTACCTATTCTGAAGCTATGCTGAAGTTCACCTAAAATACCATTATTCTCTGCCCATGCTTGCAACTTTAACTTAATTGCCTGCATTGCTAAGCTGTATATTACCGATTTAAGGTCAACGGTCTATACGAGCGAATTCTATCTTTCACTCCTTGCCTTCATTTATTAAATTCTATCTACTTTCGAACAAGCTGTCTCAAATTCATCTATCCTTTAGGCTTTCTTCTACTGTTTTTAACAGAGTTTCCTTACTTTTTGGTACTAGCTCATGAATCAGCCTCGTGGGAACCTCGTCTATTCCTGTGGCTGTGCGCTTAGGAATCTTGTCTTCAGCTTTCTTCCTGTTGAAATTTGTCAGCGCAGCTCCTTTCCCATCTGATTCTTTTTCACGGCCTTTATTGCTCACTTACAACCTCTTCATTGCCTTCGGAAAATTCAGCAGTTTTTTTTTTTCGGATGTAATTTAATGCCACGTCCCCTTCCAATTTTCATCTTCGTAGAGGATATGTTGTGTTGTTCCGGACTTCCAGCCTAACAATTTTGTGTGGTTCCAATATAATTTATGTGCTGTCTATTTTGCTCAAGTGTTTCTGACAACCAACGTTCACTTTCACCTTTTACGTTGGCGGGCGCCAGTATTTAAACCATATATTTTTTTCTCCCGGTATATTTTTCATTTTCTGGCTACTTCAACCGGCGGGAACTGCGCATTTTTTTGCCCACCTGTGCTCTTGGGATGCTTTGTGTCGATTGGCGATCGCTTTTCGTACCTTCCTGTTCCACCAGCTTTTCGGTTTATTTTTTCCTTTTTATAGAACATGCTGGTTCTGTTTCTGTGTTTCTGTAGATATTACACGTACAAGCTGACTATATTCCCACTCTTTACATAGCCATTTGCCAAGTTCTTCCTCGATTCTTGTGACAATCTTTGTTATATGTTCAGTGTTCAAATTTGGACTGGCCATATTCAGTTCCTTGCTCTCTTTCCCAACAACATATCCCATTATCAAAATGATCTCTTTTTGGTCACTCCCAATGCTTCTATACCTATCCTGGTCAATGACCCTTTCTCTCAGCTTATCACGAATTCCTTTTCTCATCAGACAATAATCAATGATCAATAACATGTTTCTCAATTCCCACGTCATCAGCTCTTCACACTTAGGCCCTGTATTCACGATAACGCGGCTATGTTGCTCACAAAGATCTAGCATTGACTTCCCGTTGTTATAAATATAGTCATCTAGATCCTGTATGTGGCCATTCATGTCACCTAGTAGGGTAATTTAGGCATTATTCCCTAAACCCCTAATATCAGCAATTAGGCATTCGACTAACTCTTGATTCCTGTCTGTACAATTATTTCCGGTCCGCAAATACGTTGCGCCAAGCCAAGTTTTCTTTCCAGTCATTGTATCTGATAACCAAAGACGCACTTCAAATTTTTAATTTACCCTTTTCTAGATTGTTATACGTGTCCCATCTCCCGGGCGGGAACGGTAGCTCAGCCCTTCTCCGCTTCATGACGACAAACGTGGAGCCATGGTCAGAGGCGTGTCACAAATGGCCTAGGTCGTAAGCTCCTGCAGTCGTTTTACATTGCAAATACGGTATATTTGTCACCGTAGTTATACTGAAGACCATCTTGACAGTGACGTCCTCGGCAGTTACAAATTTCTGAACGCCGAAGAGGTCTGTGCCTTGCGAAGGTGACGTACTTACCTGGTGCATCAGCAGTTTGTCTCCCGGTTTGAAATGCAATAATACAGAGCTCTTAATGCTGTTCAGTTCACTAGACGTCAAACTTGAGTATACGAGAAGGAGAACAAATTTTGCGCTATCAAAATAGCCCTTCATCAGTTCTTATAAAGGGAGAGACGCGAAATTTATTTTACGAAACAGTATATATAGGTGCTGTATGCAAACCTATTTAACGCATACAGTATTATTACACAAATAAATGCGAAAAGGAAATGATTTCGATTGAGGGCATGTAATATAGAACCGAATATTTATTGATATCCGCAAAACCAGAACTTCTGCTTAATTTTATTTTTCTGCCGTATCGCTGCTGTTAAAACGAGACACACACGTCTGGCACATAAATCTACAATCCTTTCTTACAGTACAACTTACCTTTTTATTGCCATAGCAGCTATGTTGAAACTCCAGCCGCATTTCTACAGTCGGCATCTATGTCGCCCGGACGTTCTGTATAAAGTCCAAGCGCGGCAACACCGTTGCCACGTGGCCTTTGCTGTATGTCTGAGAGAAAGCATACGAGGGGGGCCGAGGCCCATGGCTCAATCTGGCGCGCGTGAAGGAGGAAGGCGGAGAGCAAGCACGCCGTCTTCCGTCAAGCACGCGAATAGTCGTAGAAACATGGGCGGGAGGGAGCGGTGGCGTTTTACTCCAGCCGCAACAGCGTATTTCACGACGGGGCGTAAGAGCAATTGACCATCGCAGCTCAATCTCGCGCCGAGAAGGGTTGAGAGCAGGGAGGCAGCGCAGGAGGCAGGCAACAACAAATGCGTACTTCTCGCGACCGCGGGCGGCCGTGCGCGATAGAGCGCACGAAGGTCACTTCGCTCGCTGGTGCTGCCGCACTTGCTCACACCAGCTTTTTGACAGCGAGTGTTCCCTCTCATCGAATGTGATGTGTTCATGTTTGCTTGTGCGCGCCGAGACTTGGCTTGTTAATTCAGTTAGTAATTTAGTTAGCAAGTGAATACTTCTAAGTTTATACGGGCGATAAAACGAGATTGTATGTACCAGTTTCTTCCGTTCCCTCCTCAAGTCTGGGCTAATTCGAGTTCTTACCATCCTATGGTCACTGCAGCGCACCTTGCCGAGCACGTCCACATCTTGCATAATGCCAGATTTAGCGCAGAATATGAAGTCTATTTCATTTCTAGTCTCGCCATTTGGGCTCGTCCACGTCCAGTTTCGGCTAATCCGCTTGCAGAAGAAGGTATTCATTATCCGCATAATATTCTGTTCTGCAAATTCTACTAATAACTCTCCCTTGCTATTCCTAGAGTCTATGGCATATTCCCCCACTGACTTGTCTCCAGCCTGCTTCTTGCCTACCATGGCATTGAAGTCGCCCATCAGTATAGTGTATTTTGTTTTAACTGTACCCATCGCCGAGTCCACGTCTTCATAAAAGCTTTCGACTTCCTGGTCATCATGACTGAATGTAGGGGCGTAGACCTTCAATTTGTACCTCTTATTAGGTTTCACAACAAGACCGGCCACCCTCTCGTTAATGCTATAGAATTCCTGTATGTTACCAGCTTTATCCTTATTAATCAGGAATCCGACTCCTAGTTCTCGTCTCTCCGCTAAGCCCCGGTAGCGCAGTACGTGCCCGCTTTTTAGCACTGTATATACTTCTTTTGTCCTCCTAACCTCACTGACCCCTATTGTATTCCATTTACTACCCTCTAATTCCCCCCATAACACTGCTAGACTCGCCTCACTAGATAACGTTCTACCGTTAAGAGTTGCCAGGTTCAGATTGCAATGGCGGCCTGTCCGGAGCGGCTTCCAATGGATTCCGGATTACAATGGCGGGCTGTCCACTTCCCCACTTGCCTACAAATACTGATGCTTCATATGTATATACAACACGCGTTACTTTCATTCGCATCCTATTTGCTTGAAGCGTGTGAAAGGTGATTCGATGTCTCTTCAGGATTATGTTAACGGCCGGCATGCAGTCGAAGTCGGAGCCAGACGGAGCATCAAATAATATTGAAGATACCAAGCCGAACATACACACTCGGAATTTGCACAATCATCGAGCTTGTCATACGCTCAATGATATATACCCGAAGTGGTGTTTGCATATGACTAATGTGGGTGAAACATTTTCTCCGCGCGGCGAAGTGCAAGATCACGTTTTTCGGAAATGTCTGGATCTCACGGCATTTAAACCGGTGTAATTTTTGCCCCTGACTGGTATGTTTGTGGCCGAACTTACAATTCCGTGCTAAGCAAGCGATGGTTTCCGGTTAGTTTTCTTCTTTGCAGGAACACTTTTACTCTGTCTCGGAGCCGGAGAAGCTTGGTATTCACGAACGTCACTGACAGTATTCACTCCTTTCCTGAAACGTCTGGGCAAATTACGGGAACTATTGCGTCTGCGAGCGCAGCGCATGCTGCCTTTTGCGTGTGAACAGACGATATAAATGACAGCTTGAAAATGACGTATAGGTGCAAGAAACGTCACACTCTTATACACTCTCTCACTATACGTTAACCACTTTCTTCCACGTTTTAGTTGAAAGCAATTTATTAGGCACAGGCGCGTAATAACGAGCGCGTGAATAGCAGACGACGCACGCTTCGCGACAAACCCATGACCACAGCGCCATTCCTCGCTGCCATGAGGCGGAGAAGTAGTGAACTACGTCGGTTGGCACAACTACCCATCTAGCCAACGTAACGGTGGTGGCAATGACAGTGGCGCCTCAATCGAGTGTTCGCGCAAATGATATCGCAACAAAAATCCTTTCACATACTACCGTCACTTCAGAACAAAGTTAACTATAGAAACATTGACTCTTGGCACGGTTTAGCTTTCCCAAGCTTTACTAACTGCTCTTTATATGTAGTCGATGATATACTTACGCGTACTAGTTCTCTCAAATACTCGCCTCTTTTTCTTGTTAGTCATTGAAATAATTTGCAGAGAATACGTGCTACGTTTCAAACAGCATGCAACTCTTGCTTAGAGGTTTGAAAGCGTTTGAAATACAATATATAGTGATTGTATTTGGAAACCACTTTTTATGTTTTATTGTTATTTGCTTATGCTTATGTTTCTTCATAGATGTATTTGCTCTATAAGTGTTGCTCCTAAGTTTTTTTTTTTTTGCTTTACTGTAACCCCCTGTGTACAGTGCCTGGAGCGGGTTCTTAAGAAACAAAAATGAATAGCATATGCGGTCTCGGTGCCAAGACAGTAATTCTCACTACACAAGCATCATGGCTTATAAACCATGGATTTGCACTGAGAAGCGCGTGATCATTTCGTGAGGGAATTCACTGGGTGCGCAATGCAGGTACGACACGTCCTCACATGGCATTCTACTCATTGTCACGTTTTCTCAAAAAATTCATAAGGTTCACGTTAGCACTTCGCGCATCCAATGCGCAAGCGTTTTTATAACCTAAGCGCTTTGAAAAGTTAAAGAAAGCTACCAGATTTGCTCGGAGACGTAAAGCAGAAAGGTGCGTTTATCCGGCGACTACAGCACAATACCGAAAAAGTGCGCGCATTATCTACAGGCAATCATCAAGTGCAGTTCGCCTATACTTTAGGTTGCGCCAAAAAGTAAGAGGATCAGGAACAAGTTTCCGAACAAGAAACATAAGAAAACTGCTCGGGAACTAAACTTCACAGAACATTTGCGAGAAAACACGTTCAAAACAACACAATGGGGGTGAAAACGCAGCTTCGAACAAGCTTTCTGCATGTCCTCAAACGAGTTGTAGTCACTTTGACTGCACACTTATTACTGAGCTGCTGCTTGAAAAACGCTAATCAGTCTTACAGACCACTTGGGCCAAATGCGCGAAATTCTATGCATTATCTATAATCAAAGCGGCAACTTTCGAGAAATGGGGCAGCGTGGTACAGTCTTGAAGAAGCCTTGTTCCTTGTTCATAGACGCAACAGTTCGGCACTTATTTCACTACAGTGTAGCACTACAGTGAAGCACTACGTGTAGTCGAGGTTGGTTCGGACCAAGTGAAGTTGGTCACCAGTCGATGGTGAGGCTCACACTTGAAGGCTCGCCTGAACGCTGCTACTGCAGGTAGAGCCAAGTTACAGATGGCTTCCTGCGAAAAAAAAAAGAGGTGATAATGAGACAGAAAAAAAAAACTCGCAGTTTCGCTAGAATGGTGAAACATTGGCAGTGATAAGAAATATTTTACTTCAATGCTTTTTAGGCATTTAAGGACCCCGGTTTAACGTTGCGCTTAGTGAGTTTTGGCGAATCGCAGCATGCTAGGCAACCGCCGCGGTGGCTTAGCAGCTATATGGTGTTGTGCTGCTAAGCACGAGGCCGCAGGATCATGTCGCCGGCCAAGGGGGCCACATTTAGATGTGGGCGAATGCAAATATGCGCGTGTGCCGTGCATTCTGGGCACAGTAAAAATACCCTGGTAGTCAGAATTATTGAGGGATCCCCCAAATACGGCATGCCTCATAATAAAATCGTGGTTTTGGCACGTAAAACTCCAGAATTCAAAGCACGCTAGAAAACTCGTGCTTGGTAGAATGAAGAGCATCCTGGCACCTACGAAACGTCCACGGGAAACTTTTCGTGACGCTTGAATAAGGACAATATGCTGAAGTAGAAACACTGCATACATTAAATAAGTTTGGTGATTCATCGTAACTGACGGCCTAGTTCTTCTCAAGTTAAAAAAAGAGAAAGCGCGCTATATCGCAGTTGGATGTTGTGCGGCAAAGCCGCGTCTTGTTCTCGCAGGTGCTATGATCAAGGCACTCGTCCCGTTCATGTTATTTAGTTCATGGAGACGAAAGAATTGCTGCTCTATCCAAACCCTGCACCATATGTTGTCTGGGTTGTTGCGCCAAACAGTTAAAAAAGAAATCAGAAAACGTTGTTTGGTGACTGTAACGACCACATTACTGATACAAGCAGCGTATTAGAAAAAAAAATTGCTTATTGCAACATGAAAAGATACAAAATAAATTAAAGGGTCACATTTACAACCTTGTAACTGGGAAATAAAGAACGACATTACAATTTAATCAACTGCACCTAACAATAAATCTCAAGCAGATAAAATTGTTGTATTATACATTGCCGTAAAATACACCACTTTTTTATTACTCTTTTTGTTAATAACACGCTCGTAAAGAGCCTAACAATTTCATGTAAGGTGTAAATGCAGATATCAAAATTTTAGGCTTTGCATGACCTTAAAGTCGCATTTAGAAATCTACGACATCTGATTTTGCTGCGAAGTGAAAAAGTTGTATATACTTCGTGAGTGCACCTTTTTTTCGGGCTTAGCGACATGCCGAAATATCTGTAAAAGGTTGCAAGCTCTGAACGAAATGTTTCCTTGATAGCGTTAGTAGAAAAAAAAAAATTATTTTCTCATGTGCGACAAGTTTCATTGAAACCGGTTGTCTCATTAGCGCATTTATGCGATTTATGTCTATTTTTTACCTGGACAAGTAACTTTGCGCAATAAAAACTACAGAGACAAGAAAGGCGGACAAAGAGAAGCGCTACTCGCAGTTGTTTAGCGGAAAGAAAGAATTGCACGTATGTTTAACCTGTTATCACGCATGCACATACGAGCAATAATACATGGCAAACGTGCATCAAAGGCTGTTGCGCAAGAAATCAAATTCAGCATCAAGTAATGAAATACAAGGCTCACTTATGCACTAATCTCTGTTCTTAATAAGGAAGGCCTCCAGTGGAAGTCAACCAGAGGCGTTGCCACTCCTATCCAGCATGGTAGTCTCAGAAATTCGAGCGTCACAGGCAGTGGCGTAGCAACAGGGGGGGCCGGGGGGCCGTGGGCCCCGGGTGCAAGGGGCCAGTGGGTGGGGGGGGGGGGGTGTCATATACGTCTGAAGACACCCCTCTTTCCGCCGGATACACCTGGGGGGGGGGGGTGACAGAAGAACTATGGGCCCCGGGTGCCAGACCACCTAGCTACGCCACTGGTCACAGGCACACGCCGTAACATGAACCTCCATATTCCTTACCTACGTCCCTTCGAGCATGGTTCACATTATATTCAAAATGAGCCAGCTCTCCCAATTCAAGTTGTTGCTCGTATCGCTTCCTCATGGCACAAAGGTAATGCGATTACATCCACGAGAGCTGCGTTGTGGAGTCGAATCACAAGGCAGCTGCATAGCAGAATTCACTCGCACTGCGCAACCAACAGCTTCCTTGATAAGTGAATGCGTATCAGAAAGCTCGCCCCATGAAGAGCATGCCAGTGGCATCGCAAGCATCATATATCGAGGGGGACCAGATGAAAACGAAGGAAAACTACCGGCCTTTGTCAGCGCCAACCGAAAGTATTGCGCATATTTACGTTGCCGTTCACTGTCTCTTCCACCGTGGCGCGATGTGCGAGGAGCTGTTCTGGAAGGAAGGAACAGTAAAGTATGGGGCACACGATGCTCATCACAAAACCTCCATGGACGTCCTTCCTAGAATATCTACGCTATACCGACACCAAAGATCCTGAACCCTGTGCCGGACAATGCGGAAAGATGAGACCAAAACAGGAACGCGAACGTACTTGAAATCCGTCGCCGCAGCAGACACCCTTATGCCATATGGATGACAACTTCGACAAGGCTATGACAACAGGTCAGACAGCCGTGCTAATACCTGTCTCACAATTTGCGCGCAGATACCACTACCCGCCAGGAGCAACGGCGCTCGAAACTCGAGCAATCTATAACGCCGTAACGCAGCACCACGCTCCTAACGATACCCATATAGTATCTCATAACTAAGATGCCGTACGAACATCTACAAGCAATACACCACCATCACTCATAAAGACATCCTCAAGGACCAGATTACTTCAAGCTACATGATAATAGTTACTGCCAAATGGGTACCTGTACGTCAGGAACTCGATGGAAATGGCAAAGCAAACGCGCTATGCCGTGACTTCAAATGCCCGGGTCCTTCAATCCCCTGGCCAACTCCGACCAGTACTTACATAGAGTAAAAACAATGTTTGACCAATTGATATTGGTCAAACGTTTTCGGCCTACGCCCACTTTACCTGTCTGTCTTGCGACGTGACAAAACCTCAATAATTCACCACCTCAGTGTTGTGTGCACGCAATAAAAACGCATTAATACGCCGAACAAAACAAAGTTTTCCTCTGTAGCCGGAGACTGCCCCGTTCCACAAGGAATACATAAAGATAATGACTGCCTGCCAATCGCTGTGTCACTGGATGCTCGGAGCTGCCGGGGCAATGGATTTATTTGCGTAAAAGATTTATTTCCGCATAGCAATATGGAGGCCTTACGGCACGTATACGACATCGCTCTGGCCACTCTACTTTGCTGCGCATCCGTTTTCCGGTATTGTTAACCTTCCGTTGCACGTCACTGCGATTTTCGAACAGCCACCGAAGGCTGTGTAACGGGAAACGTACCAGTCGCAGACGCCGGCACCACCCTGCTCATCCAGCTATCTACCTTCACTGCGCTGGCTCGGCCCTATCAAAACCCTCTCTAGTTATGCGTGCTCCTCGCCTCTTTTCAGCCAATTATCTAAGAACATCTGCTCAATGTAGCCAATGTTATTCGCTTTGAAAGCAAAAGAAAGTTACATCCTACTAACAGGAAACGCGTTTGTTGTCCTTTTCAAACAACGCTGCACGTTACCGCCCGATACATACATTTGACGTCAGTGGAGTGGAATAAAAACAGATTGGTATAGATTCACGTTATAGGGCCCCAGACGGCAAGCAGTAGTCTTGAGGAAAGGAAAAATCGGTAAACTCATAACGGAACATCACAAACACCATTTTCATAGACTAAAAGGTACACGCATGCTCAAAATGTTCAAACCAATAACAAACGCACCATTTGTAAACGCCCAGCCACTCGACTGTCTTTCCACAGTTAACTCAGACACATCGTTTGCCCCCTTTCACACTATTAATGCTCCTGCATTAGAAAGTTGGCCGTTTCGGCCATAGAGCGAAGGATTGACAGCGATAGCAACGTAATGCGCTGCGCTTGTGCTCTAGGACGCTGCTGTAACTACACATATGGGGTTGCAAGGAGGCTCGAAGCAGCGCACGTAAAAACGACAGTTTAGTAGATGTGTCCAGGCAGCTAACAGGCGTTTTAGAACGCTAGCGCCACGAGCGCCGCCAGTGGCCTTGCAGGCGCCGAACCGCGACACTGCCATAGAGGAGACTCACGGCAAAGCGTCGGCACTACTCTGCGACCAGGGAAATGTCAAATCCGTAAAGAACACTGGTGACAGTACAGGCAGAATTGCACACCACTTTCCAATTTTGATCTCAGTATTATTTGGCAGTTTTTATTGAGTGATAATAAAAATCATATGCTGCGAATGAAATGTTTTAATACTGTTCATGACGCTCATCAATAGCTAAAATTTTGATGAATAAACGGGTGAAGACCATAAATCTTCGTAAGAGCAGTTTTCCATTTTCAATATAATGACATCTAACCAGCATATCGATTGAATTCATACGGTCCACCAAATCTACGCCGACGCCACTCGTGACTACGACGGCGAAAATTCGCCAGGAGTGTCCATATAATTGTTATCGCAACAAATTAATAAAATATGTAGGCTCAACTATAGACATCTACGTAATGCAATGCACGAATCGTTGCTGCACGAGACACCGGCTGATGAGGGAAGTGGCCATAGACGTGTGTCCTTAGTGGACGAGGGTATCGTCGGGCTTGCCCAAATAGCGGACGTGTTCTCGGACAGTAAATTTCGGCGATACTATCGCCTTCACGTGATGTAGTGCTCCACCCGCCAACCAGCCTGCACCTGAGGGCGGAGGCGACAGTATCGCCGAAAGTTACTGTGCCAGAGTACGTGCCCTGATTACACACAACGGTCGTCACCATGGCCACATCCGAAGCCATGGCTTTAAAAAAAGATAAATGAGGACACCTTAGCCATTATAAGTTCTGAATATGAAACGATTGAGATCTAGCTGAACGCCGCTGAGTGGTCCTTCGAGTTTTGCTGAGTGAGTGATGTAATATATATAGCGGTACTTGCTGCCGGAGCAAGCAAGAAGTGGCAGCCATGCGGCGCTGGCTCGGGCAAGGCCGGTCGGCTTCTTAAAAGCGAGAGCGAAAGTCACGTGGCATTGCGGGGCTGCACTCTCCCCGAACGCAACGCCTGTCGCTCTTAGTTGACAGTGCGCGTTTCCTTTCGCCCGCTCTGCGACGTCAAGGCTCGCTCGTGGCATGGCGTCGCAGCCAATCGTATACATTAGGCTCCGTTTAGTTGCTACAAACTACAGACGCAAGCTTTCTTGCTCAATGGGCTATTTGACGTTGTCGCATAAATAAAATTGTCAAGCTCATTCGCACCTCTTGCTCCAGGTAACGCAACATTGGTAAAAGGAACCCGGTTAAAGAGCAACGCTCGTAGAACAAGTCGCACGTGCGCGACGAGCTGACAGCGGACGCACTTCTCCGATTCTTCGGCGCAGTGCTCCTCGAGCCTCGGCTACTTCCCATTCGTGACTACAGATAACGGTACTTGTCGTTGACCCACCAAAAACGGCGAGATAGTGAGATACAACATAAAAAACTGACTTCACTGGGAGTAAAATGCGTCGCCTAATAATCTGGTCCTCCTTTCCGTGGACGCAGAGCTGCAGTCTAGGCGTACTGCTTAATGTACTATAATAGACCACCGAATGTCGGTCTGTGTCTGAGCCGACAGGTTATGCATACCTTTCTTTAGCACGTGAGACCAGAAGTTTAGAAGGAGCGTCAGTTTAAAGCAATAAAGAAAGGTCGACACCTTTCCAACGGCAGCCCCTCAAACCAAGCTGGGTCCCATCTGTCTGTTCCAACGACACTGGGGAGATAACGTAAAGCTACGCTTCTCAACGCACCGGCAAAATGTTGTCGCCACCGCACTCCGAAAAACACCGGACCAGGAAGTACAGCTGGTCCTCAGGGATGCCGCGGAAGGTTGGCCGTCTGTCCGCGGCCGTCGCCTCTTTTGCCACCCTTGCGAACGTCTGTGCCTCAGGCAGACGCGGGATGTTGCTGGCGAAGAGCGCTGCCAAGCTGGCAGCCCTGAGCTCCCGCCCATCGCGAGGCAAGTGGTGATCGAGAAACCCGCTTCGGTTGAGCAGCGCGTCGTAGTGCCGCAAGTCCCTGACCAGCAGTTGGAGCTGGCGGAATATCGGGTTCGCCAGGTCATGCTGCGGACATCAGAACAAGTGTGCCCCATAAGTCTCCTTTATTTTTTTGCCTATACGTACGTTCTTGTTTGTACGAGGGTAACATCCAATAGGACATTTGAAAAAGGCACTCTTTTGAGGCATAGCTCTGCGTAGACTCACAAACAGCGTTGACGTTATGCTGGAATGCTATAACCCGAAGACAGGACATAGAATGCCGGCGACGATGTCTTGTAGCGTTGCACTGTAACATCTCACAAAACATAACGCACTACGCCGTCCTATGAAAAAATGAAAGCCCAGAAACACAAGAAATCCCATGTAGTTTCAAGGAGCACATATCTGCGGTCCTCGCTTCAGGACACTGATATCAAATCTTAGGTCATCCTTCATATTCTGTTCAAAGACACACACGACGCATGATTTCGTGCATCTTATGGTCAACCTGTAAGGCGCTATGCCGTAAAGCTATTCCAAAGTTTTATCTTCCATTTCTGAAGTCAGCCATGGTTGCTCAGTGGCTATGGTGGTGGGCTGACAAGCAGAAGGTCGCGGAATCGAATACCGCCAAAATCCCGATCTCATTACGAGGCACGCCGTAGTGAAGGAATCCGAAAATTTAGGACAGCTGGGGTTCTTTAACGCGCACCTAAATCTATGTACACGGGTGTCCTGGCACTTTGGCCCCATCTAATTGTGGCCGCCGTGGCCGGGATTTCGATGGGTGTGAAACCACCTGTGTATTGAGATTGGGGTGCACGTTAAAGAACCCCAGGTGGTCTAAATTTTCAGAATACCTCACTACGGCGTGTCTCATCATCAGAGCGTTGTTTTGGCCCGTAAAACAGAATAATAATTTTTTTTTTTACTGATTGGTAAAACATTTTCCGGGCTACCCCGGTTTCGCCTGTTTATCATGCGCCGTCACGAAAACCGCGAGAACTCCCCATCTGCTATTAATTATACAGACTGATTATGCATGGTTAGACCGTAAAAGTAAAATTTATCTCTGTTTTCACACTTTTTCTTTTTTGCCCTTAGTGCTATGTTGTTGGTGAAAGTTTTCGAACTGCTGCCATTTCGCTTTTATGCCACGCGACGTCACAAAAATACGAAAACTCACCATGTCAAAGTGACATCTACGCCAAAAAAGAGGCATTATTATGCGGAATAAAAGCGAATTTTTATTCGGAATAGTTGGAGAGTGCCCTGTTCCAATAGGGATAGAAGATGTCTGCCCCTTGATCGCTGTGCACTTGCTACTCGGAGCTGCCTTGTAGAACCGATTTATTTACGTATATTAAAAACTGTTGTAATGTTGTCGAGCCCTTCCACCAGGTTTAGGACATTGCTCCGCAAACTCTTCAACCCTGAGAATCCCATGTCGCGGCCTTCTTAACCTTCCGTTGAACGCAGCCGCAATTTTCGATAAGCCAAAACAATCTAATCAAGGGGAAGCGGGAAAATCCCAGACGCCTGCACCACTCTCCTAATCTGCTTATCTAATTTCACGGCGCTAGTCCGGCCCCATAGACACCCCTTCTTCTTCTAATCGCTCCTCGCATCCTGTCAGCCAATTTAGGTAATGAAAATATGTCAAGGTAGGCGGGGCTATTCGCCTTGAAAGGAAATAGAAGTGAGCTCCTTTAAACTAGGAGGGCGTTTGATCGGGCGGTGTTAGATACGGGACCTTTTCCTGAGCCTCCTTCGAGTTCACCAGACCATATCAAATCGCGCCACACCTAAGTAAGGAACGCAGAAGCAGGTCTACCCCATTCCCGAGGCGCGGCACGTGCAAACGAGTTGGCGTCCCCCACCTCGTGCGCCGCAGGTGGAGCTATTCACTGCTTGACTCTTCCCGAAAGTGTATCGAGAGCCTGACACTGTCCCTAGTAACGTGGCTCCCGATGCACGAAGGCTGTAATGCACCGTTACGCCCAGGCAGCAATCCCCCCATCCGCCTTTGTGAAGGAAGTTGCAGACCGGGAAGGCAATACCGCAGAGAGAAGTAAGCCCTCAAACAATACGGGCGCAAGAAGCGACCCTGCGCTGGGTGTCGACACCTGAGCGCGCTCGCCGATTGGCCGAAAATGGTGTCACCTGAGCGGGCTCGTCGATTGGCCGAATGTGACGTGACTACGAGACACCGAAGGGCCTAAAAGCCAGAGACCGGGAGCAGCAAGAGAGCATTCCTTCATTCATCTCTTTCGAGCTTCTCGCCACGGGCGGCAGCGTCCGAGTTGCTGCCGGCCCGTAATGACCTTATGACTTTTAATTTCTTTGTACTCTCACTATAAATGATAAAAATAAACCTCTAGTTTTTTATCCCGACGTCCTCCTCAACCACGGCGAACTCCCGCACCCAACTCCAAGGTGCAAAAATCTGGGGGACAGCAATTGGGATTGTGCTCCAGATCCAACAACTGGTGGCAGCGGTGGGATCGTCTCCAAATACAACAACTGGTTGCAGCGGTGGGATGAACCTTCGTCGAGAGAAATCCTAAGGAACTGGTTGACAGCGGTGGAATCGTCTCCAAATACAACAGCGCTTCAAACAACGCGCCAGGTCCCCGCCCGTCGCTTCCATATGCGGTTGTGTTCATTTGCCATCGGAAGATTGAAAATAAAAAAAAACAGATTTCAATGGTTTTACGTACAAGATATGTTGCGCATATCGTGCGCAGGCAGCGCGCAAATGTTCTGTATTAGTACTGCTATTTTTCTAGTTTTCGTGTTGGCATCACCACGGCCGCCGCTCGCTTCCAACGTGCTCAGTAATAAGGCGAGGATCGGACATGGCGCGTCACACTGCTACTCTGGGTGCAATGCAATGGTAGTCCGGCTCACTGGCATTGTGCACAATACCATCAGGCGGTGCGATCACTCTGACTCTTCCGAGACGCCATCGGAACGTTCGCATACATGCTACGCCCTGTGCGGTGCCAGCGAGTACTACGTAGCTTGGTTTGGTGTGGACACATAATTCTGATTCAACGAGACGCTTTCAAAGCCACACTTTCAGGAAGACTTCAAGAACCAGCCTTCCTGCTATTCAACGAATCTTTGTGAAGACAGGCACAAAGATTGACATCTCTCATGCTCCCATAAAAGGATAAAAACGATATTTTGATAAAAGATAATTCTACAGACTTTTTTCTCTCTATCAACCTCCTGAGGCCCCAATCGAAATCAATCGCATAGATTCGGTTTAGGTCAATTGTTGTTACAAAGTTGCATACCACGAACCTGAAAATGCAATATATTTTTGTTTAATTTGCAGAGTGAAATGCTCGAAGGATCTAGTTTGAATGTTCCAGCAGGTACAGACGCGAGCACTAGAAATAAGAAAGGGAGAGGGCAATGCTGGGAGAACGCGTCGCTTTTTTCCCCCTTGTGCTAGCGCTCTATAGCTGCTGGAAATCACCCTATCATCATGCACCAACTGGCCCTCTTTAAAAAATTATGGGGTTTTACGTGCCAAAACCACTTTCTGATTATGAGGCACGCCGTAGTGGAGGACTCCGGAAATTTCGACCACCTGGGGTTCTTTAACGTGCACCTAAATCTAATAAGTACACGGGTGTTTTCGCATTTCGCCCCCATCGAAATGCGGCCGCCGTGGCCGGGATTCGATCCCCCGACCTCGTGCTCAGTAGCCCAACACCATAGCCGCTGAGCAACCACGGCGCGTAGGCCCTCTTTTGCCCACCTTGCGAACATTTGGGCCTGCGGCTGACGCGGGATGTTGCTGGTGAAGAGCGATGCCAAACTGGCAGCCTTGAGCTCTGGCCACTCGCGCGGCAAATTTGTAAGCGAGAAATCCCCTTTGCTCGACCAACGCCTCGTAGTGCCACATATTTCCCTCTACTCCAAGGAGCTATAGTCGCGGGGACAACCCCAGAATTAAAAACGCTCTCCACCCACAAAGAACGCCGCGCACCCGCTCTTTACACCTGAAAGAGAATATGGTCGACTAATTTAAATGCTACGCTAATTAGAAAATGGTAACTCGTTGTTTCAAGCTAAAATATTATCCTTCGCTGAGCAGCAACATCTCCAATAAAATGTGCCTCGACGTTCAGGTTTCATCCTGAGACCAGTGACACAAAGGCCTATCTTAACGAGAAAAAAAAAATGTTTCAAACTCGTAGACAAGTGGATGTAATTAGAAAGCGCATTTATGCAAATTCTGTGTTAGTTGGACAGTACACATGTGACCTTGTAGTTCTGAGGTTTAAACCGTTTATAGTTCGATGAAGTCGCACATTTGCCCTCGCGTTTGTTGCTACAAAAACCATTCTTATGCGCCCCTCAAAGACTCGTACGATGCCCCATGAATATCAACATCAAATATTGCAGTTAAGTTTGCAGTTCAGTTTATTTCCAACAAAATGTTGGGGGTCCTCCTGGCAAAAAAGTTGTCATAGACAACTTGAGGGGACCTGGGGTCCGTACAGACAGCAGGCAAAGTGATACATTTACAAAAGAACAGTTCGAAAGACTTTACATCACAGGGTATTTTGAAATAGTGAAAAATATCCTACAATGCAAGAAAAAAGAATCAAATACAGATATGGCAACTACGAACATACAATGAAAGTATAAAAATATGAAAAAGTAAATATGCGCTTGTGTTAAAGGGTTGTTCACTCATACAACAAAAAACGTCTTATTTGAGATTTTAATTTGTAGAGTTTCATGCTGAAATCTATTTGGGAATTCACACGCTTTATTAATGCGGGTATTTGATAAGCGAGCACAGCCCTTCCAAAATTTGTGCGTGTTCGTGGTGTTATTATACGTTCGTTACGCAGTGCATAACGAGCTGACGTTGTGTGGGCTGAATGTAACAGGTTATGTTTATGTATATGCAGCAGGAGTTTATAGTCATATACATTACTCGCTTTGAGCAAATTGTGTTTAATAAACAAAGGATTAGTTGGTAGATCTTTGGGTTCACCATGATAATTCTCAAGAATCCTCAGCACTTTCTTCTGTAATACCTCCAGTTTGTTATAATTCGTAGTCGTTGTAGTGCCCCAAACTAGTGTGCAATAGGATAAATGGGAGTAGAAGTGGGCATAACATATAGCTTTCTTTCGCTGCAGAGGAATGTGATCTGATAATTTGAATAATAAACCAACTGTTCTGCTTTGTTCTGAGGTTAGTTTGTTTAGGTGTGTATTCCACGACATACCTTCTTCAAACCACACCTAGAAATTTCTGACATTTTACGCGTGCTATGACGGTGTCCTGTAATGTCAGCGTGAGTTCACTGTCACATGTTTTGTTGGTGGGTTTGAACAAGACGCACTCAGTTTTTTTTTTAGGTTCAAAGCTAATTTATTTGCATGAAGCCAGCTATCAAGCTGCATTAGGTAGTCGTTAATCGTGTTCTGAAGGTCACTAAGTGTACGCGCAGAAAAAAATATTTTGGTATCATCTGCGTAAATTACTAACTTTGGGGAGTTAGGTATATCAAATATATCGTTTATGTAAAGTGTAAATAACAAGGGCCCTAGAATCGACCCCTGAGGTGCACCTTGTTTTACTGTAGTAGTTGGGGAAATAATATTCCCGATATTTATACACCGTTTTCTGTAGGAAAGATAATTTTTTAAATGATTTAAGGCAACGCCACGAATGCCGTAATCATGAAGTTGAGCTAATAAAATCTCATGGTTAACACAATCAAATGCTTTCATAAGATCAATGAAGAGACCAACGGTATAAATCTTATTTTCAATGTCATCCATTATTTTATCTTTAACAAGTGATAACGGTAGCTCTGTTGTTTTATTTTTCTGAAAACCGTAACGTGCCTCATTTATTACGTCGTGCTTAGTCATAAAATTGACGAGGCGCGTGTTAATACCATTCTCAAAGAGTTTGGATAGCACGGGCAGCACCGAGATTGGCCTGTAATTACATATGTCACTAGCGGCCCACACTTGTGTATTGGGCATATGCGCGCAAGCTTAAGATCGGAGGGGAAGATGCCAGTTTCCAGCATTCGATTAATTATATGCGTTAGCGGTAGAGATATAACAGACGCAACATATTTAATTGGTACAACACACAGGTCATCAATTCCTGGCGAGACGCTGTTCTCTATTTTACGCAACAAATTTTCCACCTCTTGTGGACTTGTCGGAAACAATGATATTGACGCGTGCGTCTATTCTTCTATGCAGACGACAACGAAGATAGGGACATTAACGGATTTCGTCTAGTGGGTCAGTGGGATTCGGCGAGGACGAAGAAGACGTGTCTCTGGCCTGTTCTGTATTTGAACAAGTTGTCCTACGGCTCTTGAACGTCTCCCTGTCTACAGTCCGCGTCGTACTGCGGCACTCGTGGAGGTGCGGGGTACTGACCGCGCCTGATGCTCGGGAGTCCTTCTGAGAGTCGTTCCTCTAGCCCGGACGTGTTATCACCAGTTTCAACACCCGTGCATCGCTTTAGTCGTCGACTGCTAGGCATTGCCCCGGAGTTCTCCCCTCTTGAACCACCTCTCTCTAGGAGCTCCACACATCTCGCAATGGCCGAAACCAGCCCAACGTAAGCACCCCAAAGCAGCCGGTTTTCCAGTCCACAGCAAGTAACCGTTCTGCATCCTCTGGTTCCCGATCGCTATCGCGGAGCAGTCTTCGAAGACATTGAAGACTGGCTTGACAAATATGAACGCGTCGCACAGATTAATCAGTGGACTGAGCAGCAAAAGCTCTCCCACGTCTATTTCGCCCTTGACGACAGCGGCCGTACTTGGTACGAAAACGGCGAAGCTAGCCTAACGACATGGAATGACTTTCGTCAGAAAATCACAGATACTTTTGCGAGTGCCGACCGACGCGACCGTGCCCAGCAGATGATGGAGCTACGCGTACAACAACCTAATGAGTCGGTAACAATGTTCGCCGAGGACATGGCCCGCCTCGCCTCTTTCGTAGAGCCGACCCGAACATGACTGACGAAAGAAAGTTGCGCTACCTCATGCGAGGTGTAAAAGAGCAGTTGTTCGCGGGACTTGTGCGGAATCCACCAGTCACCGTCACCGACTTTATCAAAGAGGCTACGGCTATTGAGCGGGCCCTTCATCAGAGATGCAGACAGTACGATCGACTGTCCACCAGCACCACAATCAATGCCGCCGCACTGACTGGCGAGTATCAAAACCCCTTGCGAGAATTGATCAGAGAACTCGTCAGAGAAGAAATTCAAAAAATTCTGACACCGACAGTGGATAGACCTGTAACGTCAATCGCCGAAGTGGTGCGTGACGAAATCAGGCAGGTGTTACCGGCAGCCGATCTGCAAGATCCCCAGCGTCCCATGACCTACGCAGCCGCTGTCCGATGTCCACCACCCGTTAGAACGACACCGCCGTACCACCAGCCTCCGACAGTCGCTCTTTGGTCGCCGCCGCAAGAGGGGGCTTCGAGGCGCGCACCCGTCACGCAACTACAGTCATACCACCAGCCGCCGTTCACAGCGCCTTGTCCAACGCCGCAAACCGACACTACGGGACGGCCGCAATTTCGGAGAACCGACGCATGGCGCACCGTCGATAGGCGCCCACTCTGTTTTCACTTCGGAGGCGTCGGCCACATTTCGCGTCATTGCCGGCATCGCGACACATCATTTCGACCTTTTCGTCCGTGGTCTTATGGTCGACGTGCAACTGACGACTCCATGCTACGTCGCGACGAAACTGATATTCAGGGACCTCCAATAGCGCACCCGAATGACGAATCTGCGCCGCATGTTCAGTCCAATTTCGGCCGTCGGTCGCGCTCGCCAACCCCTCCACGGCAGATGCCTTCCCCTACTGGACGTACTTTTGCTGACCTCCGAGGACGAAGGTCGCCCAGCCCACGCCGGGGAAACTGAAGGCGGCGACCTCTGGGGGTAAGGTTGCAGGCCCAGAGTAAGACAATAAAAAGCCCCCCGACACTCTCGCCGCAGAACGACGTGAAGCCGATAAACCCCGACACCGAAGAAATTGTGAGCGCCGACATTGATATTTTGGTGGATGGACAGCCGGTGACAGCGTTAGTCGACACTGGTGCCGACTTCTCTATAATGAGTCAGGAACTCGTCCTCCGTCTGAAGAAAGTAAAGACGCCATGGACGGGACCCCACATAAGGACGGCAGGCGGGCAATTACTGATGCCTATTGGAAGATGTACTGCTAGAATTAGCATCCGGGATTCTTCTTTCGTGGCCAGTTTCATCGTTCTTCCTGTGTGCTGTAAGGATTTGATTATTGGAATGGATTTCCTTAAAGAATACGGTGCCGTAATTAACATTCCGGACCGCATGGTGACATTTTATAAGAGCCCTGGTTTAGTCCATTGCTTATCGCCGCAACGCAACTCCTTTCGTCTAGCAGAAGACGACGTCGTCATCCCACCTCGAACATGCACCCTTGTTACTGTGACACACCGTTTCATTGCGAGGGAGTTGCCGACCAAATAACTACGTTGTTGCTTACTCACGGTATCTCGGTCGCACGAGGAATCGTAAATGTCACCGACGGGCGCACTAACTTGTTACTAACCAATTTTAGCACAGAGCGACGGTACCTTCCAAAGGGCACGGCTGTGGCTTATTTTGATGGTGTTGCGGATGTTCGAGGCTGCTGTTCGCTTCTGAAAGAAGCACCTACGCAAGGCGCAGCTTCTGTACTCGACGTCAGCACTGCTTTGTCGCAGCACGAAAGAGAGTGGCTTCTCACGCTATTGTCGAAGTTCAACGACTGCTTTGCGTCGACGTCCAGCGTCGGACGGACGCCTCTAACGAAGCATCGTATAATTACAGAGGATACGGCAAGACCAATTCACCAAAATCCTTATCCTGTGGCTCCCAGAGAACGTGAAGCCATACAACAGCAAGTGACGAAAATGCTGGAAGACGACGTGATTCAACCATCAACGAGTCCCTGTAGCTCTAGTTAAGAAAAAAGACGGCAGCTTGCGTTTCTGCGTGGACTACCGAAAACTAAATCAAGTGACAAAGAAAGACGTGTACCCGCTTCCCCGTATAGATGATTCACTCGACAGGCTTCGTCACGCGCGTTACTTCTCTTCAATGGACTTAAAAAGCGGATATTGGCAAATCGAGGTGGATCCGAGAGACCGTGAAACAACTGCTTTTGTGACGCCAGACGGCCTATACGAATTTAAAGTCTTGCCATTCGGCTTGTGCTCTGCCCCTGCTACATTCCAACGCCTCATGGACACTGTACGTTCGGGTCTGAAGTGGAAAACCTGCTTAGTGTACCTGGACGACGTCATCGTGTTCTCCGCAACTTTTTAAGAACACCTCCAACGGCTTGAAGCGGTTCTGCAGTCCAACCGGTCCGCCGGCCTCACCCTTAAGCCGGAGAAGTGCCACTTTGGCTTCGGGGAACTACAGTTTCTCGGTCACGTCGTCAGCCACGCAGGTGTTCGCTCAGATCCTGAGAAAATTGCGGTCGTAGCACAGTTTCCAGTACCAACCGATAAAAAGGCTGTCAGGCGCTTTCTGGGCCTCTGTGCCTATTACCGCCGGTTTATTGCGGACTTTGCTCGCATTGCGTCGCCGTTAACTCGCCTGACGAGAGACGACGTTGCTTTCGTATGGGGCGACGAAGAGCAAGGTGCATTCACTGACTTGCGGGAACGTCTCCAGACACCTCCAGTGCTTGCTCACTTTGATGAGACCGCTCCTACATTGCTCCACACTGATGCCAGCAATGTTGACTTGGGAGCTGTTCTTGTGCAGTGGCAGGAGGGCACAGAAAGAGTACTTGCCTATGCAAGCAGAACACTCTCACGCACAGAGGCCAATTACTCCGCAACTGAGAAAGAATGCCTCGCTGTAGTATGGGCTGTTATGAAATTTCGCCCATATTTGTATGGCCGCAATTTCACAGTTATCAGCGACCACCATTCACTGTGTTGGTTGACAAACCTTAAAGACCCTTCGGGACGACTGGCGCGTTGGAGCCAACGACTGCAAGAGTTTGACATGACTGTCAAGTACAAGTCGGGGAAACGACACACGGATGCTGACTGTCTGTCTCGATCGCCGATAGAGTCGTCTGCTCCACCCGAAGAAGACTCGGCATTTCTTTGTGTCCTGGACACATCCACCATCGCCCAACAACAACGGGACGACCCTGAGTTGCTTGAGCTCATCAATTACTTAGAGGGCAGATCTGCAAAACCGCCTAGAGTTTTCGCAAGCGGCCTGTTGTCGTTTTGTTTGCGGGCCAAAGTCCTTTACAAAAGAAACTTTTCTTCGACCGGGTCCCCCTATCTGCTCGTCATTCCTGCAGCTCTTCGTACGGAAGTACTTCAAGCGTGTCACAATGAGGTGACTTCTGGCCACTTAGGCTACACTAGAACGTTGGCCAGAGTGAAGCAGAGGTACTACTGGCCGAGACTTAACACCACCGTGAAACATCACGTCCGCACTTGCCTCGACTGCCAGAGGCGCAAGTCGCCTCCGTCGAAACCAGCCGGCCTCCTGCAACCCGTCCAGGTTCCTCGAAGACCATTTGACCAAATAGGAATGGATATATTGGGTCCGCTTCCTACTTCTACTGCCGGGAATCGTTTTGTTGTCGTAGCAACCGACTATCTCACACGTTACGCTGAAACAAAGGCAATCCAGAGAAGCACAGCGGAAGAGGTGGCGCGCTTTTTCATTGAGCACATTGTGTTACGGCACGGCGCACCAACCGTCGTAATAACAGACCGAGGAACCGCATTCACTGCTGCGCTTTTAGATCACGTTTTGCTGCTAAGTGGAACGGCGCATCGGAAATCAACCGCCTACCATCCACAAACAAACGGATTAACAGAACGCCGAAACAAAACAATTGAAGACATGCTCTCCATGTACGTGGATGTTGAACATAAAAATTGGGACGACATCCTACCGTATATCACCTTTGCATATAACACGGCGAAACAAGAGACGACGCGCATGACTCCATTCACCCTTGTTCATGGGCGGGATGTACAAACGATGTTGGATGCTATGCTTCCACATGACTTTGACGACACTGATACGGACGCCGTTGTGTTTACGCAACGCGCAGAAGAGGCTCGGCAACTCGCGCGCTTGCGGATCTGCCAGCAGCAAGACTACGACGCCGGGCGCTATGAACTTCACCGTCGAATAGTAATCTATGACGTCGGCGACAGAGTGTGGGTTTGGACACCCATACGAAAACGAGGCCTCTCCGAGAAGCTGTTAAGGCGATACTTCGGACCATATCGAGTATTGCGCCGACTCAGTGACGTCACGTACGAGGTCGTCCCCGATAGTCCCAATTGTACGCGGCGCCACACGCACCGTCCTGAACTTGTGCACGTTGTCCGCATGAAGCCGTATGTGAGCGAATAACTATGCGAGAGACCCTTAATTCCGCAAGTGACACTTCTGGTCTAGCATCGGGACGATGCTCTCTTAGGGGGGGGGGGGGGGGGGGGCAAATGACGCGTGCGTCTTCTTCTATGCAGACGACAATGAAGATAGGGACATTAACGGATTTCGTCTACTGGGTCAGTGGGATTCGGCGAGGACGAAGAAGACGTGTCTCTGGCCTGTTCTGTATTTGAACAAGTTGTCCTACGGCTCTTGAACGTGTCCCTGTCTACAGTCCGCGTTGTACTCCGACAATATTGAGTGTATCAAGCTTACGCGTTTCTGCACTGAATCAAGACAAGTTTCGGAACTAAGGTCCCTCTTGCTGGGAATCCGAAAATCACCGACGTTAGTGAAGTATTCATTCATATCTGTGAGTGCTTCAACATCCGTTTTGCCATGAGCAAAAGCTGCAATGTTTATGGGACGCTTCAGTTTCGAATTGTTTGACAGATTGTTGACTTCGTTCCAAAGCTTTCTAGGATCATTAAATATCCTAGCAAAAAGACATTGATAACAGCATGTCTTAGCTTTTTTCAAATCTGCATTTAATTTATTTCGGTACTTTTTGTATTTGTTGAGCAGAGCAGCGTCACGTGTCTGTACAAAGGTTTGATACATCTTATATTTGGTTTTGATCTTTTTGTACAAGCATTGACTAATCCGCGGTTTAAGAATTCTTTTTTGCCTCGGGGAGCATTGAACAAGCAGGTAGCATCTATCATAGATAGCCTTAAGCGTGTGAAATAAAAAGCGGTATGACTTGTCAAGGTCACTTTCTGCGTAAACCAGGTTCCAGTTTGTATCTTCCAGCGCATATTAAAATTTGCGTAGCAGATGTGAATTTATCGTACGATAGTTTGATTTGTCATGAGAGTGGAGCCTGTCGCAGGCGAGTGGCAAAACTGTAAAGATGGAAGGTGATCACTAATGTCGAGTGGTAAAATACCACTAGTAGAATTTTGTTTTTGGGTGTTTGTGATACTGATGTCAAGTAAGCTGGCACTGTGGTCAGTAAGACGAGTATGTTGCGTAATGACATTTGAGCAAGCAAATGAATCAAGAACAGTTTCTAACTGTTTACAAGATGCATCCCCACTGAGCATGTCAATGTTGTCATCGCCCATGATAAGAAATGGACTACGCATAAAATGAATTTTTCGCAGTAACATTTCTATAAAATGAAAAAATTCAGACTTATACCCTGCGGGAGGTCAATTCAATAATGGCTGTCACTAATCAGATATTACGACATAATTAAACATACTTATCATTTTGAATTGAACGTTAAGTAATTCTAATGCATCGTTTGTGCTAGTAGGCTCATATTACATTATTGCTAAATTACACATAGCTTCCTGCAAGAAAAAAGCATAATTCATACCAAACATGACGGCTGCGTGCCACATCAGCACGATATATTCGCTATCTCTCTCTCTCCATTTTTCTTTTTCAAGGACCGTGATTGTGTTCCAAAAGCTTGGCGCCAACTAATAGAGACTATAAATAACTTACGCCTTACTAACAATGGTACTGCCTCGGAGTAATTATGTATTTTTGCTTGTCATTAAATTTTCACCGCGTTTTTTATAACAATCTTTAGGAAGTTGTGCAATCATGTTGAAGAAAAGGGCATCGCTACGCTGCATTTCGTTACAGTAATGAAAGTACATGATCCGTTACTGCTTCTACCACCACTATGTCAAACCGGGACCCGTCAAGCAAAAATTGGCGCTGGCTTTTCGACCGCGCTTGTTTATCTCTGCCAGCGGAATCGGGATTCCTTCAGGCTGCGCTTGAACCATGGCGCTTCGATAAAGCAACATCAATGTGGTTTGCAAATATGGACGCAAACACTCTTATGCCGACCGCCTGTCTCGTGACCCCATCGACCACGCGGCTGAACGCTTTCCAGGTGGCAATAAACACACATGACTTCGTCGAACAACGAGCCGAGCCGCAACGAAGGAGCCTAGTCGATTACTTGTAAGGCAAGACAGACTTCCACCCACCGTGGTGGTGTGGCGCCAATAAGCAGGACGGCGAGAGCTCAAATATCGTCCGCGGCGGCGCCATTTCGGCTAGGGCTAAGTGCGAAAACGTCCCTGTACCGTGGTTTGTGCGCATTTTAGAGGAGCCCAGAGAGTCCAAATCATTCCAAGGTCCGCCACTATGGCGTACGTATTATTCGAATCGTGGTCTTGCCACGTAAAGAAAAAGCATAATTAAAGCTGTGCTGGCTGTGTCAGCATCACATCAACAATGGGTACGTGAAATGACCGTTCAGCAGAGGGTTGTATGGGCACTAGGGTGGACATGACGTAGCGAACTACACATGTTAAAAATTTATGAACGAATTCTGAGTGCATTACGTGCCTAAAACCACGATTTGATTATGAAGCATGCCGTAGTGGTGGACTCCGGATAAATTTTGACCACCAGGGTATCTTTAACGTGCACCGAATGTGTGGGAAACGGCCATTCCGTTTGGGCATTCGCCCCTCGTCGAAGTGCGGTCGCCGCTGCCACAGTTAGATCCCGCGACCTCGTGCTTAACAGCACAGCACCATAGCCGCTGAGTCACCACGGCGGGTTACAAATTTAGTCACGCATAGAAAGTTTGCATCCCTTACATATGTTACAGCTAGCGTGGTTGCTACGTTCTTAATGTTGCAATCGTGCTCGCTCCCTATTCTTAGTAGGCCCGCTGTAGCCAAAGGTGGTGGGCGCGACTGTGCATGCCTCTGTCTTGTTCACCGTCTCCCTTATGCCATTTTTGGATCCTAATTGTCGCACATGGAAGCGTCCCGAGAAGCCATGAAATTTCAACAAAGAATCATACACTTGTAGGCCTTACAAATTCTGATAATCAGAGAATCAGTTTCATATATTATATCTACTAAGGATGAGTAAGCTCTCTAACGCGACCATTGCCGTTCAGGTCTACAGACGTAATGCTGAGCTGTGCCGCTCTGAGCGACAATCAACGCGATACATTTTCATCCGATTGCATCATGCGTAGCCCGACTACGACGCTATCTCTGTTTGCGAAACAAACATGATCGAGTAAAGTTTCTTTTTCTGGGTTTTTCTTTCGTATGGTTGTGAAGGTATAAGCCACAGCAGTATAACTTGCTTTTGTTACATTCAGCTTTTGCTGAATGTAACCCTTCTTCTGGTAGCTGAACAATATTCCTGTCCTAACATGGGCATCTGTAAGAACACGACAAATAGAAATATTAGTCTTTTCGTTTGCTTTGTTGAGTTACCTGCTCGACAGAAGCCTTCACAAAAGTGTCGTCCGCGAGCTCCAGCAGATGTTCACGCGACAAAACCTGCAGTTCTCGTCGTTGTCTTCTCAGCGCAGGGGTTAGCCATATTTTATTCACTTTGAAAATTGTTTTCTTTGCTTAGGGAAGCGCTTATACCTTCAGTGCACAGACGTGCGTCTGAATAGCATACACTGGCCTTGTGAAAGTGTTTTCCTTAATAGACATTCTGTAGGCGGGGCATGGTGACGCTCATCGAAAATTCTTAAGCTGCCAGTTAAGGGTTAAGGCACGCGTTTGTGCTGTGCACCGGACGTGCTGCCTTCTAGAGCATTGATAGTTGCGGGCAAAAATTAGTGGTTATTGAATTTACATCATCTAGAGAGTGCCAATCCCGCATTTCAAATGGTGTTTTGTTGAAAACAACCACAACAACAACAAAGAATGGCTTGTGCAGCTGATAGGCACTTTGCCATGCAAACGCTGTTTGTTAGCTTCTCGTAATTCGAATAACGTTGCGTCTATGTAGCCGTGAATAAAATGCTATTCTGTGGCGTATCACAAGGGCAGCAGGCGCAGCACGATAATTCTACGCTTTCCGGGCAACTTACGAACTTCAGTTAACTGGCAATAATTCGGCGCATCAAAAATGTCCATCCTATTGTGACAAAGCAGTCAGTATGCCGCAAAATTTCCTTTGGCTGGCTTTCTTGGCAATCTATTCCACTACGTAATAATAATTCCTGTAGGTTAAGGAAACTCCCACTTTTTGGGCGACAGCAAAGGGCTAAAGTTTTGCATTGATTAATTTTACTTATAACAAGGCGCTTATTACGACAAAAAAAGGCCCCTCTAGAAAATCCGCAACATGCAACCAAGCCAGAATGCCGTAAAATGCCTAAATGAAATCTCTGAACATGTCCTGCGAGGTTGTCTAGCTACGGCAAAAATGTAATCCATGCGTTCCCCTCCTGCTGGTATTTAGCAGAGATGCCGCTGCGATCTTTGCCACACAGAGACGCTTCTGGACTCAAATGTTCACGATGCAATATGTTTCTGTGTTTGAAGGATTACAAACTACTTTTACAGCGAATCTATTAGTCTGTAGTCTGTCGCAATTTTTTGTGGCCTGCTCACCCTAAAAACGGTAGCTGAAAAAGGGATTTGTATTTGAGTATCCGCATAACAAAATTATGTCCTCTCATATATTGCAATTACAATCTGATGCTATGATGTATGTAGATTTTGTGTAATTCGTACTTTACGAATTTTCTGACGCATTTTACTTTGAGAAATTAGTAGTGCGATAACACGTTGCGCGGAAAGAGTCTCAGAACGCTGTCCTTTCAGGCGCCGCCGTTTTGTGTTGCTCGAGATGAGACCAAACGAATACGGTCGTTATTTGTCAGACACCAACCACATCGGTTTAGCTTGACCTTAACTGTGCGTTCTGCGAAGACCAGCGAATGCCGTGCGGCATGTTACGCCACTGCACTTTGATCAGGTGGCCTTGGTTATGCACACATCTGCAATGCATGGGAGGTATTCTGTGAGAGTCCCCCTATTGGACATGTCCACTTCGTCTGCTGCTGAAGTGCTATTGGCTGTGGCGGCTGGTTCCTGCAGACACGCGGCCCAGACGAGCCAATCAGAATTTCAACAGCAGACGGAATGGACATGTCCGCTAGGTGAACTCTTAAGGAATACCGCCCGAGGAATGCTCATGCGTTTACGCTCAACGCCTGTGCCAGCGGCGAAAGCCAGAACGCTGCCCTGGCGTCGGCGCAGCCAATCGAGTGGAGTGTGACGTCACATCCACTTCGATTTCTTGTTTTTCGCTGGCGAACGCCCGGCGCGTCTGCGGATGCCTTCTAACCCTTCAGGCGCGCACTGCGCATGCGTCGTCGATTGCGGGACAGCACGAGGGCTACGTTGCGTCGATGCGCCTGAAGCAGCCGTATAATTGTTATCGCTGTAACACTTCTACTATCCGACGAAGCTCTCCCGACTTTCTAAAATCAGTTGTTCAAGAGGGAGGTCTCCTTAATGATTTTCATATAGCATTAAAGTGAAATAATAGCTCAAGCTGGTTCGATAGATTATTCGTTTAAAAGTCTCTCATCGTCTTCCGTGTGCCAATGTATCCTTTCGTTGAGTAGAAAATTGCCACTGAAGTTTAATGTGAAATGTTCTAATGTGTTGGTTAATGTGAAACTCCTGCTCTCTAACGGATGAGTTGACGCAGTCTCCACGCGACATCTTTTTGTGGCGCCCATTGTGAATCAGCCAGTGCTGTCGCTACAGGAGTGTTGCCCTTGTCTACAACAATTGGAGCCATTCTAATTTCATAATTTTCGTAATTTTCTAGGTTTCAAAATACCTATTCTCGCTACAATATACAAATTCGTTTTTACATAAACCTAATCTCTCAATCTAGGTAGACATTTTCCTGCAGTATTTCTAAAGGGGAAAAAACGCGAGGAGATTGAGACGCACGTAAAACTGCAATAACGTATGGTGGGACTTGGAAAGAATGCTTATGTATATAGGAGCGATTATTAGGCTTCAAGCAGACATTGCTCTTCTGTTTTCAAATCTTCGAAATAAAGTTGGGTGCTCATGTACAAGTCTCGTGACCTCTAAAAATAACATTTATTTGCAATCTGGATCACTCGGTTCAAGAAAAGTTGAACAGAAACTTTGTGCCACTGTTGATGCTGAAATGAGAGGGATTACATTGAAATGCATACAGCATTGGCTTTAACGACAGTGAAAACATTGCAAAGAGGGGGTTTTCTGTGTTTGCCGCAAGGTGGCTCGGCGTGCGCGCCAAACGCAGAAGAAATGTAGCGGAAACGCGCTACGCTACTCGTTTAACTGCGACTTCTGTAATTTACACGCTCCTAATTACCGATATACACCGCAGCATAACTTTCTACGGCACCTTTCTAAGGCAACGCACCACTCAGTAGAGGCGCTTTTGTCGCGCTTTGAACCATATAATACACATATAATACACATATACGCTCCAAGAATTGTGCCTTAAGGGCAAGTCTTTATCGCACTAAAAAAAACACAATCGAACACATGGCTGAGTGGTAGCGTCTCCGTCTCACACTCCGGAGACCCTGGTTCTATTCCCACCAGCCCATCGTGCAAGTTGTTTATTGCCTTCCAGGATTTTTCGCTCACGGCAAACGCCGCCGACACCGACTTTTCTGCGACACGAGCTCCCTAACGCTGTCGCGTTGAAAAGCACACATGTGCCCTTCCCGTGTTTCTTGATAAGATCAAATTGCAGTTTTCGTTCATTGCGAACATCGACGGGTTTTGAGACCGTGAAAGCTGCGCTGGTTTTCTGTCGCATAACATATGCCAATCAATCACAGTGCAGGTGGTGCGCCTCACCGCCGCTGGGTGCCCTGCATCACCACCGAATCTGGTCTCCGCACATCCGCCCTGATCATATTAATATAGGTTATATTGATTCGCCGAATTAGGAGTAATTAGGAATATACCTCTAAGTCTCTTTAAGATAATGAAGGATGATATTGATCAAGACTAAATTGATTATTGCTTATAAGGAATAATTAGGGGCAATGAAGAAGACTTAAGCCCAATTGAGAATAATTCGCGCAGGCGACAGGAGCCCATTATAGGTTTCTTCTGCCGTACCCCGGAAGCGCCGAACGTCTGGCGGGTGGTCGCCAGTAAAGAAGAAATTAGACTCTGCGCCAATTGTGGTCACCTTCGATTCAACCTTAGAACGTAGAACGAAAAGTATGCAAGGCATAGCTGAGTAAGTCAAACAGGCTAGGTGCTATTTGTAATCGTCCCGCTTCACAGGAAATGTCCATAAAGCGTCATCATCATCACCGCGGCAGCGGCGGCGGGGACCGCCGCTGCGGGGGCCATTCAGAGCGTCCTTCGTAATCGCTAGTAGTCAACAGCGCCGCTTAACCAAGAGGCGCAGTATAATTTGTGTGCGCGCTCGCTTGTGCACACACAAAGGTGGGAATTCCCTACATGAAGGTAGGGAATTCCTTACTCTCATAAGGTTTCCCACAACATAAAGAAGGTTGAACAACGTTCTGGTGTAAACGTTGTTTTTACAGAACCTAACAAACTCTTGAGGTTGAGTGTGTTGAGCTGTCCCATGAGGAAACTAAAGCCTGGTTGCGCTAGCGCGCACAAGGATCCTTTTGTTACATGCACTGGCAACGTGGTGTATAAGAATACACTTTCGAGTGGGAAGTACTACGTGGGCCAGACGGGCAGATAGATGTTTAAACGTACGTCTGGCGGAGCATAGTAATAGATTGGAGAGCATTGCAATAGATGGGCATCTGGCTGCCCATTGTAGAAAATGTGACGCGAAGGCCCCGTGCTTCCCCCTCTTAAAACCAACTGTTGTTGTCTATCGCCACATGAATAAGATTACGAGGGAAATTGTCGAAGCAGCTAAGATAGCCAGAGCAGGTGACGATTGGGTTAGCCCGCCGTCTATTCTTTTATCAAAGAAAGAGCTTGAAGTTCTTGGCATAGCAGTCACATGACTGATTTTCCTCCTTCCCTTCAGTGTGTCGGTTGCAGTGGCGTCCCAGTGAGTATATATGCTCACCAGCTTCAATAAATCAATTGTTGAAAGTTAGCGCTCGCCCCGTGTTCCTGCTTGTCCCTGTGTGATTCTTGCGCTAAGTGTGCCAGTTTGTATGCATTCAATGGCATGTGCGCTGTAAACTGGTTTCATGAGGACCTGCCCAACCACTCGATGCGTACTCGTATGTGGTCTCAGCTGGACCGGTCGTTTCCTACAATCGTTTGCACGCGTTAACTCTCGCTCCCGCTCGTTTGGTTTGCTTAGTTTAGTCTCACTCGCGCTTGCTTCGATTCTCATGGTTACCATCGTGGTTGCTTAGTGGTTATGGTGTTGGGTAAGCATGAGGTCACGGGATCCAATCCCGCCCAGGGCGGCTGTGTTTCGATGTAGACAAAATGCGAAAACACCCGTGTACTTAGATTGACGTGCACGTTAAAGAAACTTAGGTTGTCCAAATATCCGGAGTCCCTCACTACGGCGTGCCTCCTAATCGAATCCTGGATTTGGCACGTTAAACCCCGCAAATTATTTATTTTAATTGTAATGGCTTGCGATTGTATTGTTATCGGATTCTATGCGGGACGCCAATCGTGTACTACTTTCTGAAAGCCAAGTGGCAACAGCAATTACACTGGAACCTTCAACGAGTCATGTATAGAAGCCGACGCGATTGACCGGCAGATCAAAATTTCGACACCCTCTGTAACATGTCTCAATAAATTTCTTTGCATCAATATATCGCGAAATGAAAACGCGTATAGAGTGGCGCTCAAATTTCGCGTTAGGGAGTATTGTAATCATCGGTTAATATCTATTCACGTTTTTTTTCCAATGTTCGAATTACAATTCGATGCTATCGTGTCTGTAGGTTGTGTGTAAGTCGTAGTTTATTAATATTCTGGCATATTTTACATTTAGAAATTAGTTCAATAACGCACGTCGGTCAGGCGGAGGGCCCAAAGGCAATCGGCAGCGGGAAGGCTTGTAGTTTACGCGTAACAGAAGTATGTTTTCTCGTTTATTCAAATTTTCAAATTACAATCCGATGGTATCATTTCTGAAGTTCGTGTGCAAGTCATATTTTACAAATTTTCTGATGTATTTGAGTTTGAGAAATTCAAATAGTTCAATAACGCACTTGCGCAATCCGGAGGGCCTACAAGAATAACGATGTGTGCTGTGCTAACGGGACCACCACAACTACAAAAAAATCTAGGCTACTTTTTTCATACCAGTGAAATTACAAATTACTAGTCGTGTCAAGAAAGGTCGCTGTTTCTCCCGAAAGGCGAAACATTGATTCGGTTAAAAACTATAAGACAGCTAAACGGCATTAAGGTTAGTCATTTTATGTCCCGTAAAAGTGGCTATAAACATTCGCTTACTACCTGAATGACCGAGTACGGCTTCACGCGCGCCCATGCAATTCAGAACAAATCTCACTCAATCCACCGTGGGCTCTCGCTGTGAGAACGCTGGCGTGAGGGGGAGTGGCAGCAGCGGCGAGCGTATTCCCCCCTTCTTCCTGCTTCTTCCTTCATTGAGAACCATGTGCGTGTGAATACAGCGCATACGAAGCCATCAGCTATGCAGCGTCCGCTACCTTTCGAACTCACCGCGATTACCTCCAAGATAAGAAGCGCGCATCCACGCTCAACCATGCCATTCGCAGCCGCGGCCGGAATCGAAGCAGAGACACGCAATATCCTGCCGTCCCTTTTCAACTCCCTCCTAGCGCGCGCACATCTCACCTCTCACCCCAACTCACACCTGAACATCCCCTCTCACTTTGCGCTCGCGACAAGTCGGCACGCAATAAATCGCGCAAGTCGGCACGCAATTTGCAATAAAGGAAATCCAACTTTGTTACTAGGGCACTGAGGCTTGGCTTGCCTTTGTTTTAATTAAAGATTGTCTCCTCGTGAAGAACTTCTCGCCAGTGCTTTCTAGCTACCTTCTCATTGTTCCTAATGCACTGTGGCCAGAAGTTCTTAACGCTATTCATGGTTATACAATGGCAGCGCTCCTCGCATTCTCTCGTAGGCTTGCGAGAATTAAGGAGAATTGCCACTGGAAGCGCTTGAACCGTGACGTCACTCATTACATCACGGCCTGGCTAGACTATCAACGCAGCAACACACTACCTACAAGGCGGGCTAAACCTCATACGACAATCGAGCCACTTTGTGAACTATTCCAGCAAATTTGGGGGACATTATTGGACCCTTTCTGGGAGTCGGAGGGGGGTGTTAAGTCAGGATCCAGCAATAAGTGGATCTTCATGGCAACTGATTACCTTGCCCACTACGCCGAAACAAATATTTTCCCCGAAGAAAGTTAGTCCGAGGTGGATATTATCCTGCTAGGGCATGATACTGCCGAAGTCCTCATCATAGAAAGAGTAAGGACTTTCACAGAGCAACTTACATGGGCGATTCTGCTGTAGAGCCAGACAAGTTACCGGAGGAGAACAGTCTGCCACACGCAGAGGAAGGGTCTTACTGAACGCCAGAATGAGGCCCTCGCCGATATGTTTGCAATGTATGTCCACGTCGAACAGAAGACGTGAGATGCCAGCCTTTTGTACGTAATATTCGCTTCCAACACATCAGTGCCAGAAGAGGTCAGATGGTAGAATGTGTAAGCGCGACTGAACGAGGACGTAGAAAGAAACATGCACACAGAGATAGCGCTCGTGCACGTTCAGTCGCGCTTACACACTTTATCATGAATTCAAACACTCTAGCCCGCAAACGTGTTTTAACTCAGATGGCGCCGTTCCATCTCGTTAGCGCAAGTAACTCGGTGGCGAGAAATGACGCTATGTTCATTGTTCCGCTCAAGCATAATATGATCTGGCTCGCTCGCTCGCTCACTCGCTCACTCACTCACTCACTCACTCACTCACTCACTCACTCACTCACTCACTCACTCACTCACTCACTCACTCACTCACTCACTCACTCACTCACTCACTCACTCACTCACTCACTCACTCACTCACTCACTCACTCACTCGCTCACTCACTCACTCACTCACTCACTCACCTTAAAGTGCTCGTCGTGGTAAAGAATAAATCGTGCCAGAACGACGACCTCCTTGCAGATGAGGGTGGCTACGAAGGCGGCAAGGACAGGCAACGGGTGCCTCAGATCGAAGAGTGGTGGCGTCCTCAGGAAGTTCGCGATCACGACTTCTCTAGCCACGAGAATCCGGTACAGCCTAGATGTAGCGATGCCTGGCGTGTGAATGACTGTCAGCCTGGGCTGCTGCAGCGACTTCTTAAATATGCGAATACCTGCCATGCATATACGTATGTACAGGTCGAAGAACCCTGCTTTTGAGTGAAAGGGCACGTAACCATAGGCGCGGTCCAAAGTGTCCCATGTCAGAGTCATATTCCACTCATTCACTGCTAAGCGAGACAAGATTGTTGAAAACAGGTTCCTGAAAGCGTCGCCATATACCGTGCCCAATTGATTGACGGACAGTGTAGTGAGGTAAAGCATTTTCCACGTGTAGGTCTTGTCACTGGCGCCACCGTATTCAACCTTCCACTTGGCGAGCGGTAAGGTGACCTCAAGCGCCTGCATGCACTTGTGATGCCGGAAGCTTCGCTCGAAGGACGCAAAACCGATGTCCTCCATCATGCGTGTTGTGAGGTAGTTCGAGACGTACGGCGAAAGCAACCATACAGTGTAAGCGCCGAGGTATAGCTTGAAGTTCTCAGTGAAATTGTTGTAGCTAAGGTGGGTTGCGTTCAGCTCAGCAAATAGACGGGGTTGCAGGTTGACAATCTCGTCTTCGGGCCAGAGCTGCGAGTCGTCTGCAAGGTGGCCGTTGACGGCTCGCCTAAGATCGGGATCGCTGAGGTCAAGGTACGCGGGAACGGCAACCGGGTTCCAGAGGAGCTTTATCAGGTGGCTGATGTAAAAGTGCGTGGTTGTTACGGTGTGGATCATACTCGAATAAGACTGTCCCGTGCCGCCAACAATCTCTGCGCAGCGTCGTAGGTAGGCGCCTTGCTTCCCTGAGCCTATGAGCCATTCAAAATGCACCATCCACTCGATGCTGCGGTCATCGAAAGTTGTGTAAATAATATTCCTGTTCGGGCGCGATGGATGGCGACCCACGAAAAAGGCCCAGAATATGGGCATACCGAAGTGTAAAGACGACTTGACGAGAGTTCCGAGCAGCTGAGGTCTCGACGCCGGCGTCTTGTGCGGCCAGGAAAGGCCTAGTTCCAGCAGAAATTTCTGGAGAGTCCACGAGCTCTCTCTGCCTCTCTGCAAACCGAAATGAGAGAAAAGATTCTATATTTAATTACGTGTGCTTCGCACGCGCCTAGCTTAACAATCCGTTGCCATGGTTATGAGTTCATCAACGAATCGAACGGCGCTCGTTAGGTAGATAGCGTGAATTTGGGGCACGCTACTTTTTATTCACTAGCACATATTTTCTAAGCTAAAAAGAAATTGAATTTGGAACAATGTATCGCCACTTCACATTTCTTACACATGTCGCCTTCACCATGAAACATAAAGTGAGCAGTGAAATTTCATGCTGCAGTGTATAGGTTACTGCATTTGTTGAAGATAGCGAACCAATGGTCGACACGTGTGACCAGGCCAGTTGCCCGGTGCGGCTCGCTGTGACGGATATAGTGGAGTCTAAAAATGCCACACTTTCGTCCGAAAGACGGGGCATCGGTTGCGATAGCAAATTAGTGGACGAAGTAGTATACGAAGTAAGGATAGTAGATTTGTCGGCCGTGTGAACTCGTAAATATTTGCTTACTAACTAACCTAACAAGTATGCCGTCACGCGCGCACCGGCAAACAGAAACACATCTCACTTGATTAGCGTGGACACTCGCTGTCGAAACGCTGGCGCGAGGAAGCTCAGTCGCAGCAGCAAGTGAAGCGACCATCATGCTGCCTCAGGGTTTAACATGAACTAAGCGGCGAGAACTGCAGAAAACTGCATAAATCTGCAGAAAACTAATGTTTAACAGTCTCGGAAGAGAACAGCAGTTTACGATAGGTAGCGAGGCACTGGAAGTGTTAAGGGAATACATCTACTTAGGACAGGTAGTGACCGCGAATCCCGATCAGGAGACTGAAATAATCAGAAGAGTAAAAATAGACTGGTGTGCGTCTGCCAGGCATTCTCAGATTATGAACAGCAGGTTACCATTATCCGTCAAGAAAAAAAGTATATAACAGCTCCATCTTTCCAGTACTCACGTACGGGGCAGAAACCTGGAGGCTTACGAAAAGGGTTCTACTTAAAGCGAGAACGATGCAAGGAGCTATGGAAAGAAGAATGATGGGTGTAACGTTAAGGGGTACGAAAAGAGCAGATTGGGCGAGAGCAGAAACGCGAGTTAATGACATCATAGTTGAAATCAAGAAAAATAAGTGGGCATGGGCAACACATGTAATGAGGAGGGAAGATAACCGATGGTCATTGAGGGCTACGGACTGCATTCCAAGATAAGGGAAGCTTAGCAGGGTGCAGCAGAAAGTTAGGTGGGCGGATGAGATTAACACGTTTGCAGGGACAACATTGCCACAATTAGTACATGACCGGGGTAGTTGGAGAAGTGTGGGAGAGGTCTTTGCAATACAGTGGGCATGACCAGGCTGATGATGATGATGAAGCGGTGAGAACATAGCGCACAAAAAGCTATGAGCCCGCGGTGCACCTAGACTTTGTACTCATCGCTGACCGCTTTCAAGATAAGAACCACACGGCCACGCTCAGCTGGGCCATACGAAGCCGCCGCCGGCGTAAAAGCCTTGTGCGTGGTGGAAGATGGCGTGCTGTCTTCCCGCCTTCCTCCCTTGCGGGTGCGAGAGGAAGACACCACACTCGGCCACCCTCGCACCATTTCACTCGCACCTAGAGCATACGGCGTGTGGTCGCGGTGTTATCGCACTTGGAATTTATACGGAACGTCACGGCGACGCTGACAGTGAAAATGAGCCTGGAGTTTCCATGGCATTTCTATCGAACGAAATTTGGGTCGACCGTGCAATCTAATGCGGCTCCCATGGGTACGTGAAATCTTGAATTGTAGGCCGATCGCGAGTGTAGTGCAGTCTGGAAATGTGGACTGTTCTCGTGGCTATGCGAACTCTATCGGTTGAAGCAGAAAAAAATAGTGAGGCCTGAGAATATGGACACTTAGGCATGCGCAATGTAAAAATGTTGAACGATCGCCATGATATGGCAGTAAACATTTTCAGCAGTCCGACACTCTTCCTGTTTGCCTAAGCCAAGGGGGACGCGATAGAGTTCCGTGCGTGGGGACACTGGTTCGTTCTCAATTTCAACTTCGTCATGACGACTTTGTCTTTGAGAGACATGAAAAAGTGCTTCAATCACCTTCAAACATTTAAAAATGATTTGGCCGCCAAACGTCTGCCGGTATTTTGCCGCAGATGTGTCACAACCACAACAGCACCTCATCTTGGACGAAGCCTAATGAAGTCAGCGTTGGACTGAGAGTGCGAATGCACGTCATTAACTCCTAAAGATACACTCGCTCATTTAGAACTCATTCATTAAGCGTGATTATCTTCATTCTTCACGCTGTACTGATGAAACCAAGAGGTAATGTGGATGGAGATTATGGAACGAGTGCGTCGGTAAAGTAAAAAGAGAGATAATTGCACAATTTATAAGCAAAGAAACTGTAAATTCAGGGACTTCGGTTAGGAGAAGTTTTGTTGCGGTAGCAATTATATGGACACTCTAGGCTCACTTCTGTCGTCGCATTGAGGTTCCGTATAAGTGAAAGCGTGTGAGGGTGACCGTCGAACCCGGTTCAATCTCGCGCGCGCGAGCGAGGAACGCGGCCCGGATGCGTGGCCTCTCCTGTGGCGCGCGAGGCAGGGTGGTCAGGCGAGGGAAGAGGGGCGTTCTCCTCCTGCGGCTGCTAGGATGCCTGGATGTTCTCCTCCCCTGCCGCTCCATACAGAGTAGGGACAACCGCGGCACCTCCTTCTCGTACACCCTAGCGTGGCCATATGCCGACGTACTGTGCCGATGGTGCTGGGTGGCAACTGGGTACCATGGAAGTGGGTTGTTACCTACTTGGGCCTGCTGATTGGCCCCGGCTCCCGTGGGCGCCAGCTGGCAAGGTGCTCATCCCTCCAGTGCAGAAGGTCCAAAAGGTGTTTGGCCGTCTGCTGCTCCGCGGCAGAGGACACACACCACAATTGGGTATCCATCTATACACCGCCGCGACAATGTCAATGCTCCTTTACGCACTCCCTCTCGTGGCCCTCCCACAGGTTCGCGTAGACCGCTTGGAGTTCCAGCACCGGAACGCCATCCGCATGTTTCTTGGCTTTCCAGGGACCTCATGCAGTGCTGCCACTCTAGCCGATGCACAGACTTGGTCGCTGGCCCTGCTACCCCTACAGCATGGACTCCATCACATTGACAGGCTACATCGCGCCCCGGGTAGCGCGCATCTGTATTTCAATGTTGCGGAGCCGACCTCACTCGCGCATGGGAAGCTTGTGTCAGCAATATGAGGATGTTGTAGGCCGTCCTCCGACACTAGCCATCCCATCACCTCCTCCGCACCATCAGCCGCTGGAGGTCTACTAGGCCGGAAGGCCTCACGAAAAGGCGTTCCCCATCCTGCGCATTGTACCAGGCGTAGGCGTTCCTGTTGAAGGACCAACTGGACCGACATCTCCACATCTACACGGACGGCTCGGTCCATGCAGGCTCCGGATCGGCCACTGCCTCCTGCGTGATCCCTGCCCTTCGCGCACGGGAGTGTGCCGGCTGTCTTTCGCGTCAAGCTGCACCGCTGCTGAGGTGCCTGGCCTCCATCTGGCTGCGGACATGCTGGCGGAAGACCCCGGACATTCCGGTCATGAGTCTCTGCCACTCGGGAGTTGCGCTCCATGCTCTTCATCGACCGGAGACCGCTGGTGTAACCCTGCTGGCAGAAAAGCTTCGCGCCCTTGTTTCGGGTGGCTTGAAGCTGTCGCTGCGCTGGCTCCGCTATCACGTCGGGGTCCAGAGTAACTAGGAGGCTTAAGCCCTGGCAAATGCAGCACAAAATGCCACTGTACCAGTCAGCACAGCTGCAACGGTCTTAGACTATGCAAGGCACACGCTGCAGCGACACCTGACGGTGCTCCACCCGGGTTGGCCCGTCGCCAGCGGTGGCCTTCCCCGTGCACTTCCTGAACGCGATAGTGTTTCTCAATATATTACCCAGAGGGAAACCTGGCGCTGCTGCGCTGTGGTATGCATGGGAATGCCGGTATATGGCGATTTCGGTTTGAGATCGTTCTCGAAGAGCCAGGCAAGCACTGTTCCCTCTGTCACAATGATTAATTTTGTACTAAAACAGCACGCTAAAGCTGTTTCAGCTTTATTATTACACAAAAACATGTTTTGTTTATCTATGAGAACTTGTTATGGCATGTACAATTATATCAAAAGTAAAAAGTATCAGTTGGCCGCTAAAGCTGGAGGACAGAGGACAAGATTCGTGCTCGCATTGGAACAGTTTGTCGTCTGTTCATGCTTTTCGTCGCTTGGTTATGCATTGTAGCTCTGAGTAAACTTCACTGGAAGGTGTAATATGCATGAATGAAAACACTCTATGGAGATTTTGCTTTAGGAACGCGTTATTTTTGTCGCCATATCTGCGTTTTAAATGAAGGCTCTTGCAACACCAGCCAACGCAAGCCTCGCAGGCACATATACCGTCCTTCCCATGACGGCACAACCCCCCCTTAAGAAACTTCCATAGACGGTGGCGCCAGATTTCCCTCTTGGAGTTATAGTGAGAAACTCTATGCTGAACGCGGCCTAACAAGGCAGCAGCGGTCTCTCCTGCTACGGCTTCGGATCGGCTGCTGTTGGACGGCAAACCGGCGGTACAGCAAAGGCCTGGCTTCATCCCCTGCCTGCTCATCGTGCGGCGAGGACGAAATATTCAACCGCCTTTTTTTTGTTCCTCTTCCGCCTTCTCCAAAGAGAGGGCTTCTCTTCAAGTCTCCTTCCGACGTCTCGGACTCCCAGCGGTCTCTGCCTCCCAGCTGCTGTTTCCCGACCGGCACCACGGCTCCGCCTTCAGGCACCTTCTTACGTTCCTGGAGGACATGCGGCTGTCGTGTAAATTGTGCATGCACCGCATTGCTACCGCTGATGATAGTGATCTAAAGGATTTCACAGTGAGTTTCCGCGCTCATCGAGCGTGATGTATTCATATTGACCTGGGCGCGCGTGAAATGTGCTGGTTAATTTCATTAAAGGATGTTGACCAGCTAGTTGGTTTGAATCCATGATAAAATGTGCAAGGGCGACTGGACACGGACGTAGAAAGAAGCAGACACATAAAGACAGCGCTGTCTCTGTGCGTCTGTTTCTTTCTAAGTCCTCTTTGAGTCATGCTTACGCATTCTATCACTGTTAATTTATTTAGTAAGCGAGTGTTTAGAAGTTCATACGACCGATAAAGCTACTATCTTTACGTCGTACAGCTATCTACGAGATTACTATCGCAATCGGTGCTTCGCCTTTCGGGCGGAACTACTTTATTTATGGACGTGATTCACATGCAGAGTTTTGATAAATATAATGTCGCACATGGGATTGCCGGAATGGCAATAGTCAGCACCTTGTAAAATATATAGTTTATTTTTATTTAATTACACATACTGCAGTCTCAGTGGGCTACCGCCGGAGTGGGTTTGTTCATAGCATGTAACAAAACAATATTCTGCACAAATCAACTTCAACCCCGTAGGGATCATTATTTCTTCAAATTAGTAATAATCAAAACAGCATGAATCAAGGTAACCCATACAAACATTCCTCTAAATGAAGTGAACTAGTTTCACCTGGTCGTAAGTTTCATTTTTCAGTTGTACGAGGTACAAGGTCTAAATGGCACAAGCTTAAGTTGGTGGCTACTCCTAGTAGGTTTCCATTTATCAGGAGACCGATAGTTGTTCTTCAATGAGTAGAATGGCGTGTTGATGATATCATCCAACAATTTACGGGATTCACGATCACGGCGCTCGGACAGGTGTTGTAGACCTTGTGCAACAATGTTAAGGAATTTTATTTGCTTTAGAATAGTGCAGTTCTTGGCATCGGCAACAGGAATATAATGACCCTAATGCATATGGAGTGTAATGCGGTTTATTGAACAGTCAGGAACGCGACCGTCTAAGTCGAGCCTCAGACACCGATACCGCGAGCCCCTCTTCGTCGGCGGGCCGATGATGATAGTGCGTCCATAGGGCGCGCCAGTCTTCTTCGCTGGAACTGCGCCCTGGAGAAGGAGGAGCCATCCTGGCGACTCAAGGAGAAGCGAGGACAAGGGGGTCGTAATAGGGTTTAGGCCTCTGGACGTGCACTGTCTCGCGTCCGCGACGCCTCAAGTCAGTAGACAGCATTAGCGGCTCGATGACGTAGTTGACTGGCGTCGTCTCTTGGACGACACGGTAGGGACCGTGGTATTGAGCGAGGAGTTTAGAAGATAGACCAGGGGTGCTTGAAGATATCCAAAGCCAGGCTAGTGAGTCCGGCTTTTAGGTGCAGGGAGGTCGGTCATCATCGCGACGGAATTTTTGGAGACTCTGGTCTTCCGCCGTGAACGAACGGGCCAGCTGACGGCATTCCTTGGCGTTTATGGAGGCTTCAGACAGAGGCGTGCCCTCTCATGGGTCAGGCCGGTAAGGGAGAATGGTGTCGAGCGTACAGGTAGGTTCACGGCCATAGACGAGGAAGAATGGCGAAAATCCCGTTGTGGCCTGTAAAACGGTGTTATAGGCGTACGTAACACATGGTAACACAAGGTCACAGTTGGTATGATCCGATGTAATGGACATGGATAGCATATCGCCGAAAGTACCATTGAACCGTTCTGTTACACCGTTCGTTTGCGGTTGATAAGCTCTAGTGGTGCGATGGACCGTATGGCACGCGGTTAGAAGGGCGTTAAGAACTTCGGAAAGAAACGCACGCCCTCTGTCACTAAGAAGTTGCCGCGGTGCCCCATGACGCAGTATGAAGTGATGCAGGAGAAAGGACGCAGTTTCGCGGGCTGTCGCTGTGTGCAGTGCCGCAGTTTATGCATAGCGGGTGAGATGGTCGACAGCGACAATAATGCAACGATTGCCAGCTGATGTGCAAGAAAGAGGACCGTAGAGATCGATGCCGACGCGGTCGAATGGTCGGGATAGACAAGAAATGGGCTGTAAAGGACCAGAAGGACGAAGCGCAGGAAGCTTGCGTCGTTGGCAAGCTGTGCACGAGCGAATGTAATTTCGCACAAAATTATACATGCCACGCCAATAAAAGCGGGAACGAAGCCTGGCGCAAGTCTTGAAGAGATCGGCTTGGGCGCATTGCGGGTCTGAATGGAGAGCGGAGCATACATCTCTGCGCATATGGCGGTGGACGACTAATAACCATTTGCGGCCATCGGAAGCGTAATTTCGACCATAGAGAACACGATTCCGTAACACAACATGAGAAGCTTGGCGGCGGATAGCGCGTGAAGGGCGTGTTGGTGAAGTGTCAGAAACGCCATCCATAAGTGCCACATTCCACGGATGTTTCCGTTGCTCCACAGCCATGTTGACGTGCTCAGGCGACAAAAACGCCGATTCGATGACCGAAAAGCAAGTCATGTCACTTGGTGTGGGCGACCGAGAGAGGGCAACCGCGTCGGTGTGTTTACGGACAGACCGGTAAATGACGCGTATGTCGAAGTCTTGTAACCGTAGAGCCCATCGCGCAAGGTTACCAGAGGGATCTTTTAAAGTCGATAACCAACATAGAGCGTGTGATCTGTAACGACGTCGAAGGGGCGGCCGTACAGGTAGGGTCGGTATTTTCCAAGGGCCCAGATTATAGCCAGGTACGTCTTTTCGGTGACGAAGTTGTTGGATTCCATTTCGTTAGTGTTCGGCTTGCGTAGGCTACTACGTATTCATCATGCCTACTTTTTCGCTGTGCAAGCACGGCACCAAGTCCTACGCCGCTGGCGCCGGTGTGGACTTCCGTGGGGCCGTGGGGTCGAAATGGCGCAGTATGGGAGGCGAAGTGAGCAAACGCCGCGTATTTTCAGAAGCATCGCTGCAAGCTGTGGCCCAAGTAGAAAGTCGTGTGTCGCCTTAAAGTAACTGAGTCAAGGGAGCAATGATAGAAGGGAAATTCCGGATAAAACGACGAAAGTAGGAGCAGAGCCCGATAAAGCTCCGTAGTTCCTTCAGGGACGTGGGTTTCGGGAATTCGGCGATGGCGCGAAGTTTAGAAGGATCAGGTAGTATGCCATCTTTCGAAACGACGTGTCCAAGTATTGCAAGCTGCTTGGCTCCAAAGCGACATGTCTTCAAGTTGAGCTGGAGGCCTGCCTCGTTGATGCACTGCACGACTTGCTCGAGACGGTACAGATGTGTGGGAAAATCTGGAGAAAAGGCGATGACATCGTCAAAGTAACATAGGCATGTCTTCTACTTTAGCCCACGAAGGAGACTGTCCATCATTCGTTCGAATGTAGCAGGAGCATTGCAAAGCGCAAACGGCATAACGTTGAATTCATACAGGCCGTCTGGGGTCGCAGAGGCTGTCTTCGGGCGATCGGCAGGATTCATAGGCACTTGCCAATAGCCTGAGCGTACATCGAGCGAAGAAAAATATTCTGCGCTTTGCAAACAATCCAGAGAATCGTCGAGGCGCGCTAGAGGGTAGGCGTCTCGGCGAGTTATGTTATTAAGATGACGGTAGTCGACGCAAAATCTATTTGAGCCGTCTTTTTTCTTAACCAGGACTGCAGGTGACGCCCAGGGACTATTCGAGGGTTGAACCACTCCACGCTCAAGCATTTCGCTTACTTGATTATTGATAACACGGTGCTCCGCGGCTGATACCAGATAAGGCCTCTGGCGCAGTGGTGCGGTGGTGCCGGTGTCGGTCTCATGACCTACAGTCGATGTGCGGCCTATTGGGGCTTGTTGACAGTCGAACGTAGATTGTTATTTCCGTAGAAGGCTGAGAAGCTGCGAACGCTGCGTAGGGCTCAGGAGGGCATCTGCTGAGCTATGGAAGACGTCTTGCGAGGCTCGGGACAAGGCAAGCTATAACTCAACAAGTTCATGCGTGAACAGGTGTAATCAAGAGGTGCATCAAAGATGGTCACTGAAGACAGGCAGCCTGAAGACGTCCAAGGCACTCGCCACGACGTAAGACGACGGGCATGGCCTTAGTGTTGGAAACGAGCAATCGCGTGCAGCCACCGCTGACAGTTAGGACAGCGAAAAGCAGGGAACACCGTCGGCGAATAAAAAAAGTCCGATGGGACAAACAGAGCAGTGGGGTCAGTGGCGAAAATAGAGCAGGCATTCGCAATCACAGAAGAGTGCGGAGGGATCGTGGTGTCTTCTGTAACGGCCAGTTTGTCACCAGAATCGTCAAAGTCATAAACGGATATAGGGAAGCGGAGAAAATTCGATTTCTGCGCGAGAACAATCAATGCTGACATGATGATCGGAAAGGAAGTCTCACCCCATGTTGACGTCGTATGAACAGGATGAGAAGACGACGAACTTGGCTTTATACGTGTATCCTTGAATGACGATGCGGGTGGTACATGCAGCAACAGTGGTAATGCACTGCGAACATGCGGTCCAGAGTGACAGCGCAGATAAGGGCGTCATTACTTTTCGAAGCTTGCGGCAAAGTTCTTCCGTAAATACTGAAACAGCGGCGCCTGTGTCGACTAATGCCAGTGTGACGATTCCTTCTACAGATACTTCGATTACGTTCGTCGGAAGAGAGCGAGGCTTTGTGTGGTTCGACTGGAACGCAGTTCTCGCCTCTTGAACTACAGTACCTAGTTTTCGTGCTCTGAAGGGAAAGGACGCCGCCGCATAGGGGAAAGTGAGCGGCCATGAGGGGATGGCGAGTGATGATCACGGGCCGAAGGGATGGCGTTGGTCGTAGACCGCAAGTGCGAGTCATTTGGTGGCGAGAAGGACAAAACTGGCGAAGCGTAGGAGCGGACAGGTTACTCACAACCTTGAAGCTATAAGCGACGGCGAAAGTGCCGTGCCACGTGACCGGGGATTCCACAGAAGAAGCACACGGGGCGATTGTCGGGTGTTTGCCAGGGTCCCGTGCTAGCCGGTGATCTGGTGGTGTACACTGGAGGGATTGGACGTGGCGGTGTAGCAAACGGTGGTGCGGGAAAAGTTCATGGAGGTGGTCGTACTGCAACCTCGGCGTAGCTTAGAGCTACAGGTAATGGTGGCGCTGCAAGAGGGGACTGAATAGCTTCGGACACTTGTTCCTGGAGCATCTGACGCAACGCAGGAGCCAAGGGCGGCGTAGGCCCTGGGACGTTGGTGAGTAGGGATAGCTGGCGGGCAACTTCGGATCGTATAAATTCCTTTATTTCGCCGAACAGATGGCCATCGTTAGTTACAGCGGCTAAACTTGCAAGGGAAGCATCGGGGACCAAAGAAGGTCGAGTGAGTAAACGTTGTCTCCTGAGTTCGTCGTAGCTTTGACAAAGTGCAGCGACTTCAACCACGATCCGCGGGCTTTTCAAGAGGAGCATTCGGAATGCGTCGTCTTCGATGCCCTTGATTAGGTGACATATTTGACAGACTGAGTCATCGATGGATCGACGCGCTTGCAAAGGTCCACGACGCCTTCTATGCACTTGAAGTTTTCACCGGGTTGCTGGGAATGGCTGCGCAAGCGCTCTTCGGCACGGAGCTTCCGCACCTCAGGGCGACCGAAGACTTGCGTAATGCGCACCTTGAAATCTGGCCAGGTGCTGAGGTCGGATTCGATGTTGTGGTACCACACGCTAGCGACACCCGTGAGATAGAAGTTCACGCAACTGAGCTTCGCAGCATCGTCCCATTTATTGTGGGCACTCACCCGCTCACATGTCGAGAGCCAATCTTCTACGTCGTATTCGTCGGAACCGCTGAAGATCGGAGGATCGCGTTCGCACACTGAGCCAGGACCAATCAGGTATTGGTGATGCCGGAGGTGTAGTTTGGCTGGCGTCGTCAGGCATGATGGCCGGCAGTGTCCGATTATGTAGTTTCCGAGTGGTTGGGGAAGTACTACCCAGCACAGCTCCACTAAATATGTAATGCGGTTTATTGAACAGTCAGGAACGCGACCGTCTCAGTCGAGCGTCAGACACCGACAGCGCGAGCCCCTCTTCGTCGGCGGGCCGATGATGATATTGCGTCCATAGGGCGCGCCAGTCTTCTTCACTACAGGTGTCACTTTCATTTCAATAATGTTGCTGACGTAATGAACTCTTCCAAACAAACCCCCCCCCCCCTTTCCTCCTAAAGAAATGCGTGTGCCAAGAGTGACGACAACAATGAATAACGGGGACATAACGTTCTTTCCAATTATAGACTGACTTCAATTTGCCCAATATTCTGTCAACGTGTGGGGCCAAGCTATAGCAAAAAAAAAGTTCCGAACCTTGTTACTACTTGAACTTGTCAAGAAAAACGTTGAACCTTTGAACGCATGTCAATACAAATTTCGTGAAAGACAAAAATAACTTTTCTGTAAAACATTCTACAAAAGAAGAGTCGTAATTGTGGTTTAGGTAATTTATCCAGAGTGCTTGGCTGCTTAAATCCTTATATATTCTTTATAAAGCTTGTATCTTACGGCACACAATGGAACACTTAAGTCGTAATAACTTCTCCAAATGTGGAAGGTGAAATTTTAATATCATTTTTTATTTTTTTAAATCTTTAGCGGAAAAGAGAGTCACGCAAGATATATCGCAGCATGACCAATAACATTTTTTAATTTGTTTTTACCATATTTATGACATGTCTCCAGTAAATATGACAAATGAAATTGAATAGTTACTACAAGCTTAGGGCACAAGGTTAAAAATACTAAAAGCTTGCTTGACCTTGCTGCTAACAACATACAGTTGGCTTCATCCGCCAGAGAAGGCTCCATCTTTTTCTTCTTTTTTTTAATTTGGTGCTTAAACGTCGCCGCTCCCTTTATTAGATGTGTGTAGAATACTGGAACGTCTCCTTGTGCAGAAACATGTTAACTTGCTCCTAATTTTTTAGTTTTACCTTTCCTGTTTTGCTGAATTGTTTTCTTGGGCATGGCGCACACGCACACGTATAATGATAGTAAAAGAGCGATCTACAGATTAGGTATGCATCGCTAAGTTCAGATTATTTGCTGTTCCAATCATTTCTCTTTTGCTGTTTTCTTTGATGCGGCTTACCTACGTACAAATAGCGTATTTAGGTTTAAATATAGCTTATGGATTTGTCTAATAAGTATTCATAAATGTTTCAACGAAGCGCCTAAAATTATGTGATATTGGTTTATGTATGTACCATTGGATGTGAGGTGCACTTATTTGATACCCATTGCTGCAGACCAGGAGGCAATATATTTACGTACACGCACCATCTATTCAGCTGCTCTAAGGAAGCCTGCACTTCCGTCGGTGAATTAACTTTCATTTGTGTTTCAGGGCTTCACCGAAAAATGTTGGGAAAATAACGAAAAATGAAAAAAAAAAACACGCTGGTTTGAGTGAACAGGCAACGATTACAAGAGGCCACAGAATGGTTGATAGTGGAATTGATTCCTCACCTGTGCATGTTATTGCGGGAGGGACTGGAAGATCATCATCATCATCAGCCTGCTTACGCCCACTGCAGGGCAAAGGCCTCTCCCATACTTCTCCAACAACCCCGGTCATGTACTAATTGTTGCCATGTCGTCCCTGCAAACTTCTTAATCTCATTCACCCACCTAACTTTCGGCCGCCCCCTGCTACGCTTCCCTTCTTTTTCTCGGTTTCAACTAAGATGTCATTAACTCGCGTTTGTTCCCTCATCCAAGCTGCTCTTTTCTTATCGCTGGAAGATACATATTTCGCTGGAAGACTGGAAGTTACATATTTTCAGTCCATTTCCTCAACGTTGTCCGTCTAATCGGAAAATGTAGCGAAGCTATCCCGACGTGAAGGAGTCCGAAATGCCCCGGACGTATATTTACAGTTGCTAGTAGGTACAGCGGGGTGGCGCGTTTCTAGCGGTGCTCGACGTTTCTACGCAGGCGCGAGTATGAGCGGGTGCGAGAGGGAAAATCTGAGGGCCTTTACTCCTTGAATATGTGACTCTGCTTAGGCGCTACAGAGGAGGTTTCTTAGCACGTGTTGCATGCGTTTGTCCCCTAGACATGCCGGTTGCGGAGTGCGGTCGAGTTAGTAAGTAAGTGAGTAAGTAATGGCTTTATTTCCCATATACAACATACATTTGAAATATGGACAGGTCTTGAGGAAAAAAGCTCCATCAGCAGCTTGAGTAAGTTCTAAAACCCATTTTATGGATCCGTTTACGCTACTGCGGTAGCTGCCCGCGCGGTGAGGCAGTAGGCATGGACGCGCCATTTGGTGATCGCTGAGTCTCAAGGGGCAAGGTTCTGACTCGTGTTGTATAAGTGGCGGGTCGCTTTTTTCGTCGCGACGATAGATTGGATTTTTACAAGCACTGCTCCAGGAGGGCACATGTAAGCGCCAATAGGAGGCCTCCGGCGGGCACCTGAGGTTATAATAAAGCAGGCGGCGCAGGATCTCCAGGGAACCCAAGGGGTCGCGGGAGGATCAATGCTAGGACCAAGGCGGCCCGTGGGTTGAAGCCGGGGAGGCTGAAGCGTGCCAAAGGGTGTTCGCATGAAAAGCTGGTTGCGCGCGAAGTGGGCAGCCGATCTTATACACCCCTGGCACGCGCAGGCCTCGTCGAGCCCCCACCCAAGGACCAGTCCAGTTTCCACCTTTGGTGTTTTCAATGCCGCTTTGGTGTCCTGGAAACGCCGCCAATAATTCGTGATAATGACACGTTGTGTAAGTTAGGAAAAAAACATGATCGAATAAATGTAATTACTTCCAGCCGCTAACTCACGACGGTAAGTTTAGCACTACCGTTTCGCGACTCCTGCTGGCACGCCAAGGGGCAAACGCATACAACACGCCCTAACAAACTTCTACGTAGTGCCTAGGCAGAGTCATATATTCAAGGAGCAAAAGTCCCGACATTTCCTCTCGCACCCGCTCTTACCCGCACAGGCGCGCAAACGTCCAGCGTCTGCTCAAGTGCCACACCCCACTGTACCTACTAGCAATTGTAAATACGTGCCCCGGACCTTCGAGTGCGTACTCTCGTGTGTCAGCAGAGGATAGGAACAACTAACTGTTGCGGGAGATCCTAGGTGCCAGCTAATTCATGGAAAGGGCTACACACATTTGTGTAGACCCATTGTCGTGCCTTCATCCTTGAGAGGGCGGCGTATATATGGGTGGAGACTTTGCGCGAATAGACGGCAAGGACAGAGATATTTAGTCAGGTGTTGGCGATGACGAGATTAGCCTTGTCACTCGCTGATTGGGCACTTTTTTAACACCCGTGCGAGATTAGCCCCAGCTTGCTTGCTGTTCGAAAGAGATCTGTGAAGCTGCTATGATCGAAGCACTGTGTTGAGACTAATGGCAAAGGAGCTCGGCGGCGCAGGGGCGCTAATTCCGGCCCAATATTATGGAAACTGTTTCCCTTCTGTTTTCCGCACTTCGTAGCTAAAAAGGGTTTGCTGTTGCACAAGTAAGGGCACAGTGCTCCAGTATCATGGTCTGCTATGAAGACGCGAACTAAAGCGCATAAGTAGAAGCCATGGTTTCGAAGCGCATAAGTAGAAGCCACAAGGTATAGACTTTGTTGAAGACACTGATTCCCAGTGCGTGTTGGTGAGGCTTCATGCCTCACTAAAATGTGAAAGATTTTGCTGAACCATTGTATAGCTTATGCTCCGCCGGTCGCTGAGGTGAAATCGACGCTTTCTCGCTTACCTGGCTGAGACACTTTAGCAGCAGCGCCGACGCCTTGTCTTGCGCCCTCACCGGGTGCTTTGGGATGTGACGCAAGAGGTGACGCTTGACGACCTGGGCGTCGAATAACCTTTGGTATTTTGCCAGCGGCGGCAAGTATCCTTGCGGATGATACCGGTCCCAGCTGGTACACACGTGCCTGCACCAACGGATGGCAAGCGCCAGACAATATTCTGTGTAAGCGAAATAATTTTTCGAAACGCCAGTAAGTGGGCGACCAGTAAGTCGACGATGCGCGATTCCGATGACCTAATAGAAGATACGAATAAGTATTTGCTGTTAATTTTGCGTCTGGCGGCGTGGTCTTGTACGCATGCACATATCTCCTCGTAATGCCGCGTTCAGACTACGTGCGTTACGTACGGATCGTTCGCACGGATCGTAAGCGTAAACGCAAAAAGCGCAACTAGTTTGTTCACACTACTGTTGCATTGAGCGGAAAGTACGCAACAATCGCAACCAGCCTGGGTGTAAATGTTGGAGTACCCGCTACTTTTCCGACACGCACAGATACGACTTGTACGACGTCGCCAATGCACGAAGCAGTTTCGGTTTGCATCTTCCGGCCACGGAGCTTCCGGCCTCCCCAGATTCCGCGTTTTCATCCGGTGACCGCCATCCAAGCAATCCGATGTATCACTGTTGTTCTTTGCGTGTCTATGCGTTTTGACGGTCTTATTGCGCTGTGCGTGCTCGTGGCTGGTGATGATACTAGCTTCGGAAGCCTCTGCGTGACCGTCATCCCAGCCATCCGGCGTTGCAACGCTGTTCCTTGCTGCTGCTGCCGATGCCATGTGCGTTTCCCCGGGTTCGCGCAGAACGCGCGCCGTGTCCCTGAGTGCAGTGCGGTTTTCCGGTCTCATTGTGTTGTGTACACTGCCCGTGCCTAGTGATGATACTAAGTGCGGAAGCTTCTTCGCTGTGCAGCGATGAATCACTAATTAAAGAAGTGCGACAGAGGCCGATACTCTATGACCAGCGCGTGAAAACTTTGGGCTTGAAGAGCTTCGACCTGCGCTTACAGCCGCTTGCTGATCGGCGCTATGTTGAATATGCGAAACGCGGCTGCCCCAGAACGGTGATTGGCCAGTCGTAACAAACGTATCTTATCGAAAGGCTCAATGTGAACATAGGCGGTTGCTAGCTGCGTAAACAGTCGTTCCAGCAGTTGCGCAAATTGCAATAAATACGCAACTTATATCGGATGCGACTGTAGTCTGAACGCGGCATAATTACGCGTCCGGACATTCCGTCAACCGACACGACTTACGAGGTGCCTGTGCTTTCCTCGGCAGGCGTTAGCTTCTTGATCATTAGAACGCACACCATAATCACCATCTCGATTTGATATGCGCTTTGTGTTAGCCTCATGACGCAAGAAACGGCACTTCGTACCCGTTATCCGCTACGGCGACACTTTCTGAGCTGCTGGTGTACATGATTGGTTCCGAATCACTTTACATTACATAGCAGGTAACACTGAATCAGAGAATCACTTTGCAGGCGCTGTCGCAGGGGAAACAGACCTGGTGGAAGAAAAGAGAAAGTGATGGCACGATGGACCGCAGAAACCGGCCACATTTACAACACAGACTCTGCAAGGTCTTGTCCAAATCAGTTTTCCCGATTCTCCATAGGATGATGGAACCTACGTCGAAAGGCCACAAGAGTTGCTGTTTTTGGACTTATTACGAATGCTGTTAGACAAGGTTGGGAATGGGGTTCTATTCGAGGTCGTTCGTTTATCAAGCTTTGATACAGGTACTGCAAAATTTAGAGAAATATTACTGTGACTTTTCACTTCGTGAACGCTGATTCGCGCAAGCGTATGGGTGCCATTGCTATATAAGTTGAATTGAATTTGTATGGACTCTGCATGCACATTTCTGCCGTCGTCGTCACCGCGATGTTCCGTATAAAGTGCAAGGGCGACAACATCGTCCCCACGTGCCGTATTCTGTTTGCACGGATGAAACCATGGGACGGTGAGTCGACGATGGCGGCTCCATCTTGCACGCGAGGGAGTGAAGCGGGAAGGAAGTGCGCCGGGGATGGGTGGATGGGTGGGGGGGGGGGGGGGGGTGGCGGGCTGAAAAGCGCCGAGCTTGGAAACGGACTTCAGGCTGTCGAGGAATTTCTATGCTACTGCGTTTTTCCTGACGCACCCGCATTATCGCAAGCAGCCTAACACGCTCCTCGGGAGTATTCTCCAGGGCATGCGAAGCCCGCGCCTTTCGTAGCGCTTGTGACAACTAGTGCGCGGCACTTATATGACGAGTTCAAGGTCGGTTGACTCGTGGTTGGCCAGCCGCCGCTTGCGTAACTGCTGCGTCATTCTAACTCGGCGCTGGGTCACTCGATCACGCGACAAAACCTAGCGCACCTCCGCCTACCCTCCTCCTCCGCGGAGCATCGCCCGCTGTTTGCTTCCCAGTTTCGCTGAACGTTTCCTAGACTTTCCCCTAGGCGGCGTGGCTTTGCCACGTGCTCTTTAGCTCACCTCAGTGCGCTCCTTCGTACTTCCTCCAGCGCGCGATTCTCTTCTCCACCTCCAGGCACCTTCCTCCTCCAGCGCTCGCTTCCTTCGCGGCTTCAGACATCGCATCGCCGATTTCATTAGACAGTTAAAGCGCAGCGGCAAGTGGGCCCAGCGTGTCAGCGTAGACGCCGCTGCGCATGTGCTACCGCGCATGCGCACTTTCCATTGGCGAGCCATGTACGCTATGCTTGCGCGTAAAAAGTAGAGGCCTTTCCATTTAATGTGCGAAGCAGATCAATGATGATAGCACGGACAGAAAAACAATAACGAAGATGTCATGAAAACGTCGATGGCGGCACCCAACTGATGACGACGGCGGTAGGAATTCGAAGACACGATGACGATGACAATGACGATGGCGGAGGCAACATACCGACGTCCCTTCCTTTACTCACTACTGCACACTATTCGGAGTGAAGTAGTTCAACGAATGAAAATTGGCGACGGCATTCTTTTTCTTCTTTTGCGAACACATACAAGTACAAACATTATTTGATATTTCAGAACATTGCCCTAGCCTTGGAAGCGTATATAGAGCTTCCACGTGCATTCCACGTGTGTCATGAAATTATCAGACGTCAACTGTGCGGCATGGCTGGCGACACATTTTCCCACGTTCAAAGTCGCGGTCATTGAAAAACGATCCTCTGACAATTGCTTGTGTGTGTAAGCAGGGCGAAAAAAAAAACGTGCTGCTGGAGTGTTCTTACGTGCCGCTACGGTGGGAATGCAGTGGCCGTTACCGGTAGTCGAAGCCACGCCCGTGCTAAACCGTAAAACTCAATAATCATTAAACTACGGTGACTCTTACAGGACACAACCCGCACCAATTCCGTAAGCTATTTAAAACAATTCAAAAAATCTGTCCGCTATCGGACTCCCATCGACATTGCCACCTCTCCATCGCTTTACCCTCATACGAATTCCAACCTCGACGCGCGGCCGCCTACGTTCCTTTCAGATACGTTTCGCAAACTTCGAGTATAAACGCCGCAGGCAACCCCAGGGGAAAACAGCGTTTGCTTGCTGTTGCCAAGGCTATCGCGTTAAGCAGCCATGCTAGCGCGCTCACCGGTAGAAGTCGTCGCACGGGTGCACGCTGTGGTCGCGCGAGCGTTGCAGGTCTTCGTCCAGCGTGAAGTGGTCCCGCCGCCACGGATCGAGCCGCGTCAGGAGCAGCGCCGGCGTGGCTAGCAGCGTGGCTGTCGTGAAGAGGACGGCGAGCAGCACGAAGCAAGAGTAGCGCGGACAGGACGATACACCTGACGTGTCCTTGACAGGAGCGCAGCGTTGGATCGCGGGCGGCTTTGGAACCGGGGCAGGACGGGGCCGAGGACACGGAGGCAGCTGCAGGGGGCTCTGGCCGCGTCGCATGCTGAGGCTGCGATTGCTCGAGTTGGTTGCTGTGCCTGCTGCCACGAGCGTAGCTTCACGCGCATCCTGAGGGCTGGAATCGCAGAGTCAGAAATCCGCAGTGGTGATGATGTTGATGGACCTCAGTCGTGGCCCGCACCCACTAAGGGGGCCGGCCAAGAACCGTGCGACAGAAGGTAGCTAAAGGAAATTCTTATTTAAGTCGATGAACGTAAAAAAAATATGTTACAATAACCAGACTAGTATACGAGTGAGCAGTCCGACTAACTGGAAGGTGAATGTTAGAATTGGGTACACTCAAGGAGAAAATAATGTTAGGAATGGATTTTGAAAAACCAATTTAAGTGAAATGAATGCGGATGTGAGATTTAAAGTGAAGATACAATGATTAGCAGGGTAATCATTTTCTTTCCGTTGAATATTCAAATACTGCGGAACAAATGTCTCTGTGACTATAGCTATAGTGTCGAGACCCCAAAGGATAATAATGCTGGTACAGCTACTCCTGATCCAATTTTGCAGAACGGAGCTTCGAGTAATATCTTTATTTATTGTGAATATCGTCTGCATGATAAAGATTTGTGGTTTATTAATTCAATTTTCGTACAATTGTGGCAGAGAGGAGACGTCGTCAGACGAGCCTGCTAGAGCAGCTCTTCTTCTTCTTCTTCCCCCTCAAATAAGGCACATATATACCACGATTAAAAAGTGTCCCGTTTTGGACACTTTTTGGACGGTCGAGGTGCCTAAAACTCATTTTTGAGGAAGAGACCTTACCAACACATGTAAAAGTGGGTTATGTGCGACATCCTGTCCGTGCATACATCCTTAGGCCCTTGCAGTGCCGTAAATGCCGGAAAATCGGGCATGTAAGGGCTGTGTGCGTGAACAAGATGACATGTCCGCACTGTGGTGGTGATCACGATGAGTTGACGTGTGCTGGCTCTGACTTGAAGTGCCCTAACTGCGATGAGCCGCACGAGGCAACGTCGAAGGACTGTCCGAAATTAAAGACTGAAATGTCCGTGCTAAGGAAAATGGTACGAGATCAATCTACACACAGAGAAGCGGCTACCAAAGTCCACCGCCGCCAGAGGCGCACACGTAATCGCAGAAGGAGATCATCATCGACAACAGGACAACCTGTACTCCAGGAAAAGTTGTCGCGCGCTCCTGCTAGCCCTCAAACGTCAGAGCCACCTTTAACCACGTCTACTCTTCTGAACACCAAGGACACTACTATATGGCCTTCCCTGCCATCTCAGAGTACAGAAGTGGAGCCGGAACACGAGCGTGAACATGAACCTTCATCGTCGGATGGGCAAATGAAGGCAATGCTTGCACAGTTGATTGGTTCCTTGCGAATGCTGCTCATCGGAGTTAAGACTCCCGTTGCCAAGGCTGCGGCGCAAATTCTCGACGCACTAGAACCAGTGCTTGCTGCTGTATAAAAGCTAGTAAACGCCATGGCATCATCAACTTCAAGGTTGTCACTACAGGAAAGGATAAGCGGTTCCGTCATATTCCAGTGGAACGCACGAGGTCTACGGGGTCACCTGGCAGATTTTAATCAGAGAGTGTTCAAGCATCGGTTTCCAGTTATCGTAATATGCGAGCCGAATATAACATCGCCATTTAGACTCTCTGGACATGAACAATTCGCGTCTGGGACAAGTGGAAATAAAAAATTATGGGGTTTTACGTGCCAAAACCACTTTCTGATTATGAGGCACGCCGTAGTGGGGGACTCCGGAAATTTCGACCACCTGGGGTTCTTTAACGTGCACCTAAATCTAAGTACACGGGTGTTTTCGCATTTCGCCCCCATCGGAAGTGGAAATACTAGGAAAGTTTTACTATGTGTGCGATGTGACCTCACGTATTCGCTAAACCAAGTTCCGGTGCATAACAGCAACGAGTACGTCTCTATAACACTGAAGCTAAAGCGCCGGATAATCTCGATCATCGGTGGCTGTATTTCTCCCAGGGGAAATTTGACTCTGGACACCTGAAACTTGTTCTTTACTCTTGCCAAGGACCTCATATTATTGTAGGCGATTTCAACGCGCACCACAATCTTTGGGGTAGTAGGATCACAAATCTTCGAGGAAGACATCTTCTTCACTTCACAAGCAGCAATGATCTTGACATCTTGAACGATGGCTCACGAACATTTCTTCGTGGCACAACATACAGCAGCTGTCTCGATTTAGCTATCGCTTCACGATGCCTTTCGTCTTCTGCTGCCTGGTGCACAGATGCTGAAACGTATGGCAGTGATCACCTACCTACTTATGTACAGTTGAGATGGTTGACAAGACTTCGAAGTTCTCATACGCGACGCACTGACTGGGATGCTTTTCAGAACAAGCTAGAAGAATCCTGCGACTGTGTCATTTCACCGAAAGAGATTGAAGAGCGCATTAGAGCAGCAATGCACGCAACAACACGCATCATCCAAACATCAAATTAAAGAACATCCGTTGACGTAATATATGAAGAGCTGCGGGCAGTCCGACGTCGCGCCGAGAGGAAATACAGGCGAACTAAATTGATATCAGATTTGAGGACGTCACGTCGTGTGCAAAAGAAAATTCAAAGATACTTAGACAAGCTCGACAGACAACGTTGGAGGTCCTTTTGCACCAGCCTGGACCCAAAAAAACCGTTGTCCACAATATGGCATGATGTACGAGCACTACCATCTCCTCCACAATAGCTACGTCCCTTCCGAGCTTTGGCAATCATCCAGACGCGCAGTGACAAGGAAATCGCGGAAGATATCTGCATACACCTCTCTGGATCTACAACATCGGTAGCTTCAGTGCTCAGGTGTGCTCCTCCAACAATGGACGATCGTCTCGACCTGCCATTCACGCTGCAAGAGCTACGTGCAGCGATTTCCTCTTCAAGACACTCAAGTGCGCCTGGTCCTGATGGCATTACCTATTCTACCTTGCGCCATCTAGGCCCTCGAACGACTGAAGAGCTCCTGGCTTTATACAATCTCTCTTGGTCCTCGGGAACTGTGCCTGCACACTGGAAGACAAGCAAAATCGTGACGTTATTGAAACCAGTCAAGACACCCCATACTATGCTTTCCTACAGACCTGTGGCGCTTGCCAGTTGCATAGGTAAAACCATGGAACGCATGGTTTTGACACGCCTGGAGTGGTTTTTGGAGAAGCGTAATATATATCCAGACGCAATGACAGGTTTCCGAAAGGGTAGTTCGTCAATCGACAGCGTCATTGACCTAGTAACAACTGTTGAAGATCAAAAACGCCGCCGTCGATTAACGGCTGCTGTCTTTCTAGATATCAAGGGTGCTTTTCACTACGTTCTACAAGATGCAATTTTAAATGCCCTAGAAGAATGTGGTGTCGGGGGACGTATGCATCAATGGATAGCCAGCTATCTTCAAGAGAGAACAATATTTATGACAACTCCAGACGGTGAAACAAATTACCACCCCGTCTATGGTGGAGTGCCTCAAGGAGGTGTATTGAGCCCAACCTTATTTAATATCGTTCTCATTGGACTGGTCAAAGAACACGCAGGCACAGTCTCGGCCTCTGCGTACGCAGATGACATCTGTATATGGACCACGAGCTTAACGCGCTTGCAAGTGCAAACGAAGCTGCAGCGCGCGGTATCAATAACGTCGACATACCTAAACAGTCGCGGACTGCAGCTCTCACCGGAAAAAAGTTCAACCATGGCATTTACACGGAAGTCAATGGCCTGCTACCCCGTTATGATTGATGGAAAGATTATACCTTCAGTAACCCACTACAAATTTCTCGGAGTCATCATCGACCGTGACTTATCTTGGTCGAAGCACCTCTCTGGATTAAGAAAAAAGCTGGACAGCTTTACTCAGATCATTCGACATATGTCTGGAAAACCATGGGGGCCATCCAAGTCATCTCTTCTGCAGCTCTACCAGGCACTTTTTGTTGGCTACTTCCGCTAAAGTGCGCCTGTACTATCTAGGATTAGTACAACTGCTGTACGCACACTTGAAAGTGCTCAGGCTCGCGCACTGAGAATTCGCCTAGGACTACCATGATGTGCGTCTACTTGGGGCACTATTGCAGAGGCACGTGCGTGCCCAGCTCGAGTTTATCTGCAACATGAGCCATCGCGAGTGCATCTAAGGCTACTGACTAGACACACAAATCATCCACTCACGAACGTCACAAGCGTATGGCCTGTGTCCTCCTACTCAGAAGCCGTGTTGTCGCAGCAAGACTTATTGCCGTCGAGCTTCCAACTGTATGACATACCCGAAGTTCCACTCTGGACGATGGCAAAGCCAACGGTGAGACTCTCAATCCCTAGACTAACGAAGAAGTCGAAGATGCCGCTTGCTGGGCTCAAGCATTTCGAGCTATCATACATTGCTCACATGTATGGATATTACGAACATGTTTTTACTGATGGTTCTGTGACACAGACCTCTTCCGCGGCGGCCTACACGGTGCCAGGAATGGGGATCGCACAACGGTTCAAGACAGGACACAGGACGTCGTCTACAGCAGCTGAGTTGACCGGAGTTCGAGAAGCAGTTCGCTGCATACTGCAACAGAGTCTCGAGAAGTGAACAGTGTTCTGTGATTCAAAACCAGCACTGCAACTCATCACCATTTATATGAGTGACAGAACCGCATATAGTCCTCTGGTTTATGACATCATGTCTCTGCTTGTTGAGGTGTCTCATTCCGGGCATACCATCGTGCTGCAGTGGATCCCTGGCCATTGTGGAATAGCTGGAAACGAACAGGCTGACGCAGAAGCAAGAAAGGCGCACACTGACGGAACTATTATAAAAATTCATTTTTCCCGGTATGACATTACCGCCTTGCTCCATACCTCCCTTAAAGCTTCTACGGCGCAACATTGGGACAACCCCGAACATCGACAAGAGCGCCTCCATAGACTTGACGCTGGATTACAATTCCGGCTTCCACTTCGGTTGCGCAGAAGCCAGGAAACACTCATTCATCGATTACGGCTGGGTGTGGCATACACCAACCAATACCTTCACACGACTGGACAAGCACGGGACCCTGAATGTTGCGTCTGTAGCACTCTCGAGACAATAGCTCACGTACTTTGCGTGTGCCCTCAATATGCGGCCGAACGAATAACACTCAAATCTACAGTTGACAGCTTGGACTCCCACCCCTTTTCAGAAGAAAAGCTTTTGGGCACGTGGAGGAGTGTTCACTGTGCCCAGCGTGCCATAAAATCATTTTTGAACTTTTTAAGTGAGACTGGTTTAAACAATCGCCTCTAGAAGCAGTGAGACGTGCAGTTAGCGCGAAAGATGGTTGCGCAATAACTTTTTGTGACAAGATTACTTTTTGTATGGACAAGCTTAATCTTACGTGTATTGCGTCTACAGTGCGCATCCGCATATAGGACAATGTGTATAGAGTATCACATTGTACCATAACATAATCACCCACCACCTACCTTTCCCTGTATTTCCCACTTCTCCTTTCCCTAGTGAGGAGTAGTAGGCTAGAGACACGCTCTCCAGGCCGACCTCTCCTCCTTTCTCTTCATTGCCATCTACTCCTCCTCCTGTCCAGTGCGTTCATAACTTTTAAACATAATGCATGTTCCAGTCGGTCGGTCGGTCGGTCGGTCGGTCGGTCGGTCGGTCGGTCGGTCGGTCGGTCAAAAAACTTTATTGAAGTCCTGAGGAGTTTCAAGTCATTGGAGATCCCACGCGGGGAACTCCTCCGGCCGAAACCGTAGGCGACGCCCAAGTCGGGACGGGAACGTGAGGACGCTCAGACAGTTCTTGCGCCCTCTGGACGGCCTTGAGTTGCACTTTAAGGTCCGGGCTTTTGAGCGCTTTTCTCTATTCGGGCTCACTGGAAAGAGGGCCCTTGGGTAACGCGGTACATTGCCATAGCATGTGTGACAGTGAGCAGTAAAGTTCTGGGCAGTCTGGGCAATTTGCCGGGATTTCTGAGTTGTAGTGGCTTAGTTGGCCTCGTGACGAATCCGATTCCGTTTGGAGCATTCGAAGCACGGCCGCCTGCGCGCGTTCAAGTTTGGCGTTCGGAAGCGGGAATTCGGTTCGGCCTTTTAAATAGTGTGAGGTAACTTCTTGGCTGTTAGTAGCGGGTGATTAAATTGAATGTCCAGCCCCTCGGAGGCCGTGGGGCCGTCGCAGTGGGCAAGCTCTCGCGCATGGTCGTGGGCTGTTTCATTGAGGTTAGCTTTTTGCGGGTGAATTTCTATCCCCGTGTGAGCGGGGAACAAGGAGAGGCAGCGTTTGCTCTCTTTTGAGCTCGCTAGATGCATACGCTCTACTTCTTTAGATACGTTGCCGCATTCGTAGGCCCGAATTGCGGCACGCCAGTCCGTGAAGACATGAGTAAATGTTGGGTCTGCCATGGTGATGGCTACGGCTATTTGTTCTGCTTTAGCGCTGGTGCTCGTTTTAGCCGATGCGGATGATCGTAGCGTTCCGTTGCCGTCCACGACTGCTATTGCGAAAGCGGATGTGTTGCCGTACTGGGCCGCGTCCACAATATCGGTGCCTTCGCTATCCGCGTCGATGCGGTCGAGAATCGCGCGGGCACGGGCCCGGCGCCTACCCACGTTGTGTTATAGGTGGGCATTTCTGGGAAACGGTATAGCTGTCTCTAATTTCGCTCGGTAGTGTGAACGCGTTCTCGAGATAGGGAAAAGTTGAGACATTGGCTTCGTTTAGGATTAGCCTACCGGCTTTGGACGAGGATAGGGGGAGTACTTGCGCCATAGTCTGAGCCTCGATCACTTCGTCGATGTTGTTGTGCATGCCTAGCTGAACAACCTTTGCTGTACTTGCTCTTTGTGGAATGCAGAAGACCTGTTCGATGCACTTGCGCATGGGTGTGTTTAGTTTTGTCTTTTCTATTTATGTCCAGTTGTAGGCAGAGGTGACGTAATTAATGTGACTCATAAGGAAAGCCTGGTATACGCGCAGAAGTTTATCTTCGCAGAGACCCTTCCTGCACCCCGAGACTCCGTGGATGAGTCTGATCATGTTTTCGGTTTTGGCGGTTAAGTGTTTGATCTTGTGCCCGTGGCATCCGATGGCTTCGATTGGAGCCGAAGAATGCGGATGTGGTTGACTCGCGGCATCTGTTGTCCGTCTCTTGTGTGTAGAACGATCGGAAGTTTGTCTAGAGGAGTTAGGTAGCGGACTCCTTGGCAAGACTTGCGAAATAGTAGGAGTTCCGATTTCTTGGAGGATAGTTTCATTCCTGTGTCTAGTAGGTACTCTTCCGTGGGATCTAGCGCAGACTGTAATGCCTGTTCCATTTCGGCCAGAGAGCCTCCCGGGCTCCAGATGGTAATGTCATCTGCGTATAGAGCGCAGTTTACGTTTGGGATGTTTCGTAGTTTGTCTGCGAGTCCTTTCATCGCTATAATTAATAGTAACACAGAGATGACTGTGCCTTGCGGTGTTGCGACGGAGCCCAGCGTGTAGGGGTCCGACTTAAGTTGCGAGACTCGAGTCGTGCCTCTCTGTCTGTTAGGAAGGAGTGCGCGTATTCCTGAAATCTCTGGCCGAGGCCGAGGCCTGCCACAGACTCCAGTACGGAGCTGTGCGAGACGGTGTCGAATGCTATCTTGAGATCGAGGGCGAGGATGCCTCGAACGTCTCTTGTTTTAACGTCGAAGATCTGTCTCTTTAGGAGTAACGTGACATCTTGGGTAGATAGGTGGGGTCGAAACCCTACCTTGTTGTGTGGGAGGAGTTCGTGTTCCTCAATATAGCGCGACACTCAGTTTTAAATTACGTGCTCGGCTACTTTACCCACGCATGAAGTAAGCGAGATTGGGCGTGAATTGTCGAGGTTAATTGGTTTGCCGAGTTTTGGGATGAGGACCACCGTGGCAGTTCGCCATTGCGTTGGTACCTCTCCTGTTTCCCACACATGGTTCATGTCTTTCGTGAGTAATGTAATGGCTTGGTTACGCAAGAGTCGGTTGGTTACCCCGTCGGGTACTGAAGCCGACATTTTGTTTAGATTGTGTAGCGCCTCTCGGACTGCTGCTTCCGTGAAGGTAGCGTCTAGTTCAGGAGTGGTTTCGCACTTTATGCTCGAGTAATCGCTGGGGTGAGCGTCGCCTAGCGGACGGTATCATTTGGCAATTTCTTCCAGGAAGGACTCTTCTGTTCCCCATTTCTCTTTATGTGAGTGTAGAAGTCGGTCTAGCGCGTGGCTTTGATTATCCTTCGTTTGGTTGTCGTCTAACATGCGTTTGAGGAGGTTCCACGTTCCTCGTGTCCGCATGCAGCCGTCGACTGCCGAAGAGAGTTCATGCCATTGAAGTCTTGTGAGCTCCGTACAGTATTGGCCTATGTCTCGGTTGAGGATCGCGATGTGTTTACTTAGGCGTCTGTTGAGTCGTTGCTTTCTCCTTCGTTTCAGTATCGAAGCATTGGCCTAGAGTAATTGGGCGAGGTGAGGGTCAACCCTTGGGACCTCCAGTTCCGTTTGTATGGTTTTCGTGGGTCTGGTTACGTCTCCCTTTATCGCAGAGAGGAGTTCCGTGAAGGAGCCATACGCGTTCGTATCTTCCTTCCGTAACGTACGGAAGGTATTCCAGTCTGTGAGGGTAAAAGAACGAGGTGTGGCCGTCGTGTTTGGTATTTGTCTGCGTATGACGAAGTGATCGCTGCCCAGGTTCTCTTGCGCGTTCGTCCATGTGTAGTTTGCAGCATTTAGGGGTAACGTGAGGTCCGGCGCAGTATCGCGCCCCGTCGACGTACGCAATCTGGTGGGGAACCTGTGGTCCGTCACCAGCGTGAGAGACAGTACGTATATTGCACGCGAGAGGCTGTTGCCGCTAGGCTTGATTGTGGTGTAACACCACGACGGGTGGGGGACCTTGAAGTCACCTGCGATAATGAGCGGTGAGTTTCGTGCCAATGATGTGGCTTTAGTAAGGTTCGCGTGGAAGGATTGGTTGTAGTGTGTGGGGGAGCTGTTTTGTTCAAAAACACTTTGTTTTCACGGTCGGGTAGCTACGAGCTCGATTAGGATCGCCTCATGCGACTGTTTTTCGGTAGGGCGTCGTGAACGATGTGCGCGAATGTTCTACTAACGAGCGTGAAAATGCCTCTCCTGGCGTCCCCTCCTCTTTGGAAGACGGTGCAGTACCCTCTGAGCGTAAGGATTTCGCGTAGGGTTTCCTGTATTAGTATTACGTGCGACTTTCTGGGTTTAATTTTGAGCTACTGTTGCATCGAGGATTTGCGCTTCGCGTAGCTAGCGCGATTCCACTGCCAAATTTCTAAAGTATCCCGTGTCTTGTTAGCAATGATGGTTTTGCGAGGAATTTATTGGCCCCTAAGGGTGCGTCTTCGTGTCCATCTGTTGTGGCTGACTAGCTTTGTTTTCAAATTTTATGGCGACTTTGTTTTCGACAACCTCTACATGCTTCGCTAGGGTACGAATACTTTCTAGGTTCTCTCTCGTAAGTATTGTTTTTGAGCCTGTAGCCCTGTATAGTTTTGGCACTTTAAAATGAAAAGTTAGCAGTTTCAGCCAAAGGTTGACTGAAGTACTGAAAAGAATAGCAAGGTTTAGCGAGGCGCTTGAATTGTTTGTCTGCACCCACAGATACCACGCATTTCACGACGCTGGCATGACGAGGAGTGCGACCAGTAGAGTCGCAGGTGTTGCAACCCGTTGGTGCACGAGATTAGAGAAACGGAAATCCTTGAGCGTTACTAAATGCTTCGTGAAGGATTAGATAACCTTAGTTTACGTTTATTGCGAATTCCGCTTAGACCGGTGACAGAGCAGTTGAACAGGAATGCTAGTGTGCCTACAGTGCGCGCGCGCACAACGATCTTACTGCAGCCGCGGAAAGCAGAAAGCGGCCGTGACTCACCAAATGGGGCGACTCCGCGTTGCGTTGAGAGTGCGTCCATTTTAATTCGTCGTTATTATCTCTTTTTCAACCAAACGCACTACGCATTCTTTCGAGACTCTGGCTCTAAGTCTTCGCTCAAATGCCGTGCAAGCACCGTCGAGCGGGAACGGTGCTGCGGTTGCTGGATGGATGGATGGATGGATGGATGGATGGATGGATGGATGGATGGATGGATGGACGGACGGACGGACGGACGGATGGACGAATGGACGGACGGACGGACGGATGGACGGACGGACGGACGGACGGATGGATGGATGGATGGATGAATGAAATGATGGATCGATGGATGGAAGGATGGATGCGATACTAAGCTTCTTGCATATAGCACCGTACTTCGTTCAAAGATTCAGTATGCCTCATTTATATGGGACCCGCACCAAGCGCATCTTATTAACAAACTAGAATCTTTTCAGAACAAGGCAGCGCGATTTATTACAGGTAACTATTCACAACATTCAAGTATCACCAAAATAAAACATGACCTAGGACTCATCCCATTGCAGATTAGAAGAAAGATATCTCGCCTACCTTTCTTCTATCAGCGTTTTCATAACAAAAATATATTCTCTCAGGCACACATCTTACCAGTGAAAAGAAAATTCTCACGAATTGATCACGAATTTAAGGTCAAACAACCATTTGCACGTAACAAACTATGGCAGTTTTCATGTCTGCACTTAGCCATTTCGGAATGGAATCATCTCCCAAGTAATATAGCCGAAATAACTGACCATATTATAATCAAACAAGCACTTAATGAAACATTCGTGAATTAATAACATTAACATTTCTTCCTGCCTTTCTTCAGATGTCATATTATTGTTTGTATAATGTAATAATTATTGGCGTATGATATTGTCGAATTAGAAGTGATGTAAAGGTTGTATAGCATGTACTACTTCATATAAAGATATTCGACTTACTATGTATATTGTATAACATTGTATATTGTATATCAATTGTTTTCACCCCTATGTAATGCCCAAGCTGGGCCTTTAGGGTAAATAAATGAATAAATGAATGAAAATGAATGGAGGGATGGATGGATGGATTGATGGATGGTTGGAAGGATGGAATGATGTTATGACTGTCCCTTCTTCAACGGAGCGGTGGGTTTCGCCGCCAAGCTCTTATTTGATTGCTTACTGTCCAACCTATGTTATAAAAAAAGAAAAGAAAAAAAAAGACCACAATGAATTCCCATAACCAAAGTTTATAAACCCCTATTGTGAACTTTGTTTTACTACGCCTCCGTTGTTGGTCGTTTCCCTACTTCCACCAATCTTCCAATCTCCTCTTACTAACATCTCTTGCAGACTTGTTTACTTTCCCCCTGCTCTCCCTGAACACAAGCGCTTCAAGGAGACCCGTGATTTCTAAATAAACCGCTGCGCAGATGTCTTCACATTCTGACCCGCCGTGGTTGCTGAGTGGCTATGGTGTTAGGCTGCTGAGCACGAGGTCGCGGGATCGAATCCCGGCCACGGCGGCCGCATTTCGATGGGGGCGAAATGCGAAAACACCCGTGTACTTAGATTTAGGTGCACGTTAAAGAACCCCAGGTGGCCAAAATTTCCGGAGTCCTCCACTACGGCGTGCCTCATAATCAGAAAGTGGTTTTGGCACGTAAAACCCCATAATTTATTTTGTCTTCACATTCTAATTAAAGCTACTCCATCGTTTCCCTAGCTTCACCGCAGCAAGCTCATGCTTCTTCTTCCTTCTTGTATCTCGCTTTAAAGGTGCATGTTGTAATGCATCCTGATCTCGCTTCAAAAAGTAATGAGCTTCCCTTTGAGTTATCATAAATCGTTTCTTTCCTGATTTGGTTTTTTCTCTTAAGTAGTTGCCCGCAGGGGCGTCTGCGTAAGCAGGCGTTTGGTGTGTTGCGCCACCACGTACCCCAGCACACGAGGGTTGTAACCTCCCGCGTGTAGCCGTGCGCGGCTTAGCCGTGTCCGGGGAAAGGGGGATCCTGGAGGTTGAGCCGATGCCGGGTGTTCGGACCTTTAAGGCCCCCCGGCGGAGGCAACACACCTCTTTGGCCTCTGCTTCACGTAGACGGCACCCCCGGACTGACCCACCCGGGGAAAATCGGTAGTTGCCTTTTCCTGTCTCTCTCTCCCTCCAACCTTCGTCTTTCTCTCACTTTCCATCTTTCCTGTCTTCTCCTCGCTTCTCTTTACTTCCAATTTTTCCTGGCAGCGAGGGTTAACCTTGTGTGGGTGGCCAACCTTGGGTACTCCAGATTGGGTTATAGTAGCACCGTACAACTGGCGAGGGCTTGTCTTACTCGTAAGACTTGCTCCGTCCCCATGTTGGGCTCGGTGGTGGGCGGTTGGCGCTGCTGCCGAACTCGACTTCTATATGGCTTCTAGCAAACCACTTTCCCTTGATCGCCCTCTAAAAAGAGGGCGCACCGATGCAACGTTTCAATTCTTTTTGAAGAACAATCAAGAACACTTCCCTAAGTACCAAGTAATCCACAGTGAAGGCAACAAGAGCGTGCGTAAATTCTCCCCCTTCTTGGTGGCGAAATGCCTCGCAAACACTATAGGATCTGGCTACAAAGCTACAAAGATGTCGAATGGAGACCTGCTCCTTGAATTGAAGGATAAAACACAACACGATAAAATTAATGACTTGAAATGCATTGGCGATGTAGCAGTCACTGTGTCGGCACATCGAACCATGAACACCAGCCGTGGAGTAATCTCTGAAGACGACTTCTTAGACCTTAGTAACGAAGAGCTGCTTGAAGGTTTCCAGGACCAAAATGTGATCAAAGTAGAAAGAATCCTAATCTGCAGGAACAATGAACAACTTCCACCAAAGCACATAGTATTAACCTTTGGTACCAGTCTACTGCCTAGTACATTGGATGCAGGCTATATCAAAGTACGTGTTAGGCCGTACATCCCAAATCCTCGACGGTGCTTTAAGTGCCAGAGGTATGGACATGGATCCCAGACATGCCGAGGAAGGCAAACTTGCGCGAAATGCAGCTCAAATGAACATCAATCAGATACTTGCGACTCATCTCCACATTGTGTGAACTGTGAAGGAAGCCATCCAGCCTACTCCAGGACATGCCCTAAATGGAAGAAAGAAAAAGAAATCATTGCACTAAAGGTCAAAGAAAATATTACATTTCACGAAGCAAGGAAACGTCTTTCGTACTTAGATCACACAAGCTTTTCCGAGGTGGCGCGACGGGGGGCAGCGTCACAAATCCCTCGGGAGTCTACCGCGGTCACTGACAGTGGCCCGGTAATCACTCCGCCTGCCCCCCTGGTGGCTGCAGCAAGTGCTGCTCCATCAACATCGAAGGTGGAGCTGCCGACTCCGGTCCCGCAGGTCCCAAAACTAATCCGAACTCCACGGCCTGGGACGCGAGTTTCAGCGCCCAGCTCACGATCCTCCAGCGCCTCCGAGAAGGCTATGGAGGTCGATCAGAAATCACCGGCGTCATCGACGCCGAAAGATCGGCGCTCTCAAGAGCGCGCTAGAAGAGATAAAATACCTATAACTCCTCAAAGGAAGGGACCGGTAACCTAAACGGTTACCGTCCTTGTATACATATTACCTATCTTTAACATTTTCTCTTGAACACAGACAACAAAAACCTGCCTCAATATGGCTACACAAATAATTCAGTGGAATGCCAGGGGCCTATTTCGCAATCTAGATGATATCAAAGATCTACTTGCGGAATATCAGCCACGACTGTTCTGTGTTCAAGAAACACATTTAAACTCTACACACCAGAACTTCTTAAAACAGTACACAGTTTTCCGTAAAGATAGAAATAATGGTAATTCTTCTTCAGGTGGTGTGGCAATCATAGTCCAAAAATCAGTAGCATGCCAGCATGTATCACTCCAGAGTTCATTTGAAGCAGTGGCTGTTCGGGCTATTTTGTTCAATCATCTTATAACGATTTGCTCCATATATATATCGCCTAATGAACGGTTTGACACAACAGAATTTGAAAAACTGATTGACCAACTTCCCGAACCCTATGTAGTAATCGGAGACTTCAATGCTCACAGCACGTTCTGGGGTGACTCAAGATGTGATGCGAGAGGACGGGCAATAGAAAACTTCCTTCTTTCTTCTGGAGCCTGTATATTTAACAAGGCAGATCCAACCTTTTACAGTTCCACACACAACACATATTCATGCATAGATTTAGCAATAGGGTCAGCGTCACTTCTTCCATACCTGGAATGGAGAGTTATCAGTAATCCATACGGGAGCGATCATTTCCCTACACTCCTAGAAACAACAAAGTGGCACGATGGACCAGCGTACCCCAAAAAGTGGAAACTTCAAAGTGCAGACTGGTCAAAATTCAGAAACATATGCAAACTGTGCCTGGAAGATGTGGACCACCTAGGTGTAGAGGAACTGGCCAGCTACATCACTGAACATATTCTCTGTTCTGCTGAAAACTGCATCCCTCAGTCCTGTACATATAAAATCAATCCAAAGCCGTGGTGGAACAAAGACTGCGAAACTGCAAAGAAACGCCAGAATAAAGCATGGAGTAGATTTTCACGCTACCCAACCACAGAAAATCTAATAGAATTTAAGCGGTGCAAGGCAAATGGCCGCCGTATTCGCCGAGTATCGAAAAGAGAAAGCTGGACACGCTACGTATCCTCCATAAACTCATACACTGATGTTAGCAAGGTATATAACAGGGTACGTAAACTAAAAGGACAACGTCCAAATCCTTTTCCTCTCGTCAATGGCTCTGGTGAGTCAATAGATGACCAAGCAAACACTCTTGGCGAGCACTTTGAGAGAGTATCAAGTTCGGAAAATTATTCCGAAATTTTCTTAAAGCATAAAAGAATAGCTGAAAATATTCCTCTACATCCAAAAAAGTCATCAGAAGGGTACAATAGACCATTAACGTTCCATGAACTCAAGCTTGCCCTAGGCTCTTGTGGTAGCTCGGCTCCAGGTTCTGACACAATAACATATGAAATAATCAAGAATCTGCCTTATGAGACCCTAAACTGCATCTTAGGTCTTTACAATAAGATTTTTGCAACTGGTCATATACCTTCATCTTGGAAAGAAGCAATAGTCCTACCAATACTCAAACACGGCAAAGACCCTTCCTTAGTTAATAGCTATAGACCAATTGCACTGACCAGCTGTCTACTTAAGGTATTTGAAAAAATTATTAACCGTCGCCTTGTGTTCTTTTTCGAATATAACGGTATATTTGACCCTCACCAATCTGGCTTCCGAAGAGCAAGGTCGACAACCGATAATCTTGTTCTGCTTGAGTCATATATACGTGACGCATTTGTACACAGCCAATACTGTCTATCTGTATTCTTTGATCTTGAAAAGGCATATGATACTGCCTGGCGATATGGTATTCTGCAAGACCTGTCGTCCTATGGAATTTGTGGTAGTATGCTGAACATTTTGCAAGATTACTTATCTCAAAGGAAGTTCCGCGTAAGAATTGGCAATGTATTATCGCGCACTTTTATTCAAGAAAACGGTGTTCCACAGGGAGGTGTGCTAAGTTGCACACTTTTTATAATCAAAATGAACTCTCTCCGCTCTGTTATACCACCAATGGTGTCTTATTCTGTCTATGTGGACGACATCCAAATCAGCTTTAAATCCTGCAACCTGTCCATATGTGAACGCCAGATCCAGTTGACTGTTAATCGGCTCACGAAATGGGCCGACGAAAACGGGTTTAGATTCAGTGCAGAAAAGACTTCCTGTGTGCTGTTTTCCAGACGTAGAGGGGTATATCCTGACCCTTGTATTACGATGCATGGGAAAAACCTGATAAATAGAAAAGAACAAAAGTTTCTAGGCGTAATCTTCGATAGTAAGCTAACCTTCATACAGCATATAAAACAGTTGAAACTGAAATGTCTTCAAACCATGAACCTTTTAAAGATTTTATCTCATCAGTCGTGGGGAACAGATAGGTATTGCCTCCTGTCTCTTTTTAAAAGCCTTGTGTTGTCCCGCATAGACTATGGATGTATTGTATACCAGTCGGCTTCAAAGACAACACTTAGAGTACTCGATCCTGTATATCACTTAGGTATCCGTCTAGCGCTTGGTGCCTTTCGGACGAGCCCCGTCCAAAGTCTATATGCAGAATCGGATCAGTGGCCACTGGATTATCAACGAACATATCTGGGAATCACCTATGCAATAAGAATCACGTCACTAAAACAACATCCATGCAAAGCACTCATAAGTGATCAGTCCACAAATCAGTTGTACTTAAACAGGCCTTCACACGCCCCGCCGTTCCCGTTGGCAGTAAAATCTGTTGCGGAAAAACTTGCAATAGCTTTCACAGATCTGCAGGAAAGTGACTCTTCTGAACCCATCCCACCTTGGGAGCAATATCCTGTCACTTGTGACTTGTCCTTTAGAGAGCTTAAGAAAAAGAGTTGTCCAAGTGCCCTCATCCAGCAACATTTCATGGCTCTTGAAGACAAGTACAGATCTACTGCATTCTTCACTGATGCTTCAAAGTCTGCAAATTCAGTATCATGTGCAGCCCATGGCCCAAACTTCTCCAACACTAAAACCTTGCATAAACATAGCAGCATTTTTACAGCGGAAGCGTACGGTATTCTGATCACTATTGACTATATAGTACAACACAAAATAGAAAAGTCTATAATATACACAGATTCCTTAAGCGTTGTCACAGCCCTCTCCTGAGGCAAGGCAAGCCGAAACCCTGTAATTAACCAGCTCCTTAAACAGATCCACGTAGCGCATAAACAAAACCTTGCTCTTGTTTTATGCTGGGTGCCAGGCCACTCTGGTATTGCAGGCAATGAAATAGCGGACAAAAATGCTGGGGAAGCGGCTCATCGGGACACAATTGATGTAAGCTGGGTACCTGGTGTAGATATGAAACCTGCGGTACGAAAGGCGCTCCATAATCATTGGCAAGCTGAGTGGGACAAGGAAGTTGAAAATAAGCTGCACCTGCTTAAACCGCAATTAACGAAACCTTTCCCATTGAAGCTTGATAGACACACCGAAGTTACCCTGGCACGACTCAGAATAGGTCACACTTATGGCACACACAAATACCTCTTGACTGCAACTGACCCGCCGACGTGCACACGCTGTGGTGAGAACCTAACCGTCCTACATGTCCTCATTCAATGTCCTGAACCTCACCGACACCGATTGGCTCATTTTAGAGAACTATACTCACACCAAATACCCCCCCATCCCTCGATGTTCTTATCAGAGGATGCAATATTTAACTATAAAAGAGTGCTTAATTATCTTGCGCAAGTTAACTTTGTCGACATCATCTCATACCATCCTAACCTTCAGATTGCGCCTCACAGGTGAGGCACAGTCTGATGCACAAAAGTATGTCTGAGCTCTTGCACTTCTTGCGTAGGCAAGAATTGTACAGCAAGGGACTCGGACAATCCGCAATAATTTACCATGTGTGGCCATAACCAATGCATTTAAGGCTTTATATTTATCTTCGTGGTTATTTTAGAATTCATTCACTAGTATTTAAAGATATATCTTACGTGTAGGCCTCTATACAGCCTTTATTTTAAATCATTGTCCTAATCTCACAATTTTACTAATCCATAACACATGTCCTGGCGCTCTTTGGCCTTAGATGCCCTTGCGCCATTAAACATTAATCATCATCATTCTCTTAAGTAGTTATCGTGGCAGGTTTCTTTTCCTTTGCCGCCACCCATGAGATTATATCAGTCTCTCTGACTTTCCGTTTGACGTTCTTTGTTGTTGTGTTGCTCACCATACAGGCCCCATATTTTCTGGTAAGATTCCTAGTTCCTTTCCTCCACATTCAATCAATGTTATTCCTCTACAAATACATGAACACTCCTGCAGCGCATTTACTTTCTTCCGTATTCCTCAGTCCTTCTTCATAATTAATTTTACTGTGAGATTCCCTCAATTCAAAACTTGTCCAGCCCATATGAACCTGCACAGCATCATTTGTAGTCTTCCCGTGAGCGCCCAATGCGAGGCGACCAACTGACCTTTGGTTCACATCGAGTCCTGATTGCACCCCTGATTTAAAGCAAACAACCGCATTTCCAAAGGTAAGTCCTGGAACCATTACACTTTTCCACATAACTCGGAGCACTTCGTACCTATTGCATCCCCATAGCGCTCTGTGTTTGTTATGGCCGCATTTCACTTCCCCTTTACCACTATTGTTTTTTCCTGTGTTTCTATATATCTACTACCTTCATATATCCATATACTGATGTATCTATGTTCTTTTATGAGAAGTATTTCCTGGCCCTGTATTGCCACTGTACGTTCGCGGTTTTAATTGAATGCCGTAACACTTGATTTTTTAACGTTAAAAAACTACTTAAAATTACTACTTAAAAACTACTCGCCTTCCTGTCCACAGATATTAGCCAGACGTTGCCTATCACTTTGCTTGTTAGCTAGCAACATAATGCCGTCCGTATAAAACAAACCATGAAGCTGCTGCTCTACTACTATACCCGTGTGCTTGTATAAGAGATTAAACCCACCATTACTTCCTTCTAGGGCCCTCTCCATCCTCACCACGGACATCATAAACAGCAGTGGGGATTAAGGGCCCCTGCCTCTGTCCCTTGTAAATATCCACATTCTCCTTGTTTCTCAACCCTTCCTTTTCAACGCAAATGGCATTTAATAGATAACTCTCTCTCAAAAGTTGCAGACAAGCTTCTCCTAAGACTTCCCTTTCCAGAATATCCACACAAAATGTTTTGGTCTACGTTGTTATGCGCTCCTGTAATGTCTAACAAGGCCACATATAGCAGTCTCATTACTACTCTTGATATTTCAATTCACTGAGTAAGGACAAATACCTTATCATGCAAAGGCCTACCTATTCTGAAGCTATACTGAAGTTCACCCGAAATGCCATTATTCTCTGCCCATGGTTGCAGCTTTAACTTAATTGCCTGCATTGCTAAGCTGTATATTACCGATGTAAGGTAATATACCCCTTTGCCTTTATTTATTAAATTCTATCTACTTTCTCAGCAACTGTCTGAAATTAATCTACCTTTCAGGCTTTCTTCTACTGCTTTTATCAGAGCTTCCTTTAATTTTGGTACTAGTCGTTGTTGTTGTTGTTGTAGCCTGCGATGCGTGTGGCTCCTACCCACGTTGGGGGATTGGCCAAGAAATAGTCCATGAATCAGCCTCATGGGAACCTCGTCTTTTCCTGTGGCTGTGCGCTTAGGAATCTTGTCTTCAGCTTTCTTCCAGTTGAAATTTGTCAGCAGCAGCTCATTTCCCATCTGATTCTTTTTCACGGCTCTTTTTCCTCACTTACAACCTCTTCATTGGCTTCGAAAAATTCAACTGTTTTTTTTTTCGGATGTAATTTAATGCCACGTCCGCTTCCAATTTTCATCTTCGTAGAGGACATGTTTTGTTGTTCCAGACTTCCAGCCGAATGATTTTGTGTGGTTCCAATATAATTTAGGTGCTGCCTATTTTGCTCAAGTGTTGCTGACAACCAACGTTCACTTTCACTTTTTACGTTGGCGGGCACCAGTATTTAAACCATATATTTTTTTCTCCCGGTATATTTTTCATTTTCTGGGTACTTCAACCGGCGGGAACTGCGCATTTCTTTGCCCGCCTGTGCTCTTGGGATGCTTTCTGTCGATTGGCGATCGCTTTTCGTACCTTCTTGTTCCACCAGTATTTCGGTTTATTTTTTCCTCTTTATAGACCATGTTGCTTCTCTTTCTGTGTTTCTGTTGATATTACACTTACAAGCTGACTATATTCCCACTCTTTGCTTAGCCATTTGCCAAGTTCTTCCTCGATTCTTGTGACAATATTTGTTATTTGTTCAGTGTTCAAATTTGGACTGGCCATATTCAGTAATCAGTGATCAATAACCGGTTTCTCAATTCCCACGTGGTCAGCCCTTCACACTTAGGCCCTGTATTCACGATAACGCGGCTATGTTGCTCACAAAGATCTAGCATTGACTTCCCGTTGTTGTCGGTATAGCCATCTAGATCCTGTATGTGGCCATTCATGTCACCTAATAGGGTAATTTAGGCATTATTCCCTAAACCCTTAATATCAGCAATTAGGCATTCGACTAACTCTTGATTCCTGTCTGTACAATTATTTCCGGTCCGCAAATACGTTGCGCCAAGCCAAGTTTTCTTTCCAGTCATTGTATCTGATAACCAAAGATGCTCTTGAAATTTTCAATTCACTCTAGTCTAGATTGAGATACGAGTCCCATCTCCCGGGCGGGAAGCGTGGTTCAGCCCTTCTCCACTTCATGACGACAAACGTGGCGCCACGGTCAGAGGCCTCTCACAAATGGCCCAGGTCGGGTGGTGCTGCAGTCGTTTTACAGTGCAACTGCGGTATATTTGTCACCGTAGTTAAACTGAAGACCATTTTCCCAGTGCCATCCTCGGCAGTTAAAAATTGCTGAACACGGAGGAGGTCTGTGCCTTGCGAAGGTGACGTACTTGCCTGGTCCGTCAGCAGTTTGTTTCCCGATTTGAAATGCAATAATACAGAGCTCTTAATGCTGTTCAGTTCACTAGACGTCAAACTTGAGTATACGAGAAGGAGAACAAATTCTGCGCTATCTAAATAGCCCTTCATCAGTTACTATAAAGGGAGAGAGGCGAAATTTATTTGACGGAACAGTATTGATAGGTGCTGTATGCAAACGTATTACACGCATACATTATTATTACACAAATAAAAGCGAAAAGGAAATGATTTCGATTGAAGGCATGTAATATAGAACCGAATATTTATTGATATCCGCAAAACCAGAACTTCTGGTTAATCCTATTTTTCTGCCGTATCGCTGCTGTTAAAAACGAGACAAACACGTCTGGCACATAAATCTACAATCCTTTCTTACTGTACAACTTACCTTTTTTTTGCCATAGCAATTATGTTGAAACTCCAGCCGCATTTCTACAGTCAGCGTCGCTGGTATAAAGTCCAAGCACGGCAACACCGTCGCCACGTGCCCTTTGCTGTATGTCTGTGTGAAAGCATACGAGGGGGGCCGACGACCATGGCTCAATGTGGCGCGCCTGAAGGAGGAAGGCGGAGAGAAAGCACGCCGTCTTCCGTCAGGCGAATGGCCGTAGAATAATGGGAGGGAGGGAGCGGTGGCGTTTTACTCCAGCCGCAACAGCGTATTTCACAACGGGGCGTAAGGGGAATTGGCCATCGCCGCTCAATCTCGCGCCCAGATGGGATGAGAGCAGGGAGGCAGCGCAGGAGGCAGGCAACAACAAGTGCGTACTTCGCACGGCCGCACGGGGTCGCGAGCGATAGACCTCACGAAGCTCACTTCGATCGCGGCTGCTGCCGCACTTGCTCACACCAGCTTTTTGAAAGCGAGTGTTCCCGCTCATAGAATGTGATGTGTTCATGTTTGCTCGTGCGCGCCGAGACTATGCTTGTTAATTCAGTTAGTAATTTAGTTAGCAAGTGAATACTTCCAAGTTTATACGGCCGATAAAACTACGATTCTTACTTCGTATGTCTACTAATTTGCTATCGCAATCGATGCTTCGCTTTTCGAGCTAATCTGCGACATTTTGTAACTGGAAAACATTTCTCACCTCGTTCAATAACCTGTGACGAGGCCAACGAGGGGGGTAAGATGTTGCATGCAAATTGATTCCGTTTTTATTCTTGATGATCGCGCCTACGTATAGCAGAATGCAATAGCGTAATGCGTCGGTCGGACGCGCACACCAGCAAAAACACGCTATTTAAGTAAACTATAGGCTTAAATAAATGACAGCACTGCATCACAGCGTCCGAGCATAGCGTAAGGTGCTTTTTATGCGGAGTACACTCAGGAGTTGGCTCCTTGCTCTTCGCAAAAAATAAAGTTCAGCCGAGCAAACAATTGGCTTAATATATTAGAGTGTGCCCTGCTCAAGAGCGACCAGTCCTGTTAGCTTGAGCAGAGGAAGGAAGAAGCAACATCTTCCAATGCACGAGGAAGTCGTTTTCTTGTGAAAAGCGGCCGCAGCATATCAAGCTGAAATTTCTGCAGCTGTGTTGTTATTTGTACGCTTACTTGGCGTAAATGCTTCAAGCTTCTCACACAGAATCATTTTGTCGGCCTTTCAATAGGTTCACTTCCCCATCATCATCATCAGCAGCATCGTTACGCCCAGTGCAGGGCAAAGGCATCTCCCATACTTCTCCAACTACCCCGGTCATGTACTAATAGTGGCTATGTTGTCCCTGCAAGCTTCTTAATGTCATCCGCCCACCTAACTTTCTGCCGCCCCCTGCTACGCTTCCCTTCCCTTGGAATCCAGTCCGTGACCCTTAATGACCATCGGTTATATTCCCTCCTCATTACATGTCCGGGCCATGCCCATTTCTTTTTCTTGATTTCAACTAAGATTTCATTAACCCGCCTTTGTTCCCTCACCGTATCTGCTCTTTTCTTATGCAATAACGTTGCACCCATCATTATTTTTTCCATAGCTCGTTGCGTCGTCCTCAATTTAAGCAGAACCCTTTTCATAAGCTTCCAGGTTTCTGCCCCCTACGTGAGTACTGATAAGACAAGCTGTTATACACTTTTCTCTTGAGGGATAGTGGCAACCTGCTATTCATGATTTGAGAATGCCGGCCAAACACACCCCACCCCATTCTTATTCTTCTGGTAATTTCAGTCCCATGATCCGGAGCCGTGGTCACTACTTGCCCTAAGTAGATGTATTTCCTTACCACATCCAGTGCCTTGCTACCTATCGTAAAGTGCTGTTCTCTTCCGAGACTGTTAAACATTACCTTAGTTTTCTGCAGATTAATTTTCAGACCCACCTTTCTGCTTTGCCTCTCCAGGTCAGTGAGCTTCCAGGTTTGCTCTCCTGAGTTGCTCTCCTGAGTTACAAAGCAAGGCAATATCATCAGCGAATCGCAAGTTGCTAAGGAATTCTCCATCAACCTTTATCCCCAATTATTAACTTTTATCCCACACGCTGTGAATAGCATTGGAGAGGTCGTATTTCTCTGTCTGACGCCTTTCTTCATTCAGATTTTGTTGCTTTCTTTATGGTGGCCTACGGTGGCTGTGGTGCCGCTATAGATCTTTCAGTATTTATACATATGGCTCATATACACCCTGATTCCTTAATGCCTCCATGACTGCTGAGGTTTCTACTGAATCAAATGCTTTTTCGTAATCAATGAAAGCTATATATAAGGGTTGGTTATATTCCACACATTTCTCTATCACCTGATTTATAGTGTGAATAACGTCTATTGTTGAGTAGCCTTTACGGAATGCTGCCTGGTCCTTTAGTTGACAAAAGTATAAGGTGTTCCTGATTCTATTTGCAGATTACCTTAGTAAATACTTTGTAGGCAATGGACAGTAAGCTGCTCGGTAAATAATATTTCAAGTCTTCGGCGTCCCCTTCATTATGGATTAGGATTATGTTAGGATTCTTCCAAGATTCCGGTACGCTCGAGGTTATAAGGCATTGTGTATATAGGGTGGAAAGTTTTTCTAGAACAATGTTCCCACCATTCTTCAACAAATCTGTTGTTACCTGATCATCCCCAGCTGCCTTCCCCCTTTGCATAGCTCCCAAGGCATTCTTTACTTCTTCCGGCGTTACTTGTGGGATTTCAAATTCCTCTAGCCCATTTTCTCTCACATTATCGTCGTGGGTGCTGTTGGCACTGCGTAAATCTCTATACAACTCCTCAGCCACTTGAACTATCTCATCCATATTAGTAACGATATTGCCGGCTTTGTCTTTTAACGCATACATCTGATTCTTGCCTATTCCTAGTTTCTTCTTCACTGCTTTTAGGCTTCCTCCGTTTCTTAGAGCATGTTCAATTCTATCAATATTATACTTCCTTATGTCAGCTGTCTTACGCTTGTTGATTAACTTAGAAAGTCATGCCAGTTCTATTCTAGCTGTAGGGTAAGAGGGTTTCACAAATTGGCGTTTCTTGATCAGATCTTTCGTCTCCTGCGATACCTCACTGGTACCCTGTCTAACGGAGTTACCACCGGCTTCTATTCCACACTCCTTAATGATGCCCATAAGATTGTCGTTCATTGCTTCAACACTAAGGTCCTCTTCCTGAGTTAAAGCTGAATACCTGTTCTGTAGCTTGAACCGCAATTCCTCTAGTTTCCCTCTTACCGCTAACTCATTGATTGGCTTCTTATGTACCAGCTTCTTCCGTTCCCTCCTCAAGTCTACGCTAATTCGAGTTCTTGCCATCCTAGGGTCACTGCAGCGCACCTTGCCGAGTACGGCCACATCTTGTATGATGCCAGGGTTAGCGCAGAGTACGAAGTCCATTTGATTTCAAGTCTCGCCATTTGGGCTCCTCCACGCCCAGTTTCGGCTAACCCGCTTGCGGAAGAAGGTATTCATTATCCGCATATTATTGTGTTCTGCAAATTCTACTAATAACTCTCCCCTGCTATTCCTAGAGCTTATGCCATATTCGCCCACTGACTTCTCTCCTGCCTGCTTCTTGCCTACCTTGGCATTGAAGTCGCCCATCACCATAGTGTATTTTCTTTTGACTTTACCCATCGCCGATTCCACGTCTTCATTAAAGCTTTCGACTTCCTGGTCATCATGACTGGATGTAGGGGCGTAGATCTGCACTACCTTCAATTTGTACCTCTTAATAAATTTCACAAGACCTGTCACCCTCTCGTTAATGCTATAGAATTCCGATATGTTACCAGCTAAATCCCTATTAATCAGGAATCCGACTCCTAGTTCTCGTCTCTCCGCTAAGCACCGGTAGCACTGTACGTGCCCGCTTTTTAGCACAGTATATGCCTCTTTTGTCCTCCTGACCTCACTGACCCCTATTATATACCATTTACCAGCCTTGAATTCCTCCCATAACACTGCTAGACTCGCCTCACTAGATAACGTTCTAACGTTAAACGTTGCCAGGTTCAGATTGCAATGGCGGCCTGTCCGGAGCGGCCTCCAATGGATTCCGGATTCCAATGGCGGCCTGTCCACTTCCCCACTTGCCTACAAATACTGATGCTCCATATGTATAGACAACGCACGTCACTTTCATTCGCACCCTATTTGCTTGAAGCGTGTGCAAAGGTGATTCGATGTCTCGTCAGGATTATTTTAGCGGCCAGCATACAGTCGGAGTCTTGACTTTTCTTATCCGGGTAATTTTTTCCATATGCCAAGCGGAGCATCAAGTAATATTGAAGATACCGAGCCGAACATACACACTCGGAATTTGCACAATCATCGAGCTTGTCATACGCTCAATGATATATACTTGAAGTGGTGTTAGCATATGACCAATGCGGGTGAAACATTTTCTCCGCGCGGCGAAGTGCAAGATCACGTTTTTCGGAAATGTCTGGATCTCACGGCATTGAAACCGGTGAAATTTTTGCCCCTGACTGGTATGTTTGTGGCCGAACTTACAATTCCGCGCAAAGCAAGCAATGGTTTCCGGTTGGTTTTCTTCTTTGCAGGAACACTTTTACTCTGCCTTGGAGCCGGAGAAGCTTGGTATTCACGAACGTCACTGACAGTATTCACTCCTTTCCTGAGACGTCTGGGCAAATTACGGGAACTATTGCGTCTGCGAGCGCAGCGCATGCTGCCTTTTGCGTGTGAACAGACGATATAAATGACCGCTTGAAAATGACGTATAGGTGCAAGAAACGTCACACTCTTATACACTCTCTCACTATACGTTAACCACTTTCTTTCATGTTTTAGTTGAAAGCTATTTATTAAGCACAGGCACGTAATAACGAGAGCGTGAATGGTAGACCGTGCGCGCTTCGCGACAGACCCCTGACCGCAACTCCACTCCTCGCTGTCATGATGCGGAGAAGCAGTGAACTACGCCGGTTGGCACACCTACCCATCTAGCCAACGTAACGGTGGTGGCAATGATAGTGGCGCCTCGATCAAGTGTTCGCGCAAATGATATCGCAACAAAAATCTTATCATATACTGCCGTCACTTCAGAACAAAGTTAACTGTAGAAACATTGACTCTTGGCACGGTTTAGCTTTCCCAAGCTTTACTCTCTGCTGCTTATATATAGTCCAAGATATATTTGCGCGTACTAATTCTCGCAAATACTCGCCTGTTTCTCTAGTTAGTCAATAAAATGATTTGCCAGAATGCGTGCTACGTTCCAAACAGCATGAAACTCTTCTTTAGAAGTTGGAAAGCCTTTACGCATCTATAGTAATTGTATTCGGATACCACTTTTTATATGTTTCCTTGTTATTTGCATATGCGTATGTTTGTTCATAGATCTATTTGCTCTATTAGTGTTGCTCCTAAGTATGTTTTTATGCGAAACATATTACGAGAGCTCAACCCAGCTCCTCAGGCGCCGCGGTGTCGCCTTCAATACCACGTGACACCGTGACGTCACGACAGAGGAGAAACGGGGATCCAACTCGCGCCGTCGCTCGCGGCGTCGCGGCGGTATATAAGCAGCTGCGCTTTTTCTAGGTGGCTTTGGCTCAACTCTTGCAAGATGGGCCGGGTGGGAGTCGAACCAGGGTCTCCGGAGTGTGAGACGGAGACGCTACCACTGAGCCACGAGTACGATGCTTCGAAGCGGTACAAAAGCGCCTCTAGTGAATGCGGTGTTGCCTTAGAAACGAGCTGTTTCTAAGGCTCAGGCGTGCGTCGCTTGCTCAGGCGCACATTTCGTTGCCGCGCCGAACGCTGCGTTGCTCGACGCTCACCGCCTCCAAAGCGGGGCGCGTAGTCGCTGCGCCGTAGCCCATTGTCTTACACCCCTTGGCGGTTCGACGGGAACGCTGTCGCGTTCCACTCTTGAAGGCGAAGCAGAGTAACGCATGAGTTGTTTCTTCTACTAGCCGAACCAAATATAGCCAAGAAATAGCAGTTCACCAGGCTAAACAGTGGTTCAACAACTAAAATAAAGGCTAGTATGCTTCGCATCCTGGGCTTAACCTTAGCTAAGCCACAGCTTTTTTTTTTACTTTACTGTAATCCCTGTGTACAGTGCCTCGAGCACGTTCTTAATAAAAATAAATAGCAAATAGCATATGCGGTCTCGATGCCAAGACAGTAATTCTCGAGCGTGAAGCGCTGATTACGCCCATTGCCACCTGCAAAAGGAAAAAGAAAATTCCAACCTCATTTAGCATTAGGCATCCTCTTACGATGATTGCGGAATGCTGGTTTGTAATTTCCTGTTTGTTTTTCGCTACAGTTCATCTTTTTGATCAAAAGGGCGTATGTACCTCAAGAAGAAATTTCTTTTGTTGTTGCAATCTCTATGGCACGCGCCACCGCACGCATTACCAAAATATGCTTTCGCACGCCACAAATTGGGGGAATAAACACTTTGCAATCTGGTGTGTCGGATATGTGGCAAATATCGCAATGCCCTGCGTTCTTGCTATGAACGTTCCACGGCATTTTCCTCCACATTCTAACTCGCACCAACTTCCGTTACCCTCCCTGCTCTGCACATGGCAAAGCGAAAGCTGAACAGCTTCACCACAAGAGCCTCACAATACGGCCTCTCTGCTGGTGGAAGGAATAATTTCTATTATATACATCAAGCTTTGTCGCCTGTATGCACAAGGCTGACTGCATGCCAGGGAATGAGCATTGTTTCAATTGCCACGACGGATGTGTTGGTAAGTACAAAAAAGTATCTTAACAATATGGACTACACAAAAATCATGACTTATACACCATGGATTTGCAATGAGAAGCGCGTGATCATTTCGCGAGAGAGTTCACTGGGTGCGCAAGTCTCCTGCGACACGTCCTCACACGGCATTCTACTCATTGTCACGTATTGTCGAAAAATTGATGTCAAGGTTCACATTAATACTTCGCGCATCCTATGCACAAGCGTTTTTATAACCCAAGCGCTTTGAAAAGAGTAAGAAAGCTACCAGCTTTGCTCTGAGGCATGAAGCAGAAAGGCGCGTTTAACCGGCGACTGCCGCACAATACCGAAAAAGTGCGCGCAATATCTACAGGCAATCATCAAATGCAGTTCGCCTATACTTAGGTTGCGCCAAAAAGTAAGAGGATCAGGAACAAGTTTCCGAACAAGAAACATAAGAAAACTGCTCGGGAACTAAACTTCACAGAACATTTGCGAGAAAACACGTTCAAAACAACACAATGGGGGCGAAAACGCAGCTTCGAACAAGCTTTCTGCATGTCCTCAAACGAGTTGTAGTCGCTTTGACTGCACACTTATTAATAAGCTGCTGCTTGAAAAACGCTAATCAGTCTTACAGACCACTTGGGCAAAATGCGCGAAATTCTATGCATTATCTATAATCAAAGCGGCAAATTTTGAGAAATGGGGCCGCGTGGTACAGTCTTGAAGAAGCCTTGTTCCTTGTTCATAGACGCAACAGTTCGGCACTTATTTGCACTACGGTGAAGCACTATGGTGAAGCACTACGTGTGGTCGAGGTTGGTTCGGACCAAGTGAAGTTGGTCACCAGTCGATGGTGAGGCTCACACTTGAAGGCTCGCCTGAACGCTGCTACTGCAGGTAGAGCCAAGTTACAGATGGCTCTCTGCGAAAAAAAAAGAAAGTGATAATGAGACAGAAAAAAAAAACTCGCAGTTTCGCCAGAATGGTGAAACATTGGCAGTGACAAGAAATTTTTTCTTCAATGCATTTTAGGCATTTAAGAATCCCGGTTTAACGTTGCGCTTTGTGAGTTTTGGCAAATCGCAGCATGCTAGGACTCCACCGCGGCGGCTTAGCAGCTATACGGTGTTGTGCTGCTAAGCATGAGGCCGCAGGATCATGTCGCCCGCCAAGGCGGCCACATTTAGATGGGGGCGAATGCAAATATGCGCATGTGCCGTGCATTCTGGGCACAGCAAAAATACCCTGGTAGTCAGAATTATTGATGAGTCCCCCAAATACGGCATGCCTCATAATAATATCGTGGTTTTGGCACGTAAAAGTCCAGAATTCAAAGCAGGCAAGAAAACTCGTGCTTGGTAGAATGAAGAGCATCCTGGCACCTACGAAACGTCCACGGGAAGCTTTTCGTGACGCTTGAATAAGGACAATATGCTGACGTAGAAATGCTGCATACGTTAAATAAGTTTGGGCATTCATCGTAACTTACGGCCTAGTTCTTCTCAAGTTAAAAAAAAAAGAAAGCGCGCGATATCGCGGTTGGATGTTGTGCGGCAAAGCCGCGTCTTGTTGTATTATACGTTGCCGTAAAATACATCACTTTTTTCTTACTCTTTTTGTTATCAACACCCTCGTAAAGATCCTCACAATTTCATGTAAGGTGTAAATGCAGATATCAAAATTTTACGCTTTGCATGACCTTAAAGTCGCATATAGAAATCAACGATATCTGATTTTGCTGCGGAGTGACAAAATTGTATATACATCGTGAGAGCATCTTTTTTTCGGACTTACCGATATGGCGAAATTTCTGCAAAAGGTTGCAAGCTCTGAACGAAATTTTTCCTTGAAGGCGTTACTAGGAAAAAAAAAATTATTTTCTCATGTGCGACAAGTTTCATTGAAATCGGTTGTCTCATTAGCGCATTTATGCGATTTATGTCTATTTTTTTACCTGGACAAGTAACTTAGCGCAACAAAAACTACAGAGACAAGAAAGGCGGACAAAGAGAAGTGCTACTCGCAGTTGTTTAGCGGAAGGAAAGAATTGCACGTATGTTTATCCTCTTATCACGCATGCACATACGAGCAATAATACCAGGCAAACGTTCATCAAAGGCTGTTGCGCAAGAAACAAATTCAGCATCAAGTAATGACATACAAGGCTCACTTATGCACGAATCTCTGTTCTTAATAAGGAAGGCCTCCCGTGGAAGTCAACCAGAGGCGTTGCCACTCCTGTCCAGCATGGTAGTCTCAGAAATTCGAGCGTCACAGCCACACGCCGTAACATGAACCTCCATATTCCTTACCTACGTCCCTTCGCGCATGGTTCACATTATATTCAAAATGAGCCAGCTCTCCCGAGTCAAGTTGTTGCTCGTATCGCTTCCTCATGGCACAAAGGTAATGCGATTACCTCCACAACAGCTGCGTTGTGGAGTCGAATCACAAGGCAGCTGAGGAAAACGGGAAAACTACCGGCCTTTGTCAGCGCCGAAAGAAAGCATTGCGCATATTTACGTTGCCGTTCACTGTCTGTTCCACCATGGCGCGATGTGCGAGCAGCTGTTCTGGAAGGAAGGAACAGTAAAGTATGGCCACACGATGCTCATCACGAAACCTCCATGGACGCCCTTCCTAGAATATCTACGCTATACCGACACCAAAGATCCTCAACCCTGTGACGCACAATGCGGAAAGATGAGACCAAAACAGGAACGCGAACGTACTTGAAATCCGTCGCCGCAGCAGACACAATTATGCCATACGGATGACAGCTTCGACAAGGATATGACAACGAGTCAGACAGCCGTGCTAATATCTGACTCGCAATTTGCGCGCAGATACCACTACCCGCCAGGAGCAACGGCGCTCGAAACTCGAGCAATCGATAACGCCGTAACGCAGCACCACGCTTATATACTATCTATACCCATATACCCATATACTATATACCCATACACTATCTCATAACTAAGATGCCGTACGAACATCTACAAGCAATACACCACCACCACATAATAAAGACATCCTCAAACATCAGATTACTTCAAGCTACATGATAATGGTTACTGCCAAATGGGTACCTGTACGTCAAGAACTCGATGGAAATGGCAAAGCAAACGCGCTATGCCGTGACTACAAATGCCCGGGTCCTTCGATCCGTTCGCCAACCATGACGAGTACTTACACAGAAGAAAATTAATGCTTGACCAATTGCTGTTGGTCAAACGTTTTCGGCCTACGCCCACTTTACCTGTCTGTCACGCGACGTCACAAAACCACAAAAATTCACCACCTCAATGTTGTGTGCATGCAATAAGAACGCACTAATACGCCGAACAAAACAAAGTTTTCCTCAAGAGCTGGAGACTGCCTCGTTCCAAGAGGAACAGATATGGATAAAGACTACCTGCCAATCGCTGTGGCACTGGATGCTCGGAGCTGCCGGCGCAATGGATTTATTTGCGTATAAGATTTATTTGCGAATTTATAGCAATATGGAAACTTTGCGGCACGTATACGACATCGCTCTGGCCACTCTACTTTGCTGACGATCCGTTTTCCGGTATTGTTAACCTTCCGTTGCACGTCACCGCGATTTTCGAACAGCCACCACAGGGTAAGTAACGGGAACCGTACCAGTCGCAGACGCCGGCACCACATGCTCATCCGGCTATCTACCTTCACTGCGCTGCCTCGGTCCTATCAAAACCCTCTCCAGTTATGCTTGCTCCTCGCCTCTTTTCAGCCAATTATGTAAGAAAATCTCCTCAATGTAGCCAATGTTATTCGCTTTGAAAGCAAAAGAAAGTGACATCCTACAAAACGGAAGCGCATTTGATTGGCCTTTTCAAACAACGCTGCGCGTTACCACCCGATGCTTGCGTCGGTGGTTACATACATTTGACGTCAGTGGAGTGGAATAAAAACAGATTGGAATAGATTGACGTTATAGGGCCCAAGACGCCAAGTAGTAGTCATGAGGAAAGCACGAATCGGTACACTCCTAACAGAACATCACAAACACTTTTTTATAGACTAAAATGTACACGCATGCTCAAAATGCTCAAATTGTGCTGGCATGCACCAATAACAAACACACCATTCGCTAACACCCAGCCATCCGACTGTCTTTCCGCACTTAACTCAGATACATCGTTTGCCCCCTTTCACACTACTAATGCTCATGCATTAGGAAGTTGGCTGTTTCGGCCATAGAGCGAAGGATTGACAGCGATAGCAAGGTAATGCGCTGCGCTTGTGCTCTAGGACGGTGCTGTAACTACACATATGGGGTTGCAACGAGGCTCGAAGCAGCGCACGAAAAAACGACTGTTCAGTAGATGTGTCCTGGCAGCTAACAGGCGTCTTAGAACGTTAGCGCCATGAGCGCCGCCAGTGGCGTTGCAGGCGCCGAACCGCGACAGTGCCCTAGAGGAGACTCACGGCAAAGCGTCGGCACTAGTCTGCGACCAGAAAAATGCCTAATCCGTAAAGAACACTGGTGACAGTACAGGCGGAATCGCACACCACTTTCCGATATTGATCTCAGTATTATTTGGCAGTGTTTATTGACTGATAATAAAAAGCATATGCTGCGAATGAAATGTTTTAATGCTGTTCATGACGCTCATCAATAGCCAAAATTTTGATGAATAAATGGGTGAAGATCATAAATCTTCGTAAGAGCAGTTTTTCATTTTCAATATAATAGCACATAACCAGCATATCGATTGAATTCATACGGGCCACCAAATCTACGCTGACGCCACCCGTGACTACGACGGCGCAAATTTGCCAGGAGTGCCCATATAATTGTTATCGCAACAAATTAATAAAATATGCGGGATCAACTAAAGACATCTACGTAATGCAATGTTCGAATCGTTGCTGCACGAGACACCGGCTGACGAGGCAAGTGGCCATAGACGTGTGTCCTTAGTGGACGAGGGTATTGTCGCGCTTACACCATTTTTGGGCGTGTTCTCGGACAGTCAGTTTCGGCGATACTATCGCGTTCACGTGATGTAGTGCTCAACCAGCCAACCAGCCTGCACCTGAGGGCGCATGCGACAGTATCACCGAAAGTGATCGTGCCAGAGCACGTGCGCAAATTACACACAACGGTCGTCAACCAAGACCACACCCGAAGCCATAGCTTAAAAAAATATCTGAGGACACCTAAGCGATTACAATTTCTGAATACGGAAGGATTGAAATCTAGCTGAACACCGCTGAGCGGTCCTTCGAGTTTTGCTGAGTGAGTGATGTAATATATATAGCGGTACTTGCTGCCGGAGCAAGCAAGAAGTAGCAGCTATGCGGCGCTGGCTAGGGCAAGGCCTGCCGGCTTCTTTAAAGCGAGAGTAAAAGTGACGTGGCGTTGCGGGGATGAACTCTCCCCTAACGCAATGCCTGCCGCTCTTATCAGGCAGTACCTGTTTCCTTTCGCCCGCTCTGCTATGTCAAGGCTCGCTCTTGACGCGACGTCGCAGCCAATCGTATACTTTAGGTGCCGTTTAGCTGCTACAGACTACAGACGCTGGCTTTCTTGCTCAATGGGCCATTTGACGCTTTCGCATAATAAAATTTTGAAGCTCGTTCGCACCTCCTGCTCCAGGTAACGCAACAGTGGTGAAAGGAGCGCGGTTAAAGAGCGACGCTCGTAGAAGTCGCACGTGCTCGACGAGTTGACACATGACGCACTTCTCTGATTCATCGGCGTAGTGCTTCTCGCTCGCTGCCACCGAACAAAGTCTCGGCTACTTCCCAATAGTAAGAACAGATAACGTTACTTGCCGTTGACCCACCAAAAACGGCGGGATAGTGAGATACAATATAACAAACTGAATTCACTGGGAGAAAAATCCGTCGCTTAAAAATCTAGTCCTCCTTTCCGTGGTCGCAATGATGTAGCCAAGGCGCACTGCTTAATGTATTATTGTAAGACCAGCAAATGTCGGTCTGTGTCTGAGCCGCCAGGTTCTGCAGACCCTTTCTTTAGCACGTGAGACCAGAAGTTCAGAAGGAGCGTCAGTTTGAAGCAACCAAAAAAGTTCGACACCTTTCTAACGGCAGCTCCTTAAACCAATCTGGGCTCCCATCTGTCTGTTTCAACGAAACTGGGGAGATAACATACAGCTACGCTTCTCAACGCACCGGAAAAATGTTGTCGCCACCGCACTCCGCAAAACACCGGATCAGGAAGTACAGCTGGTCCTCAGGGATGCCGCGGAAGGTTGGCCGTCTGTCTGCGGCCGTCGCCTCTTTTGCCACCCTTGCGAACGTCTGTGCCTCAGGCAGACGCGGGATGTTGCTGGCGATGAGCGCTGCCAAGCTGACAGCCCTGAGTTCTCGCTGCTCGCGCGGCAAGTGGTGATCGAGAAACCCGCTTCGTTCGAGCAACGCGTCGTAGTGCCGCAAGTCCGTGACCAGCAGTTGGAGCTGGCGGAATATCGGGTTCGCCAGGTCGTACTGCGGACGACAGAACAAGTGTGCCCCATGAGTCTCCTTATTTTTTTTTTGCCTATACGTACGTTCCAGTATGTACGAGTGTAACATCCATTAGGACATTGGAAAAAGGCACTCTTTTGAGGCATAGCTCTGCGTAGACTCACAAACAACGCTGACGTTATACTAGAATGCTATAACCCGAAGACAGGATATAGAAAGCCGGCGACGATGTCTTGTAGCGTTGCACTGTAACATCTTACAAAACATAACGCACTGCGCCGTCCTATGGAAGAATGAAAGCCCAAAAAAACAAGAAATCCCGTATAGTTTCAAGCAGCTCAGATCTGTGGTCCTTGCTTCAGGACACTGACATCAAATGTTAGGTCATCCTTCATTATTCTGTTCAAAGACACACATGACGCATGATTTCGTGCATCTTATGGTCAACCTGTAGGGCGCTATGCCGTAAAGCTATTCAAAATTTTTTCTCTTCCATTTCTGAAGTCAGCCATGGTTGCACAGTGGCTATGGTGGAGGGCTGACAACAGAAAGTCGCGGAATCGAATACCACCAAAACCGCGAGCTGATTACGAGGCACGCCGTAGTGAGGGAATCCGAAAATTTAGAACACCTGGGGTTCTTTACCGTGCAGCTAAATCTATGTACACGGGTGTCCTGGCATTTCGCCCCCACCGAATTGCTGCCGCCGTGTCCGGGATTTCGATGGGGGCGAAACCACCTGTTTATTGAGATTTGGGTGCATGTTAAAGAACCTCGGGTGGTCTAAATTTTCAGAATACCTGACTACGGCGTTACTCATCATCAGGGCGTTGTTTTGGCACGTAAAACAGAATAATAATTTTTTTATTTTACCGATTGGTCAAACATTTTCCGGACTACCCCAGCTTCACCTGTTTATCACTCGCCGTCACAAAAACCGCGAGAACTGCGATGTTGTGGGAAACCAAATGACAGTAAGGAATTCCCTACTTTCATAAGGTTTCCCACAACCTAAAGAAGGTTGGGCAACGTTCTGGTGTAAAAGTTGTTTTTTCAGCACCTAACTTACTCTTGATGTTTAGTGTGTTGAGCTGTTCCACGAGGAAACGAAATCCTGGTAGCGTTACCGCGCACAAGGATCCTTTTGTTACATGCACTCGCAACGGGGTGTATAAGATTCCACTTTCGTGTGGGAAGTACTACGTGCGCCAGACGGGCAGATGTTTAAACGTGCGTCTGGTGGAGCATAGTAATAAAGTGGAGAGCAACGCAATAGTTGAGCATGCCCATTGTAGAAAATGTGACATGAAGGCACCATGCTTCCCTCTCTTAAAAACCACTGTTATTGTCTATCACCACCAGAATAAGATTACGAGGGAAATTGTCGAAGCAGCTGAGATAGCCAGAGCTGGTCCCGATTGGGTTAGCACGTCGTCTATTTTTTTATCAAAGAAAGAGCTTGAATTTTTGGGCACAGTAGTGACATGACTGCTTTTCCTCCGTCTCTTCAGTCTGTATGTTGCAGTGGCGTGCCAGTGAGTATATATATGCTCACCAGCTTCAATAAATCAATTGTTGAAAGTAAGGCCTCGTCCCGTATTCCTGCTTGTTCCTGTGTCATTCTTGCGCTATGTATCCCAGTTTCTATGCATTCAGTGACATGCGCGCGGGAAACTGGTTTCATGAGGACCAGCCGAACCATTCGATGCGTACTCGTGTGGGGTCTCAGCAGGACCGCTCGTTTCGTACTGTTGTTTGCACGCGTTAACTCTCGCTCCCGCTCGTTTGGTTTGCTTAGTTTAGTGTCATTCGCGCTTGCTTCAATTCTCATGGTTAACCCCGTGGCTGCTTAGTGGTTATGGTGTTGGGTAGGCACGAGGTCGCGGGATCCAATCCCGCCCAGGGCGGCCGTGTTTCGACGTAGACAAAATGCGAAAACACCCTTGTACTTAGATTGAGGTGCACGGTAAAGAAACTTAGGTGGTCCAACTATCCGGAGTCCCTCACTACGGCGTGCCTCTTGACCAGATCCTGGATTTGGCACGTAAGACTCCACAAATTATTTATTTTAATTGTCATGGCTTGCGATTGTATTATCGGATTCTATGCGGGACGCCAATCGTGTACTACTTTCAGGAAGCCAAGTGGCACCAGCAATGACACTGGTATCTTCAACGAGTCATGCATAGAAGCCGACGCGATTGAGCGGGAGATCAAATTTTCGACACGCTCTGTAGCATGCCTCTATAAATTTCTTTGCATCAATATATCGCGAAATGAAAACGCGTTTAGAGTGGCGCTCAAATTTCGCGTTAGGGAGTATTGTAATCATCGGTTAATATCTATTCACATTTTTTTTTCTAAAGTTCGAATTACAATTCGACGCTATCGATGTCTGTAGGTCGTGTGTGAGTCGTACCTTATGAATATGCTGGCATATTTTACTTTTATAAATTAGTACACTAACGCACGTAGGTCAGGCGGAGGGCCCAAAGGCAATCGGCAGCGCAAAGGCTTGTAGTTTACGCGTAAGAAAAGTATGTTTTCTCGTATATTTAAATTACAAACCGATGCTATCATTTCTGAAAATCGTGCGCAAGTCATACTTTACAAAATTTCTGACGTATTTTACTTTCAGAAATTCAAATAGCTCAATAACACACTTGCGCAAGTGGGAGGGCCTACAAGAATAACGATGTGTGCTGTGCTAACGGGACGAACACGACTAGAAGAAAAATCTAGGCTACTTTTTTCATACCAGTGAAATTACAAATTACTAGTCGTGTCAAGAAAGGTTGCTGTTTCTCCCGAAAGGCGAAACATTGATTCGGTTAAAAAGTATTAGACAGCTAAACGGCATTAAGGTTAGTCGTTTTATCACCTTTAAAAGTGGCTATAAACATTCGCTTACTACTTGAATGACCGAGTACGGCTTCACGCGCGCCCATCCAAATCAGAACAAATCTCGCTCTATCCACCGTGGGCACTCGCTGTCAGAACGCTGGCGTGAGGGGGAGTGGCAGCAGCGGCGAGCGTATTCCCCTTCTTCTTGCTTCTTCCTTCATCGCGAACCATGTGCGTGTGAACACAGGCCATACGAAGCCATCAGCTATCCAGCGTCCGCTAGCTTTCGAACTCACCGCGAATACCTCCAAGATAAGACGCGCGTATCCACGCTCAACCTTGCCATTCGCAGCCGCGGCCGGAATCGAAGCGGAGACACGCAATACCCTGCCGCCCCTTTTCAACTCCCTCCTAGCGCGCGCACATCTCACCTCTCACCCCTCCTCACATCTCACACATCCCCTCTCACTTTGCGCGCGCGACAAGTCAGCACGTCCCAACCAAACGCCCTTCTGAACCAAAGTTCGCTTGCGTTCTCTACTACCTACAGCGTACGGTCGCTATCTTATCGCACTTTGACTTTATAGGGAACATCACGCCGATGCCAAATAAGATGTCTGAAATAGGCTGCCGTGTCGATATATTTACAATAAAAGAAAGCCAACATGGTTACTAGGGCACTGAGGCTTGGCTTGCCTTTTTTTGATTACAAGGTTGTCTCCTGGTTCCAGCTACCTTCTCATTGTTCCTACAGCACTGTGGCCAGAGGTTCTTAATGGTATTCATGGTGATCCGACGGAAGCGCTCCTCGGTTTCTCTCGTAGGCTTGCGAGAATTAAGGCGAATTGTCACTGGGGGCGCTTGAACCGTGACGTCACTCATTACATCACGACATGGCTGGACTATCAACGCAGCAACACACTGCCTACAAGGCCGGCTAAACCGCAAAAGACAATCGAGCCACCTTGTGAACTGTTCCAGCGAATTGGGGGGACTGTATTGGACCCTTCCTGGAAGTCGGAGGGGGGATTAAGTCAGCATCCAGCAATAAGTGGATCTTCGTGGCTACTGATTACCTTGGCCACTACGCCTAAACAAAAGCCTTGCCCGAAGACAGTTCGTCCGAGGCGGATATTATCCTGCTAGTCCATGATACTCCCGAAGTCCTCATCATAGAAAGAGTAAGGACTTTCGCAGCGCAGTGTCAGAAGAGCTCAGATGGTATAATATGTAAGCGCGCCTGAACGAGGACGCAGAAAGAAACATACACACAGAGATAGCGCTCGTCCACGTTCAGTCGCGCTTACACACTTTATCATGAATTCAAGCCAACTAGCCCGCCAACGTGTTTTAACTCAGATGGCGCCGTTCCATCTCGTTAGCGCAAGTAACTCGGTGGCGAGAAATGACGCTATGTTCGTTGTTCCGCTCAAGCATAATATGATCTGACTCGCTCACTCACTCACTCACACACACACTCACTCACTCACTCACTCACTCACTCACTCACTCACTCACTCACTCACTCACTCACTCACTCACTCACTCACTCACTCACACCCGCCGTGGTTGCTCAGTGGCTATGGTGTTGGGCTGCTGAGCACGAGGTCGCGGGATCGAATCCCGGCCACGGCGGCCGCATATCGATGAGGGCGAAATGCGAAAACACCCGTGTGCTTAGATTTGGGCGCACGATAAAGAACCCCAGGTGGTCGAAATTTCCGGAGTCCCCCACTACGGCGTGCCTCATAATCAGAAAGTGGTTTTGGCACGTAAAACCCCATAATCTAAATCTAATCACTCACTCACCTTAAAGTGCTCGTCGTGGTAAAGAATAAATCGTCCCAGAACGACGACCTCCTGGCAGATGAGGGTGGCTACGAAGGCGGCAAGGACAGGCAATGGGTGTCTCAGATCGAAGAGTGGTGGCGTCCTTAGCAAGTTCGCGATCAGGACTTCTCTAGCCACGAGAATCCGGTACAGCCTAGATGTAGCGATGCCTGGTGTGTGAATGACTGTCAGCCTGGGGTGCTGTAGCGACTTCTTAAATAGGCGAATACCTGCCATGCATATTCGTAAGTACAGGTCGAAGAACCCTGCTTTTGCGTCAAAGGGCACGTAGGCATAGGCGCGGTCCAAAGTGTCCCATGTCAGAGTCATATTCCACGCATTCACTGCTAAGCGAGACACGATTGGTGAAAAAAGGTTCGTGAAAGCGTCGCCATATACCGTGCCAAATTGATCGAAGGACAGTGTGGTGAGGCGAAGCATTTTCCACGTGTAGGTCTTGTCGCCGGCGCCATCGTATTCAACCTTCCACTTGGCGAGCGGTAAGGTGGCCTCAAGCGCCTGCATGCACTTGTGATGGCGGAAGCTTTGCTCGAAGGACGCAAGACCGATGTCCTCCAGCATGCGTGTTGTGAGGTAGTCCGAGACATACGGCGAAAGCAACCGTACAGTGTAAGCGCCGAGGTAGAGCTTGAAGTTCTCAGTGAGATTGTTGTGGCTCAGGTAGGTTGCGTTCAGCTCAGCGAATAGACGGGGTTGCAGGTTGACAATCTCGTCTTCGGGCCAGAGCTGCGAGTCGTCTGCAAGATGTCCGTTGACGGCTCGCCGAAGCTCGGGATCGCTGAGGTCAAGGTACGCGGGAACTGCGACCGGGTTCCAGAACAACCTTATCAGGTAGCTGATGTCAAAGTGCGCGGTTGTTACGGTGTGGATCATACTTGAATAAGACTGTCCCGTACCGCCCACAATCTCTGCGCAGCGTCGCAGGTAGGCGCCTTGCTTGCCTGAGCGTATGAGCGATTCAAAGTGCACCAACCACTCGATGCTGCGGTCATCGAAAGTTGTGTAAATAGTATTCCGGTTCGGGTGCGATGGATGGCGACCCACGAGAAAGGCCCAGAATATGGGCATACCGAAGTGCAAAGACGACTTGACGAGCGTTCTGAGCAGCTGAGGTCTCGACGCCGGCGTCTTGTGCGGCCAGGAAAGGCCTAGTTCCAGCAGAAATTTCTGGAGAGTCCACGAGCTCTCTCTGCCTCTCTGCAACCCGAAATGAGAGAAAATATTCGATATTTAGTCATGTGTGCTTCGCGCGCACCTAACTTAACAATCCCTAGCCACGGTTCTGAGTTCGATAGCACTCTTGACATCAACGACTCGAACGGCGCTCCTTAGGTAGACAGCGTGAATTTGGGACACGCTACTTTTTATTCACTAGCACATATTTTCTAAGCTAAAAAGCAATTGAATTTGGAACAATGTATCGCAACTTCACATTTCTTACACATGTCGCCGTCACCATGAAGCATAAAGTGAGCAGGGAAATTTTATGCTGTACTGTATAGGTTACTGCATTTGTTGAAGATAGCGAACCAATGCCCAGGCCAGCTGCCTCGTGCGTCTCGATGTGGCGGATATAGTGGAGTCTAAAAATGCCGCACTTTCGTCCGAACAACAGAGCATCGGTTGCGATAGCAAATTAGTGGACGAAGTAGTATACGAAGCCAGGATAGTAGATTTGTCGGCCGTATGAACTCGTAAATATTTGCTTACTAACTAACCTAACAAGTATGGCGTCACGCGCGCACCGGCAAACAGAAACACATCTCACTTGATTAGCGTGGACACTCGCTGTCGTTGAGGAAGCTCAGTCACAGCAGTAAGTGAAGTGACCATCGTGGTGCCTCTCCCTTTAACATGAACTAAGCGGCGAGACCTGCAGAAAACTGCAGAAATCTGCAGAAAACTAATGTATAACAGTCTCGGAAGAGAACAGCAGTTTACGATAGGTAACGAGGCATTGGAAGTGTTAAGGGAATGCATCTACTTAGGACAGGTAGTGATTGCGCGTCCAGACCATGAGACTGAAATAATCAGAAAAATAAAGATGGACTGGGGTGCGTCTGGCAGGCATTCTCAGATTATGAACAGCTGGTTGCCATTATCCGTCAAGAAAAAAAGTATATAACAGCTCCATCTTACCAGTACTCACGTACGGGGCAGAAACCTGGAGGCTTACGAAAAGGGTTCTACTTAAAGCGAGAACGATGCAAGGAGCTATGGAAAGAAGAATGATGGGTGTAACGTTAAGGGGTACGAAAAGAGCAGGTTGGGCGAGAGCAGAAACGCGAGTTAATGACATCTTAGTTGAAATCGAGAAAAATAAAAGGGCATGGGCAACACATGTAATGAGGAGGGAAGATAACCGCTGGTTATTAAAGGGTTACGGACTGAATTCCAAGGTAAGGGAAGCTTAGCAGGGAGCGGTAGAAAGTTAGGTGGGCGGATGATATTTACAAGTTTGCAGAGACAACATGGCCACAATTAGTACATGACCGGGATAGTGGGAGAAGTATGGGAGAGGCCTTTGGAATACAGTGGGCGTAGCCAGGCTGATGATGATGATGAAGCGGCGAGAGCACAGCGCACACAAAGCTATGAGCCCTCGGTGCACCGAGACCTTGTACTCACCGCAGATCGCTTTCAAGATCAGACCCGCACGGCCACGCTCAGCTGGGCCATACAGAGCCGCCGCCGGCGTAAAAGCCCCCTCCCCTTCTTCGGTGCCTTGTGCGTGGTGGAAGATGGCGTGCTGTCTTCCCGCCTTCCTTCCTAGCGGGTGCGAGTTGAAGCCACCACCCTCGGCCACCCTCGCACCCTTTCACGCGCACTTAGAGTATACGGCGTGTGGTCGCGGTGTTATGGAACTTGGAATTTATACGGAACATCACGGCGACGCCGACAGCAAAAATGAGCCTGGAGTGTCCATGGAATTTCTATCGCAACGGAATTTGGGTCGACCGCACAATCTAATGCGGCTCCCATGGGTACGTGAAATCTTGAATTGTAGGCCGATCACGAGGGTAGTGCAGTCTGGAAATGCGGGCTGTTCTCATGGCTATGCGAACTCTATGGGTTGAAGCAGAAAAAATTTGTGAGGCCTTAGAATATGCACACTTAGGCATGCGTAGTGTAAAAATGTTGAACGGTCGCCATGACATGGCAGTAAAAGTTTTCAGCAGTCCGACCCTCTTCCTACTTCCCTAAGCCAAAGGGGACGCGATAGAGTGCCGTGCACGGGGACACTGCTTCGCTCTCACTTTCAACTCCGTCATGATGACTTTGTCTTTGAGAGCGTTGAAAAAGTGCAGCAATCACCTTCAAAGATTTAAAAATGATTTGGCGGCCAAACCTCTGCCGGTAGTTTGCTGCAGATGTGTCACAACCTCAACGGGACTTCATCTTGGACAAAGCCTAATGAAGTCAGCGTTTGACTGAAATTGCGAATGAACGTCATTGACTCATAAAGATACACTCGCTCATTTAGAAGGCATTCATTAAGCATGATTTTCTTCATTCTTCACGCTATTCTCAAGGAAAACAAGAAGAAATGTGGATGGAAATTACGGAACGAGTGCGTCTGTAAAGTAAGAAGAGAGATAATTGCATAGTTCATAAGCAAAGAAACTGTAAATTAAGGGTCATCGGTTAGGAGAAGTTCTGTTGCGATAGCAATTATATGGACACTCTTTGCGCACTTCTGCCGTCGTCGTGAGCTTCCGTATAAGTGAAAGCGTGTGAGGGTGACCCCGCGGACGCGGTCCCCCTCGCGTGCGCGAGCGAGGAACGCGGCCCGGATGCGTGGCCTCTCCTGTTGCGCGCGAGGCAGGGTGGTCAGGAGAGGGAAGAGGGGCGTTCTCCTCCTGCGGCTGCTAGGATGTGTGGATGTTCTCCTCCTCCGCCGCTCCATGCAGAGTGGGGACAACTGCGGCGTCTCCTTCTCGTAGCCGCTAGCGTGGCCATACGCCGACGAAGTGTGCCGATGGTGCTGGGTGGCAACTGGGTTCCATGGAAGTGGGTTGTTACCTACTTGGGCCTTCTGATTGATCCCCGGCCCCCGTGGGCGCCAGCTGCCAAGGCGCTCATCCCTCCACTGCAGAAGGTCCAAAAGGCGTTTGGCCGTCTGCTGCTCCGCAGCAGAGGACACACACCACAATTGGGTATCCATCTATATGCCGCCGCGACATTGTCAATGCTCATTTACGCACTCCCTCTCGTGGCCCTCCCACGTGTTTGCGTAGACCGCCTGGAGCTTCAGCACCGGAAAGCCATCCGGATGTTTCTCGGCTTGCCAGGGATCTCATGCAGTGCTGCCACTCTAGTCGAGGCACAGACTTGGTCGCTGGCCCTGTTGCTCCTACAGCATGGTCTCCATCACACTGACAGGTAACATCGCGCCCCGGGTAGAGCGCATCTGTATTTCAATGTAGCGGAGTCGACCTCACTCGCGCATGGGAAGCTTGTGTCAGCAATACGAGGATGTTGTAGGCCGTCCTCCCACGCTAGCCATCCCATCACCTTCTCCGCACCATCAGCCTCTGGAGGTCTACTACGCCGGAAGGACTCACAAAAAGGCGATCCCCATCCTGCGCATTGTACCATGCGTAGGCGTTCCTGTTGAAGGACCGACTGGACCGACATCTCCACATCTTCACGGACGGCTCGGTCCATGCAGACTCCAGATCGGCCACTGCCACCTGCGTGATCCCTGCCCTTCGCGCACGGGAGTGTGCCGGCTGCCTATCGCGGCAAGCTCCACCGCTGCTGAGGTGGCTGGCCGCCATCTGGGCGGACATGCTGGTGGAAGACCCCGGACATTCCGGTCATTACAGCAGGATGTAACCCTGCTGGCGGAAAAGCTTCGCAGCCTTGTTTTGGGTGGCTTGAAGCTGTCGCTGCGGTGGCTCCGCTCTCACGTCGTGGTCCACAGTAACGAGGAGGCTTAAGCCCTGGCAAAGGCAGCACAAAATGCCACTGTACCAGTCAGCACAGCTGCAACGGTCTTAGACTATGCAAGGCACACGCTGCAAGGACACCTGACGGTGCTCCACCCGGGCGGGCGCGTCGCCAGCGGCGGCCCTCCCCGTGCACTTCCTGAACGCGATAGTGTTTCTCAATATATTACCCAGAGGGAAATCTGGCGCTGCTGCGCTGTGGTATGCATGGGAATGCCGGTATATTGCGACTTCGGATTGACATCGTTCTCGGAGAGCCAGGCAAGCGCAGTTCTATCGGTCACAATGATTAATTTTCTACGAAAACAGCATGCAAATAGCTGTTTCAGCTTTATTATTACACAAAGACATGCTTTGTTTTTCTATGAGAACTTGTTATGGAATGTACAATTATATCAAACGTAAAAAGTATCAGCGGGCCGCTAAAGCTGGAGGAGGGACGACAGGATTCGTGCTCGCATCGGAACAGTTTGTCGTCTGTTCATGCTTTTCTTCGCTTGGTTATGCATTGTAGCTGTGAGTAAACTTCACTGGAAGATGCAAAATGCGTGAATGAAAACATTCTATGAAGATTTTACTTTAGGAACGCATTATTTGTGTCGCCATATCGACGTTTCACATGAAGACTCTTGCAACACGAGCCAACGCAAGCCTCGCAGACAAATATACCGTCATTCCCGTGTCGGCACAGCCCCCCTTAAGAAACTTCCATACACGGTGGCGCCAGATTTCCCTCTTGGTGTTATAGTGAGAAACTCTATGCTGATCGCGGCCTAACAAGGCAGCAGCGGTCTCTCCTGCTACGGCTTCGGATCGGCTCCTGTTGAACGGCAACCCCGAGGTACAGCAAAGGCCTGGCTTCATCCCCTGCCTGCTCATCGTGTGGCGAGGACGTAATATTCAACCGCCTACTTTGTTCCTTTTCCGCCTTCTCCAAAGAGAGGGCTTCTCTCCAAGTCTCTCCAAGTTGACGAATTTTATTTGCTTGTGAATAGTGCAGTTCTTGGTATCGGCAACAGGCATATAATGAATCTAATGGATATGATGTATAATGCGGTTTATTGAACAGTCAGGAACGCGACCATCTCAGTCGAGCGTCAGACACCGAGAGCGCGAGCACCTCTTCGTCGGCGGGTCGATGATGATAGTGCGTCCATAGTGCGCGCCAATCTTCTTTGCTACAACTGCTCCCTGGAGAAGGAGGAGCCATCCTGGCGACTCAAGGAGAAGCGACGACAAGGGGGTCGTAATAGGGTTTACGCCTCTGGACGTGCATTGTCTCGCGTCCGCGACGCCTCAAGTCAGTAGACGGCGTTAGCGGATCGACGACGTAGTTGACTGGCGTCATCTGTTGAACGACACGGTAGGGACCGTGGTATTGAGCGAGGAGTTTAGAATATAGGCCAGGGGTGCTTGAAGGTATCCAAAGCCAGACTAGTGAGTCCGGCTTTTAAGTGCAGGGAGGTCGGTCATCAGCGGGATGGAAATTTTGGAGACTCTGTTCTTCCGCTGTGAACGAACGGGCCAGCTGACGCCATTCGTCGGCATACATGGAGGCTTCAAACAGAGGCGTGCCCTGTGATGGGTCAGGCCGGTAAAGGAGAATGGTGTCGAGTGTACAGGTAGGTTCCCGGCCATAGTCGAGAAAGAATGGCGAAACTCGAGTTGTGGCCTGTGAAGCGGTGTTATAGGCGTACGTAACATATGGCAACACAAGGTCCTAGTTGGTATGGTCCGATGTAACGTACATGGATAAAATGTCGCCCAAAGTACGGTTGAACCATTCTGTTATGCCGTTCGTTTGCGGACGATAAGATGTAGTGGTGCAATGGACGGTATGGCACGCGGTCAGAAGGGCTTAAAGAACTTCGGGAAGAAACGCACGCCCTCTGTCACTCAAGCTCCTGTGGTGCCACATGACGCAGTATGAAGTGATACAGGAGGAAGGACGCAATGTCGCGGGCTGTCGCAATTTGCAGTGCCGCACTTTCTGCATAGCGGGTGAGGTGGTCGACAGCGACAATAATGCAGCGATTGCCAGATGATGTGCAGGGAAAAGGACCATAGAGATCGATGCCGACGCGGTCGAATGGTCGGGACGGACAAGGAATGGGCTGTAAAGGACCAGAAGGATGAGGGGCCGGAAGCTTGCGTCGTGGACACGCTGTGCACGAGCAAATGTACTTTCGCACAGAATTATTCATGCCACGCCAATAAAAGCGGGAACGAAGCCTGGCGTAAGTCTTGAAGAGGCCGGCATGGGTGCATTGCGAGTCTGAATGGAGAGCGAAGCATACATCCGTGCGCATATGGCGGGGGACGACTAATAACCATTTGCGGCCATCGGAAGCGTAATTTTGACGATAGAGAGTACCATCCCGTAACTAAATATGAGAAGCTTGGCGGCGGATAGCGCGTGAAGGGTGTGTTGTTGAAGTGTCAGAAACGCAATCCATAAGTGCCGCTATCCAGGGATCTTCGCGTTGCCCCACAGCTATGTTGACGTACAGAGGCGACGAAAAAGCCGATTCGATGACTGAAATGCAAGTCATGTCACTTGGGGGGGCGACCGACAGAGGGCATTCGCGTCGGTGTGTTTACGGCCAGACCAGTAAATGACGCGTATTTCGAAGTCTTGTAACCGTAGAGCCCATGGCGCCAGGCGGCCAGACGGATCTTTTAATGTCGATAGCCAACATAGAGCTTTGATCTGTAACGACGTCGAAGGGGCGGCCGTAGAGTTAGGGTCGGAATTTTCCAAGGGCAAAGATTATAGCCCGGCACTCCTTTGCGGTGACGGAGTAGTTGGATTCCGCTTTCGTTAGTGTTCGGCTTGCGTAGGCTACTACGCATTCATTCAGCCCACTTATTCGCTGTGCAAGAACGGCACCAAGTCTTACGCCGCTGGCGTCGGTGTGGACTTCCGTGAGGCCGTGGGGTCGAAATGGCGCAGTATGGGAGGCGAAGTGAGCAAACGCCGCGTTGTTTCAAAAGCATCGCCGCAAGCTGTGGCCCAAGTAGAAAGTCGTGTGTCGTCGCAAAGTTGCTGAGTCAAGGGAGCAATGATAGAAGCGAAATTCCGGATAAAACGACGAAAGTAGGAGCAGAGCCCGATAAAGCTCCGTAGTTCCTTCAGGGACGTGGGTTTCGGGAATTAGGCGATGGCGCGAAGTTTAGAAGGATCAGGTAGTATGCCATCTTTCGATACGACGTGTCCAAGTAATGCAAGCTGCTTGGCTCCAAAGCGGCATGTCTTCAAGTTGAGCTGGAGGCCTGCCTCGGTGATGCACTGCACGACTTGTTCGAGACGGTACAGATGTGTGGGAAAATCTGGAGAAAAGACGACGACATCGTCAAAGTAACATAGGCATGTCTTCTACTTTGGCCTACGAAGGAGACTGTCCATCATTCGTTCGAATGTAGCAGGAGCGTTGCAAAGCCCAAACGGCATAACGTTGAATTCATATAGGCCGTCTGGGGTTACGGAGGCTGTCTTCGGGCGATCGGCAGGATTCATAGGCACTTGCCAATAGCCTGAGCGTAAATCGAGCGAAGAAAAATATTCTGCGCTTTGCAAACAATCCAGAGAATCGTCGATGTGCGGTAGAGGGTAGACTTCTCTGCGAGTTATGTTATTAAAACGGCGGTAGTCGACGCAAAAGCTAATTGAGCCAACCAGGACTACAGGTGACGCCCAGGGACTATTAGAGGGTTCAACCAATCCAAGCTCAAGCCTTTCGCTTACTTGATTTTTGATAACACGGCGCTCCACCGGTGATACACGATAAGGCCTCTGGCGTAGTGGTGCGTGGGTGCCGGTGTCGATCTCGTGACGTATAGTCGATGTGCGGCCTAGTGGGGCTTGTTGACAGTCGAACGTAGATTGGTATTTCCGTAGAAGGCTGAGAAGCTGCGAACGCTGCGTGGGGCTCAGGAGGGCATCTACTGAGGCATGGAAGAAATCTTGCGTAGGCTGGGGACAAGGCAAGCTATAACTCAACGACTTCACGCCTGAACAGGTGTTGTCTAGAGGTGCGTCAAAGATGGTCACTGATTCGGCAGCCTGAAGACGTTCAAGGCACTCGCCACGACATAAGACGAGGGGTATGGCCTTTGTGTATGAAACGAGCAATCGCGTGCAGCCACCGCTGACAGTTAGGACAGCGAAAGGAAGGGAACACCATCGGCGAACAAAAATGTCCGATGGGACAAACAGGGCAGTGGTGTCAGTGGCGAAAGTAGAGCAGGCATTCGCAATCACAGAAGAGTACGGAGGGATCGTGGTATCTTCTGTAACGGCCAGCTATTCACCAAAATCGTCAAAGTCATGTAAACGGGTATCGGGAAGCGGAGAAAATTCAACTTCGGCGCGAGAACAATGAATGATGGCCTGATGATCGGAAAGGAAGTCCCACCCCAAGATGACGTCGTATGAACAGGATGAGAGTACGATGAACTCGACTGTATAGGTGCATCCTTGAATGACGATGCGGTTGGTAGTACATGCAGCAACAGGGGTAATGCACTGGGAACTTGCTGTCTGGAGTGACAGCGCCTATAAGGTGTCATTACTTTTCGAAGCTTGCGGCAAAGTTCTTCCGTAACTACTGAAACGGCGGTGCCTGTGTCGACTAATGCCAGGGTGACGACTCCTTCTACAGATACTTAGATTACATTCGTCGGAAGAGAGCGAGGCTTTGTGTGGTTCGACTGGAATGCAGTTCTCGCATCTTGAACTGCGGTAGCTCGTTTTCCTGCTCCGATGGGACGGTACGCCGCCCCATGGGGGAAAGTGAGCGGTGACGAGGGGATGGCGAGCGACGATCACGGGCCGAACGGAGGTCGTTGGCCGTAGACGGCAAGTGCGAGTCATTTGGTGGCGAGAAAGAGGAAGCTGGCGAAGCGTAGGAGCGGACAGGTTGGTAATTAGCTTGAAGGCATAAGCAACGGCGACAGTGCCGTGCCACGTGACCGGCGATCCCACAGAAGAAGCACACGGGGCGATAGTCGGTTGTACGCCAGGGTCGCGTGCTAGCCGGTGATCTGGTGATGTACACTGGAGGGATCGGCCGTGGCGGTGTAGAAAACGGTGGTGCGGGAAAAGTCGATGGAGGTGGTCGTGCTGCAACCTCGGCGCAGCTTAGAGGTACAGGTAATAGTGCCGCTGCAAGAGGGCACTGAATAGCTTCGCACACTTGTTCCTGGAGCATCTGACGCAACGTAGAAGCGAAGGACGGCGTAGGTCCTGAGACGGCGGTGAGTACGGATAGCTGGCGGGCAACTTCGGAGCGTATAAATCCCTTGATTTCGCCAAACAGATGGCCATCGTTAGTTACAGCAGCTAAACTTGAAAGGGAAGTATCGGGTGAGTAGACGTTGCCTCCTTAGTTCGTCGTAGCGTTGACAAAGTTCAACGACTTCGACCACGGTCCGCGGGCTTTTCGAGAGGAGCATTTGGAATGCGTCGTCTTCGATGCCCTTCATTAGGTGACGGATCTTTTCAGACTCAGTCATCGATGGATCAACGAGCTTGCAAGGGTCCACGACGCCTTCTATGTACTTGGTGAAGTTTTCACCGGGTTTGTGGGAACGGCTGCGCAAGCGCTCTTTGGCACGGAGCTTCCGCACCTCAGGGTGACCGAAGCCTTGCGTAATGCGCGCCTTGAATTCTGGCCAGGTGCTGAGGTCGGATTCATGGTTGTGGTGCCACACGCTAGCGACACCCGTGAGGTAGAAGTTCACGCACCTGACGTCCGCAGCATCGTCCCATTAATTGTGGGCACTCACCCGCTCATATGTCGCGAGCCAATCTTCTACGTCGTATTCGTCGGAACCGCTGAAGATCGACGCGTAGACGCACTGAGCCAGGATAAATCAGTGTTGGCGAAGCTAAAGGTGCTGTTTGGCTGGCGTCTTCAGGCATGATGGCCGCCAGTGTCTGATTACGTAGTTCCAGGGTAGTTGGGGAAGTACTACCCAGCACAGCTCCACCATATATGTAATGCGGTTTATTGAACACTAAGGAACGCGACCGTCTTAGTCGACCGTCAGACACCGAGAGTGCGAGCACCTCTTTGTCGGCGGGCCGATGATGATATTGCGTCCATAGGGCGTGCCAGTCTTCTTCGCTACAGGTGTCACTTTCATTTCAATAATGTTGCTTACGTAATGAACTCTTCCAAATGAACCCCCCGCCTTTTCTCCTAAAGAAATACGTGTGCATAAGGTGAAGACAACACTGAATAACGGGGACAAAACGTTCTTTGCAATTATAGACTGACTTCAATTTGTCCAATATTCTGTCATCGTCTGGCGACAAGCTATTACAGAAAAAAGTTCCGAACCTTGTTACTACTTGAACTTGCCAAGAAAAACATTGAACCTTTGAACGCATGTCAATACAAATTTCGTTAAAGACGAGAATAACTTTTCTGTAACACATTCCACAAAAAAGAGTCGTAATTGTTGTTTAGGTAATTTATCCAGAGGGCTTGGCTGCTTAAATCATTATATATTGTTTATAAAACTTGCACCTTAAGGCACACAAAGGAACACTTAGGTCGTAATAACTTCTCGAAATGTGGAAGAAAGGTGAAATGTTAATATCATTTTAAAAATATTTTTTAAATCTTTAGTGGAAAAGAGAGTCACGCAAGATATATCACAGCACAACCAATAAATTTTTTAATGTGTTTTTACCATATTTATGACATATGTGCAGTAAATATGATAAATAATATTGAATAGTTACTACATGTTTAGGGCACCAGGTTAAAGATACTAAAATCTTGCTTGACCTTGCTGCTAACAACATACAGTTGGCTTCATCCGCCAGAGAAGGCTCCGTTGTTTTTAGTTTTTTTAGTTTGGTGCTTAAATGTCGCCGTCCCCATTATGAGATGTGCGTAGAATACTGGTACGGCTCCTTGTGCAGAAACATGTTAACTAGCTCCTAATTTTTTAGTTTTACCTTTCCTGTTTTGCTGAATTGTTTTCTTGAGCATGGCGCACACGCACACGTATCATGACAGTCAAAGGGCGATCTACAGATTAGGTATGCATCGCTCAGTTCAGAATATTTGCTGTTCAAATCATTTCTCTTTTACTGTTTAATTTGATGCGGCTTACTTACGTAGAAATAGCGTATTTAGGTTTAACAATTCCTTGTGGATTCGTCTAATAAGTATTCATTATTGTTTCGACGAAGCGCCTAAAATTATGTGATATTGGTTTATGTATGTACCATTCGGTGTGAGGTGCCCTTATTTGATACTCATTGCTGCAAAGACCAGGAGGCCATATATTTTCGTACATGCACCATCTATTGAGCTGCTTGCCTTGCAAAGGAAGCCTCCACTTCCGTCGGTGAATTAACTTTCATTTGTGTTCCAGGGCTTCACGGAAAAATGTTCGGAAAATAACAAAAAGTAAAAAAAAAAACCGCTGGTCTGAGTGAACAGGCAATGATTACAAGAGGCCACAGAATGGTTGATAGTGGAATTATTCCTCACCTGTGCATGTTATTGCTGGAGGGACAGGAAGATGAATATTTTCTGTTCCGTTTGGTCAACGTTGTCCGTGTAATCGGAAATTGTAGCGAAGCTATCCCGACGTGAAAGAGTCCGAAATGCCCCGGACGTGTATTTGCAATTGCTAGTAGGTACAGCGGGGTGGCGCGTTTCTAGCGGCGCTCGACGTTTCTGCGCAGGCGCGAGTATGAGCGGGTGCGAGCGAGAAAATCTGAGCGCCTTTGCTCCTTGAATATGACTCTGCCTAGGCACTACGGAGGAGGCTTCTTAGCGCGTGTTGCATGCGTTTGTCCCCTAGACATGCCGGTTGCGGAGTGCGGTCGAGTTAGTAAGTGAGTAAGTAATTGCTTTATTTCCCATATACAACATACATTTGAAATATGGACAGGTCTTGAGGAAAAAAGCTCCATCAGCAGCTTGAGTAAGTTCTAAAACCCATTTTTGGATCCGTTTACGCTACTGCGCTAGCTGCCCGCGCGGTGAGGCAGTAGGCACGGACGCGCCATTTGGTGATCGCTGAGTCTCAAGGGGCAAGGTTCTGACTCGTGTTGTATAAGTGGCGGGTCGCTCTTTTCGTCGCGACGATAGATTGGATTTTTACAAGCACTGCTCCAGGAGGGCACATGTAACCGGCAGAGGGAGGCCTCAGGAGGGCACCATTGGTTATAATAAATCAGGCGGCGCAGGATCTCCAGGGCACCCAAAGGGTCGCGGGAGGATCAATGCTGGAATAAGGGCGGCCCGTGGGTTAAGGCCGGGGAGGCTGAAGCGTGCCAAAGGGTTTTCGCATAAAAGGCTGGTTGCGCGCGAAGCGGACAGCGGATCTTATACACCCCTGGCACGCACAGGCCTCGGCGAGCCCCATCCCGAGGACCAGCCCAGCTTCTAGCTTTGGTGTTCCCATTGCCCCTTTGGTGTCCTGGAAACGCCGCCAATAATTCGAAATATTGACAAGTTGTTTCAATTAGTAAAAAAACATGATTGAATAAATGCAATTTCTTCCAGCTGCCAACTCACGACGGTAAGTTCAGCACTACCGTTTCGCGACTCCTGCTGGCACGCCAAGGGACAAACGCATACAACACGCCCTAACAAACTTCTCCGTAGTGCCTAGACAGTCATATAGTGAAGGAGCAAAAGTCCCCACATTTCCTCTCGCACCCGCTCTTACCCGCGCATGCGCGGAAACGTCCAGCGTCTGCGCAAGTGCCACACCCCCTGTACCTACTAGCGATTGTAAACACGTGCCCCATACCTTCGTGCGTGGACTCTCGTATGTCAGCAGAGGATAGGAGCAACTAACTGTTCCGGGAGATGATTGGTGCTTGCTAATTCATGGAAAGGGCTACATACATTTGTGTGGACCCATTGTGGTGCCGGCGTATATATGGGTGGAGACTTCACGCGAATAGACGGCAAGGATAGCGATATTTAGCAGGTATTGGCGATGACGAGATTGGCCTTGTCACTCGCTGATTGGGCACTTGTCGAACGCCCGCGCGAGATTAGCCCCAGCTTGCTTGGCGTTCGAAAGAGATCTGCGAAGCCGCTATGATGGAAGCACTGCGGTGAGACTAATGGTAAAGGAGTTCGGCGGCGCAGGGGCGATAATTCCGACCCAATATTATGCGAACTGTATCCCTTCTTTTTTTCGCACTTCGTAACTAAAGAGGGTTTGCAGTTGCACAAGCAAGGGCATCGCGTTTCAGTAGCATGGTGTACTCTGAAGAGGCGAACTAAAGAACGGCACTGTGGTTTCTAAGCGCGTAAGTAGAAGCCACAAGGTATAGACTTTATTGAAGCCACTGATTCCCAGTGCTTGTTGGCGAGGCTTCATGCCTCACTATAATGGGAAAGATTTTGCTGAACCATTGCATCGCTTATGCTCCGGCGGTCGCTGAGGTGAAATCGACGCTTTCTCGCTTACCTGGCTGAGACACTTTAGCAGCAGTGCCGACGCCTTGTCTTGTGCCCTCACCGGGTGCTTTGGGATGTGGCGCAAGAGGTGATGCTTGGTGACCTGGGCGTCGAATAATCTCTCGTACTTTGCCAGCGGCGACCTGTATCCTTCAGAATGATACCGGTCCCAGCTGGTACACACGTGCCTGCACCAACGGATGGCAAGCGCCAGACAATATTCTCTTTAAGCGAAATAATTTTCCGAAACGCCAGTAAGTGGGCAACCACTACGTCGACGATGCGCGATTCCGATGACCTAATAGAATATACGAATGCGCATTTGCTGTTAATTTTGCGTCTGGCTGGGTGGTCTCGTACGCATTGCACATATCTCCTCGTTATTACGCGTCCGAACGTTCCGTCAACCGACATGACTTACAAGGCGCCTGCGCTTTCCTCGGGAGGCGTTAGCTTCTTCATCATTAGAACGCACACCATAACCAACACCACGATTTGATATGCACTTTGTGGTAGATTCATGACGCAAGGAACGGCACAATCAGGGCTGCTGGTGTACATGATTCGTTCAGAACCACTTTACATTATATAACACGAAACACTGAACCAGATGATCATTTTGCAGTCGCTGTCGCAGGGGAAACGGACCGGGTGGAAGAAAAGAGAAAGTGATGGCACGATGGACCGCAGAAACCGGCAACATTTACAGCATAGACTCTGGAAGGTCTTGTCGAAATTAGTTTTACCGATTCTCCATAGGATGATGGTACCTACGTCGAAAGGCCACAAGAGTTGTTATTGTCGGATTTATTACGAATGCTGTTAGACAAGGTAGGAAATGGGGTTCAATCCGAGGCTGTTCGTTTGTCAAGCTTTGATACAGGTACTGCAAGATTTAAAGAAACATTACTGTGACGTTTCACTTCGTGAACACCTATACGCGCAAGCGTATGGGTGCTATTGCTATATAATTTGAATTGAATTTGTATGGACGCTCCATGCACATTTCTACCGTCGTCGTCACCGCGATGTTCCGTATAAAGTGAAAGGGCGACAACATGGTCCCCACGTGCCGTATTCTGTTTGCACGGATGAAACCATGCGACGGTGAGCCGACGATGGCGGCTCCATTTGGCGCGCGAGGGAGGAAAGCGGGAAGGAAGCGTGCCGGGGAGGGGATGGATAAGGGGGGGGGGGGCTTAAACGCGCCGAGCTTGGAAACGGACTTCAGGCTGTCGAGGAATTTCTATGCTACTGCGTCTTTCCTGATGCACCCACATTATCGCAAGCAGCCTTGCACGCTCCTCGGGAGTAGTCTCCGGGGCATGCGAAGCCCGCGCCTTTCGTAGCGCTTGTGACAACTAGTGCGCGGCACTTATATGACGATTTCAAGGTCGGTTGACTCGTGGTTGGCCAGCCGCCGCTTGCGTTACTACTGCGTCACTCTCACTCTGCGCAGGGTCACTCGATCACGCGACAAAACCTAGCGCCCCTCCGCCTACCCTCCTCCTCAACGGGGCCTCGCCCGCTGTTTGCTTCCCAGTTTCGCTGAACGTTTCCTAGACTTTCCCCTAGGCGGCGTGGATTTGCCACGTGCTCTTTAGCTCACCTCAGTGCGCTCCTTCGTGCTTCCTCCAGCACGCGATTCTCTCCTCCACCTCCAGGCTCCTTCCTCCTCCAGCACTCGCTTCCTTCGCGGCTTCAGACATGGCATCGCCGATTTCATTAGACAGTTATAGCGCAGCGGCAAGCGGGCCCAGCGTGCCAGCGTAGACGCCCCTGCGCATGTGCTACCGCGCATGCGCACTTTCTATTTGCGAGCCATGTACGCTATGCTTGCGCGTAAAAAGTAGAGGCCTTTCCATTTAATGTGCGAAGCAGATCAATGATGATAGCACGGACAGAAAAACAATAACGAAGATGTCATGAAAACGTCGATGGTGGCACGCAACTGATGACGACGGCGGTAGGAATTCGACGACACGACGACGATGACAATGACGATGGCCGAGACAACATACCGGCGCCCCTTACTTTACTCACTACTGCACACTTTTCGCAGAGAAGTATTTCGACAAAGGAAAATTTACGACAGCTTTCTTTTTCTTCTTTTGGGAACACATACTAGTACAAACATTATTCGACATTTTAGAACATTGTCCTAGCCTTGGAAGCGTATATAGAGCTTCCACGCGCATTCCACGTGTGTCATGCAATTATCAGACGTCAAATGTGCGGCATGGCTGGCGACACAATTACCGACGTTCGAAGTCGGTGTCTTTGGAAAACGATCCTCTGACAACGGCTGGTTTGTGTAAGTAGGGCGAAAAAATAAACGTGGTACTGAAGCTTTCTTACGTGCTGCTACGGTCGGAATGCAGTGGCCGTAGTCGGTAGTCGAAGCCATGACCTTGCTAAACCGTAAACTTCCGGCCGCAATCGCACTCCCATGGACATTGCCACCTCTCCAACGCTTTACCCTTATACGAGTTCTAACCTCGACGTGCGGCCACCTGCGTTCCTCTCAGATACGTTTCGCAAACTTCGAGTATAAACCCCGCAGACAATCCCAGGAAAAACAGCGTTTGCTTGCTGTGGCCAAGGCTATCGTTTTAAGCAGCCATGCTAGCGCGCTCACCGGTAGAAGTCGTCGCAGGGGTGCACGCTGTGGTCGCGCGAGCGTTGCAGGTCTTCGTCCAGCGTGAAGTGGTCCCGCCGCCACGGATCGAGCCGCGTCAGGAGCAGCGCCGGCGTGGCTAGCAGCGTGGCTGTCATGAAGAGGATGGCGAGCAGCACGAAGCAAAAGTAGCGCGGACAGGACGATACACCTGACGTGTCCTTGACAGGAGCGCAGCGTTGGATCACGGGCGGCTTTGGAACCGGGGCAGGACGGGGCCGAGGACACGGAGGCAGCTGCAGGGGGCTCTGGCCGCGTCGCATGCTGAGGCTGCGATTGCTCGAGTTGGTTGCTGTACCTGTGCTGCCACGAGCGTAGCTTCACGCGCGGCCTGAGGGCTGGAATCGCAGAGTCAGAAATCCGCAGTAGTGATGATGTTGATGGACCTCAGTCGTGGCCCGCACCCACTAAGGGGACAGGCCAAGAACCGTGCGACAGAAGGTAGCTAAAGGAAGTTCTTATTTAAATCGATGAACGTAAAAAAAGAGATCTTGCAATAACTAGACAAGTATACGAGGGAGCAGTCCGACTAAGTGGAAGGTGAATGTTAGAAGAGGATACAATCAAGGAGAAAATTAATGTTAGGGATAGATTTTGAGAAAACAATTAAAGTGAAATGAATGCGGATCTGAGATGTAAAATTAAGATACAATGATTAGCAGGGTAATTGTTTTGTTTCGGTTGAATAATCAAATACAGCGGAACAAACGTCTCTGTCACTATAGCTATAGTGTCGAGACACCAAAGGATAATAATACTGGTACAGCTGCTCCTAATCCAATTTTGCAGAGTGGAGCTTCGAGTATAATCTTTATTAAGTGTGAATATCGTCTGCACGATAAAAATTTGTGGTTTATTGATTCAATTTCCTTACAATTGTGGCAGAGAGGGGACGTCGTCAGACGAGCCTGCTAGAGCAGCTCTTCTTCTTCTTCCCCCTCAAGTAAGGTACATATATATCACGATTAAAAAGTGTCCAGTGTGTTCATAACATTTATATATTATGCGTGTTTGAGTCGGTCAGTCAGTCGGACAAGAACTTTATTGAAATCCTGATTACTTTCAAGCCGTTGGAGATCTCACGCGGGGAAATACTCCGGCCGAAGCCGTAGGCGACGCCCAAGTCGGGACGGGAACGTGGTGACGCTCCGCCAGTTCTTGGGCCCTCTGGACGGCCTTGAGTTGGAGTTTGAGGTCCGAGCTTTTGAGCGCTTGTTCCCATTTGGGCTCACTCGAGAGAGGGCCCTTGGGAAACGCGGTGCATTGCCATAGCATGTGCGACAGTGAGCAGTAAAGTTCTGGGAAGCCTAGGCAATCTGCCGGGATATCTGAGTTGCAGTGGCTTAGTAGGCCTCGTGACGAATACGAGTCCGTTTGTAGCATTCGAAGCGCGTCCGCCCGTGCGCGTTCGAGTTTGGCGTGCGGAAATGGGAATTTGGTTCGGCCTTTTCAATAGTGTGACGTAACTTCTTGGTTGTTAGTAGCGGGTGATTAAATTGAATGTCCAGCCCCTCAGAGGACGTGGGACCGTCGCGGCAGCCAAGTTCGCGCGCACGGTCGGGGGCTGTTTCATTGAGGTTAGCTTTTTGCGGGTGAATCTTTCCTCATGTCAGCGGGGAACCAGGAGAGGCAACGTTTGCTCTCTTTTGAGCTCGCTAGATGTGTACGCGCTAGTTCTTTAGACGCGTTGCCGCATTCGTAGGCCCGAAATGCGGCGCGTGAGTCCGTGAAGACATGAGTTAATGTGGGGTCTGCCATGGCCATGGCTACGGCTATTTGTTCTGCTTTAGCGCTGGTGCTCGTTTTAACCGATGCGGATGATGATCGCGTTCCGTTGCCGTCCACAACTCCTATTGCGAAAGTGGATGTGTTGCCGTACTGGGCCGCGTCCACCAATGCGGGGGCTTCACGATCCGCGTCGATGCTGTCGAGAATCGCGCGGGCGCGGGCCCGGCGCCTACCCACGTTATGTTGTGGGTGGACGTTTATGGGAAGCGGTGAGACTTTGTAGTTGTCTCTAATTTGGCTCGGTAGTGTAACCGCGTGCTCGAGATAGGGAGAAGGAAAGACATTGGCTTCGTTTAGGATTAGCCTACCGGTTTTGGACGAGGATAGGCGGTATTTGCGCCATAGTCTGGGCCTCGATCACTTCGTAGATGTTGTTGTGCATGCCTAGCTGATCAAGCTTTGCTGTACCTGCTCTTTGTGGAATGCCCAAGACTAGTTTGATGCACTTGCGCGTGAGTGTGTTTAGTTTCGTCTTTTCTATTTTCGCCCAGTTGTAGGTAGAGGCGACGTAATTAATGTGACTCATTAGGCAGACCTCGTATACGCGCAGAAGGTTATCTTCGCAGAGACCCTTCCTGTACCACGAGACTCCGTGGATGAGTCTGGTCATGTTTTCGGTTTTGGCGGTTAAGTGTTTGATCGGGTGCCCGTGGCATCCGATGGCTTCGATTAGGAGCCGAAGAATGCGGATGTGGTTGACTTGCGGCATCTTTTGTCCGTCTCCTGTGTGTAGAACGATCATACGTTCGTCTGGAGGAGTTAGGTAGCGGACTCCTTGGCAAGACTTTCGAAATAGTAGGACTTCCAATTCCTTGGAGCATAGTTTCATTCCTGTGTCTAGTAGGTACTCTTCCGTGGGATCCAGGGCAGACTGTAAAACCTGTTCCTTGTCTTCCAAAGAGCCTCCCGGGCTCCATATGGTAATGTCATTTGCTTATAGAGCGCAGTTTACGTTTGGGGTGTTTCGTACTTTGTCTGCGAGTCCTTCCATCGCTATAATTAATAGTAACGGAGAGATGACTGTGCCTTGCGGTGTTCCCACGGAGCCCAGCGTGTAGGCGTCCGACTTAGGTTGCGAGACTCGGAGTCGTGCTTCTCTGTCTTTTAGGAAGGAGTTTACGTATTCCTGAAATCTCTGGCCGAGGCCGAGGCCTGCCGCAGACTCCAGTACGAAGCGTTGCGAGACGGTGTCGAATGCTTTCTTGAGATCTAGGACGAGGATGCCTCGAACGTCTTTTGTTTCAACGTCGAAGATCTGTCTCTTTAGGAGTAACATGACATCTTGGGTGGATAGGTGGGGTTGAAACCCTACCTTGTCGTGTGGGAGGAGTTCATGTTCCTCAAGATAACGCGACACTCAGTTTTGAATTAAGTGCTTGGCTACGTTACCCACGCATGAAGTAAGCTAGATTGGGCGTGAATTGTCGAGGCTAAGTGGTTTGCCGTGTTTTCGGATGAGGACCACCGTGGCAGTGCGCCATTGCGTTGGTACCGCTCCTGTTTCCCACACGTGGTTGATGTCTTTCGTGGGTAATGTAATGACTTGGTCGTCTAAGTTACGCAAGAGTCGGTTGGTTACCCCGTCGGGTCCGGAAGCCGACATGTTATTTAGGTTTTGTAGCGCCTCTCGGACTTCTGCTTCTGTGAAGGCAGCGTCTAGTTTGGGAGTGGTTTCGCACTTAATGCTCGGGTAATCGCTGGGTGAGTCGCTGGGGCCAGTCATTGTATCTGATAACCAAAGGTGCTCTTCAAATTTTTAATTTACCCTTTTCTAGATTGTTATACGAGTCGCATCTCCCGGGCGGGAATGCTAGCTCAGCCTTTCTCCGCTTCATGACGACAAACGTGGCGCCATGGTCAGAGGCCTGTCACAAATGGCCCAGGTGGTATGCTCCTGCAGTCGTTTTACATTGCAACTACGCTATATTTGTCACTGTAGTTATACTGAAGACCATCTTCACAGTGACATCCTCGGTAGTTACAGATTTCTGAACGCCGAAGAGGTCTGTGCCTTGCGATGGTGACGTACTTGCCTGGTGCATCAGCAGTTTGTTTCCCGATTTGAAATGCAAAAATACAGAGCGCCTAATGCTGTTCAGTTCACTAGACGTCAAACTTGAGTATACGAGAAGGAGAACAAGTTTTGCGCTATCTAAATAGCCCTTCATCAGTTCTTATAAAGGGAGAGAGTCGAAATTTATTTTACGAAACAGTATTTATAGGTGCTGTATGCAAACCTGTTTCACGCATACAGTATTACACAAATAAATGTGATAAGGAAATGATTTAGATTGAAGGCATGTAATATAGAACCGAATATTTATTGATATCCGCAAAACCAGAACTTCTGGTTAATATTATATTTCTGCCGTATCGCTGCTATTATAAACGAGACACACACGTCTGGCACATAAATCTACAATCCTTTCTTACACTACAACTTACCTTTTTATTGCCATAGCGTTTTGTTGACGCTCTAGGCGCATTTCAAGAGTCAGCGTCGCTGTCGCCGGGTCGTTCTGTATAAAGTCCAAGCGCGGCAACACCGTCGCCACGCGCGCTTTGCTGTATGTCTGAGTGAAAGCATAGGAGGGGGGCCGACGACCATGGCTCAATCTGGCTCGCGCGAAGGAGGAAGGCGGAGAGCAAGCACGCCGTCTTCCGTCGCGCGAATGGCCGTCGAAGCATGGGAGGGAGGGAGCGGTGGAGTTTTACTCCAGCAGCAACAGCGTATTTCACAACGGGGCGTAAGGGCTATTGACCATCGCAGCTCAATCTCGCGCCCAGAATGGATGAGAGCAGGGAGGCAGCGCAGGAGGCAGGCAACAACAAGTGCGTACTTCGCACGGCCGCACGCGGTCGCCAGCGATAGACCTCACGACGCTCACTTCGATCGCTGCTGCTGCCGCACTTGCTAACACCAGCTTTTTGACAGCGAGTGTCCCCGCTCATCGAAGGTGATGTGTTCATGTTTGTTCATGCGCGCCGAGACTATGCTTGTTAATTCAGTTAGTAATTTAGTTAGCAAGTGAATACTTCTAAGTTTATACGGGCGATAAAACTACTATTCTTACTTCGTATGTCTACTAATTTGCTAGCGCAATCGATGCTTCGCTTTTCGAGCTAAACTGCGACATTTTGTTACTGGAAAAACATTTTTAACCTTGTTTAATAACCTGTGACGAAGCTAACGAGAGGGGTAAGTTGTTCCGTGCAAATTGATCATCGCACCTACGTATAGTAGAATGCAATAGGGTTATTCGTCGGTCGCACCAGCAAAAACGCGCTATATAGGTAAACTATGGGCTTCAATAAAGACAGCATGGCATCACAGCATCCGAGCATATATCGTAAGGTGCTTTTTATATGGAGTACACTCAGGAGCTGGCTTCTTGCTCTCGCAAGAATTAAAGTTCAGCCGAGCAAAGGATTAGCTTAACCTGTTAGAGTGTGCGCTGCTCAAGACCGACCAGTGATGTTAGCCTGAGGAGTGGAAGGAGGAAGCAACATCTTCCATTGCACCAGGAAGTCGTTTTCTTGTGAAAAGTGGCCGCAGCATTTCAAGCTGAATTTTGTGCAGCTGTGTTGATTTTGTACGCTGACATGGCATAAATGCTTCAAGCTTCTCACAAAGAATCATTTTGTTGAATTTTCAACAGGTTCAATTCCCCATCATCATTAGCATCATCAGCCTGGTAACGCCCACTGCAGGGCAAAGGCCTCTCCCATACTTCTCCAGCTACCCCGGTCATGTACAAATTGTGGCCATGTTGTCCCTGCAAACTTCTTAATGTCATCCGCCCACCTAACTTTCTGCCGCCCCCTGCTACGCTTCCCTTCCCTTGGAATCCAGTCCGTAACCCTTAATGACCATCGGTTATCTTCCCTCCTCATTAGAGGTCCTGCCCATGCCCATTTCTTTTTCTTGATTACCTTGAAAGTTCTGCCAGTTCTGTTCTAGGTGTAGGGTTAGAGGCTTTCATACGTTGGCGTTTCTTGATCTGATCTTTCGTCTCCTGCGATAGCCTACTGATATCCTGTCTAACGGAGTTACCACCGACTTCTGTTGTACACTCCTTAATGATGCCCATAAGATTGTCGTTCATTGCTTCAACACTAAGGTCCTCTTGTGTTAAAGCCGAATACCTGTTCTGTAGCTTGATCCGGAATTCCTCTAGCTTCCCTCTTACCGCTAACTCATTTATTGGCTTCTTATGTACCAGTTTCTTCTGTTCCCTCCTCAAGTCTAGGCAAATCCGAGTTTTTACCATCCTATGGTCACTGCAGCGCACCTTGCCGAGCACGATGCCAGATTTAGCGCCGAATATGAAGTCTATTTCATTTCTAGTCTCGCCATTTGGGCTCGTCCACGTCCAGTTTCGGCTAATCCGCTTGCGGAAGAAGGTATTCATTATCCGCATTTTATTCTGTTCTGCAAATTCTACTAATAACTCTCCCCTGCTATTCCTAGAGCCTATGGCATATTCCCCCACTAACTTGTCTCCAGCCTGCTTCTTGCCTACCATGGCATTGAAGTCACCTATCAGTATAGTGTATTTTGTTTTAACTTTACCCATCGCCGAGTCCACGTCTTAATAAAAGCTTTCGACTTCCTGGTCATCATGACTGGATGTAGGGGCGTAGACCTGTACTACCTTAGTTTCACAACAAGACCTGCCACCCTCTCGTAGTATTATTATGCTATAGTATTCCTTTATGTTACCAGCTTTATCCTTAGTAATCAGGAATCCGACTCCTAGATGTCCTCTCTTTCCTAAGCCCCGGTAGCACAGTACGTGCCCGCTTTTTAGCAGTGTATATGCTTCTTTTGTCCTCCTAACCTCACTGACCCCTAATATATCCCATTTAATACCCTCTAATTCCTCCCATAACACTGCTAGACTCGCCTCACTAGATAACGTTCTAACGTTAAACGTTGCCAGGTTCAGATTGCAATGGCGGCCTGTCCACTTCACCGCTTGCCTACAAACACTGATGCTTCATATGTATAAACAACACGCGTTACTTTCATTCGCATCCTATTTGCTTGAAGCGTGTGAAAGGTGGTTCGATGTGTCTTCAGGATTGTGTTAACGGCCGGCATGCAGTCGGAGTCCTGACTTTTCTTATTCGGGTAATTTTCTTCGATATGCCAGACGGAGCATCAAATAATATTGAAGATACCGAGCAGAACATACACGCTCGGAATTCGCACCATCATCGAGCTCGTCATACGCTCAATGATATATAGCCGAAGTGGTGTTTGCATACGACTAATGTGGGTGAAACATTTTCTCCGCGCGGCGAAGTGCAAGATCACGTTTTTCGGAAATGTCTGGATCTCACGGCATTGAAACCGGTGAAATTTTTGCCCCTGACTGGTATGTTTGTGGCCGAACTTACAATTCTGTGCTAAGCAAGCGATGGTTTCCGGTTAGTTTTCTTCTTTGCAGGAACACTTTTACTCTGTCTGGGAGCCTGAGAAGGTTGGTATTCGCGAACATTACCTACAGTACCCACTCCTTTCCTGAAACATCTAGGCAAATTACGGGAAGTCGAAGAACTACTGCAACTGCGAGCGCAGCGCATCCTGCCATCTGCGTGTGAACAGACGATATAAATGAACGCTTGAAAATGACGTACAGGAGCAAAAAAACATCACACTCTTATACACTCTCTCACTAAACATTAACCACTTTCTTCCACGTTTTAGTTGAAAGCAAATTATTAAGCACAGGCGCGTAATAACGGGAGCGTGAACAGCAGACGACGCGCACTTCGCGACAAAACACTGACCGCAGCGCCACTCCTCGCTGTCATGATGCGGAGAAGCAGTGAACTACGCCGGCTGGCATACCTACCCATCCAGACACCGTAACGGTGGTGGCAATGACGGTGGCGCCTCGATCAAGTGTTCTCGCAAATGATATCGCAATAAAAATCCCTTCATATACTACAGTAGCTTCAGAACAACGTTAACTATAGAAACAGACTCTTGGCACGGTTTAGCTTTCCCAAGCTTTACTAACTGCTGTTTATATATAGTCCAAGATATATTTGCGCGTACTGATTCTCTCAAGTACTCAATACTCAAATTCTCATATACGTGCTACTTTTCAAACACCATGAAACCTTTGTTTAGAACTTGGAAAGCCTTTAGGCATATATAGTAATTGTATTTCAATACCACTTTTTTATGTTTGTTTTATGTTGTTATGTTTATGTTTGTTTTATGTTTGTTCATAGATCTATTTGCTCTATTAGTGTTTCTCCTAAGTTGTTTTTTGTTTTTTACTTTACTGTAACCCTTCTGTACAGTGCCTAGAGCGGTCTCTTAAGAGATGAATAAAAATGAATCGCATATGCGGTCTCGATGCCAAGACGGTAATTCTCGAACGTGAAGCGCTGATTACGCCCATTGTCTCCTTCAAAAAGAAAAAGAAAATTCCAAATTCATTCGGCATTAGGCATCCTCTTACGATCACCCGCCGCGGTTGCTCAGTGGCTATGGTGTTGGGCTGCTGAGCACGAGGTCGCGGGATCGAATCCCGGCCACGGCGGCCGCATTTCGATGGGGGCGAAATGCGAAAACACCCGTGTACTTAGATTTAGGTGCACGTTAAAGAACCCCAGGTGGTCGAAATTTCCGGAGTCCTCCACTACGGCGTGCCTCATAATCAGAAAGTGGTTTTGGCACGTAAAACCCCATATATTATTATTATTATTATCCTCTTACGATGATTGCGGAATGCTGGTTTGTATTTTCCTGTTTGTTTACGCACAGGATACGCAACCAATCTAGAACACGACGGAGAACGCAAGGAAAAGATCACATCGAAGCTGCGAGAAAGTCTACAGGTTCTTCAGATCCCTCGGAGCATGCATCCAGAACACCATCGAGGCAGACGGCTCGCCAGGGTAAACGCCATCAGACACAAACACCGTAACGACCCGCAGGCGCGCTACGTGGATGCGGCCAAGTATCCGGGCCGAAACACCTTCGCCATCAGCGTCATAGACTACAGGAGGACGGCACTGGCGTTGGCGACAATTGTCGCCAAAAGCGCGGATACAGCTGAGGAGGCCGCTATAGCACTTGGATGCCATAGTGGTCTTCACCGACTCTCAAACAGCGGCACGCAACTACATGAAGGGCAGGATCTCCATCAAAGCGATCAACTTACTGAAACGTGGCGATATCCCTCCCCTTTACACCTGCGTCATGTGGGCTCCGGGACACGAGGGACTCGAGGGAATGAAGCGGCATACACTGCGGCCCGCGCAAGCATCAACTGGGCTTCCGCGCACGACATTCTAGACAGGTCCCACGCACCCAAATCAGAGGAGGAAACGGAAACAATACCGTTAACTTATCAAGCACTGCTACAACACTATCGGCTTGGACGCAGGGTCTACCCTCCACCACATCCAAAACTAACAAGAAACGAAGGCACCGACTACAGGCGACTCCAGAGCAATACCTTTACCCACGGAAGCTTGCGGCATCATTTCCACCCGACGCTATACAGTTACATCTGTCCACACTGCAACGTGCCAGACACCCTGGCGCACCTCCTCATGCAATGCAAGAACGCCCGAGCAAATATCACAGCGCCTCAACTAATAGCAACAGACGCAGACCCAAACCTCCTCGCTGAAATGTGGGAGGCTGCGTTCTCCAAGCCGGACCTGGTCGACCAGCGCGAACTCGTCGCCCAGGCCCGGAGGGCGATCCAAGCCAGAGGGCTCCTGGAATAAGGGACCCTCCCACCTCGACTGACAAATCACTACTTCAAATAAAAGTTTCTCTCTCTCTCTCGTGCCAGTTCATCTTTTTGATCAAAAGGGCGTGTGTACCTCAAGAAGAAATTTTGTTGTTGTTGTTGTTGTTGTAATCTCTATGGCACGCGCCACCGCACACATTACCAAAATATGCTTTCGCACGCTACAAATTGAGGAAAGAAAGCTTTGCAGTCTGGTGTATCGGGTATGTGGGAAATATCCCAATGCCCTGCTTACTTGCTATGAACGTTCCACGGCATTTTCCTCCACGTTCTAACTCGCACCTACTTCCGTTACCCTCTCTGCTGTGCACATGGCAAAGCGAAAGCTGCGCAGCTTCAGCACAAGAGTCTCACAATACGGCCTCTCTGCTGGTGGAAGGAATAATTTCTGTTATATACATCAAGCTTTGTCGCCTGTATGCACAAGGCTGACTGCATGCCAGGGAATGAGCATTGCTCCAATTGCCACGACGGATGTGTTGGTAAGTACAAAAAAGTATCTTAACAATATGGACTACACAAAAATCATGACTTATACACCATGGATTTGCAATGAGAAGCGTGTGATCATTTCGCGAGAGAATTCACTCGGTGCGCAAGTCAGCTGCAACACATGCTCGCACGGCATTCTACTGATTATCGTGTATTGTCAAAAAATTGATGTCCTAAGGTTCATGTTAAGGCTTCGCGCATCCAATGCACAAGCGTTCTTATAACCCAAGCACTTTGAAACGTTAAAGAAAGCTACCAGCTTTGCTCGGAGACGTGAAGCAGAAAGGCGCGTTTATCCGGCGACTGCAGCACAATACCGAAAAAGTGCGCGCAATATCTACAGGCAATCATCAAATGCAGTTCGCGTATACTTCAGGTTGTGCCAAAAAGTAAGAGGATAAGAAACAAGTTTCCGAACAATAACAAAAGAAAACTGCTCGGGAACTAAACTTCACAGAACATTTGCGAGAAAACACGTTCGAAACAACACAATGGGGGCGAAAACGCAGCTTACAATAAGCTTTCTGCATGTCCTCAAACGAGTTGTAGTCGCTTTCACTGCACACTAATTATTAAGCTGCTGCTTGAAAAACGCTAAACAGTCTTAGAGACCACTTGGGCAAAATGCGCGAAATTATATGCATTATCTATAATCAAAGCAGCAAATTTCGAGAAATGGGGCAGCGTGGTACAGTACTGAAGAAGCCTTGTTCCTTGTTCATAGACGCAACAGTTGGGCACTTATTTGCACTACGGTGAAGCACTGCTTGTGGTCGAGTTTGGTTCGGACCAAGTGAAGTTGGTCACCAGTCGATGGTAAGGCTTACACTTGAAGGCTCGCCTGAACGCTGCTACTGCAGGTAGAGCCAAGTTACAGATGGCTCTCTGCAAAAAAGAAAGAAGGTGATAATGAGACAGAAAAAAAACTGGCAGTTTCGCCAGAACGATGAAACATTGGCAGTGATAAGAAAATTTTTCTTCAATGCTTTTTAAGCATTGAAGGACCCGGGTTTAACGTTGCGTTTAGTGAGTTTTGGCGAATCGCAGCAAGCTAGGCATCCGCCGCGGCGGCTTAGCAGCTATATGGTGTTGTGCTGCTAAGCATGAGGCCGCAGGATCATGTCACCGGCCGTGGTGGCCACATTTAGATGGGGGCGAATGCAAATATGCGCGTGTGCCGTGCATTGTGGGCACAGTAAGAAGACCCTGGTAGTCAGAATTATTGAGGAGTCCCCCAACTACGGCATGCCTCATAATGACATTGGGGTTTTGGCACGCAAAACTACAGAATTCAAAGCACGCAAGAAAACTCGTGCTTGGTAGAATGAAGAGCCTCCTGGCACCTACGAAACGTCCACGGGAAACTTTTCTTGACGCTTGAATAAGGACAATGTGCTGACGTAGAAATACTGTATACGTAAGTATGTTTGGGCATTCAGCGTCACTTACGGCCTGGTTCTTCTCAAGTTAAAAAAAAAAAGCGCGCTATATCGCGATTGGATGTTGTGCGGCAAAGCCGCGTCTTGTTCTCGCAGGTGCTATGATCAAGGCACTCCTCCCGTTCATGTTATTTAGTACATGGAGACGAAAGAATTGCTGCTCTATCCATACCCTGCACCATATGTTGTCCGGGTCGTTGTGCCAAAAAATTAAAAAAGAAATAAGGAAACGTTGTTTGGTGACTGTAACGACCAGATTACTGATACAAGCAGCGTATTAGAAAAAAAATTGCTTATTGCAACATCAAAAAATATAAAATAAATTAAAGTGTCACGTTTACAACCTTGTATCTCGGAAATAAAGAACGACATTACAATTTTATCAACTGCACCTAACAATACATCTCAAGCAGAGAAAATTGATGTATTATACATTGCCGTAAAATACACCACTTTTCTATTAGTCTTTCTGTTAGCAACACCCTCGTAAAGATCCTAACATTCTGATGTAAGGAGTAAATGCAGATATCAAAACCTCACGCTTTGCATGGTCTTAAAGTCGCATTTAGAAATCTACGATATCTGTTTTACTGCGGAGTTACGAAATTGTAAACATCGTGAGTGCATATTTTTTTCGGACTTAGCGATATGTCGAAATTTCTGTAAAAGGCTGCAAGCTCTGAACGAAATGTTTCCTTGATAGCGTTAGTAGAAAAAAAATTATTTTCTCATGCGCGACAAGTTTCATTGAAATCGGTTGTCTCATTAGCGCATGTACGCGATTTGTCTATTTCTTTACCTGGACAAGTGACTTAGCCCAATAAAAACAACAGAGACAAGAAAGGCGGACAAAGAGAAACGCTACTCGCAATTGTTTAGCGAAAGGAATGAATTGCACGTATGTATATCTTCTTATCACGCTTGCGCATACGGGCAATAATACCGGACAAACGTACATCAAAGGCTGTTGCGCAAGAAATCAAATTGAGCATCAAAGAATGAGTTAGAAGGCTCACTTATCCACGAATCTCTGTTTTTAATAAGGAAGGCCTCCTGTGGATGTCAACCACAGGCGTTGCCGCTCCTGTCCAGCATGGTAGTTTCAGAAAATCGAGCGTCACAGCCAAAAGCGGTAACATGAACCACCATATTCCTTATCTTCGTCCCTTCGCGCATGGTTCACATTATATTCAAAATGAGCCAGCTCTCCCAAGTCAAGCTGTTGCTCGTATCTGTTCCTCGTGGCACAAAGGTAATGCGATTACCTCGACCACAGCTGCGTTGTGGAGTCGCATCACCATGCAGCTGCGTAGCAGAATTCACTCGCACTGTGCAACCAAAAGCGTCCCTGATAACTCAATGCGTATCAGAAAGCTCGCCCTATGAGGAGCATGCCAGTGGTCGCATATCGAGGGGGACCAGATGAAAATGAAGGAAAACTACCGCCCTTTGTCAGCGCCAAAAAAAGTATTGCGTACATTTACGTTGCCGTTCACTGTCTGTTCCACCATGGCGCGATGTGCGAGCAGCTGTTCTGGAAGGAAGGAACAGTAAAGCATGGGGCATACGATGCTCATCACGAGACCTCCATGGACGTCCTTCCTAGAATATCTACGCTATACCGACACCAAAGATCCTGAACCCTGTGACGCAGAATGCGGCAAGATAAGACCAAAACAGGAACGCGAACGTACTTGAAATCCTTCGCCGCAACAGACACAATTATGCCATAGGGACGCCAGCTTCGACAGGGCTATGGTCCTGATGGTGGTAATACCTGACTCACAATTTGCCGCAGATACCACTACCCGCCAGGAGCAACGGCACCGTAACGCAGTACCACGCTCCTAACGAAACTCATATACTATCTCATAAATAAGATGCCGTACAAAAATCTACAAGTAATACACCACCATCACATAATAAAGACATCCTCAAACATCAGATTACTTCAAGCTACATGATAATGGTTACTGCCAAATGGGTACCTGTACGTCAGGAACTCGATGGAAATGGCAAAGCAAACGCGCTATGCCGTGACTACAAATGCCCGGGTCCTTCGATCCCCTGGCCAACCACGACCAGTACTTACACAGAAGAAAATTAATGTTTGACCAATTGCTATCGGTCAACCATTTTCGGCCTACGCCCATTTTACCTGTCTGTCACGCGACGTCATAAAACCACAAAAAATCACCACCTCAATGTGGTGCGCACGCAATAAAAACGCATTAATACGCCGAACAAAACAAAGTTTTCCTCAATAGCTGGAGACTGCCCCGTTCCAAAAGGATTAGATATAGATAATGACTACCTGCCAATCGCTGTGGCACTGGATGCTCGGAGCTTCCGGGGCAATGGATTTATTTGCGTATAAGATTTATTTGCGTATAACAATATGGAGACCTTGCGGCACGTATACGACATCGCTCTGGCCGCTCTACTTTGCTGCGCATCCGTTTTCCGGTATTGTTAACCTTCCGTTGCACGTCACCGCAATTTTCGAACAGCCACCGCAGGCTAAGTAACGGGAAGCGTACCAGTCGCAGACGCCGGCACCACCCTGCTCATCCGGCTATCTACCGTCACTGCGCTGCCTCGGCCCTATCAAACCCCTCTCCACGTATGCGTGCTGCTCACCTCTTTTCAGCCAATTATGTAACAACATCTGCTCAATGTAGCCAATGTTATTCGCTTTGAAAGCAAAAGAAAGTGACATCCTACAAAACGGAAGCGCATTTGATTGGCCTTTTCAAACAACGCTGTGCGTTACCGCCCGATGCTTGCGTCGGTGGTTACATACATTTGACGTCAGTGGAGTGGAATAAAAACAAATTGGAATAGATTGACGTTATAGGGCCTCAGACGCCAAGCAGTAGTCATGAGGAAAGCAGGAATCGGTACACTCCTAACAGAACATCAAAAACACTTTTTTATAGACTAAAATGTACACGCATGCTCAAAATGCTCAAATTGTGCTGGCATGCACCAATAACAAACACACCATTCGCTAACACCCAGCCACCCGACTGTCTTTCTGCACTTAACACTATTAATGCTCATGCATTAAGAAGTTGGCCGTTTCGGCCATAGGGCGAAGTATTGACAGCGATAGCAAGGTATTGAGCTACGCGTGTGCTCTTAGGACGGTGTTGTAACTACGCATATGGGGTTGCGACGTGGCTCGAAGTAGCGCACGAAACAACGACTGTTTAGTAGATATGTCCTGGCGTCTAACAGGCGTCTTACAACGCTAGCGCCACGAGCGCCGCCAGTGGCGTTGCAGGCGCCGAACCGCGACACTGCCCTAGAGGAGACTCACGGCAAAGCGTCGGCACTAGTCTGCCACCAGAGAAATGTCAAATCCATAAAGAACAGTGGCGACAGTAAACGCTGAATTGCACACCAATTTCCGATTTTGATCTCAGTATGATTTGGAAGTTATTATTGACTGACAAGAAAAAACATATGCTGCGAATGAAATGTTTTTATACTGTTCATGACGCTCATCAATAGCCAAAATTTTGATGAATAAATGGGTGAAGACCATAAATCTTCGTAAGAGCAGTTTTCCATTTTCAATATAATAGCACCTAACCTGCACATCGATTGAATTCATACGGGCCACCAAATCTACGCCGACGCCACCCGTGACTACGACGGCGCAAATTTGCCAGGAGTGTCCAAATAATTGTTATCGCAACAAATTAATAAAATATGCGGGCTCAACTAAAGACATCTGCGTAATGCAATGTACGAATCGTTGCTGCACGAGACGCCGGCTGACGAGGCAAGTGGCCATAGACGTGTGTCCTTAGTGGACGAGGGTATTGTCGCGCTTACCCCATTTTCGGACGTGTTCTCGGACAGTAACTTTCGGCGATACTATCGCCTTCGCGTGATGTAGTGCTCAACCAGCCAACCATCCGGCACCTGAGGGCGGAGGCGACAGTATCGCCGAAACTGACTGTGCCAGAGTACGTGCCCAGATTACACGCAACGGTCGTCACTATTGCCTCATCCGAAGCCATAGGTTAAAAAAACAAACTGAGGACACCTTAGTCATTCTAAGTTCTGAATACGAAACGATTGAGATCTAGCTGAACACCGCTGAGCGGTCCTTCGAGTTTTGCTGAGTGAGTGATCTAATATATATAGCGGTACTTGCTGCCGGAGCAAGCAAGAAGCAGCAGCCATGCGGCGCAGGCTCGGGCACGGCCGGCCGGCTTCCTAAAAGCGAGAGCGAAAGTGGCGTTGCGTTGCGGGGATGCACTCTCCCCTAACGCAACGCCTGTCGCTGTTACCTGGCAGTACGTGTTTCCTTTCGCCCACTCTGCTGCTTCAAGGCTCGCTCGTGACAGGGCGTCGCCGCCAATCGTATAATTTAGGCGCGGTTTAGTTGCTACAAACTACAGACGCAGGCTTTCTTGTTCAATGGCCCATTTGACGCTGTCTTATAAATAAAACTGTGAAGCTCATTCGCAGCTCTTGCTCCAGGAAATGCAACAGCGGTGAAAAGCGCGCGGTTAAAGACCGACGCTCCTAGAAGAAGTCGCACGTGTGCGACGAGCTGACACTCGACGCACTTCTCTGATTGATCGGCATAGTGCTTCTCGCTCGCTGCCCCCAAACGACGCCTCCGCTACTTCCCATTAGTGACTGCAGATAACGGTACTTGTCGTTGACCCACGAAAAACGACGAGATAGTGAGATACAACATAAAAAACATACTTCACTGGGAGAAAAATGCGTCGCTTAAAAATCTGGGCCTCCTTTCCGCGGATGCAATGCTGTAGCCTAGGCGTACTGCTTAATGTACTCTTGCAAGACCGCCGAATGTCGGTTTGCGTCTGAGGCGGCAGGCTGTCCCGGACGCTTTCTTTACCACGTGAGACCAGAAATTTAGAAGGAGCGTAAGTTTGAAGCAATAAAAAAAGGTCGACACCTTTCCAACGGCAACTCCTTAAACCAAGCTGGGCTCCCATCTGTATGTTCCAACGACGCTAGGGAGATAGCGTACAGCTACGCTTCTGAACGCACCTGAACTTTTTGGCCGCCACCACACTCCGAAAAACACCGGACCAGGAAGTACAGCTGGTCCTCAGGGATGTCGCGGAAGGTTGGCCGTCTGTCCGCGGCCGTCGCCTCTTTTGCCACCCTTGCGAACGTCTGTGCCTCAGGCAGACGCGGGATGTTGCTGGCGAAGAGCGCTGCGAAGCTGGCAGCGCTGAGCTCTCGCCACTCGCGCGGCAAGTCGTAAGCGCGAAACACATTTCTGTTGAGCAGCGCGGTATAGTGCCGCAAGTCCTTGAACAGCAGTTGGAGCTGGCGGAATATTGGTTTCGCCAGGTCATGCTGCGGACGTCAGAGCAAGTGTACCCCATGAGTCTCATTTATTCTTTTTTGCCTATACGTACGTTTCATTTTGGACGAGAGTAACATCCATTAGGACATTTGAAAAAGGCCCTCTTTTGAGGCATAGCTCCGCGTAGACTCACAATAGAGTTGACGTTATACTAGAATGCTGTAACCCGAAGACAGGAAATAGAAAGCCGTTGACGACCGTCTTGTAGTGTTGCACTATAACGTCTTGCAAAACATATCGCGCTGCGCCGCCCTATCAAAGACTGAAAGCCGAACGAAAAAGAAGATATCCCGTATAGTTTCTAGAAGCACAGATCTGTGGTTCTCGCTTCAGGACACTGACATCAAATGTTAGGTCATCATTCAATATTCTGTTCAATGACACCCACGACGCACGCTTTCGTGCTTCTTATGGTCAACCTATAAGGGCGCTGTGCCGTAAAGCTATTCCAATTTTTTTCTGTTCCATTTCTGAAATCAGCCCTTCAGGATAGGTGAAAAATCCGCCGTGGTTGCTCAGTGGTAGTAATGGTGATGGGCTGCTCAGCCCGACGTTGCGGGATCGTGTCCCGGCCACGGCGGCCGCATTACGGTGGGGGCGAAATGAGAAAACACCCGTGTACTTAGATTTAGGCGCACCCTAAAGAAACCCAAGTGGTCTAAATTATTCCGGAGTCGAATAGATTCGAATTGCTCTACGTACGTATGCGCATGGTGCCTCTGAAACCTTGATGCATTTGAAGCGTCCTTCGTAATCCCTAGTAGTCAGCAACTCCCCTTAACCAAGAGGCTCAGTATAACTCGTGTGAGCACGCACTTTGTGTGTGTGTGTGCGTGTGTGTGTGTGTGTGTGTGTGTGTGCGTGTGAGTGTGCGTGTGCGTGTGCGTGTGCGTGTGCGTGTGCGTGTGTGTGTGTGTGTGTGTGTGTGTGTGTGTGTGTGTGTGTGTGTGTGTGTGTGTCTTCTGTAGATGCTACTCGTTGGATCTGCTGTATTTTTTTACAGCGATGCTTGGTCCCTCTAGTTGACAGGGATCTTTCGTAGCGTGATCACCCTAAACGCAGTGGCTGGATAAGAGGTTCGTGTTTGAGTTTCCGCGTAATAGAATAATGGGTTGAGAGCGCAGCTCTTAATGACCCGTTCCTGCGGCGAGCGTCGGCAGCGGTGGCGGCATAACCGAGCGAACGAGCTCAACAGCGAATGGTGAAGGAGCGAACGCGGAGCGGCAGATGAAAGGCGTGATGCGCGAACGGCGGAGACAGTAGAACTGCCGATCACTACATAACAAATATGCTGCACTTACACAATATATCAAGGCGGCGCTCGTCCCTCCTGACATTATTTGTCTTCGGGAAGTGGGGAAAATGCGGATACCCATTGGGGGCTACCGTTTTTACAGCGATTCGAGCTACCCTGAAGTGGCAGCATTGGCCCGCAAGGACCTGAAAACCACTGTCGGCATAGCACCTGGCGTAGAAATCCACCACCAAATACTCACCATTTGGCCAGTTAAGAAGGGTCGTCCCAAGTTCCTGATAACCAACGTATATAGCCCCCCTAGGGATAAGAGGGCCGATTTTTCATTAATTTTAAGTCACGTATTTACCTTGCTCTCAACGAAAGACCGACTAATCTTTCTCGGAAACTTTAACGCTTGGCACTCTGCATGGGGTTATCAACGCGACACCGCCAAGGGCTTCAATCTACTAGCAGAAAATCAACCCCACGAACTTGTACTGATTACGCAGCCAGGCACTCATACAAGGATAGGAAACAGCGTTGCCCGGGACACCACGCCGGACCTTACGTTTGTCAACAATGAGACGGGGGCCACCTGGTGTAACCTAGACGAAACGCTAGGTAGTGGTCACTATCTATTGTGTGTCAATGTTAACAAAGCCAAAGTTCGACAGCCCCTAGGGGTGGCCAGGCTCACTGATTGGAAAAGGTATAGAGAAAGACAGCAGGCTGCTTCCTCATTTCCAGCCACGGCCGCAGGTCGGACAACTTTCCTTAAGGAGGCCCATGCTGCCACCACCAGAGAGATCAAGACCACAACGGAAGCACCAGCAGTAGACAGCCATCTCGCCCACCTCTGGGAGGCCCACAGAAGCCTCACCAAACGCTGGAAGCGGCAGCGGCGTAATGCCTATGCGAAGAAGCTGAATAATCAAAATTGGCGCAGCTTCTGCGACTCTCTCAGAGGCACCCTCAGCATCAAGAAGACCTGGGCCATTTTTTTGGCGCATGTTAGACCCAACTAGCACGCGCACCGACACGTCTAACGTCATGCGACGGCTCTTAGGAGAATACAAGGGCTCAGAACAAGAACTACTCGAGCACCTAAAACGCACCTACACCGGCGCTGCCCAGACATCTTCAAGCGTTATGAGAGAATACCAAGGACAGGATAACTCGAGCTTGGACGCCCCCATCACCTTCTCAGAGCTCTACGCAGCGGCACAAACCTTCAAGAAGAACACTGATCCTGGACCCGACCAAATCACCAACGCAATGCTGCGCGACCCTAGTGACGTAGCCCTACAGCACTTAGTCGACTTCTTCAATGAACAGGTCTGGCGACCAGACGGAAGACTACCGCGAGAATGGAAGGAGGCAGGCATCATGCTTATACCAAAACAGAGCAAGCCGTGAGAGCTCAACCATCTCAGGCCCATATCGCTCACGTCTTGCATGGGCAAGCTCTTTCAACGAGTAATTCTAACCCGACTCGAAGCCCACATCGAACGAAACTCACTATTCCCTGAATCCATGTTCGGTTTCCGCAGGAGAATCTGTGCACAGGACGTCTTTCTTCTATTAAGAGATGAGGTGCTCGATCCTCCTCCAGGCAGTGTGGACAGAATCCTGCTAGCACTCGACGTACATAAGGCATTTGATAACATCTCACACACTACAATACTAGACGGACTACGAGATGTCGGGTGTGGAGAAAGAGTATTTCATTACGTTCAAGACTTCCTGAGCAGCCGCTCCGCGAAAATAGGACTGGGTTCAGCACGTTCTGCCCTGTATCGCCTACCAGATAAAGGCACTCGTCAAGGATCCATATTGTCACCACTTCTTTTTAACATCGGCTTACGTAGAATGGCCCTGGACTTACAGAAGAACCGGGACCTTGGCTGCGCCATATATGCAGACGACATTACACTCTGGGCCTGCAAAGGGTCCTACGGAAACCGACAGGACACGCTTCAACAGGCCATCAGCACCATTGAAAACTATATGAAGCCAGCAGGCATGAGGTGCGCTCCAGCGAAATCGGAGTATATTCATATTAGACCTAGACATACCCTAGCGACCAGGGCTCCGGATCTGCAGCTCACCTTAGAGGGAGAGCCTATTAAGAGGGCATCCCACCTGCGCGTACTGGGAATGTGCATTCAAGAAACGGGCACCGTTAGCATAGCGCTCTCCAATCTCAGACGCACTGTTCGGAGAGTAACTGGGCTTATTAGCAGAGTTGCACGCAGCCGAGAAGGCATGACCGAAGCAGACACCATGCATCTAGTAAACGCCTTCGTCATTAGTCGTCTAACGTACGCTCTGCCTTTCCAAACAACGCGGCGTAACGACATCGAACATGCGGATAAGCTCATAAGAATCGCCTGTAAAGCAGCACTCGGCCTGCCTGAAAGCACAAGCACGATCCGATTGAACGAATTAGGATTGATGAACACTTTCGAGGAATATGCAGCGGCCACTCTAACGGCGCAGCGTGAACGGCTAAGCGCGACACCTCAGGGACGCTCGGTTTTACAAAGACTTCACTATCCACTGACACCACAATATTGCGGCGACGAAACAATCCTACTGCCCTCTGAAATCCGAGAGAGAATCTACGTGGCGCCAATCCCCCGTCACAGGCACCCAGTCCATCATGCGGCACGGAGACGCTCGCGGGCAGGAACCTCACTAAGGCGGCGAAGTGATCCGGATACTTACTTTACAGACGCGAGTTCGTATCACAAGAATACAGGCACCCTCAATACATTTGCAGCAGTCGTGAGTAGCCAAGGACGAACAACCGCAGCAGCATCTATACACACGAAATCGGTTGCAACGGTCGAAGCTGTGGCCATAGCCCAGGCTTTACGCGCCGCGGAAGCTAAGGTCCAATCGGCCTACGTGTTGACAGACTCGCAGGACGCCTGCCGCCTCTTCCTTGGGGGGGCGGGGCGGGGGGGGGGGGGCTTTACCGGGCTGCGTCTTCCGCATCCTAGGAACGGAACTCACCATGGATCATTGCGTGACCTGGTGCCCAGCTCACACAGGGGTAGCGGGGAACGAACGGGCGGACCGCTTGGCTCGAGGCATGACAGGCCGAGCCGCGGGCCACACCGCCCGAGAGAACACCTCGACACCCGCTGCGCCACGAGAAATCCTCGAATTACAACGACTAAGTAGGCGAACCAAAGCCCTTCCTCACCCAGACCTAGACAGGAGGCAAGCACGGGACTGGCGCCGCCTGCACACAAACACTTTCCCACATTTATACAGGCTACACAAAATGTATCCAGACAAATACAGCAACAAATGCCCGTGGTGCGAAGGAACACCGACATTGGAACACATAACATTCCAGTGAGCGTTACGTCCGGCGGCTGCCACCTCGCCGCTGCTAGACAACACTCTACATAACTGGTCGTGGGAGGCGCGACTCGCGGAAGTGGAATTGGGAAGCCAACTGGCGACCCTTGACCAGGCCCGGCGAGCCGCTGTAACCAGTGGGGCGCTGGAGGAGGGCTCCACCCACCATAACCAAACAGCCTCTATTACAATAAACGTTTACTCTCTCACTCTCAATGAGAGCGGCGCTCTTCAACGACATGCGCCCGGTAAGCTGGTTTCATGAGGACTTGCCCGACCACTCGATGCGTACTCGTATCTGGCCTCTGCCGGACCGCTCGTTTCGTGCTATCGTTTTCTCGCGTTAGCTCTCGCTCCCGCTTGTTTGCTTTGCTTGGTTTAGTCTCTTTAGCGCTTGCTTCGATTCTCATCATTGCCGTCCGTGGTTGCTTAGCGCTTATGGTGTTGGTTAACCACGAGGTCGCGGGACTGAATCCCGGCTAGGGCGGCCGCGTTTCGGCGTAGATAAATGCGAAAACACCCGTGTACTTAGATGTAGGTGCACGTTAAAGAACCATTGAAATTGCAAATTACTAGTCGTGTCAAAAAGGTTGCAGTTTTTCCCGAAAGTCGAAGCATTATTTCGGATAAAAAATTACTGGACAACTATACGCATTAAGGTTAGTCGTTTTAACAGCTTTAAAACTGCTGTAAACATTCGCTTACTAACAGAATTACCGAGTACGGTGTCACACACGCCCATACAAATCAGAACAAATCTCACTCAATCCACCGTGGGCACTCGCCGTCAGAACGCTGCGTGAGGGGGTGTGGCAACAGCGGCGAGCGTATTCGCCTTCTTCCTGGTTCTTCCTTCATCGCGAACCATATGCACGTGAACACAGCGCATGCAAAGCCATCAGCGATCCAGCACCCGCTAACCTTCGAACTCACCGCGATTACCTCCAAGATAGGACGCGCTCATCCGCGCTCACCCATGCCATTCCCAGCCGCAGAAAAAGCGGAGACCCGCAATACCGGCCCTGGCCACCCCTTTCCTCCAAGCGCGCGCACACGCAAATGAAGCGTCTTACGGAACGTCAAAACGAGACCCTGGCCGATGTGTCGGCAATGTATGTCCACGTCGAACAGAAGACGTGAGATGCCATCCTTCTGTACTCAACATTCGCTTACAACACAAGCAGTGCCAGAAGAACTCGCATGGTAGAGTGTGTAAGCCCGACTGAACGACGGCGTAGAAATAAACACATACACCGAGACAGCGCACGTCCACGTTCACTCGCGCGTACACACTCTATCATGGTTTCAAATCAACTAGCCCGCCAACGCGTTTTAACTCGGATGGCGCCATTCCAGCTGGTTTGCGCAAGTAACTCGGTGACCAGGAATGACGCTATGGTCATTGTTACGCTCACACATAGTGTGATCGGCCTCACTCATTCACTCACCTTGAAGTTCTCGTCGTAGAAAAGAATAAATCGTCCCAGAATGGCGACCTCCTTGCAGATGAGGGTGGCTACGAGGGCGGCAAGGACAGGCAATGGGTGCCTCAGATCGAAGAGTGGTGGCGTCCTCAGGAAGTTCTCTATCACGACTTCTCTGGCCACGAGTATCCGGTAAAGGCTAGATGTAGCAATGCCTGGCGTGTGAATGACTGTCAGCCTGGGCTGCTGCAGCGACTTCTTCAATATGCGAATACCTGCCATGCATATACGTATGTACAGGTCGAAGAACCCTGCTTTAGTGTGAAAGCGCACGTAGGCGTAGGCGCGGTCCAGAGTGTCCCATGTCAGAGTCATATTCCACGCATTCACTGCTAAGCGAGACACGATTGCTGAAAAGAGGTTCTTGAAAGCGTCGCCGTATACCGTGCCCAATTGATCGAAGGACAGTGTGGTGAGGCGAAGTATTTTCCACGTGTAGGTCTTGTCACCAGCGCCATCGTATTCAACCTTCCACTTGGCGAGCGGTAAGGTGACTTCAAGCGCCTGCATGCACTTGTGGTGCCGGAAGCTTCGCTCGACTGACGCAAGACCGATGTCCTCCAGCATGCGTGTTGTGAGGTAGTTCGAGACATACGGCAAAAGCAACCATACAGTGTAAGCGCCGAGGTAGAGCTTGAAATTCGCAGTGAAATTGTTGTTGCTAAGGTGGGTTGCGTTCAGCTCAGCGAATAGATCTGGTTGCAGGTTCACAATCTCGTCTTCGGGCCAGAGCTGCGAGTCGTCTCCAAGGTGGCCGTTGACGGCTCGTCGAAGCTCGGGATCGCTGAGGTCAACGTACGCGGGAACGGCGACCGGGTTCCAGAGGAACCTTATCAGGTAGCTGATGTCAAAGTGCGTGGTTGTTACGGTGTGGATCATACTTGAATAAGACTGTCCCGTACCGCCCACAATCTCTGCGCAGCGTCGCAGGTAGGTGGCTTGCTTCCCTGAGTGTATGAGCCAGTCAAAGTGCGCCATCCACTCGATGCTGCGGTCATCCAAAGTTGTGTAAATAATATTCCGGTTCGGGTGCGATGGATGGCGACCCACGAAAAAGGCCCAGAATATGGGCATACCGAAGTGTAAAGACGACTTCACGAGCGTTCCGAGCAGCTGAGGTCTCGACGCTGGTGACTTGTGCGGCCAGGAAAGGCCTAGTTCCAGCAGAAATTCCTGGAGAGTCCACGAATTATCTCTGCCTCTCTGCAACCCAAAATGAGAGAAAGGATACCATATTTAATCACCTGTGCTTCACACGCACCTCACTTAGCAATCCGTAGCCATGGTTCTGAGTTCCATAGCACTTTTGACATCAACGCATCGAACGGCCGACGTTAGACGGCGTGAATTCGGGACACGCTACATTTTTTCACTAGCGCATATTTTCTAAGCTAAAAAGCAATTGAATTGGGAACAATGTATCGCCATTTCACATTTCTTACACCTGTCGCCTTCACCATGAAACTTAAAGTGAGCAGTGAAATTTCGTGTATAGGTTGCTGCATTTCTTGAAGATGATGAACGCATGCTCTACACGTGTGACCAGGCCAGTTGCCTTGTACGTCTCGTTGTGACGGGTATGGTGGAGTCTAAAAAATGCCACAGTTTCGCCCGAAAGACGGAGCATCGATTGCGATAGCTAATTAGTGGACGAAGTACTATACTAAGTAAAGATAACAGTTTTGTCGGCCGTATGAACTCGTAAGTATTCGCTTACGAACTCAATTAGCAAGCTTGGAGGCACGCGCGCACCGGCAAGCAGAAACACATCTCACTTGATTAGCGTGGACACTCGCAGTCAAAATGTTGGCATGAGGAAGCGCAGTCGCAGCAGTGAGTGAAGTGACCATCGTGCTGCCTCAGGCTTTAACATGAACTAACCGGCGAGAACACAGTGCACACAAAGCTATGAGCCCTCGGTGTACCTAGACTTTGTACTCATCGCAGATCGATTTCGAGATAAAACCCGCACGGCCCTGCTCAGGTGCGGCATACGCAGCCGCCGCCGGCGGGAAACCCCCTCCCCTTCTTCGGTGCCTTGTGCGTGGTGGAAGACGGCGTGCTGTCTTCCCGCCTTCCTGGTTTATATGGAACATCACGGCGACGCGGACGGCGAACATGATCCTGGATTGTCCATAGAATTTCTATCGCAATGAAATTTGGTGTCGACCGTAAAATCTAATGTTGCTCCCATGGGTCACGATATCTCGAATTGTAGGCCGATCACGAGTGTTGTTGAGTCTAGAAATTTGGACTGTTCTCAGGGCTATGTGAACTCTAAATATATCAATTGAAGCAGAACAAAATATGGAGGCCTAAGAATATCGACACTTGGGCATACGCAGTGTAAAAATGTGGAACGATCGCGATGATATGGCAGTATAAATTTTCAGCCAGTCCAACGCTCTTCCTATTTCCCTAAGCGGAGGGGGACACGATAGAGTGCCGTGCACGGGGACATTGCTTCGTTCTCCCTTTCAACTCCCTCATGACGCCACTGCCTTTGAGAGACATGAAAAAGTGCTTCAGTCGCCTTCAAATATTTAAAAATGATTTCGCCGCCAAACGTGTGCCGGTATATTGCCGCAATTGTGTTACAACCACGCCGGAACCTCATCTTGGACAAAGCCTAATGAAGTCAGCGGTGGACTGAGAGTGCGAATGCACGTCATTAACTCATGAAGATACACTCGCTCATGTAGAAGTCATTCATTAAGCGTGATTAACTAGATTCTTCACGCTGTTTTTAGTGACAACATAGAAGTTATGCAACGAGTGCGTCTATACACTAAAAAGAGAGATAACTGCATAGTTCATATGCAAAGAAACACCTAAATTCAGGGGCTTCGGTTAGGAGAAATTTTGTTGCGATAGCAATTATATGGACACCCTAGGCCCTATGGACCCTATGGATACCCTATGGACACCCTAAGTATACGGATACTCTGCCGTCTCCGTGAGGTTCCGTATAGGTGGAAGCGTGTGAGGGTGACCCCGTGAACGCGGTTCAATCTCGCGTGCGCGAGTGAGGAACGCGGCCCGGAAGCGTGGACTCTCCTGTGGCGCGCGAGGCAGGGTGGTGAGGGGACGGAGGAGGGGCGTTCTCCTCCTACGGCTCCTAGGATGCCTGGTTGTTCTCATGCGCCGCCGCTCCATACAGAGTGGGGAAAACCGCGGCGTCTCCTTCTCGTACACCCTAGCGTGGCCATACGCCAACGAACTGTGCCGATGGTGCTGGGTGGCAACCAGGTACCATGGAAGTGTTGTTACCTACTTGGGCCTCCTGATTGATCACCGGCTCCCGTGGGCGCCAGTTGCCAAGGCGCTCATCCCTCCAGTGCAGAAGGTCCAAAAGGCGGTTGGCCGTATGCTGCTCCGCGGCAGAGGATGCACACCACAATTGGGTATCCATCTATACGCCGCCTCGACTAGGTCAGTGCTGCTTTATGCACTCCCTCTCGTGGCCCTCCCACGGGTTCGCGTAGACCGCCTGGAGTTTCAGCACCGGAAAGCCATCCGGATGATTCTTTGCGTGGCAGAGACCTCATACATTGCTGCCACTCTGGACGAGGCAAAGACTTGGTCGCTGGCATTGCTCTTCCTACATCATGGCCTCTGTCACGTTGACAGAATACGTCGCGATCCGGGTAGCGCGCATCTGCTTTCAAGGTTGCGGAGCCGACCTCACTCGCGCATGGGCAGCTTGTGTAAGCAATACGAGGATGTTGTACGCCGTTCTCCCACGCTATCCATCACATCACCTCCTCCCCACCATCAGCTACTGGAAGTCTCTACTACGCTGGAAGGCCTCACAAAAAGGCGATCCCCATCCTGCGCATTGTAACAGGCGTCCGCGTACCTGTTGAAGGACTGACTGAACCGACATCTCCACATCTACACGGACGGCTCGGTCCATGCAGACTCAGGATCTGCAACTGCCTCCTGCGTGATCCCTGCCCTTCGCGCACGGGAGTGTGCCCGCTTACTTTCGCGGCAAGCTTCACGGCTGCTGAGGTGGCTGGCCTCCGTCTGGCTGCGGACATGCTGGTGGAAGACCCCCGGACTTTCCGGTCGTGATTCTCTGCCACTCGCGAGTGGTGCTCCTTGCTCTTCATCGACCGGAGACCGCCGTCGTAACCCTGCTGGCGGAAAAGCTTCGCGCCCTTGTTTCGGGTTGCTTGAAGCTATCGCTGCGGTGGCTCCCCTCTAACGTCGGGGTCCAGAGAAACGAGGACGCTGAAATCCTGGCAAAGGCAGCACACCATGCCACTGTACCAGTCAGCACCGCTGTAACGGTCTTAGACTATGCAAGGCACACGCTGCAACGACACCTGACGGTGCTCGACCAGGACCGGCGCGTCGCCAGCTGTCGCCCTCCCCGTCCACTTCCTGAACGCCATAGTGTTTCTCACCACATTACCTAGAGGGAAATTTGGCACTGCCGCGCTGTAGTTTGCATGGGCATGCCGGTATATTGTGACTTGGGATTGACCTCGTTCTCGGAGATCCAGGCAAGCACCGTTCCGTCTGTCACAATGATTAATTTTCTGCTAAAACAGCAGGCGCAAAGCTGTTTCACCTTTCTTATTACACAAAAACATGTTTTGTTTATCTATGCGAACTTGTTATGCCATGTACAATTATATGAATTTTAAGTATCAGCGGGCCGCTAAAGTTGGAGGAATGACGACAAAATTCATGCTCGCATTGGAACTGTTTGTCGTGTGTTCTTGCTTTTCTTCGCTTGGTTATGCACTGTAGCTGTAAGTAAACTTCACTCGACGATGTAAAATGCGTGAATGAAAACATTTGATAAAGATTTTACTTTAAGAAGGCGTTATTTGTGTAGCCATATCGACGTTTCAGACGAAGTCTCTTGCAACGCCAGCCAACGCAAGCTTCGCAGACACATATACCGTCATTGCCATGACGGCACAGCCCCCCTTAATAAACTTCCGTAGACGGTGGCGCCAGATTTCTCTATTGGAGTTATAGTGAAAAACTCTATGCTGAACGCAGCCTAACAAGGCAGCAGCGGTCTCTCCTGCTACGGCTCCGGATCGGCTGCTGCTGGACGGCAACCCGGAGGTACAGCAAAGGTCTGGCTTCATCCCCTGCCTGCTCGTCGTGCGGCGTCGTCCGCGATTCGTTTGCCACGCGAATCGCGGACGCCACAGTAGACGCCGTTGGCGGACGCTGTAGGGACGCGTTGCCGGCGCTCGTGAGTATGCGTGAGTCTAAAAGCGATCTGCGACGTGGCCAAAGTGCGCGCCCGTGCGGGCCTCATCCATATGCCTCACCGTCTAAGCGACGTCCAAATTTTGCAGAGCGCTTGTCGTGCCAGTAGCTTCGTATGCGCTATGCTTTAGTCATTTCGTTCGCGTTAAAGTGACAGAGAGAGAGAGAAAAATAACTTATTTTTACGCCAGCGTCCAGCGCTCAACCCTGGTTGGTCAGCTACCAGTCCTCACCCAATGTGTATTTACAATTGCTAGTACGTATAGCGGGGCGGGGCGCTTCTAGCGGCGCTCGACGTTTCTGCGCAGGCGCGAGTATGAGCGGTTGCGTGAGAAAAAATCTGAAGGCCTTTCGCTTTGAATATATGGCGCTGCCTAGGCACTACGGAGGAGGTTTCTTAGCGCGTGTTGCATGCGTTTGTCCCCTAGACATGCCGGCATTGCGGAATGCGGTCGAGTTCGTTTACGATCCTGCGCTAGCTGCCCACGCGGTCAGGCAGTAGGCACAGACGCCCTATTTGCTGATCGATGTGTCTGAAGGGGCAAGATTCTGACTCGTGTTGTATAAGTCGCGAGTCGCTTTTTCGTCGCGACGATAGATTGAATTTTTTACAAGCACTGCTCGAGGAGGGCACATGTAACCGGCAAAGGGAGGCCTCAGGAGAGCACCGGAGGTTATATTAAAGCAGGCGGCGCAGGATATCCGGGGCACCCTAGGGGTCGTGTGGGGATGAATGCTGGAAGCAGGGGCGCCTTGTGGGATGCGGCCACGGAGGCTGAAGCGTGCCAAAGGGCGTTCGCACAAAGTTGTCCGCGAAGCGGACAGCCGATCTTGTGCACGCCTGGCACGCCCAGGCCTCGGTAAGCCTCAACCCACGGACCAGTCCAGCTTCTAGCTTTGGTGCCCCCATCGCCGCTTTGCTGTCCTGGCGGCGCTGCCCATAATGCGAAATAATGACACGTTGTTTCAATGAGTAAAAAACATGATTGAATAAATGTAATTGCTTCCAGCCGCCAACTCACGACGGTAAGTTCAGCACTGCCGTTTGACGACTCCTGCTGGCACGCCTAGGCACAAACGCATACAACATCCGCTAACAACCTTCTCCGTAGTGGCTAGGCAGAGTCATATATTCAAGGAGCAAAAGTCCCCACATTTCTTCTCGCACCCACTTTTACCCGCGCATGCGCGCCAACGTCCAGCGTCTGCGCAAGTGCCACACCCCGCTGTGCCTAACAGCAATTGTAACTACGCGCCCCGGACCTTGGAGTGCGGATTCTCGTGTGTCAGCAGAGGATAGGAACAACTAACTGCTTCGGGAGGTCATTGCTGCCAGATAATTCACGGAAAGGGCTACACACATTTGTATGGATCCATTGTGATACCTTCATCCTTGAGAGTGCGGCGTATATATGGCTGGAGACTTCGAACGAGTAAGCCGCAAGGGCAGGGATATTTAGCAGGTGATGATGACATGATTCGCCTTGTTCACTCGCTGATTGCGCACATGTCGAACACCCGCGCGAGTCTACCCCCTGCTTGCTTGGTGTTCGAAACAGATTTACGAGGCTGCTATAATCGAAAGCCTGTGGCGAGACTAAGGGTAAAGGAGCTCGGCGGTACAGGGACAATAATTTTGGCGCAATATTATGCAAACTCTTTGCCTTCTTTTTTCCGCACTTCGTAGCTAAAGAGGGTTTGCAGTTGCACAAGTAAGGTCGTAGTGTTCCAGTAGCATGGCGTACTCTGAAGACGCAAACTAAAGAACGACACCTTGGCTTCTAAGCGCATAAGTAGAAGCCACAAGGTATAGATTTTATTCAAGGCCCTGATTCCCGGTGCTTTTTGGCGAGGCGTCATGCCTATCATGGGAAATATTTTGCTGAACCATTGCATCGCTTATGCTCCGGTGGTCGCTGAGGTGAAATCGATGCTTTCTCGCTTACCTGGCTGAGACACTTTAGCAGCAGCGCCGACGCTTTGTCTTGCGCCCTCACCGGCTGCTTTGGGATGTGACGCAAGAGGTGACGCTTGATGACCTGGACATCGAATAACTTCTGGTATTTTCCCAGCGGCGACCTGTATCCTTGCGGATGATACCGGTCCCAGCTGGTACACACGTGCCTGCACCAACGGCTCGCAAGCGCCAGACAATATTCTCTTTAAGCGAAATAATCTTCCGATACGCCAGTAACTGGGCGACCAGTAAGTCGACGATGCGCAATTGCAATGACCTAATAGATTATACGAATGCGAATTTGCTGTTAATTTTGCGGCTGGCTGCGTGGTCTGGTACGCATTGCACATATCTTCTCGTAATTACGCGTCCGAATGTTCCGTCAATCGATAGGACTTACGAGGCGCCTGGGCTTTCCTCGAGAGGCGTTAGCTTATTCATCATCAGAACGCACACCATAACCAACACCTTGATTTGGCATGCGCTTTGTGTTAGCCTCATGACGCAAGAAACGGCACTACGTACCCGTTATGCGCTACGGTGGCAGTTTCTGAGCTGCTGGTGTACATGATTCGTTCTTAACCACTTTACATTTTACAACAGGAAACACTGATTCAGAGAGTCAATATGTGGGTGCGGTCGCAGGGGAAACGGACCTGGTGCAAGAAGAGAAAGTGATGGCGCGATGGACCACACAAACCGGCAACATATACAACATAGACTCTGGAAGGTCTTGTCAAAATCAGTTTTCCTGATTCTCTGTAGGATGATAGAACATAGGCCGAAAGGCCACAAGAGTTGCGTTGTCGGATTTATTACGAATGCTGTTAGGCAAGGTAGGAAATGGGGTTCAATCCGAGGTGGTTCGTTTGTCAAACTTTGATATAGGTACTGCAAGATTTAAAGAAAAATTACTATGACGTTTCACTTCGTGAACGCAGGATGCGCGCAAGCGTATGGGTGTCATTGCTATGTAACTTGAATAGAATTTGTATGGACTCTCCATGCACGTTTCTGCGGTCGTCGTCACCGCGATGTTCCGTATAAAATGCAAAGGCGACAACATCGTCCCCACGTGGCGTATTCTGTTTGCACTGATAAAAGCATGCGACGGTGCACCCGCATTGTCCCAAGCAGCCTAGCACATTCCTCGGGAGAAGTCTCCGGGGCATGCGAAACCCGCGCATTTTGTAGCGCTTGTCACAGCTCGTGTGCGGCACTTATATGACGATTTCTAGGTCGGTTGACTCGTGGTTCGCCTGCCGCCGCTTACGTTACTGCTGCGTCATTACCCTCCGTTGGGCCTCTCGTACACGCGACAAAACGTAGCGCGCCTCCGCCTACGCTTCTCCGCGACCCCACGCTCGCTGTTTGCTTCCCCGTTTCGCTGAACGTTTCCTAGGCTTTCCTCTAGGCGGCGTGGCTTTGCCACGCGCTCGTTAGCTCACCTCAGCGCGCTCCTTCGTACTTCCTACAGTGGAGGAGGCACCTTCCTCCTCGCGCTGGAGGAGCCACCTTCCTCCTCCAGCGCTCGCTTCCTTCGCGGCTTCAGACATCGCATGGCCGATTTCATTAGACAGTTATAGCGCCGCGGGCAAGCGGGCCCAGCGTGCCAGTGCAGGAGCCCTTGCGCGTGTGCTGCCGGGCATGCGCACTGGCGTCTACACTGACCCGCTAGGCCCGTTAGCTCACTGAGCTATAACTTTCTATTTGCGAGCCATGTACGCTATGCTTGCGCGTAAAAAGTAGAGGCCTTCCCATTTAATGTGCGATGCAGATCAATGATAGCACGAATAGAAAAACGATAACGAAGATGTCATGAAAACGTCGATGGTGGCGCGCAACTGATCACGACGGCTGTAGAAATTCGACGACACGATGACGATGACAATGACGATGGCGGAGGCAACATACCGACGTCCCTTCCTTTACTCACTACTGCACACTATTCGCAGTGGATTAGTTCGACGAATGAAAATTCGCGAAGGCATTCTTTTTGTTCTTTTGGGAACACATACAAGTACAAACATTATTCGATATTTTGGAGCGTTTTCATAGCCTTGGAAGCATATATAGAGCATCCACGTGCATTCCACGTGTGCCATGGAATTATCGTACGTCATATGTGCGGCATGGCTGCCGACACAATTGCCGACGGTCAAACTCGGTGTCCTTGAAATACCATCATCTTACAAGGCCTGTGTGTGTAGGTAGGGCGAAAAAAAAGACGTGCTACTGGAGCGTTCTTACGTGCCGCTACAGTCGCAATGCAGTGGCCGTAGCCGGTAGTCGAAGCTACGACCTTGCTAAACCGTAAAACTCAATAATCATTGAACTACGGCGACGGTTACATGACACAACGCGCACCAATTCCGTAAACTCTTTAGGACACTTCGAAATATCCATCCGTGATCGGATTCCCATCAATATTGCCACCTCTCCATCGCCTTACCCTTATACGAGTTCTAACCTCGACGTGCGGCCACCTACGTTTCTTTCAGATACGTTTCGCAAACTTCGAGTATAAACCCCGCAGGCAACCCCAGGAAAAACAGTGTTTGCTTGCTGTGGCCAAGGCTATCGCGTTAAGCAGCCATGCTAGCGCGCTCACCGGTAGAAGTCGTCGCAGGGGTGCACGCTGTGGTCGCGCGAGCGTCGCAGGTCTTCGTCCAGCGTGAAGTGGTCCCGCCGCCACGGATCGAGCCGCGTCAGGAGAAGCGCCGGCGTGGCTAGCAGCGTGGCTGTCGTGAAGAGGACGGCGAGCAGCACGAAGGAAGAGTAGCGCGGACAGGACGATACACCTGACGTGTCGTTGACAGGAGCGCAGCGTTGGATCGCGGGCGGCTTTGGAACCGGGGCAGGACGGGGCCGAGGACACGGAGGCAGCTGCAGGGGGCTCTGGCCGCGTCGCATGTCGAGGTCCTTGGCTTGGAATGCGATTGCTCGAGGTGGTTCCTGTGCCTGCTGCCACGAGCGTAGCTTCACGCGCGTCCTGAGGGCTGAAATCGCAGTCAGAAATGCGCAGTGGTGATGATGATGATGATGAAATTCATTCATGGCTCGCACCCACTAAGGGTCCAAGCCAAGAATCGGGCGGCAGAAGGTAGCTAGAGGAATTTCTTGTTTAGAAACGATAAACGTCAAAGAAAAAAAAAAGAAACACAAGGATGTTGCAATAACTAGACTATTATGCGAGCGAGCAGTCAGACTAACTGAAAGGTGAATACTAGAAGAGGATAAGGAGAAAATTAATGTTAGGGAAGAATTTTGAGAAACCAATTTAAGTGAAATGAATGCGGATCTGATATGTAAAATAAAGATACAATGATTAGCGGGGCAATCATTTTGTATCAGATGAATAATCAAATACTGCGGAACAAACGTCTCTGTGACTATAGCCTATAGCGTCGAGACGCTTAAGGATAATAATACTTTTACAGCTAATCCTAATCCAGTTTTGCAGAGTGTAGCTTCAAGTAATATATTTCTCTGGTGTGAATATCGACTGAATGATAAAACGTAGTGGTTTGTTCATTCAATTTTCAACAATTGTGGCAGCGAGGGGACGTTGTCAGACGAGCCTGCTACAGCAGCTCTTCTTCTTCCCCTTGAAATAAGGCACATATATACCACGATAAGAAATGTGTCCAGTGCGTTCACAATATTTATATATAATGCGTGTTTTCTTTTTTACTTCTTTAACACAAGAAAGCCTGCAAGGGTTATTCGAATTATGTCACTAAGATGAATTTCCAATCCAAGAGGACGTCATTAGTGAGGAAAACAGAGGAGATGCATTTATTACTTCATGTAATTACAATAATTAACTTCACAGCTGAGGATATTGCGGTAGGTATTTACATTAAAAGGCGAACATAATTGTCATAACATTCTAGTCTCGGGTTTCTACATTTCAAATTGGCCATGAATATTTGATGGCGCTGCCTCAAACTTTTGTTCAAATTTTCTACTTAGGCATGCGGCATCGTAGGGCGCATGGCTGTCCACTTGGTTTACATGTCCAAACCACGACGTAATACTTGTGCGGGACTAGTTCTTTCGAGGAAGGCGTATGGGTTTCCTTTGTAGCAATTGCTATGATTAGGTGTATGTCTCATTTTCCCTTAATTAACTACGTCTCTTCATCTTGCGGGTTTAACTATTACGCAAACTCTTGCCTACCCAACGTGGTCGCTCAGTGGATAAGGTGTTGGGCTGGTGAGCACGAGGTCGCGGGATCGAATCCCGGCCGCGCCGGCTGCATTTCTATGGAGGCGAAATCCGAAAACAGCCGTCTACTTAGATTTAAGTGCACGTTAAAGAACCCGAGGTGGTCAAAATTTCCGGAGTCCTCCTCTACGGCGTGCCTCACAAGCAGAAGGTTGTTTTGGCACGTAAAACCTTATAATTTAAGTTTCTTAAACTCTTGCTTTTGCTTCGAGTTGTTGACAAATTTGACTTGGCCCGGCCATCTGCTAGCCGCCTGGTTAGCTCAGGTGGCAGAGCGGCTGTCCTGGAAAGGCGGTGGTTCCGGCTTGGAGTCCCGGACAAGGATGAATTTTTCATGAACTGCGATTCGTTCCTTTCGAGGAACCCGTATGAGTTTCCTTTGATGAATTGCTACGATCGGGTGGATGTCTCATTTTCCGTTATTTAATGTCCGGCCCCTGTGTGACTGTAAAAGCTTTGCGCGAAGGGAAGCTACCGTGTCTGACATTTCTCTTGCCATTAGATGATTCCGATGGACAATGTGCACAACTGACGATTAGATGCGTATAATCACTCCTGCAGTAGGGGCGAGGCGGAGCGCTTTATCGAATCGGATAGCCAAGCTTCATGTTGCCCTTCAATATTGCAGTGGGGTTGCACTACGGAAGGCACATTGCAGCGCTGTGCACATTAGCTAAACAACGGCAATGTAGTATGTTTATGAATGTGACCGAGGTTCGAATGTGACCGAGTCAGGCATTTTAGCGTTAAAGGCAAGACTTCTTTCCCTCTTCAGGTATCTGAGAGAAAAGTTAATATGTCTGGAGCGAACGCGAGCTTGTCACAGCGCACACGAAATCGCAAGTCTGTCAGATACCGTTTTCATAAACGAATTTGCGTAAGGTACATAGTTCATGGCGCTCGCGACAGCAGCTGGTGGGATGTCACAATTATCACAATTTAGGCATGCAGTCGCATACATAAAATACTCTGTGGTTGACAGTTATGGCAGAGTTTTCTTACAGATATGAGGCGTTGAAGTACCCCACTGAACGGCTTGAGCCTTCACTATGAAAATAAAGTTTGGAAACGTGATATTTCTTAGCACTTATCACTGGTATAAGAAGCGTCGTTACGGTATTAAATATAGTATAAAATACTAACACCGTTTTCTAATGTCTCCTTCGCACAAAGTGGCCCATGAATGCCGCTCTCGATCCTGTACTCTTGCAGCATTCTTTCCACCATCGAATTGCGGGGCTAAAATGTCGTTGGGATTCGTACCTCTTATAGGGCCCGTTAAGTAGTTTGTACACATCTCTTATCTGCGCATGAAGTCATGCACCTACAAAGTGGCCCGCTGAAACGCGAGAACGTGATCTGATATGATCTGTTATAACCATAGTTCACGCAGTTACAACGCGTCGGTGTGTTCTCTTCAGAAGGTGCTTTGGTCTGACAGTAAATCAGTTGGTAGGTTGCGCTCCTCCAAGTCAATTCGTCTCTTTTTTACAACCAGTGTCAGTTTCGTCCCTGTTAGTATCTTCCAGTAGGCAGCGCGAGGAAAATGAATGCACTCCAAGCAGCCCAATTCGTCGCTCCTCTAAGCGCTAGAGAGGAGCCCAGCTACAGTATGACTCATTTCTCAGCGTTCTCGCCCACCGGCGCACCCCTTCATTTCGGAGGCGACCCCAGGCTTCGCGCCGCAGCGCTACATGGCGCCGAGTGTTCTTCGAAAAGCGCGAAAGAGAAGTCCCGCCGCAGTACACGCCTCATAGATGATTCGTTTCGACGGTGGCAATACCTTATGTTGCTACACTGATTCAATACTAGCACATTCCCCTCGACAGTCATCATCAGATGGGTTATGCCGCAATTTTTTGTCACCTTTTATGCTGTTGCCGAAAAAAAAACACAAAATATGGAAACGGACAAACTGGTTGCCTAATCGCGGCGCCTTTGAGCTAGCGACTTAGCACAGGATCGGTCACTTATATAGTGTTGCATGGTGTGGTGAAACTCAGCCTCTCAAGGTTTCGCAACGTTTCGGACGCTCGCGTGCCGCGTACTGCGATATATCGGATAGACTTAAGTATTTGTGGGTGGGCTTGTGTTGCGGACAGCACTAGTCCTGCATTATTCCTAATCCCATTCCCACTGTCGGCCACTGTAGCGCCATATTTCACGACACCTGTCGGTCCACCGACGCGGCCATATGGCACAAACGAGAAGGATGGAGTGTAATTATAATGCAGCTCCCAAAAGTACCACTTTCGTTTTCGTTTGCAAGGAGACGGTGATTTTTTGCCAGTCCTAACAAACCAGGCGTAGCAGAAGGGCGGTGCGAGAACTGCGGTTCTGGCCGCCGAGAGACCTCCCGCGTATATTGTTACTCATCAGTGTTGCCATTTGGAGCAGATCGCCTATCCCTGGCCGCTTACTCAGGTTGCTCGGCCAACTTTGGTAACAAAGTCCACCGGCGGCAAAGGTGGTCAAAAGTCACCGCCTACCCATGCCGCAGATAAAGTCGCATCGCTCGGCCACAGTATTGGTACCGATTACCAGATTTTAGTGTTGCTTATATTTCTTCATTGTGTCGTTTTATCAAGAAGTTAGGGTAACTAGAATCGCTCGAAGATGCGTATAAGATTTGTGAAGGTTTCGGTATAAAAGTATATGATCGCGCGCCGGCACTTTTGTCTTTCTCAAGGGAGGCTGGCTTGTGTGACCGTGTTTGACTCGCTCAGGCCCTTCGCCTGCGACCGCCAGCTCACCGCGGCTTCCCTCCCCCTCCCCTCCCTCTCTCGATCTTATTTTTCTATTCCCTCCTTCCCATCCCAAAGAGTAGCGTATCCAACCAGGCGCATTTCTGGTGAACATCCCTGCCTCGTCTATTTATTTCCTCCGTACCCCTCCTTATCCAACCTAATCACCGATTTTGTCCAAAGGCAAACACTCAAACTGAAGTTGAAATGCGCCATTCGGAATTGCCATTTCGCGGATATACTACACAAGGCACAAAAAGATCACCGGCCATTACGAAACTTCCTAATGCAAAATTTGAGCGCAGCTCTACGTGTATTTTCATTTGGCGGTATATTGGCTGGCACGGATAATTTGTCTTGTGCGGCAGGTTCCAAAGGGAGCGCAGTGTGGCGCATCTGCCTCGCTAGTCGGGAGATCGCGTGGGTGGCGCGTGGGTGGGATGCACAGCAGGCGCCGCAGACAGACCTCCGCTCATGCAGCAAGCGCTTTGTATCCGTATACACGGTGCGCTCTACCTTGGCGCCATATCGTAGCACACGTCTCCGCACAGCCCGTCTTGCGCGGCACTACACTTTTCTTATGCTTTCGTTCCACCAACGACGAGAGTGGCCGTTCGTCGAGAGGAAGTCGTGCCACAAGTGTCAGTGGCGGCAACATCCAAGAGAGCGTTACAAGGAGCCTCACTTGAAGACGCTCGCCATGGCCCTTGTAGGAGCAGTGATCCTTATAGGAGCAGCTGCAGTGGAAATTCTTCACTCGCTTTCACTTTGAAATCTCATCCGTGGCACTGAAGCTCGGTCGCATCTGTGCGGTCAGCGTGCAGCGAATTTTAAACACAAACCTTCTAGCAATATCCTGATTTCTAGTTCTAGTAAAACAACAAAAAAGCAAACGCAAAAGGCTCGGAGAAGGATTCAGTGTAGAAATTATCGATCACGCCAATTAACTGAGAGAAGTAGATATAGGAAAAAAACTAACATTGAAACCACTGTGAGAATAGTAACGCTATATCTTGACACTTACCAAGACCGCAGCTTCCTGCGGAACCACTCTTTTGGTTGTGGCGGCCCTGAGGCGCTTTAAATAAATTGGAAGCGACTTTTTTGTAACAATACCTTTTTTACAGCGAAGCAGTCTATGGCTATGCTCCGCGAAAATTGGGGCTACGAACAGAAAACGCCTGGCGGCTACGCCAACATTCTCGCGAATACTCTGTAGCTCTGAATCTAATTTAGGTATCATTGGAAAAAATCATACTGAAATTGGCCGTTAACACGACGCTATCGTTATGCAGCGTTTCATTTACTTGTCATAATTAGTTAACAGTGAAGTTGTAAACGTTACAACATTGCCCTCTGCTGTCAATACATGGGTATCTACGGAGAGAATACGGTTACGGAAAACGGCTATAACTCTTGTTTTATCAAAAACATCCCGAAATCAATTCTTTGACGATAAGCCGCTAGGACGACTCTAACATTTCGCCGATTTTCATTTAATTGTCGTAATTACGTAGTTCACAGTAAATTTGTAAATATTGTGGAATTCCAACCTGTTGTCAATACATGGGCTTTTATGGGAGGGACACGGACAGTTCCATGTTTGTCCACTAGAATAAAAGTATAGTCCTTCCAAGTTTCATTCAGTTAATTAGCTAATAAATGTACTCAATCTCACATTACAAACAAAACGTGTTTTGTTCCGTGCACCCCTTTGGACTGCGTCCCGGTCAACGCACATTGCCTTGCGCGTCGAGGCTCGGCTTAACGCCCACCTGCGCCGGCAACACCTGCGTCTTTAGAGCGGTGCCGTCAAAGCCCTTCGGCGGTAGCTCTGTGTATGTATGACGTAGTGCATGACGTAGTTCGCGCCTGATAAGCTGCAATGGAGAACTTTGGTACCATTTCGCTCCCCCGTTCACCATGGAAAGGTCATGCGTGAACCGCACGCCTGAAAAGTTCGGTCTTGTATAAATATGACGCCAGCCAAGAACGTAACCGGCGTCGTGACAGAGCCATTAGCGGTGTGTCACAGTGACCACAAGGACATCATCACTTACATAGTAAGATAAAGATAAAATAAGATAGAAAATGAAGTGACAGGAAAACAAAGGATTGCGTATTTCTTTGTATTTCGCACAAATGACATGCATTATGACATGAATAGTTACGTACCCACCAGACTCTATACCAACATAATTTATACCGCCATAGCAGCTTCGATGGTCAACCACCTTCAAAGTGTTGAATGGCTGCTGGATTTGTTCTGCAACTTCCTCAAACGCAACCTCCGTTTCGAAACTGCGGCTTTCTTGATCAGTTTGGGGAGTGTTGCAAGCTTTCCCAGCAATACCGCAGCGTCGACAGGAAGATGGAGGATTTTCTCGCGTGGAGGGAAACGAGCACGGCTGTGGGCTAGGTGGGCTAACTCCCATGGTAAATCGGCAAGCAGCAGAAATGGGCTAGTTTCCATCATTGCCTGAGCATCTTGGCAGTGCTGGTATTTTTTTCCCATTGATGCAGAAGCCGAGGTATTGACTTTTCGTTTGTGGTTCGACACAGAGAAGCTTCGGCCTCTGGCTTCGCCTGCATTATGTAGCAACACTGGCGGCAGTGAAATTATGTAACGTTTGCCGAACCACGATAAATGAGGGCGTATTATTGTAGTGGCGTTGTTGCGAAATTCGAATGACTGTTCGAGGTTTTTAGCTTGTCAAGTATGTAAATGTGCAGACGCTGTGACGTGTCTACTCTTTGTATATTTATGTGTGCGTATCTGTGTTTGGGAATTAGTTCGCAGGTTTAAGCACGTCTCTGCGAGTTGTTTGAGGCCATATGTTACCCTCTACAACAATTTAAAGGCAAGGTAAAACCAACAATAACATCACAATTGTCTGTAGCTGTCTAGTTGTCGTTCGCTAGCATGCTTATAACTAAACGGCAGCCATATCGTGTAATAAATCCGTTCTTCCCGTTCCATGAATTTTTTCTCACATTAGTCCCCCCCCCCCCCCCCCCAAATATTCGACTCCGGGAACACAGAGCGCAGAAACGTCTTCGCGCCAGAGACAGGTAGGAAACCAAACTTTAAGACGAACATTATCACTGCATAATACTGTCTCATGTCGACATCATTTCAGGCTTTAGTTTGCTTCCGTTTCATTTCCTTGCTCAGGGTTCACATTGCTAACACTTGTGGCTAATAGCAAGGAATAATCTTAGGTTCAAAAATCTGATCGAATTCCCCTGCGGTAACTCATGAATCAAAACAAGGGGACGCAGGAACTCTTGAAACACTGACAACGTATGCTCTATTTCAGACCTATGGTTGCTCAGATCACTAGGCATTAGCACCAGATAGTCGTCAACAAATCTGAAGACCTTAACTACACATGTGCTGTCAAGGCTCGTGTGCAGCATCCTGTTAAGTCTGGCTAGAAAGAGATTGCTCAGGTAAAGTGCCATATGTATGAGCCCATTGATACGCCTTCCTTATGAATATAATGTTCTCGTTCCGCACAACAAAACTTGACTTCACATGCAAAAGAAGCAGGTCCACAAACCCACGCGTAATTATACCCACCTTACTCTGGGAGTCAAGCTTTCTTCTTTCTCCGTGCATTCTTCAATGAAAACTAGCAAACTAGTGTGAGGAAGAGAGTAGTACAGGTATTTTATGTCGACAGAGAAAGCCGTAAAAGCGCGCCTTGAATGATCGTTCAAAAAATCCTATGACATCGCCGGAGACCTAGATCGCGAAAGCATCATTAGCGCTTAACAACCTCAACTTGCCTTGTAGAAGCAACGCAAGTGATTTTTTGCCATGAGCCTTTTTTGTACGCCACGGCGCGGAATGGTACGCCTGTTCTTCGCGTATTCGCGGAAAAGAACAAGTCCAAGCGAAGTTTATCACGCTTGCCTATAGTAGGAGCCAGTGTTTCCAAACTCAAGTTACTAGAAAGTTCCTTGGCCATGTCTTGACCGTCGTCAGAGCCGTACGATACCGGCAGTGGAACACTGAGTCGATGGTATCGCAGGCCTTTGCTGAAAACATATGCTGTTGCAGCACGGTGAAAGCCACCCTCTTCATCCTAGATGAGGGCACAGATTTTCTTCTCATGTAGGTAGGCAGACACTTTTCTCAAGGGCGGTCCAGCGAAAGCAGGCTTCCCCCTCCGCAGTATTCCGACCAAGCATTCCCTTTGTGAAAGGAAGGCTTCAGCCTTTTCCGGTGTCACTTTTTCTTGCCCGACCCAAGCTGCAAAATGATAGCGCAGCAGCAGAAGTATTACATCTTTCCTCTCGCAACAGAGAAAAGTGCTTAAAATCACGCATGCATAAAAAGGGTCATATGTATCAGGCGCAAATTAGGACTGCTTGTGATTGTTTCTGTTCTTTCATACCTTTATTCGCCCTTTTCGTGCTGAGAAATGAATTGTTTACGGGGACCAGTGCATAGCTAGTACACACACATAAACAGGTGCCCGATGTAGGCGGTGTACATGGAGCGCCTTGTTGCAATAACCATTCAGAGCAATATCAAATGTCAGTTGAGTATAAGTGTTATATGCGTGTGTTCTACTTATAAGCTTGTACCATAGATGAACTTCACCTACTTACACCAAGCAAGTATAGAAAGTGATGGTTCGCGCGTGCAATGTGGTGTTAAAAGAATAAAAAAGACCAGAAATTATTAGCGACCACCCGAATAATTATGCAATATTTTCTTCGTATTTAACGAACACGTTATTGGGCACACAGTAGCACTCCCAGGAAGAATTTTGCGCAATCTCCTCTTGTTTCCTCATGCAGCAGAAATTTACAGAATATGTTATGCCTCTTAGTAAACTCATGAAGGGGCTTACAAAAGGCCGAAAATATAACGCCTCGCAACTAGTGTGTTAAGGACCGTTTCTTCCCCTTAGGGTATGAGAATCAGCCATGCAGCCGTGGCGTAAAAAGAGCGCTGATCGATAGAGTGTGCTTTTATTCTAGAAAATTCAATCATGAATCCTTCCTTTCCACGTGCCGATACAGGAGCGCCGTTAACTACATGTACGGCGTCAGGCTGGGTCCGTCTGCCGAACTGCACCTCCGATCCCAGCCCACGTTCCTGAGGTATTCCAGATCATTCTACTCAAAACTGTGCCTAACGGTTTTTAAACGTGCGTTACAGATTTTAAAACGTGCATGAGAATCTACGCGAACGACTCCATGATTGTGCAGAAGATCAAAGCGCTAATTCTTGCGATTTTCCACCTGACCACTCTGAATCACTTCATTAGCATTGCTATGATTTCAGGACATTTGACAGCTCATCATGAATTTAAAACTTCATTCAGGTAACCACAATACCATATGCAGAAAGCTGCACATACTTTTCTGAAGCACTGCTAATCCTCAGTAATATATCTACTGTGGTTGACGCGTAGTATCTGTTTAAACAATGCAATTGGTCTCTAACCTGGCTAGATGAACGCACACCAGACGTGTATGAAGCACCACCTAAAGGTTGACCGCCCTTGACTGCTAACCACTGAGCCACCAGGTTGGATAAAGGAACCTTTAGCAGTGAATCAGATGGAGTTGACGGCTTGAAGAAAGACATCCACTTTATCTAACTCAATTTATTCAGTTGACAGCTTGAGCACAAAGGAAAAGTTTTATATAACACCAAGCTAGGTAGAAACGCTCTGCTATCTATGCATCCCCTGACGCACTTGCTGTTTGCTTGGCATTTATTTATTATTTATTCGACTGCTACTGCAAACAATTATCGCGTCAGTGGACAATAGTGGTTAACTGAAAGAGACTGTTCGAAGTACGTAAGCCCGCATGCCCTCGAAAATCCTCGGAATAATCTCTGCTTTAGGCATAGATCGCTCGCGGTGCAGCGACACGTTTTCATTCATGGTGCGCACGTCTGCTCGAATAACGTCTTCGACCTCGGCCTGTTTTTCCTTAATCTGAACGTCTCTTCCCAGCCAATAAGGGAAGCCGAGAGTCTTTCGACACGGATATGCTCGCTTCCACTTCTCTCGTGGATGCGCGTCAGTATAGAGAAACAAAACAATACTTTTTTTTAGACGCCGCCCTTGCAAAGGTACGGATGTGCAGGCAGACAACTAATATTAGGAATTGACACTTTGACGAAGATTGCTGTCACGACACGGGGACAAATGTACAAAAGCGGAGTGGTGGCTAATTTGCATGTTGCGCCGGGAATCTTCGCGCGGTGCTGATGACAGCCGACCCTTGGGTAGTGGTTGGCGTACGCTTGAACGCCTGTTGCGTCTGTCCGGCGTCTACTCCGATGGCCTTATATGGACGTCATTGCCGCGGTTCGTCCGCCACGTGCGCTATGGGAAACGCTCCCATTGCGTTTTGCAGGTAAGAAAATTAACGGAATGTTTTTCGGCGTTTTAAAAAGACAATACGAACGTTTTTAGTCACCATTCAAATAACAGAGCATCAGAATTTGAACAGAGTATCTTTGTAATCTCTCCTACGCACGGTTTCAGAATACCGCAATGGCCTTCCCGGTCATGTCAGGGGCTTTCGGCCATATCTATTTTGCACAGTCGCGAAGAGCCAGAGGAACTGCGTGATATAATGAGTCTTACCGCTGGTATCAAATCAACTTTATCAAAACGTTCATGTTGCATACAGTTAAGTGATGCGCATGATGGTTTCTGCTGAGGAAGTCTGAGGCACTGGTATGTTTCGCCGGGCAAATGAGGAGAGCGCGCCATGCGTTCGGCCTCTCCCTCCTCTGCATCGTTTGCTCGGCGCAGCTCGTGGAAAACAAAACCGGAATTTTACCTTGCGCCATCGGAAGGTCAACTGCATTGCGCTCGTTTGCACCAGTTGCTAACGACGAATCGCGCTGGCTCTAGTGACGTTGATGAGTGCGCGTGCTCGCGGAGTTCAAAACCGAAACTCGAAGCGACCCTTGACTCGACGCCTACAAGCCCGATAGAAGCGGGTCGACTCAGCATGTGGGGCTGAAATTAGTCTCGCGCTCACGTGAACGATAGATGCTCGGCCCGACCGAGCGTCCAGTCGGACAGAGCTGGACAGAGCATTTGTCCGACACATTTGCAGCGTGTCTGTTAAACGCGGACGCGTTGAACCAGGTACGTCCGGAACTTGCACTTGGCCACTGAGACGTCTGCGTTATTATGTGCCGACTGCGAGAATGGTATCAGGACGATGCAATGAGGAGCGCTTAGCAGTGAAATCTCAGAAATGAAGCGATAAGACCCAGGAAACAGCTGTGAGACGGCCGCGATAACCGGACGGAAGCCCAGTTCGATTGCGCTGATGCCTCGGCTCGATGCTGTGTGCCGCCGTTGCCGAGACCCGTCCTCCGAGCGAATAATTAAGTACTCCTTTAACTACCTTACTAAAATACTAACACCAACGTTCCAATGCGATAAATAGGTATTTTGCGAACAACTTACGAAGTCAGCTGACTATCCCAAAAAGACATGTATAAGTATAGACATCTCAAGCAAATGGGAAGCATGCTATGGTGTCATACGCATTTATTTAAAGGACTCGGATGAACAGAGTAATTGCAAAAATATACTTAAGCAAGGGCGAAAATAAAAGCATCAGGAGAACACAGCTATTGTGAAACATATTTAAGTAAGCGCTTGAAAGCATTACACGGCTACTATCCGCGATGTTCCCCATTGTTTTAGGAGGAATATGACACTGGGGTGCCATTTAGGGCGATGTGTACTGAAAGCATAACGTTTTTCGTTTGATATGGGAGCTTAACAATTAATTACCTAATACTCGCGCTCTCCCTCTTTTTATGGGGAATAAGATGCTCATGGTATGTTTCTGTGGGGTTTTGGGTGAATTGAAAAGGATACATTGTTTATAATATGCGAAAATAGGTATAGCACCTTAAGCCCCATGTCAAAGCAAGAAGCCTGTGGGCTAATTAGCTTTATAAGAGCAAATTGTTTAAGTTCTTTAGAGCGCTGTAGGTGTGTTTCACGAGTTGTTTGGAATTTATTCATGTCGCTTGCAAAAACTGCCACTGCAACCGGGACCAAATTCAGTTAAAATTGAGGGACCATCATGGTGTATGTGCAAATAAAGAAAAAATGTATGTAGATAAACTATGGACACCAGAAAAATATTTTGGTAGTTTTCACTAAAGGGCGAAGCATAACATATTGTTAGCTATATATTCAGTAAACATATTGCAGTTTGCGAAATACTGGGCTTCCGGAGAGCTGTTCCGAACAACAGGAGTGGTCACAACATCTTGTGATGCAGAGTTTAAATATAGGTTACACTAGGCCGATGATGTAGCGACTTAATTTAATCTAGTTGCATGCTGATGTAAGGCGTTTCATAATCGTTAACTCGTTAACGTGCAGTCCTTACATTATTTACACTCAAGTGGCAGAAAATGACTTGAAGCGCATTTTAGTTGCATTGGAAAAAGCACTACAAGGTGTGGCTACATTGCTTTGCTATTGTACGATTACGCAAAGGGCAGTGCCTTGCTATTTGAGGCTTGAGCTGGGTGCCTAAGGACGAAAACATACCAGAGTGAATATTCGCGACAAGATGAAGCATGTGTATGCTGCAGCGAAAATCTGGAAACCATTCAGCACATCCTAATGGTATGCGAAGGAATTCATGCAGTGCGATCCGTAGGTAACGCGCACCTTCAAGAAGCGCTTGGGTCTAAAGTGGATGGAAGCACGAACCTGTCAGAAATGGAGATGAGCGAGAGAAGTTTAGAGTATTGGAAAAACAAAGCAGTGAAAAGATTGACGCGACCGGATTCGTTGCAGGCATAGGTAACGGTACGAGTTAGGGAAGTTGTGAGGAAGTGAAAAAGAAAAAAGCTTAAGGAAATGTATAGAAAACTGCTAACATAAGAAGCGTGCGTAGCTTGCCTGACTAAACGAGGCAGGCCAGGTGAATAGTTGTCACCACCCTGATTCAAAGGGGATGCCAATAAATCATCATCATCATCATAATTATCATCATTGTCTTTCCCACAGCTCCGGTATTCCGGTAATGTGCAAAGGATAAGAATTTCGCGGATACACTAAAGCTTTCCTAGTGGGCACGTGAGCAAAGCGTAACATTGTGCTCGAACTTCTTGGAAGCTGTTCTAACCATCCGCGCCTGTGAAAGGTTGACGCTGCGGGTCACGCAAGGCAACACCTGTTAGTCACGAGGAACGGTGCCGTCGCAACTCTGTGCTCAATAGCGCCGCCAGGGGACTGGCAGGCGCCGCGTCTGAAAGGTGCACGAGATGCGACCGGCGGGAAGCAGCCGGGAACTATTTGATAACGTTAGCTTGACGTTGACAGCTCTTTCCGCCTCAGTCCAGTGCGCACACACGCAGCAGCTCGGCGGTGGCGTCATCCCCAGGATTCGTTACGAATAGGTACGCCACGTGAACTCACTATGTAAAGTTCAAAATTCGCACAAATTTTTCCATTTACAAAGTTATGCCATTTTGCCACAAAGTTATGCCATTACACTATTATACGTTTTGATTTCTCGTGCAAGTAATGCTCGCCGGTTCGAGTGATCTATGCCGAGCATTTTACTTTTATTATTTGAGACAGGCAAATATAGCACGGTCTGAAAATTACAATATATATTAAATAAAATCAATCTATTGAATATGAATTTATTGCCAGCGCAGAAAAAAAAAGCCAAATTGCAAAGATTTGACGGAGTTACCGACCCCGATTGTATACAGCGCAATGCAGACTAGACTCTGTACAATATACACTCAGTCACCTCACATACAAAAACGCTAATTCAGAAGCTCTCAAGATTTCCTAAGCTGGCTCGACGTATCGGTCGCTCCTTCTTTCTGTTACACCGACAACAATGGCCGTCAGAATTGTGGAGAACTAGTGGTTATCATTCATCATCCATCATGGTCATAGGATTTTCGTAGAAAATAATAAATTCGTGCCTCAGTTCGTAATTGTAATAGGTTTAACATACCCAGGTCGCAAACGCGGTGTGACATCGCATCAGGATTGAGGGTGCATACAATGGTCTGAAGTGCATACAATGCACACATGCAGAGCTGCACATATGGTTCATACGTTGGTCAGAGCGGAACGAACAGTGAGCGCACTTCAAGCTGCCCACGCTAACGTTTTTCCTTTTGTCTCGTATTGTACACTGTTAAAGTGCGGCCCCTGCAATTCCGGTGGCGGCGGTCGTCTTCATGCGAGCGTTTTGAGACGCCTGATAGCCGTGAGGGTGCTGTTTATGCTGCCAAGTGGCAGTTAGCTTGCGTGCCGTGTGGCACCAAGATGCGGCTCCGTATTTCCTTAAAACACCGTCTGCACAAATTCGGGCGCGGAGAGAATGTGTTTGCTTTTTTTGGAATTTGGTGAGTCGGCAAGCTTTTTTTTGCAAAGGTGTTTGGAACACCATTGTTGGTCAAAATGAGTGGTGTGGCTGTCGAATACACGTTTAGTGTAGATTAGATTGGCTTCTTGTGTCCTCTCGTAATCATCAGTGTGTGCACACGGGTGTGTACGCTGTTTTCTGTGTGTTTTTCTGAAGACTATTCCACAGTTATTGTGAACACTTAATGGCTTGTCAGCCCTTTCTTTTGAAAATGGACTGCAGCGATATACTTTTGTCTACCTTGTCAGAGCTTTAATATGTACTGTATTTTCCTGTGTATAACGCACCCCTCTGGGTCGATCGTGCGCTTTGTTAATCCCGATCATTTCAGTTTTGTGTTCGCTGCTAACCTTTACAAAATCATTCGCAAGCATTGGGCACTTTGTGCATCATGTCCTTGTAGCCATGTTATACTTTTGTGTCGTCTACCTATGCCTTGAGTCCTTTGAGTCTTTTCCACGATGCTTCAATGCGCTTTCTAACGGTTGCGCATGACTGTTGGCCAGAATTCTGTGTTCTGCCGGTGTAATTAGCGTCATTATTCGTAATTAGGACAGATAGGATTAGATTGAATTGAATATGCTGTGTCCCTACTTGTGATTACGTTTTAATTGCGTCTTTATCGACATTCAAGTGGCGCATGTGACGTGCTTCTGAAACATAGTTGGAAATCTGTGCCAATCCTGCTTACTTGTCCCTTCTTGTTCTGTGTTCTTGCGCACTGTCTGCCTATACATACTGAATAAACGAACTACCCCAAAGCAGAGTTTTAATGTGTCTCCCATATGTATCTTTGGCGGATAATGACTACCGGAAAGTACTTTTAGCCATTCTCATGAGGTCGCAGTGGATGAATGTGCAACCAAAGTGGTTTACTTCGCTGATTATGCACAGAAACGTCGAATAAAGGGCAGTCCGCCCCTTTCATGTTTCCCAAACGAGCCACTAACTACATCTGCGCAGTAGTCTACGCGCTGCACATGGTAGTCGTAAACACTCCATCCATTGTTGTGACTCTGCTACTCTTCTAGCAATGGAGTAGCACGTTAGCACAAGACGTTTTGCGTGTCTTCGATGTATTGCGCTAATAGGAAGCACGGCAAGCCCAAGTACAGCGCGCGTATTTGCAATAATTACTCGCTGAAAGCTGTTCCTAGTAAAGCCGAATGACATTGTAGTTCACCAATGTTCTTTCGTTGTCCTGCGGCAGCGTCGTTTATGTAGGTACGTTGTCTATGTTGTCGTCCTAATTGTCGGTGTAATACTACATCAGTATGGCTTCTGATGCGCATAAACGAACTCTCTAGGAACTTCGGGAATATAGACAACCATTTGGCACGTATCTTTGGGAGCATAAGTAAATGGGAATGTCTGCAGTGATTTCGACAATGTCGCCATCTGCACAAGAAAGCCCTTCGCGTATTCATGGCTCCACTGTAAGGAAATCAAGAAAAACTTGCATAGGGGATGCGACGATGTTGCAGCACTAAGCTCTTTAGCCAGTCTAGGAAATTGCAATCAGTGGGTGCTGCAACCTTCGCAGCAATGAATATTTTTTCAATGTCACCTGCGCCATGGGCCCAAGTACTTTTATTTTACTGATTTGGTGGCAAGAAGAGGCTACCAGAACCCTTTCGTTCAAAAAGAAAAAAAAGTTTTGCTGGAGAAACATGTTGTTTCTAATAGCAGATCAGAACAAAACATTGTTATGTTAGAGCTGTTTTAAGAGAAAACTGTAGCCAATCTAGATGCTCGACCAATTATTAGTGATGACGGCCGGCAAATGGCCGAGAGCACTACCGAAAGAAGAGCCTTGGGAATTTGGCACTAGAAAAGAAGCAATGAGGGAAGTTTCATTGTGAAGGATTCCTCAAAAGAAACAAGTTTTCGTAGGCTGTTGTTTTGCGGGAGTGTGTATACTTTTAAGCCAAATAGCCATCTTTATGTCCAATAAAAGGAGATAATGCTGTTAGTTGTGATAGCCCATCACATTGCGATAGATTAATTACTTAATTTTACATGGTCACAGACCCCCTTGAATACTTTCATGCGTTGGTTAGATAACGTACGTCCAGCACTTTTTTGCTGTTCACGTTATATCTTTTAAAGCTTTTTCTTCCTGCAGGAACTATTATATTGTGTTCCACAGGAGGTCTAAATAAAATTCCATGTCAGAAGTTTTTAACCCACCTGCCACCTTACGCATGAGAGTTCTACACTTCTTCAGTTAAATACCATTATTTCTCAATACATTATTTTTCCAGTAGTTTTGTTTTAATGTATGTTAATATACATCCTGACCAATGAGATTTCTCAGGAATCTAAACACAGTTCCTGCTGCGGTACGCGCCGAAGGAATCACCGACGAAGAACTCTAAAGATCATCTTAAAGCGTGGGAATGTAAAATGTAAGTAGACGAACATTTTTTTTTTATTCAACCCCCTTCCGAACATGTCGCATGGCAGCAATGCTGAAGCCAAGCGAAGGCCAAGCTGCGACTTCAAACTCAGCAAATGAACGCCTTAGCAGCTTTTACACCATTGCGGGTCCTTTTACCAAAAGGAGAATTAATGTTCGCAGTCATGTATCAAATAGTCGAACATACCCGAGACTGCAGAAAGTGCCTTTCGTAACGCACGCTCAGAACTGTTGCTCTGCGCAAAGGCTTGTCACGTGATTTATATAAGTGCCATCCAAATCCTCCTACAATTTTCGATTCGCTCACTAGTTATTTTCGCGTAGTGCCTAGACTTGTAGTATTTCTGTTTCCTTCGTAACTTTCTTTTTCTTTTTTTGCGCTGAGAGCGACGTTGAAGCTCGGAATCAGTACGTGACCCGAGAAGCAATACTGGTTTTGAGGCACTCTTTATTGCACGCTAAGCTACAGCCGACCGATGGGACCTAGTTCGGTGAAGGTTAACTTTTCCGAGCCGGAAAGGATATCAGAAGAAAGTTTATCAACAGATCACGATCTCGTGTAAAGGAAGGAGACGTGAGGCATGATGTACGATGTTGTCCTTGCGGCGAGTGGATTCTCAAGATCAGTGGCACGGCGCGCTGCGCGTCCCACTTCTCAAGTGTATGGTCCGATGTAGCAAGAAAGCTCCATCTAATCCCTAAAATAAAAGTTCTTATCAGGCTTCCTCTGTGTGTATTTTTTTGGTAACATAGTGTCTGGCGGCCTTTGAATTGTGTCTCAGTAGCCCGACAAAAAGTGGCATTATATTTTAACGAGCTTTTAAGGCGTTAAGCCCAGTGGACGGGAAGAAATGTAACGAAGAGGCTGAATTTTTTTGTTGCATACAACCAGATAAAGCCTAGAAAGGTATACGGGGAATAGCTGCAGGTTCTCACTGAAGTGTACAAAATAATGAGTAAAAGCGAAAGTTGACGAAATGAAAACTTGTCACCGGGTGGAGCCTAACCGACATCATTTGCATCACGCGCGCCTTGTTCTAGCGATCACCTATGGTGGCGCATGTAATCTCACCTGCTATCTTGGGTATCCGCGCATGTACGCTATATAAATCGTACCCTTGGAAAGTTACTAGGTCACTCCTAGGCCAAGGCGGAAGATGTGGCTCATCTTTGTGGAAAGTTTTGCGCACATTGAACGAAAAGAACGCGAAAAGGACACGAAGATCAGTGCAGGCTGCCAACTGAACTGATCATCATTTTCTTGTTGTCTTCGTTCAATGTGCGCAAAACTTTCCACAATGAAGTCAAACCGATTAGTCCGCCTTTCAGTCTTATTGTGGCTCATCCTACACTCTAAACAGGGTACTGTTTATCAAATTTAAGATTGAGAGACATGGCCTTACTTTTAGATAAACGTAACAGTGGCGTGGGTGATTTTTCTGTACTTATTAAAGGTAAAAACCAATGGAACTAAAAGTAACACGAATCATTTGCAGAATTTGCACGTAACTAAGGTGGCACGCGCAGTGTTACAATGCCGCGGCTACTGCAGAGGCGGCGACCCGCTGTGGCTGCTTTGTGGCTATGTCGTTGGGCTGCTAAGCACGAGGCCGCGGGATCGAATCTCGGCCACGGTGGGGGCGAAAACACCCGCGCACTTACATTGAGGTGCACGTTAAAGAATCCCAGGCGGTCGAAATTGCCGCAATCCCCTACTACGGCGTGCGTCATAATCTGAAAGTGGCTTTGGCACGTAAAACCCCGTAATATTTTTTTTTTTTCAGCTCCGACGCGGCGCATCCTGTGGCGTTTACGCGATAGCGTGTAAATTGCGCTGTAATTTCTAGAGTCTCTGAATGCATGGAAAGGAGCCGCAATCGGGCAGTGTCATCCATCTGCGCCGGTCTTATCGTTTGCACGAGATGCACGCCGGAAAGGCTTGCGTTGCGGAAAGGCGTAAGGTTGGCCGCGGTGTGCGAGCCACCGTGGGTGCTTACTTTGCGCGCCACCTAGTTTTTCGCTGTCTTCGCAGATTCGGCTGAGCAGTGTGTTCCGTGCAACCATGGCGTTCAGTAACAGAGCGCAATTCGCGTAATTAGTAATACTGTGACTGTCATTAGCCACACTGTGACGGCGTCCAGTGCACAGTGATCGGCCTGTCAGACGACTTGGAACCGAAGATAGAAAGCCAGCGGTGCAATCATTGTCCAAGCGCTGACAGCCAGCTATTCGAGCTCGGTAAGTTGCTTTGATATGTGATATTGTGGCTTTATTAGCATAGTAACAATTCTTATGGGTTTACTTTGTTGGCTGATTAAAGTCTGCTCACTCTTGTGTAGCGGAATTGGTAACGCCCTAATGGGCGTCGATTAATTGCAGACGTGGTTTGCCGTTGTTGCTGCTTATACCTTGTAATCGCTGCGCAGCAAATTAGCAGAATGGCTAGATAGCAAGACTAGTGCAAACACATTCTGGTTACCTTAGCGGTGCTGCTAGTCATGTAATAACAATGCGGCTCGCGTCGGATATGTACTATCGTGAGCAATATGAGCAGGAACACGCGAGCGCGTGGGAAATAGCCTCGAAACCGACGTGGGGCGATGCGTTGCGGCCGCTGTAGGAAACAAAGTGGAAAGGGCGCCGCGGTTCCGCCAACTGTCGGCACTCCCGCCTCACTAGCGTTGCTGCGTAACGGCACCGGATTGCATGTCACCGGGCGCTAGCGATGATAAGGCGGTTATGGCATGCAGAGCGTGGGCCGCGCTGTCTGTAGTTCAGCGCAAAATACCGCTGTTAACCTTTTTTGTTCCTTTTTTCTTTGTCTGAGTGTGCGTATGTGGAGCGGTCAGACCCGACTCTTAGATATTTGCAAGCATGCGACAGGGAATATTTTCTGGCTGACTTCTTAAAAGGTCTATCGTAAGGCCAGTCGCACCTTTCATGGAAACGTTCGAATCTTTGATGAACAAGAAAAGAAGTAAAAACGCTACGTCACGGCCGACGCGCATCTTTAATTTCTTTTTCGTGGCAAATGCTTATAAGGGAGACCACGACTGCCCGCGGTTAGAAGTGCGTTTCAGCGTCCTGCGATGTCTCGAGTGCCGTTGAATAAGCGGGAAGAAGTCGTTGAGTTGTCGAAGAAAGCTTACTCGCAGCGAAACATTGCTGCCTTGACGGGCTGCCGGTTGAACACAGTCAACAGGATAGTGCAGGCGTACCGAGATGAAGGACGCATTAAGGATGCGCCGCACGAGAGGCGCCCTCGCGCCACGTCGGCGGATCAAGACCTACAAATTGTTGCTGCAGTCAACGAGAAGCCATTTCTAAATGCGAAGGAGGTGCGCAGTACTCTTGCCCTGGAACATGTAAGCGACAGCACGGTGCGGCGAAGGCTAAGGGAAGCCGCCCTCCGTAGTCGTATCGCTGCTCAGAAGCCCCTTCTCACAGTTGCCAACAAGACTGCTCGCCTAAAGTTCGCTGTCGATCACCGCAGCTGGAAGGTCGAGCATTGGAAATATGTCATCTTCTCTGATGAATCTACGTTCTCAAGCCGCTGGGACCAGCAGAGAAGAGTGTGGCGCATGGAGAATACGCGCTTCTCTCCGCAGAACGTCAAGCAGGTGGCCGCAAGTGGACGCACGTCAGTAAACGTGTGGGCGGCTATTTCGCGGGATGGCCTAAGTCCCATTGTAAGAATCCCTGGGAGATTTACGAGTTCTGCATATTGCACATTGCTGGAGCACGAGATGATCCCCTATGCACTGAATGGTCCACACCCGGATGGGTATTATCTATTCCAGCAGGACTTGTCTCCCGTTCACACAGCAAAGGTCGTGGCACGTCTTTTAGGCGATCTAGGGGTAAGGAGCTTGGAGTGGTGTGCGAAGGGTGCAGACATGAACATCATAGAACATGTTTGGGCACGTATGAAGGCTAACCTTTCAAGACTCTCCTTGGACTCGACGACCAGTGATGAACTGTGGGAAGCCATAAAGCGCGAGTGGAAACATCTTCAAGATCACAAAGCCTTCATCGAGGCTCTCTACGTGTCTCTGCCAAAAAGAATGGAGGCCGTCATTCAAGCAGGCGGAGCCATGACCCGTTATTAACGCATGAAGCCTGCAAGGAAAGGTCAAGCTGTAACACTGGTGTATTGGGATACTTTTTGTGTGGATGAAAATTTTGTTACCATTAAGCAATCGTCTAATAAAACCTTTAAATTCACTGCTGCGTACAACTTTTCTTTGTTCACAATAACCGAGACATAGAAAAACACGCATAACAAAACAACCCTGCTTTTTCCTGCGTGCGAGCGCTATTACAGGCGCCACAGTATCACGCCGGTATCATTGCGATACGTTCCGCAAGTATGATAAAAAGAGAGCTAGAGATATTTTGCGCTCAACTACAGACAGCACGGTCCACGCTCTGCATGACATAACCGCCTTATCATCGCTAGCGCCCGGTGACACGCAATCAGCTGCCATTGCGCAGTAACGCTAGTGAGGCGGGAGTGCCGTCAGTTGGCGGAACCGCGGCGCCCTTTCCACTTTGTTTCCTACAGCGGCCGCAACGCATCGCCCCACGTCGGTTTCGAGGCTATTTCCCATGCGCTCGCGTGTTCCTGCTCATATTGCTCACGATAGTATATAGCATGACTTGCTACTGGTGCTGAAAAGGGTGTAGAACTTGCACATTTTCTTTCCGTGCGGTTTCGGTTCACGCTTTTTGGTTTGGTTCAGCTTCAACTCTGGGGTGAAAATTACAGTTGTTCGAGCCGGTTCAGAAAGTTCTGTACTAGTTCATTCGCGTTAGAATGGGTTCAAGCACAAAGAAACATTCGTATGCATCTGCCTTCCATAAAAAAAATGTTTACTCACCATCCCGGACCTGCGAAAACGGACGTCCAGCGAGGCTGCTGAAAGCCACCAATCACTAGAACTGCTGAGGGGGTTCTGCGATACTTTATTGCTTTAGGGTAATGGTAGTGACAATCCCTTTGTCGTCGCTGAGGTACACATCAAAATGGGTTCCGTGGCCACTACATTCGTGGCCAAGACTAAATCCAAACACGGTCTTAATTTGGGTAATTGACGTCTTTGTAGCATGCGAGTCGAAATTCGTCCCTCACAAACGACAGTAACCAGTCCTTGTCCAGTTTCGCAATGAGACCGTTAAAGACTCCGACGATAACCACTGGGGCGTCTACTTGTTGAATCATCCATGCCAAGTGATTTCGCATGAAGTTCTCAATGTCTCTTTTGGATCGTCCATGGTTGATGTAAACTTTAAAAATTAGCATTCCGTCATTCGTATTTGCATCAGATACATCAGTAAAGTTTTTGGCATTGGTCTGTAGCTCGAGCATTTGGGACCGGAGTTCGCAGGGTTCCATGGCCAAATGTTCCTCTGCATACACGACAACACCGCCTGCTCTTTCGTCAGGCCGCTTTGCATGTGCTGTCCCAGTGTATCCCGTGACTTCGATGCGTTCGCCCGACCCGGTTTCGAAGTCCTAACTATTCGTTGCCTGCCCATAGCGGTGCTGAAATAACAGTGAAATCAGTTGCTCGGCTAGTTCTTTTATTTATGACAATCTAGCTGCGGAACCTGCCGTAGCTGCGGCAATTTGCGCATTGGTAATCTTTACCGAAAAACGTATGCGGGGAGCGCTAGGGGCCTCGCGTTGTCATCAGGAGCCCTTTATCATCAATGATGTTGTTTTGATGCCTGTTTTGTGCTTGTCTTTTATTTAAATGAACGTTATGCTGTACCTTGCATCATCATCATCATCACCATAATCATCATAATCATCCTATATTATGTCATCTGCAGGACGAAGGCCTCTCCCTGGGATCTCCAATTACCCCTGTCCTGCGCCAACCCATTCCAACTAGCATCCGCAAATTTCCTAATTTCATCGCCCTACCTGCCGTCCTCTACTGCGCTTCCCTTCTCTTGGTACCCATTCTGTAACTCTAATAGTCGAGCGGTTATCTCGCCTGCGCATTAAATGACCTGCCCAGCGCCATTTCATTCTATTAATGTCAGTTAGAATATCAGCTATACCCGTTTGCTCTCTGATCCAAACCGCTCTCTTTCTGTCTCTTAACGTTATGCCCAGCATTCTTCGTTCCATCGCTGTTTGCCCGGCCCTTAACTTGTTCTCAAGCTTCTTTGTCAGTCTCCAAGTCTCTTGCCCCATGTGTCAGCACCAGTACAATGCACTGATTGTACACCTTCTATGTCAATGATAATGGTAAGCTTCCAGTCAGGAGCTGACAATGCCTGCCGTATGCGATTCAGGCCATATTTATTGTTCTATGAATTTCCTTCTCATGATCAGGGTTTCCTGTGATTATTTGAGCAAGGTAAACGCACTCCTCCACATACTCTAGAGGCTGACTGACGTTCCTGAACTCTTGTTCCCTTTCCCGGTTATTCATCATCATCTTTGTTCTTCTGCATATTAATCTTCAACTCTACTTTTACACTCCCACTGTTAAGGTCCTCAACAATTTGTTGTAACTCGTTTGCAGTGTTGCTGAATAGAACAATGTCATCGGCAAACCAAAGGTTGCTGAGGTATTCGCCGTCGATCCTTACTGCTAAGCCTTCCCAGTTCAATAGCTTGACTACTTCTTCCACACACGCAGTGAATAACATTGGAGAGATTGTGTCTCCTTGTCTGGCCCTTTTCTTCATAGGTATCGTCCTATTTGTGTAGAATTAGGGTAGCTGTGGAATCTCTGTAGATATTTTCCAAGATATTTACGTAACCGGTCTGTGCTCCTTGATTAAATGTCTCTATGACTGCTGGTATCTCTACTGAATCAAATGCCTTTTCGTAATCTATGAAAGCCATATAGAGAGGCTGATTGTAATCTACGGATTTCTCGATTACCTGATTGATGGCATGGATGTTATCCACTGTAGAGTCTCCCTTCCTGAAGCCTGCCTGTTTCTTTGGTTTACTAAAGTCTACTGTTGCCCTTATTTTATTAGAAATTATCTCGGTGAATATTTTATATAATACTAGGAGTAAGCTAATGGGCCTATAATTTTTCAATTCTTTAACGCCTCCCTTTTTGTGAGTTGGTATAATGTTTGCATTCTTCCAGTTTTCTGGGACCCTTGCAGTCGATAAACACTTCGTATAGGGAGCCGCCAGTTTGACAAGCATTATGAGTCCTCCATCTTTGATTAAATAGACTGCTATTCCATCTTCTCCTGCCGCTATTCAGCCGTCTCACGTCTTGCAAGGCCCTTCTGACCTCATCGCTAGGTATAGGAAGAGTTTCTGTATTCTGTTCATTACTGTTTCGAATGAAGTTATATTGAGTCCTCTGGGTACTGTACAGATTAGTATACAATTCTTCCGCTGCTTTTACTATACCTTCGAGATTGCTGATGAGATTACCCTGCTTATCTTTCAGTTCGTACATATTCGTTTGTTCTATGTCAAGTTACGTTCTCACTGATTTAAGGCTGCGTCGAGTTTTTACGGCTGCTTCAGTCTTTCTCACGTTACAATTTCGAATATCACTTATTTTCGCCTTGTTGATCAGTTTTAACAGTTGACGTAATAGTTCTGCGGAAGCCCGCAAGGTGGAAAAAAGTAATAGTTCTGCTTCCGCAGAACTATTACGTCAAACTCGTGCGTTTTCTTGGAGTTGTTGACAAATTCGACTTCGCCCTGCCATTTGCTAGTCGCCTGGTTAGCTGCCCCGGAAAGGTGGTGGTGCCGGGTTCGAGTCGCGGACCAGGACGAATTTTTCTTCAGCGGCGAGGCTCTTTTTTCGAGGAACCCGTATGGGTTTCCTTTGAAGCAATTTGCTACGTTTGGTTGGATGTCTAATTTTCCCTTTATTAGTTTTGACAGTTCCACGAATGCTGTCTCATCTTTTGAGTTGGGCAGTTTCGTTCTTTGTCGTTTCTTTATTAGCTCCTTTGTTACTTCGGAGAGCTTGCCTACTGGTTGCCTTGGTGCCTTGCCTCCCACTTCAATTGCTGCCTCTGAAGCCAGCCTCGCTACGGTTTCATGCATTAATTCTATGTAATCGTCATCTATCTATTCTGAGGTTGCATATTTCTTTGCAAGTACCAGCCTAAATTTGTCTGCTTTTACACTTACTGCCTCTAGGTTAACCTGTTTCTTCTTGACCAATTTTACTTTTTCTCCTCTTTTCAAATTGAGTGAATCCTAGGCTTCACTAACCTATGATCACTGCACTTTACCCTACTTATCACTTCTACACCCTGCACTATGCTAGGATCGGCAGAAAGTATGAAATCCATTTAATTTGTGGTTTCACCATTAGGGCTTTTCCAGGACCACTTTCTGTTGCTACGCTTCCTTGCACAGGTGTTCATTATTCCCAACTTATTCCTTTCTGCGAATTATACCAGTATCTCTCCTCTAGCGTTCCTAGAATCGACGCCGTAGTTGCCAATTGCTTGTCGACCAACCTGCTTTTCCCCACTTTGACATTGAAATCGCTCATTACTACAGTATACTGTGCCCAATGTTGCCATGTGGCAGGGATTTCAAACTCAAGTGTTTGGTCAAGGTAAAATAAACATGAATATTTTGAATTGTGATCGAACCATGTCGTTGTGCAACCATACGCTGAAATCTCTTAGCATATTGCACACTTGGCGTTGAGCAGGGAGTGCAGATGTAGCGTTGTTCACATGCACTTGTGCAGCTGCCTCGTCCGCTGCCACACTGCCAGGGGTATTGCAGTTGCGAAGTATCCACTGCAACACTATTATACCACTGTGTTCGCTATCTTTTGTGAGTTACATCTGGGGTTCTTAAACTAAAGCCTAAGAGGCACGTGTGCTGCCCAATTTTCTGTTTCCCTATTTATGTCCTACACTGCAAAAATTCTGCTGTAGTTCATGACGTCTGGCGAGACAGCTTAAACCTCTGCATTCTGTTCCTTTCAGGAATGACAAAGGGAGACACTAAAAAATTTGCTTGACAAAGACAACCTGCGTGCGCTGGAATATAACAAAGCTATTTTTTACCAGTTTCAGCTTTTCATGTCCCAAGAGGATGCAAGTTTAACTCCATGACCTACACGAAGTGGAGATATTACGCAACAGAAAATGATCCCCAATAGTTCTACACAATACCCGGCCGAACATCTCTACCTCTTTGCACCGTGCCTTTTATATGCGTGATATCAAAGAACGTACGCACTTTTCGCTTCAATCGATGAAGTTATTTTTTTTTTTTTTTTTGCTGAAGGTATTTTTTGTCGTGGTGAGGACGCCTCCCCGAAATACGCCGACCAACTTGAGGCTAACTTCGCTGTAAAACGCGCGGTGTAAGGAGGTAAAGATGTTCGGTCGGTTATTGTATAGCACTATTGCGGATCATTTTCTGGTGCATAATATGCGCACTTCGTGTAAGTTATGGAGTTAAACTTGAATCCTTTTGTGACATTGAAACCTGAAGCTGGTAAAAATACCTTTCTTATATTCGAGCGGATGCAGATTGTTTTTTGTCAAGCAATTTCTTCAGCGCCGGCCTTTGTCATTCCTGAATGAAACAGAATGCAGACGTTTAAGGTGTCTCGCACGACGTCATGAAGTGCAGCAAAATTTTTGCCGTGTGAAACATAAATAGGAAGGCAGAAAATTGGGCAGCATATGTGATTGTTAGGCTTTAGTTTAGGAACCCTGAATATGACTCACAAAATATAGCGAACACAATCACATAATGCTGTTGCAGCGGATGAGACAGCTGCGCAAGTGCATGTGAACAACGTTATATCTGTACTTCGTGCTCAAGGCGAAACGTGAAATGTACTATTTCAGCATGTGGTTGTACAACGACATGGTTCGATCAGATTTCAAAATCGTCATGTTTATTTTATTTTGACCCAACACTTGAATTGTAAATCCAGGCCACATGGCAACGTTCGACACAAGCATATTCATCGAAACGCTGGTTCACTGTTTTTTCTCGGTAACGCGTAAACAAAACCCTTTCTATGTGGGCTTTCCCGAGCTCACTGGTGAAAACGCTCTTGTAGTCATATAGACGAAGATACACATCTGGTACTTGAAGGATCCTCAACAATACACACAAAGACGACGTTTAATGATCTAACAGAATTATGCCTTTGGTCCTTCGCCCCTATTCAACCTTGATTTTCAACCTGTTCAACCGTTCAAAGTTATTTGAGCCTGGTGGTGGCGAGCGGACATTACGAGCCGGGCCGTGTGAGCACTCCGATTGTGCCTACTTTCTTTTCTATGGTTTTCGCATAACAGCAGATAGCCCTTGCCACTTCAGTGCTGTGTAGTTCGGCGTGATGGTAGTTATGTTTTTGAGCAGTCTGTTGTGGGTAATATTGTTCTTAGTGAAATAAAAAAAGACTATCTCTGCTGTTTTTACTGCATCTCGTAACCATTGCTTCTTCGGAACATGTAAGAGACTAATTGTTCCGGACACGCGTATGCATAAGCAGCGAGAAGAGTCAGACCTGAATATATATATATATATATATAAAGTCTGCCTCTTTGCCGCGCTACAAAGCCAGCCACACAAAAATGACGTCACAGAACATGCACGAGCGCAAGCAGTATCACTCTAAGTGTAACTAGTCTCGTGACTCCTGCGAAATACTCAGGCTAACTTCTACAATTGTTAAATGTGCTATATAACAATAATTAAATCTCTGTTTAGCAAATTTCAAATGAAAATGCTGCCGAATTCGGTGATTCAAATCGAATCAAAATCATATCAACACTGGCTTATTGTTCGCAGAATTAGTTATTTCAGAAAGCAAAGAGGGAAGTAATCGACGCATTGCACCCGAATTGCTTTAACTGGTGTTTTACACTTCATCGCTACTGCACTTGTTAAGGATATTTCATTATGCCTTACGGACCAAGAGCACCATTTGTACTGAGACAACACCGTCTAATTCCGAGAACATAAGAAAGTAAGGTTACGCGGAAGATATGTTCTCGGCTATATTATGACAGCATGCTGGAGGTGGACAATTTCGAATGCACGGACTTGCGAGCAATGACTAGCCGTCTGCTCTTGTTAATAAAACGTGCATTACTTTCAACATAATATCAACAATGCACGTTTTAATAACATTACTGTTGATAAAACGTGCATTGAAGCAAGTCGCTACAAGGGTTCTGTAGAACCAGTTATTAGGTGCTCTTTGACTAGGAGTGGCTCTGGAAGATAGTAGTACTATGGTAGTATAGTATAGAACATAGCAGTAGTTGTAGTATATAGCCTACAACTGCTGCGCCTGAGTGTCTCAACAGGTTAGATATAATATAGCAAAAACATCATTAACTGCACACATGCGACTTCTTTCGATTCGGAAGAGCCACAAATTTTACTGCACCGAAGATAGTTCTTCATTTCTATCGGCAACGTGTTATCAGCCACACTGCATACTATTAGGCGCGCGATGATTGTTGCGCCTGTAAGAAAATACGTTGTTCCACTAAGCTTTGTCACTGAATGCGTGACGCGCGCCTTCGGTAAAACATTTTAGCTGCATTTCCCCGCCAGACGGAGGCACGTATACGCTGTTGCCATTCCTGCGCACAAAGCCAGCCACACAAAAATGACGTCACAGAACATGCACGAGCGCAAGCAGTATCACTCTAAGTGTGGCTAGTCTCGTGACTCCTGCGAAATACTCAGGCTAACTTCTACAATTGTTAAATGTGCTATATAGCAATAATTAAATCTCTGTTTAGCAAATTTCAGATGAGAAAACTGCCGTATTCGATGATACAAATCAAATTAAAACCATATCAACATTTCTTTCACATTTACGATCTATATATGATGTAGGGGCCGCAGGCAAAATACCGAAATCAATTCGACTTGTCTGCGTCCCTTTTGAAATTTGAGCACGCAATAAAGAAAACAAGAATTAGGAACAGCAATCGGACATTGCTGGGTGGTAGTGTACGGTGGTAAGAGAGCAATCTAAATATACGATACGAAGAAGTGTGATAAAAGGACAATGAATGTTGCCGAAAGAAAACAAGAAAGAAAAGAATTAGCAACACCAATCGGACATTCTTAGGCAGCAATATGCAATGGCCAAAGAGGAATCTAAGTATACGCAGTGAAGTGTAATTCAAGCATTCCAATAAGAGGACAGTCCCCAATGTTGCAGAAGCATAAGGAACGAAGTAACTAATCAGAAACCAAGTGAATTTAACAAGGACAGCAATGAGTAGGAAAGTAGTGTTTCATAATTTGTGCGTGCGCAGTGCATGAACGAGGTCGCGTTATGACGAGTGTTGTATTTTCTTTGTTATTCGATAAGTTTGATGGACGTTTAATAAAGTCACTTCTTCGCCTTTCTTTCTGTAAGGTATCGTTGTAAAAGTAATTCATTGAATAGTAAATTTTAAGGACATGCTTGGAAGTTTCGTAAAAAGTGGTTCAGTGTGTGCGTCATAGGCGGAGTCGCTAATAGCACGCGCATCGTTTTTTCTGTAGTGTAGAAAGTTTAGTAACGTTTGGCCCTTTCATGTTTCCCAATACAAGGTGACAGTATTTTAGGTGTGAAAAAAGAGAGTTATAGGATAATAAGAGCTGAACTCATTCACTGGGAGCGCAGCCTTCTCCATTGTAATGTAGATGAAATCCTATAGTTAGTGGTCCATGCCCAATAGAAGGAACTGGTCAAGAAGCGGGTACTAGTTTAATTGAGATGGTTTGTTCATCCGTCCCATATGCCATTGTTCAAGACACTACGGGAAATAGGCCTTAAATGAGGCCTCAAGTAGGCCTTCAATAGACCACCAAATTATTTTTGCTTACATAGTTTTAAAGTGAAGGTTGCTTTGCCTACCATCACATGGTTTCGTTGGGGTCGGTCGGTCACTACTCTGGTTCTCGGCCAGTACATTTTCACTCACTTTTTTTTTTAATGTTGATCCCTCCTCAAAATGAGTCGGTCGTACGACAAAACTGAAACGTGTATTCTAAGCCGCAGTGGCACCTTTCTCGCACGCTCACAAGTGGAAGTACATATCTATGCATAGACTTTTATAAGTTTCGCGGCAGTGAAAACAAGCACGCGACGCATGTAAAAAAACACAAAATAACTCCAGTCTCTGGGTACCTTTGCGCTGCGCCACGTAAAAAGAACTGACAAGGCTACAAGGCGCTGTAGGTATATTTGATGCGACGGTGAGCACTTATTTGACGAACTTGCGGCGTTAGATCTCCGGTGGCATTTGTGCCATTGCATTTGTTCCAAGGTGAGTAGACGCGCATTCTGCGAGCGCGCGGTTATGGCTGCCACCAGTTGTTATTAGCTGGTACCAGTTGTTACGGGGAAGGGGTTTCGCTGGCCTTCAACAGCGTCTGCTTCGAGCTTAAACCAGATTGACCATCAGAGAGGGTTCGGCCAGGAAGGCTACATGATGTAAAATCAAATAACCGAAGTTTGTTACATCGTTACGGGTGAGCCGCGCGCTACAAGACATAAAGCAGAAAAACTTTCAGCGTGCGTGCTCCTACACGCATGGGCAAAAAGATGTGTGTGCAGCGTCTCGCTGCCCTCCTTATGCCCTCCACCATCAGGGCAACCTAATTCTCTCTTGTTCCCTGGTAGAGGGCCTTGACAGCACATTGGTCAGCCCACTAGTCAGGCCACACAGATAAATGCGGAGAAAGCCACTCCTTGGCGTAAAGGGGTTGAACGCAGGTCACGTCGTGTCAACACACTGATCAGCCCATACAGAGGAATACGGAGAAAAACCGCTCCTTGGCAATCCAGAAAGAGGAATACGGAGAAAAACCGCTCACGGGCAGTCCACACAGATAATACGGAGAGAAACTACTCCCTGGCAATCCACACAGAGGAACACGGAGAAAAACCGCTCGCTGGTGTAGGGGCGCGGAGAGTAAGCCACGTCGGATCAACACACTGGGGAGAATTCGGGGAGAAACCATGCACTCCCAGGCGTAGAGGGGGAGAACGAAGGACAAAGGAGATTAGTGTTTCCTCTGGTTCATAATCCCGTCGCACACACCCGATGGACAAGTCTTTTCATGTCGACGAGCGTGACGATTAGGCATTTCAAAGTGCTGGGGCTTGGCATCCGTTCCATTCATCGCCGCACACAGTAAAACTTAACAGCGCCCATCGAGTTGCACGTCTGCGCTGAAGGGGAGTTTGCGGCTATAGTATACCGACCGGCGGGCGCCCGGTTCTCACTCTCCTCCCCTTTCAATCGACTCTTGCCATAGAGTTCATTTTCGTCCTTGAAACCTGCCGCTCACGGCACGGTCCATCTTCACAGTTCATGTAGAATAATATGCACAGCAAAGGCTGAAGGCATGATGACCAGAATACAGTTGTTTGGGTGGGTGCTTTAGGCTTGCTTGCGGCGTTCCGAATTGCCGGCCGTTCGCCCTATGCCTGTTTGAGCAACCATATATTCTGCTTTCCCGCAATGCGCGTCAGTTTGGGTGGTTGTTCGGCCGATAACACGCCCTCCAGGGGCGTCTCTTCCATTGAGGATCACGCGAAGCTAAAATGGCGGGTGCAGGCATTGCCCTGGGGTGAAATCCTGTTGTTTGGGTGAAGAAAAGAGAGGAGCCGAATACGGAAAAGAGTAACAGCGATACTAGCCAGTGTACTGACTGGCTGGCTGCTGACTGGTTTGAACAACGGTGTCTTGTTTGTTTTCTTTGGGGAGATATTCTTTCTTTTTTCTTTTCCCGTGAAGCAGTTATTCCGATTTCTTTGTTCAGCGCTAGCCACGATTTGTCGGGGGTGCGAAGCTGAATGCACGACGACTGATAGAAAAATTCAATAATAGAGACAGCGCAGGAAAGAGACAAACAACTAGAGGACAACATATTCCTGAATTCTGATTCGGTGGTACCGAAATCGACAAGAAGCTTTGGCCATCAAAAATTGGTAATAATGTCTATATAGCTTTACTAGAATTATTTGTAAAGCGGGGCAAATAAAGTGTCGTTTAACGTCTGCGTTTCGGTTTTTATGCTAGAATGTGTGTACGAAGCCGGAATGTTAGTCTTGCTTGCCTCGCGAATGTCGGCTGTGTGCATTGCCTATAGGACAAGCTTTTTGATAGTAAAATTTAATTAGTTATGACGTATTCCGCGAACTGCTAGCCACTGTGTCCCCATAGCTGCCTGTGGTGGATGTAGCTGACTGATTTGGAGCGGAGAATACTGTCCCAGACGTAGTAGCCGGCTTTAGTTAGGTACTTGACTTAGCAAGTTCGTAGCGCACTATGTATCAATAGGAATCTCTTGCAGCAGTCAGACTTGAGTGGAACATTGAAGGGGCTATATAGCGCACTTCGGAAAATTCCGGAATGCACACCACTGTTATCCCAAGGGCCCAGACGTTAGTAATAAATAGATTTAGGTCTCCTTTCCATGACGTCAGTTGTTAAACGAATTATTGAATGATTGATTAGATTCGACTTGCCACGAACAAAACAAGCATATCTATCAAAGAAGCTGTAGCGTAGTACTGCCGAATAACTTCGACAGTCAATGCTCCTGCATAGTGCGTACACATGCCGTCGTGCACAAGGGTCTTGGCCTTCCGCTGTCAATATGGTAGGGAATCAAGCCTGAGGCCTTACAGTCAAGGATGGGGCCGTAGCCTGTGTGACAGCGGCGGCAAGAAGGCAGAAGCCACCCTTCTAATAAAAAGGCCGGTTTAGATAACAGCGCTTCAGACTTCAAACTTCAAACGTTCTTCTTGCCCATACTGTGCGACGTACCTCTATCATTGTTAGTACCACTACTCCTAGTAACATTAATAGCATTAGCGGTAATATTACACGGTGTTTTTTTGCTCTGACAAATTTTTTAAATCACAAAAATATACATAGTGGTAACATTATGTTTACCATTAGAGTGTACGGACTGGAAGTATCTAGATACAAAGCAATTTCTGCATTCACTTGCGTAATTAGCGAAGCTAAAATAGTTTACTTTTCAATCGTCAACAATAGGTGGCTATAGCAAATTAGTACTCGATACTACCTATCCGAACGATCAAATTTTGAATAGCGGAGTTCATGTGAGAGCTACGCGAACAATTATTTCCCCTTGGTACGCTCCTTCATACCGAAACTGCGTTATTATTACCTACTACTGCAAATCTTATTTTATATAGTAGTAAAAAAATATATTCATACGTCATAATTGCAGCATTTTAGTTTTATAGAAACATTTGTTATTTTCATCCCAGAAAAATAAATAGAAAACGCAGCATAACTTCTAAAAAAAGTTATTGTTTCACAAGAAATAGTGTAACAAGAAACAATATATTGCCGCGGGACTGGCCGCTCGAGGCACTTTGCCTGCATTCGCGGGCTTCTTTCAATCTTGTAAAAACACTTTTGTGTAGCACGTATTGAGCAACAGAAAGCTGCATCGGGAGTTTTACAGCGAAGTTGATTATGCGGACCCTGTGTCGTCGTTATCGAACTTCGCTAAAAAGGGGCCACGTGACCTACCGGAAGAGCAAAAGCAGGGGGAAAGGGGTCAGAGTGACCCTTTTCCCCCTGTGAGAATGCTATCTTATACGCGAACTTAATACGGTTGTCACACGGTGCATTTTTGGCGATCGAGCCAGATCGACATCGAATTTATCGACGATTAATTACACCACGAAAGAAACAAATGTTACGGTGGCAGTTTACAGCCAACGAACAGTGCTCTGCGATTGAAACGCGATAGTAAAAGAGCGTGGCTGCCGGCACTTCTTGCTCGTGCCACGTCAATCACAAAACCAGTCCAACCAATCGTCAAAACGATTACAGCGCCCACATATCCAGTGGTGGGCCTTGCGCCCAATATACGGAGCTTTGGATTGGTAGTTCCACACGTCCCATGCCGGCTACAACTATGGGAAGACCAGCAGTAGTGCGTACTCCTGAGGAAGAAGGTGCCTACCGCAAGCGTCAGCGAGAGTTGGCCCGTGAACGGGCTCTCGTCGTAGGGCCGACCCAGAGCTGGCGCAAGAGATGCCGAGTTTAAATGACAGCGTTCCTAAAGCATGCGCACCACGTGAAGAGAGAGAGAGAGAGAAAACAAGGGTAGGAAAGGCAGGGAGGTCAACCAGAACAGCATCCGGTTTGCTACCCTACACTGGAGGGGGGAAAGGGGAATAGAAAGAGGAAGAAAGGGAGAGAGGAAGCACTGAGTACGTGTGGGAGCGACACCATACACAAGGACACTATAAACGGTCTGTTAAGCCCGTGCCACGTGAAGCACGCAAAAGCGAAAATGAGGTGAAATAAGGGTGAAACAAAACATTTACAACACAAACTTTTTGCGAAGTCTGACTTGCATGGCGTAACATTCGGCGTAACTAACACATCTTCGCTGTTCGGCCATCTTCACGGACTGGAAGGGGCGGTGATTTTTTCTTGTTGCTATACAATTTCGGACACTTTTCATCAAATTATAATATTTGAGAGTTTGATTAACTGATACTAATTATGTAATTAGGCGGAATGCAAAAACTAATCCAAGTTTCTCCAAGTGATGCCAAACATTACCTTGCTTCTGTCCAGATACGTGGCATTTGCCTATTTTTTAATCTTGGTGCGTGATAGTTCAGACACCTTGTATGGGCTCATGATGCGTAACATAATGATAATACAGGCTTTCCCTATTTCTTCCTGCCAGCCTACTTTAAGCATTTCTAGTATAATAAAAGTCTCTCTCTCTCTTTCCCGTTCCGTAGTATAGGGTTGAAAAGATTTCTTTCTGCTCGACCTTTCCGTCTTTCACCTTATTTTTCTGTATGTTAGTTCAGTACCAGTGCATTATCTAAATTAATCGGTGGTGAAATTATGTGTTTCGAGCATTAATGGTGTTTCTCGATCCATTGTTGGCAAATGTGTGTTTTCTCTATATTTAGTCTACTGGTCATTCTACGTGTTTTTTCTTGGCTGTGTTATGTGCTATGACTTGCGAAGGATATGTGTTTTTCTCATGTGAGAAGGATCGAGTGCCTGAAATTATTTCCTACTGCCGCCACCTCGTTGTTCAGTCATGACAACGAAAGAAATGTATGATTATCAATCGCTGCAAAATAAGGAGAAAATAAAGCGCTCCACCTCTTCATATGTCTGCACTTCTCCGTGCTTTCCATCTATCGTATGGGTGAAGCATCATTAATAATATTCGCGCTTCTTGTTTTAACACAGCATTATAAGCAAATGATTCCTACGTGCCGTGATCTTCATTGTTCGATCTCATCGTTTCTCTGAAAATTTTATTTTAACGTCCCTGGAAGTTTTATCTCAATTTACTGCTGTCTCTCTCTACTGGCTAAAGTTGCGCTTTACGTCGCCTTACTTCCTGATGAAAAATATTCTCCTGCGTAAACCAAATACAAGAAAAATTTTGGCGCTAACCTCTGCCGAACATATGTAGTACATAAAGGACAAAAGACTTCGAAGCATATTGTGGCAGCTCTCAACAAAATTCATTTTCGCCTACATGTGTACCTATAACTACACTGCAACGTGGCCTGTCAACCGCAGGCTGCAGGAAGCGCATACAGAAAGTTGCTAATTGATTCTCACCAGGTAAAAGGCCGTGTGAGTTCTACATTAGCCTAACCAAGGTGAAAAACTGCACCTATGCAGGCCGCAATATTTTGAGTTTTTTTCTCTGACTATAGCGCATTTTTTTCTTGCGTATACGTTGTGGTTATCTATGTAACACAAATGTTTATTGTCTAACACGAGACTTCGCAGCATATTGTGGCAGCCCTCAACGAAACTCGTTTTCGGTTACATGTTTACCTATAACCACACTGCAACGTGGCCTGTCAACCATAGGCTGCAGGAAGCGCATACAGAAAGTTGCTAATTGATTCTCACCAGGTAAAAGGCCGTGTGAGTTCTACATTAGCCTAACCAAGGTGAAAAACTGCACCTATGCAGGCCGCAATATTTTGAGTTTTTTCTCTGACTATAGCGCATTTTTTTCTTGCGTATACGTTGTCGTTATCTATGTAACACAAATGTTTATTGTCTAACACGAGATTTCGCAGCATATTGTGGCAGCCCTCAACGAAACTCGTTTTCGGTTACATGATTACCTATAACCACACTGCAACGTGGCCTGTCAACCGTAGGCTGCAGGAAGCGCATACAGAAAGTTGCTAATTGATTCTCACCAGGTAAAAGGCCGTCTGAATTCTACATTAGCCTAACCAAGGTTAAAAACTGCACCTATTCAGGCCGCAATATTTTGAGTTTTTCTCTGACTATAGCGCATTTTTTTCTTGCGCATACGTTGTGGCTATCTATGTAACACAAATGTCTATCCTGCATTATTGCGGCTTTCACTTACGAGTACGTTTTGCTGCCTTTCGCCCTGCGTTTCGCATGTATGACATGATTTCACCATAAGATACAAGTTCTTTGCCTGTTCTGCCTCATGAGCTAAAGTGGTAGTTGTTGGAGTCGTCCTTGTGTTGTTAATTCTAATATACGCTGTCAATAACACTGGCAATTTATTGTGAACTACTGGAGGGAAATGTCCGGGAGCAATCCCTCGTAGTTGTTGCACAGCATCAGTCGAGGCTATTCAAGGCTCCAACAAATTTCCTCATCTGACCAACCTGTGCATCTAATTCAAAGCCGTTTCGGCTGTGTTCATCTTCTCCTCAGATTCTACCACCCTAATACGTCAATGTGTAACAACTCTACCTTTTAAATGACCTTTCGTGCCCCAGTGATTTTTCTTATGCACAAGAAGAACATTCCAGCTTCCGCGTTTACTTTCTAACCCGAAATGCTGTCGCCTTATATCTTAGCATTCCTCCCATCATTTTATGTTCTATGAAATATCGACTTGTTGCCGCTAGAGGATAGAGGACTGGCCTAGTACGCTGAAGATCACTATTCTCGTTCCAAAACGAGCATCCGCAATTTGGTGGAGGCGACATGCAAAACACCCGTGTCCCTTGCATTGCGGGCACGTTAAAGGTCCCTTGGTTCTCAAAACTATTCTGGAGTGCTACACTTCGGCGTGCCTCGTAATAAAATCACGGTTCCGACACGTAAAACAACTGAATTGAATTCAGTATTAGCTTCGGTATTAGTGCACGCATTTATAGCGCCCAATCACGCATAGAGCCCCCTATACCTTGCAACCGGAAGAAGCAGTGCGTGAATAGCACAAAAATGTGGCAATCAGTTCATACCTTCTAGCTAAAGTTGAGCCTCTTGCCTATAATGGAGCAGTAGACGCGCTGATGCGCTGCAATGTTACCAGAAGACTCTCCCGCCAACCTGGTTGCGCAGCGACCACGTTCGCGCGACACTGTCGAAAGCATATAAAATGCGGTTTTGCTCAAGTACTGCGTATATACAGGTTTCATTAATCCGAAATGATAACTAAGTGGCAGGGTTTACAGATACTAGCCTTGAATGCCTTGTGGTACAGATTTCTTCAATTCTAACTGCTGTCCTTGTCCCTGTTATTGGCATTTGACATAATTTTGTTATTAACATACTATTGTTATTAACATAGTAACATGATGCGTGAGGAACCAATCCTGTAGGGCTAGGGCACAGAAAAAGCACACCACGTACGATGACAGCACAAGTAAGGCAGCAGAGCTTCGCGCGCGCGAACTGCTCTGATGTAGAAGGAATTCAAGGACTACTTCGCTCAAAAATAATCAACATGTAATGTGCGTCAATTGTAAACATATTTCAGGTGTTTGAAACGAAAGTGTGAAACAGGCTCTTCAAGGCAGTCTGTAGAAGCAAAGAAAATGCAAACCGATACACTAAGGAAGAGACCTTGGAACGTGACTTAAGATTCTTCGGGATCCGGGAGCATACCCATGGAGAGTGACGCTTCAAAGATGACTGGAGATTAACCGAGGCGAAATATTCTACCGTTAAACATTTTACGGGAAGTTGTATTGAGCTTGTGCTCTTTTTTTTTATTGTAGTGGCCCCTCCTATAGTTCTCATCGGCTTCCGTTGAGGCGTGCTGCTGCGTGCGGAGAGCGTATCCTGGAGCTTCCGCTCCATTGGAAGGAATTCCGCGTTACCCTCCATACCGGTGCTATCGTGTGACGTTACGTCCAAGGCGTGATCCAGGGGCTTCTGTTTGCTTCGATTGGCTATGTTTAGAGATGCGTGCTTCTGTAAGCGTATCTCGGCTAGAGTTCGGTGTTGCTGGCGTGATCTTGAGAACCAGGATTGAAGAAAGGTCGTACCGTACACCGGTATGACCTCAAGGTCATACCGGCGTACGGAAATAGCTTTCGTCAAGAGGTACGATTCAGGCGTTCCGCAATCTTGAGCTAAGAAGCAAATTTCGCTAAAGGCTGCATTGTGAACTAGGTGCAGGTGGCAGACATAGTTGTATTAGCTTAATAGTTATTTAGCTGTATTAGCTGTGCCCTGCGCCCCACACTTAAACTGCGCAAAAGTACATGTTTGGTTGGCTAATTAAGGTCTCTGGTAGTATTACGAAACAAGTGCGTAATGAGCCAGAGTTTATACTTATAGAGCTTATAGAGCTTGATCTTGCATTTATAGAATTATGTTAAGATGTTTCCAACCTTTCACAAAGGTTCAGAAGTGCTGCGCTCTAAAAGGAGAGATGCTGTAGATATTACAGCAATAAAATTTATTCATACATACCAAAAACCATTGAATGCTTCGGTCTGGCCAACTTTATTGCCTTTCGAGGAATATTATCAGCCACAAGTTATTTGTCACAGTATAACAATATCATGTTCAAAGTTCTATACGGGATAACGCTGTTGCGCAGCCACTTTTCTATTCGCACATCTTTGAATGGTGCTCTGTATTAATTCAGACGGAGCTAGCATTGTAAGAGGTGGTTAGATAGCGTAATCTGCGGAAAGTTTTGAAGACGAAACGTATTTACTACAGCAAGACATGTAGTTATATTAGGGAATCAACGAAAGAAAACGCTCCAATATAAATCTGAAGTTGGGAGACTTGCGGCTGCTAAATAACACTAAATTTATGTAAGAAGTTGACAGACTACATCTGATTATAGGAATGGAAGCTTAGATTGTGAAATACGCTAAGTTAAGGTTGTAATTCTTAACGCCTGTTTTTATGCTTGTCTAGGACTTTTTTTCATTACCAGAGGTGTATAAATCTACTATTTTTTTTTTTGTAGGCAGAAGGAAGCTTTCAGAAAATTACCAGCATCTTTCTTCATACGAGGCACGTTCCGAAAGTAAGTTTCCTCATTTATTTCCACACGGCAATTTTATTGCAAAACGAACATACACCATCGCATCATGAACTATATACCCGGCACCATTTTTCCGCCTAGTCGGCACCGACACCGGGACATTTGTCGTGACGTGCAGGCAGCTTGAAGAAACCCCTCTGGTAAAACTCGATGCCCTGCGATGCAAGCAATTGTCACTCAGCCGGCTCAACCTCGGCATTGTTTTGGAAGTGATGTCTCGAGAGTGCAGCTTTCAGTGGAGGGAACAGGTGTGGATTCATACCGGGTAACAGCACGCAGTTCCATTGGCGACTACGTTGTCAGCACACGTCTTTCTACCACCGTGATTTGCACTCGAATAACCGTGGCCGCGCTGGTCTGCTGCTATCCTATCTTCTCCGGCGCTCTGCGCTTGCGTCATTGCACCTCCGCTGGCATTTCTTCCGTCCCTGAAATAGCAGCGTCCGTGGATTCTTATGGCTATTGTTTATTTTACCTGAAGTGTACAATCTTTTCTTTACAAAAAAATAAAAAAGAGACGGAACTTACTTTCGGAACGTCACTCGCAGAAAAACAAATAAAATCAGTCTTTGCGCCGAGTGAAAGACTCCTCCTGCTTTCAGAATGCTACCAGCACTTTCGACATGGTGCCAAGGATAACTAATGACTTCCATTATCTTCGTACCATTCATTGGTTCATGTTGTCAGGTTTGTTCCAGCGCGCACGCACAGAGGAAAATCACACATATGCGCTTGTGAAACTTCTCAGGGCCCCGTATCTGTCCCGCTCGAGGTTCTGGAACTGGAAACCGAGTCAGCCGACTAATTATCTCGCTTGTCGGTAGCTTTCCGACGTTTTTTTCCCCTTCTCTTGCATGGAGCCGACCTATTAGCTTTCCTTCGCGTGGAGCCTGTATAGTCTAACATATTACTCTCGCACCCTAACTGCAAGCTAACTACCCTTGTTTACCCTTCATGGGCATCCGTTGGAAACCTTCTCTCAAAGCTCGTGAGAAAAACTGCTACTTGCCTGATTACATTGACATTTCGTCTGCCTTGATGCTGCGCTGCTTTGTTCGGCACAACAAACTGATACCCTCGTTTCACGGCTGTCTGCCTCTCCGACCAGTGCCGCTAATTGCCTGAAAGAGCAGCTGCCGGTCTCCCAGTGCAGGGGAGAAAAGGACGTTTCTTATCCGCCCTGCCTGTCAACTTTCCTTAGTCTCTGTCCTTTTTCCGGAAGTGCGCCGTGAGGTTTCAGAACGAAACGTGCCATGTCTAAAGCCTGCAATCTACTGTTGGCAAGAGTGTCTTCTCTGCCTTAGAGACTAACCACAAAGTGGGGAAACAGACACAACTTGTAGCATTTCTTTTCCGAGGTTCCAACGCGGAATTGAAGGAATCGGGCATTGAAATGACTAACGAAAGAGCGAAAGCATGGATCATAAAAATGCAGCGCGTTAGCAGCCACGAAACAAGCGCAAGAATACTTTTTTTTTGCAAGTATAAGGTTAAACATATAAAACACCGAAATTTTAGCCGAGGAAACGAATTAAAACCACCAAGCCGCACGTCAGGCACTTGGTAGTAGTGTTCAAGTGGCTGAGCTTATTTTCCCAAGGGCGTACGAAATTGGAACTACGAGAGCCTAAAATATTGCCACATTCTGAGCAGAAGTACCATATTTACGTACCAAGTGAGGCCTGCTTTGAAAAGCAGTATTGTGAATAGTTTCATTATTCCCCTTTAATTGTATCTCTACCCACTGTAGAGATACAATTTTACCCCAGTTGTATTTCTTAGTACAAGCTAAACCTCTTACTTATTTCCCGATATAAGTCTACTCAAGACACGAACCATTAGCCAACGCAGTGCCTGCTATAGTTTTGGACGTGTACAAAAATTTGGAAGGAGAGTAAGCGACTTCACAAATTTAATTCTTACACTGGCTGGTCACTTTCTGACCGTGTCATTGCCTTCGCACACCGTGCTGTCGGAAACAGCGATTCACGTCAGTATAAGTGGCTCCACGGAAAATTTGAATTTAGGAACCTCAATTTTTATAGTCTTACTCTACGACAGCATGATGTTTGGCCTAAAGTTCTTAATCGTGAACATGTGTTGCTATCTGTGGGTGAAGTGATTATGGGATAAGCCTCCCTTTACGTGCTGTTCCCCGAACCAATACTCTCCAAGATGTCGTTCACTCGCGCAATAGAATGGTAATCCAAGGTCGCTGCGAGAAACATTGGTCCCGCTTGGAAATGAACATAAATTGAAAATGACGATTGGAATAGAAGCCCATTTGCCGAAACAGCACGTATGCACTGTCACGCGTGTTCTAGCCTCCGTAAACAGAGTATATTGGGTATTAGGTTATTGTTCTTCAAAGCGTCAATGTGGGAAAAATCTAAAGCACACCATGGCAGTTAATAACTTTTGATTAATGCCTGATTTTTCCTATGAACAATCTTATTGATTCCTCAACAAAATATAAAGAAAGGGATAAGGTCGCCTATGGAATGCTCACGTAATATCACGCTAACTTACGCGAAAAAATTTCTACGCTGTTGAAAACGGTAATAAAGTTGAAGAAGAGTGAACGCACTACGTATTGCAACCCTCCGTCGCGCGATCGTGCCAACTTACTTGCCTGGAGGCTATTGCGTCCAGAAAATTGACCGTTAGTAAGAAAGTCCTAAGTTTGAACAATCCTACGTTGTTTCTTAGGTTCTGACTTTTCCTTCTCTTTACCATGAATGTGGTCGCTCCAGAAGGATACGCAAGTGTCTGCTTTTGCTTTCACTGGAGCGGTGTTTTCTTTTTGTTCGTAGTTTGTTCTTCTTTCGAGAAGATCTCTGGCTTATTCCGGAAGTGGAGCACAATATAAGAGCGGGAACAACGAAGAACTACGTGACAAGAGTATTGTCAGTACGCTGTGAAAGGACCGTAAGAGGCATGGGATCTGTGGCGTAGCCTCAGGACTCACGTATGTGTGGCTACATTCGATGCCATCAGGCAACCAGCAGATCGAAGAGTAAGAACATGTTCAGCTCAACCCTTCTAGGAGTATTAAAAGTTTTCTTATCGCATACTTCCACAAGCCTTTCGCTAGCTGTAGTACAACTTCGAAAACGATGAAATAAAGTTTACGCTGTTGCACCATCTATAAGCTTATGTCGATATATTGTGGGCTAAGACTACAAATCGCTGGCTGCCTTTCGTCTCTTCACGAAGTGCATCTGGCATGCCTCTTATAATTGCACTAATAACTTGATCTTTGACTACGTTGTGTACTCGGTTTTCCTTATAGCAGGCGCATTGTCTATCAAATATTGGGAGCAAAGACCTTGAAGACGTACTGTGCACGTTGTACTAAACGGAGGAGTTCTAATACTTGTCGTTTATTACTAAGCTATGTACATTAAAAATAAATTCACTGGTCGCAGTTACAGCGATTTTTCTCACTCGGGTAGATTACTTCGTTGTAACATTCATTCAACAAAATTCCGAGGTTTAAAAATTTAGAATCCTGAGTAGTTATTTGAATGCACTGTGGCACTGCGAAATCCAAGGAACTGGGCAGGAACGAATTCGCATGCAAACCTTAAATTCCTGAAGCCAGAGTACATGTGGCCCCTTTCGAGGACCTGCAGGCAACCATGTTTATGCTTTCAGAGCGGGATGTGTCAAATTATGCCGGCGGGACTTTGCTGCATGCTTCGAAAAGCAGCAGTACTTATAATAGTTGTAGCTTTAGTTCCCGTGTAACGTTTTTTTGACATTTTGTAAAACAATTCTCTTTCACCTGATTGGGATAGCGCAGTTTTACCACACGCAGGAGAACTTGAAGCCCCAAGGACATCTTCTAAAATTCTTTTCGTATACATACTGAACTATTACACAGCCGAATACTTAACTTCCGCTGTTGGCTAAGGTCTTTAAAAAATCTAATACAAAAATACACTTTTCAATCCGCATTTTTACGTTCAAGCAACTAAACGTGGCCGTTGTCAAACTACCCAAATTTCTGGTAACTTAGTTAACTGAATGTATCTATGAGGCATTGATAAAAGCAAAACAATAACACACTCGTACAACTAGGTGTTCATCATGCGCGAAATGCGATATTTTGTTGTTTCGAAAGTATGATGATGCCGAAAGACGCATGCATGCTCATATTCATGGTTAAAGAAAGGCCTACGAGCCCTCTACCATCCTTTTCATTATTTTCTGATGAACGTTCTTTTCAAATTTCAGGCAACTGCAATCAACATTAAGCAGTGTACGACGAGGTTTCGTAATGAGCACTATCTGATGAGCAAGCAAATGCTCATGCATCAAATCTACACATATCCCTTCTACTACCTTTTATGCATCGGTAACTAAGAATGACTTGCCAAATTTGCAGAGCTTTTCGTTTGTAAGCGCACTTCGTCATTGTCCAGTCAACTTCGCTTATAATATGTGCAGCGTCAGGATTGGCTGATATTATCTTTTGCAAACCGTCTAGCGTTACCACGTTAGTGGGAATTCAGGTTCAGAAGAATACACAGGAAATGTGACGAATGCCGTATTACTCTTATCTCTCGTTCCATTTGGGCTGTTCGTTCTTCATTGTGAAAAGCCACAATCTTCCTCAGTCAGCCATTTTGATTTTTTTTTTCTGGACACCCTCGAGTTCTGAAAGTCGCAAAGAAGAGCATCGCGGGCTGAAAGGCAGCACTGAAACGCAAATATCTTAGGCTCCAGATAAGCTATAGATTATCATTCTTGCACTGTAATAACAAGAATAAGTAATATAAATTTCTGCAAGCTACTCCTTTTCGATACCCTGTGTCGAGAACTACTGTGATCAGCACCTTATTCAAATATTACATTAAAACATGCAATGTGTGCTGACCCATAGTGTAAGTGCTACTCATACCACAACAGGTAATCAACCTGTTAAAAAAACAGCTCCCGTGTTGTCGCTGTCCTTGTTCGGTGAGATGCGGCCTGACATACTGCGAAGAAGCGGACGTTTCATATTTGTATTTTTGTGTATTTATTTGTCCTTCCTTTGCATCATCCCGAGTCTGAAGCGGAGAAATGTAGACATTGGAGGATCGTTTAGAATACGTAATGAATGGAAATTACAGAGTAGTTATCTGAAGAAGCACAAATCTAGAGCGCTACACTCGGGTGTAAGCAAACGCAGCAAGGATGAAATGATTACCTACTTGCATATATTCCCCCGCTATTGTCCTGCCATGTATCACACACCTCTGCCGACATATCCCGCCGCTTTTCACAGTGTTAGCCACCCGCTTCCAATGCACGGGCAATAGATAGCTCAAGCCTGATATAGAGGAGCATAGGTTACGCCACATACAACGAATGCGCGAAGATATAGTTGAACGCAGGATGGATGATGGTGCATCCACTGTCAAACCTATTTCAATATCGAATTCGAGTAGTAGGATAATGCACTTAGTATCTCACTGTAGGATTAAACGCACCCCTGCATGTCACGGTCTATGAGAGACACCGCAGCGCAAGACGCCGGGTTAAACTTCACTACCTGTCATTCCTTAATTTGCGCACGAAGCATCGTATGCGAATGTTCTCGCACTCCACCCTCATCGAAATGAAGCCAGCGCGGATATAAATGGAACTCCCTGTCATGTTCTCAGAGTTTCAACGCCACCGAATAACCATGGAGGCTCGTTAAGAATAAGGACACGTGAGCGCGTATCCGAGCTCATCAGGCTATAAAAGTGTATATCGTCTCATCACTAACTTATTGCACCATAACACTGCAGAAAGTTCACTGTTCGAGTCCCTTTTTGGGCGAAGGTCGCGTTGTTTCCCCTCACAACTCCAAAGAGTCGCTGAGGTCGCTTTCTCTACACAGGGAGACAAATAACATCGTGGCCACCAGCCCGCTTCTGGAAATCAACCGACCCAATACGGCGGTTTACTTAGTCGTAGGCCCAAACAATCTTAGAAAGGACGCGTCTGCGATGCATCTCAATGATCTCTATGCAGTCCCGCTGAATCATCATTTACCCGGCCTCGCAGTGCTGTCTTTGCGAGGAGCCTGCTTTGGTTATCGCATTTGGCGCATGTCGTCTAGTGCCTCACGCGAAGTTGGCAACCTAATTTTAGGCAGGGCGGCGCTGCTGTCCCTACGAGCTGCTAATTGAATCCGGGATAGTGCTGAATCGTCGCCCGTAACCACAGCAGCCTGTCTGGCGACACGCAAACATTCAGAGGGCGCTTTCACCTTTGGCCTTCGTGCGCGTCTTTTGATGCGCGTCTTTTAGTATCGCTTGAGAAGCGGTGGGAGTGACAAGTCGCAACGATAAAGGAAACAAGCCACCACAAAGAGGAAACGCTAAAAATACAACATTAGATTAAAAAAAATATGGTCATCAATTTCGGTTATAGCATCCTATCGCAAACTTAATACGGCCAAGATAGGAATATTTGCAACTCGCTGTCGTTTGAGAATATCAACTCTTAGGGCATCAAGTAAGACTCTTACTTGGGCTAGTTGCTTCATGCTTGAAGTAGTAAAGGCAAAGCGCCGGTCCTGTCATTTGTGTTCTTCTTCTTGAGTCCCGGTCTTCTGCGCCTTGCCGTTACTACTTATGGCATTGAAATGATTTTGGCTTATTGCTATATATTTGACCTACATCACCTTTTCTACGATATACTTGGAATTTAAGAACTGTAATCTCGGAATATGAGTGTTAACACGTGCCTAGATTACACTTTTTCACTAGAGTTCCAGGATTGGACACAACCGTACAGTATCTAGCGTAAATTCTGACTGGTTTCATTGGACAAATGAAATTACTTGTTTAGAGCACGAATGCAACAGTTGTTTGAAGCTTTCGAAGACAAAACTAAAGACGCTGAACTATGAGGACAACTCACTTTCACAAAACGGCTACCTATGTCGTGAGCCTTTATAACAGTCTTGGGGTCGGAGTAAAACAGCCAACATATCCAGACTGGCCTGAACAATCTACAAGCAACATCTAATTTGGATTTCGGTTTTCATTGGTTCTTTGGTTTCGTCTGGAGACGGTTTAGCATCTGATTCTCAACGCAAAGCATGAAACACTCTAAAAAGACGCTTTCTGAACGCCGTTATCCGCAAATAATTCCTCATTTCTGTTAAAAGAAACTAAAAATGATTCCACTCAATATATGCGATACGTTACTAAGTTTCAGTTTTAGTTTCAGTTTATTATTCTTTAGATATCGTTACGGCTCTGATTGACACTGGCGCGCACGTATCTGTGATGAATGCTCTCTGAATTAGAGAAGAAAAGCTCGAGACAACAGAGATAACTGCTTTAAAGTTATTTATAGGCAGCTCAATCTCAACAACCCGTAACAAATAGTCGCACATAAACTGAATGACGATAAACAGGGATTCCGACGAACTGCAGCGCAAACTTTCAACTGAAAGTTAAGTTCATTCATTCATTCATTCATTCATTCATTCATTCATTCATTCATTCATTCATTCAATTTGTGCGCAACATCTATTTATCATGGACTGCTACCAACTCGCCCGTATACCAGTACCCTTCAAAGTCAGGAACCTTAAATGAAACGATTTCCTTAAAAAAGATACACGAAGATGGACCAAATGATGAAATTAGTTACGCCGTGGTGGCCTAATATGAATGATGTAAGTCACCATTTATATGATTTAGATCATCTACGCGATGGTTGATTTAAATGTGTCCTTTTCAAAGGAACAATAAGCGCCTAATGTGTTTCTCATTTCTCTGCAAGGCATCTTAATGTACTTCGTACTCTTTGCCTTTTGGATACTCGACTGCTCTAGTTTGTCGCTTCTCTATAATATTGAAAGGCACATTTGTGCGTATGTCTCGAATGCCGTAAAGTGCGGCATTCTAGCATTACTCCTTTTATGTAAGCTAGCTTTCCGAAATACGCTAAGGCAGCGACCGCTTTTTGTTTGTTGTGGAAGGAGCTTCTTCGTGGCACGAAACAAGGCTGCTGTCAGCAAACACTTCAACGCAGCATGCTTAAGAAGCACGGAAACCTAGTCCGGAACCAAGCAGCATGTTGGAATTTTGTGACGTTTGGTTTGATTTGTTGTTAAAGAGAGAAAAATGTGGTACTAAGCAGCAACTGAAAATGGAGGTTTAAGAGTATGGCTCATATTAAATTAGGTTTAAATGCGCAGTTATGTTTCCTGCCAGTATTACCGAGAGTAAGGTGTCCTTACGAACCATTTGCTGCGTCCCGCACAATTTGTTCACAGTATTTTGTTATTATGTCAAGGCGTTTCGTACTTTGGATAGCATTAAAGGCCTTTATGTGTTTTGCAGCTTGTGTACTACATGAAGCCTAATAAAAGCACGCAGTAACAATGAGCGTTGAGGCCAATTTCGTCTCTGATCTGAGAAATATTGTGGTGTTCAAAAAATATTAGATTGGCACATTTTACAATGCTTTCTTTTTTTTAGATGATCCCTGGATGCCAGTTATTGCTTACTGCAGTCTGAGAGAGAAATATAAACGTTTGCTGTAACTGCATTTATTAAAAGCATACATTGCAAATGGTGTTACTGAACGCATGCAGCGCATGCCGTTCGAATCATAAAGGTCGCCATCAGAAAAAAAAATTGGAGAACGCTTAAGTCTCGCCTTTAAGAGGAGAACGCGACCGCACTCACAGACCCCTGACGGCTTTTCACGTTTTCCGGCAACTGCTGCTTCTATAACCGCAACGTTTACCGGAAAACGCTGGCGATGAACGCTATGCGCGAAGGCAAGCTTTCTGGCAGAAACATGGCCTCTTGCGTGAGTCCATCTCTTGTTATTGTTTCACACATTTAATATTTCAGTCTGAGAAGAGATAACATACAAGATATGCGCTGTCGGTGTTTTTTTCCATTACTTTGTTTGCGGGCGGCCATTCTCGAAATTTCGGGGAATAACTTTGTAAAGAATGAAAGACAAGGTATGAGCAACTTTGGGGGCAGTAGTGTGGTTGTGCATGCGTGGTTCGGAATTCGGTCCGAATTATTTTTGCCGAAGCGGCATTCGGTGCTGGATGTTGGGCGCGGGACGCCTGACTCCGGCGCTGGATTTTCTGCGACATGGGACCCTTAACGCTATCACTGTAATAATATGACCGCTTGTGTTAAGGTTCAAGTCTTCAGACTCATTTGAAATTGTCTTTGCGTAGCTCTGTTTTCACAATGTAAGTTACTGAATTTTTTTTCGACATGTATGACTACACTTCCCCATACCAAACACGATGATTGGGCCTGGCTTAAAGATTTTTTTATCGTGTTTCAGCAACGCAAAATGGGCTGTCCCTTTAAACGGCCAGAAGGCCATCTATAAGTTGAAGTCTGAAGCACACACTCAAGCGTATTCAACACGGAACATTATTCAAAAAAAAACTGCGCTATCTCAAGATGCCTAGATGAATATTGGCGATATAAAGCAGGCAACTTTTCAAAATGCCATGATAATAACGTGAGAGTAAGCCTCAATTTAGTGCCACATGAAAGCTTGCAGAGTTTTTTGGCACAGAAATTGCTTATCACAAACAGGTACAAGAGTTTGCACATAGGAACAAACCTGATGGACAATTTTCCTGATAGTGTAAAACCAAAAATCAACATTTGTGCTCAGTAATAGTATAATGAAATAGCACATTTTTAGTGTACCCCTCAGAAATCCACTAGAATTTTATTACGCTAGATTAGGCAGGCCATGCTGCCTAATTATTGCCTCCTTGCTTAAAGGAACAAAGGATCAAATATTGCACGACGACACAGAACGAGGAATTAGGGACGTGTAGCATCCAAGTACTCGTCAATTTCTCCTATTTGGTTATGCATGGTAAGCTTGACAAATTATCTACCTCAAATGATCTCCCCGAGCGATTCATCTTCACTTGATCGTGAAAGCTACCGCTTATCTCTCCCTTGACGAGGGTACCGTTGCGGGCGCGTGAGGACGATACCCGAACAGCAGTTGCGTCATTCGATGGAGCGTCTAGGCTCAGAGGCAAATGAAGCGGAATCAGTCGTTAAGACTGAAGCACTTACATAGGCGGCTTCAGCACGCATGAAAGCTTTCTGGGCCGCATTACCCTCGCCGAGATGTACACGCAAATCTGTTTTATCGAGCGTGCCTTTCGGTATGTACGGCTAAATAACGGTTGTTTAGCACAATAAACCGTCAACTGGCAGCACTTCTATGCTAGATAGCAAGGTTTTGAATCCTACTCATAGTGCCTGGAATTTACAAATGGGATTGATAAACGCCTGATAAAGTAGTTGATTTTCCTCTAACGTAGAACATCGAAGTGACAATGTCTTGCACAATGCCACACTTGAATTAGAAGGCAGCGTGCCTCACGGCTAATGTGTCGCTATGTTGAGAAAATAAGGTGGCCAATTAGACAGTATTTAGAAAATAAAATGCAAGATGGGCGAAAGCGAAATATACTTCTTTGTTTCAATTCTTCCCTCAACAATACTGAGGAGTAAAAAGCTCAAGACTGCATGAATGACACAGATATGAGGTGCACAATGGCAAATGTGTTCTTTGTCTAAGCTAAATTCTAACACTTTCTCAGATGATGTCACAAATTAATAAAAATAATGTTTATTTCCCATCAAAAAAGACGGAGGAGACTGCAGGTAAAAGCTGCACGAACAAACGGCAGCTTGACAGAGGCCCGCAGTCCGCTCGACAAGGCGGCAGTAAAGAAAGGTTACAGGAATTATTGCTCATCTGTCGGTGTCGCCTCAAAAAATAATGTGATCGTTGTTGCCATAGGGAAGAAGAAATAAAAGACAACCGTTATATTATAATATCACAAGCATATTATTAATCAAAACCACTACTCCATATGATCATCCCCCTACTCCAGCAATGATTGGTGGGATTAAAGGCCCCCTACTATTTTTTCTATATTTCATTAAGGACCCCGTTTAAAAGTCTTTTGCGAAATAAAATTTAGATGGACACTGCAACTACGCTGCGCTGATATGGACATTGACAAAACGCTGTTTAAAGCTGTGATTCCTAAGGATTGATGACTAGAATTACTTTAATACTTGGCAGCAAAATGTTTCTTTAGTAGCGATCACATCGGTGCGCCAGAGCCCTTGGCAACGATTACAACAAGAGCGACCCTTTGTGAGTGTACACGTGAGCACCTGAGCACTAGTTATGCTGAGAGGTCGCCAGGTAATTCACGCCTTTTTCTTGTAAGTGTTGCATTGCCTCTTGACTATCGCTGTTATTGCATGCGCTTTTCTATAGTTTTCTATAGAAGAAATACGTGCAATAGCCGGAATCTCAAACAGCTGGAGACATCCCGTGGCTGATATTGACTTAGCCTAAAACTAAAACAACGAAAAGTGGAACGTTGGCAGCGTTTGTCACTCCTCAAGGTAATACTAATCCGCCGTGTTTGCTAAGTGGCTATGGTGTTGGGCTGCTTGGCACGAGGTCGCGGGATCGAATCCCGGCCATGGCGGCCGCATTTCGATGGGGGCGAAATGCGAACACACCCGTGTACTTAGATTTAGGTGCACGTTAAAGATCCCCAGATGGTCAAAATTTCCGGAGTCCTCCACTACGGCGTGCCTCATAATCAGAAAGTGGTTTTGGCACGTGAAACCCCATAATTAAAAAAAAAAGGTAATACTAAGTTGGCGGGCCTGCTACCTCATAAAAGCATCTTTTGTTTCTTTCGCAGTGCGACCTCCATTCTGTGACCGTAGTGAAGGCACGTAGCAAGATTTAAGTTTGTTCATTGCTACATGTGTCTCGGCCACAGTTTATACTATGTGCCAAGTATGGCCTTACATTCGTCAAGTGAACATTTCCATTGAATGGTGTCCAAGATCTGTAGAAGGCAGAAGGGAACGCGCACCAAGACAGTGATGTGAATGTCTGTAAAGGTTGGTAAGCACACGCAGGTATTTAAGCAATATTGTTTCAGGGCACACCGGACAGCAAAAAAAATAAAAGCTCTCATGAAAAGGTAAGCTCATTAAGAATATCTGTCTCTTACTAGCCGAAAGCTTCGCCTTCATCTGCTCCAATATGTTGATTTGACATGCCAGCTTTCCCTGATTGATTGATTCATTCCCGCACTGGGTTAAATACTTCATTAGCTTTAGCATCACAACGAAAAGAGAAAAGCACACTGGTGTCTTAAGACGGGTGTTTTGGAGGCTTCCAGCGTAAAATATTTATTTCCTCTTGTTTGGTGAAAGCCTAAACCTATGTGCCGCTCTTTTTTTGTCTCAATATAAGTACGACAACCGCACCCCTGGAACTGAATCCGGGGCCTCTTGCTTTGCTCAAATTAGGCACCGTGGCAACTGAAATGAAATTATAGGGTTTTACGTGCCAAAACCACTTTCTGATTATGAGGCACGCCGTAGTGGAGGACTCCGGAAATTTTGACCACCTGGGGTTCTTTAACGTGCACCTAAATCTAAGTACACGGGGGTTTTCGCATTTCGCCCCCATCGAAATGCGGCCGCCGTGGCCGGGATTCGATCCCGCGACCTCGTGCTCAGCAGCCCAACACCATAGCCACTGAGCAACCACGGCGGGTCGTGGCAACTGAGCCACTGAGGCTGGTTAATGTTTGCGCTTACAAAACGGTATTAGATACTGTGAACGTTGCGAGATATTTACGAGCTATACAGCGTAACTACAGAAATCTTGCGACACTTCATTAGACGGCGAACGTCTATAGAAAAGCTCGCATCGACAATCATTAAAGACGGCTTCATACGCCACTGATATTGTAAAACATAACCCCTTTCTTTTGTATTTATTTGAATCAGTGAAATTTTAGATGTCACGTAGCTCACTTGCAGTCTGCTTGATTGGTAACGCAATGAATATGTGCAACGAAGCCAATAGAGAAGCTTTTGGAAAACCATAAACATAAAAAGAGAAGACCACAGACAATCAACAAACGATGTGCAAATAAAAGTGCCAATTTTAGTTCAAGGCGTGCGCGGATGGTCCAGAGATTGTGGTACACGCTTGAACATTTCTGAAGCTCGAGCGCAAAACAGCGAGGAGTTACACGAAAGAAACAAACCACAAAGTTGAAGTGCGGCGCACTTGCTGCCTGCAACGAATCTGCTGTGCGCAACGAGAATCTAAGTGGAAAATATCAGACCCATATATCACCGAACTAATATCTGGAAAGAACACGAGGTAGAGCTTCCCGTAGGATCGCTAAGGATTGCAGAGCCTGAATAAACACAAGCTTGGTACAGCGTAAAAAAGATTAGCTCGAGAGAGCGTGGCACAGCGGCCAGAAGTAAGGCCGTGGCTGCAGATTAAGATGATGTGTAACATAAAGACGTAGATAAGCACAAAAGCGTACGTCGGAACCAAAGACCGCAAGTAATTTCGAAACCAAACTCAGACCTGCGTTAGAGGTAATAAAGAAAAGCATAGACATGCACGGTGTAGACGAAGTAGGTTATTGCGATCGCATGCACGAGCACCGAGATTAAAGTTTTTGAGTAATTGCACCCTTGAGCGGAACTTGCTATAAAGAGCACAGGCGGCACCATACCTGTATTTTAATTAAAGTTTCTTGTTTGAGGCAAAAGTCCAGAGAAGCATGCGTAGTCTCTCTTATTCGCTCGCTGAACATGAAGCTGTATTTTGTTAGACGAGACATAACTTCGCCTTTTCCGAAAGTTAAAAGTAATCAACATATCTGGCTTCCATTTATTTTTCTGTGATATTTGGCTTCGAAAAGCATAGTGGACACTGAGTTTGTTATTTCCAACGTAGGGGACGTGGGTGGCTTTGTTATTTCCAACGTATACGTTTCTTCCGTGGAGGACCAGCGATAAAATATTTTCGGCTGGGACACATAACACCAGCTTACGTGTGGCAATGGGAAACCATTATACCCTTTGTGGACTTCGGAATGTATGAACGCGCTAATGTCACACACTCATGACGTGGCAGCCACCTCCTCGCCATTGGTTGCGCCATCACGTGCCCGATGACGCATGCACTGATCACACATGTAGTCAGCCACAACCATAGAGTCGTCGTGGCGTCGGGGTAATGGGTGCCCATGTCGGACCCAAGAGGTTCGGGTTGATACCCGCAGAGAAAAAATTATACCGTATTTTCTTTTTGAAAGCCATTAATTTACTTTCTTTACAGGAACCTCCCTGAGAAATTTGACGTCTTTCTGATAATTTTTTGACTTGTTTTTACTCTTTGCGTAGTCGATCATTTTTCGTACCACCTTTCGGTCACGCCGAAGCCGACGGATTTCTCCTAATAGCGCAGATAATGCTTTCGCATTAATACCATATCCTATCGTAAGGTAGTTATGTAACTCAGGATGGTAAAAACCCCGGACTACCCAACTCAAGAGCGTTTAGAAGTGTGCCGCTTTACTTCAGACAAAGCGGTACCTTCACAAAAAAGAAAACACAGATAAAGACTGCGTATAGAGTAATTCATTCGGTATGGCACTGTTCCCAATTTTAAGTTTGGCCTACTATGTCGTAGCCCTAGAAATGTCGCCACGAGAAGCCGAGTAATTACTAGAAGAGGAGAACATGAAAATGAGAAAAGCTCGCCAGGGGCGACACGGGCTGTGGAGGCAGATTGTTGACGCGGAGATAAAGATTTCTTCTAACTCTCTCAATGTGCGGCACAAATTTGCAGCCGGAAAAGCAAAGATCCACACCCTTTATGTTTTTACAAAGCGCCAGTGCTTGTAGCTTCCTTTATGCATATTCTGAAGTAAAAGCTATTCAGGACTTTTTCTCTTTCTATTTGGAATACCTTTCGCCTATTACATGCAGTCAGGTCAGCAATTTCTGTCGCTGAACACAGTGTAATTTTTTTTATATACAGTGCCATTCGCGTCATTTCAAACAGAAGCACACGCTAAAAGTAAAATCAACGCTGTTTGCAGCCCACTGCTGGCAGCAGGCCAAAAAATTAAATAAACTGTTGTTCTCATTGACCACCAACGTAAAAAAAAAGAACTGTCGCCAAACGAGCTCCTCTAAATTATCTATTTACTGGTGCATATTTATGTATTTATTTATGCAGTGCGGCTCAAGTACGTGAGTTTTACAGGAAACAGATTCATGAACGTTTTTCAAAAAGAAGCATGTGATTAGCATTCAAAAAGACTTTCAGGTATGTGAAACCACTCTTAGCTCGTAAGGGGAAAGAATAATTTCTGAAATAGTGACGTGCGGGCAAAATATAATTGCGCTATTTGGTAAGGAAAAATACGCGATGACTTGCGCGAGCGCAAGAAATATGTGGCGTACCAGAACCAAGTGATGACGTTGTGTAATCCGAGAAGATGAACTTTGCAGCCTGTGTGTGGATTCGCTGCGCTTTGTGAATTTTCCAATCAACGTGTGGGTGCCATACAATGGAGGCACAGTCTAGGACTGGGCGCGTGAGAGAGTGATAAACTCTTAGCTTGACAGTTAAAGGCGACCTAAGTTTTCGAGTTATAATAGAATTTACATTGAAATAAATAAATATATTTGAACTGACTAACTAAAAATTGAATTCGCTACAGACTTTACACTTCACCACTATATGGTATAATTAGCAAATATTATTACATTACCTATATATATTTTGCATACTCCGCACCTACGATGTCTTCCAATGAGGTTGCCGTATGTGCACATGTATAGATACTGCTGTATACGATACATTGCTAAATTAAACGTAGTTAATATAAGCGAATCCAAGCTTCTAGCTACTTATGATGACACTTCCAATAAGCGTTAGTGTAAGGGGCACCGGAAAGCTGAATAAAATATAAAAAGGAACTCTGTCGGTTCAGATGGAAATCGAATACCGGAATTGCCGCCACGCCGACTGGTATATCGATCGCGTAGCGAATCTGCCGTCGCTTTACGAGGAGTAATCACCCGTAACGCAGTCTGCCTGCTCGGTGTCTCGGTGCGCAAAAATTTTATGACTACCATGAATCTTGCTACGCGCGAAGCTCAATGCCATCATGCGAGACGACCGGACTACTTCTCGACGGACTAAAAGACTAAGATGATATTTCATTTCCTTCAAACCGTGTAGGGTCAGTATCCCGTAGTTTTCTCCTCCGAGAAATGCATGGTCGGCATTCTCCAGCCGAATGTCTGCAACGCCTGTACGTTTGCGGGTGCTCGTGTTGGACTAACGGTCCGTGGCCAGTTACGTACATGACCGATCCAGTGGAATTACACGGAGAAGAGATAGCCAAACGAGAAGATGATAAAGTTTTCAATCAAGCAGAAAACGAAACTCATTTGTATATGCAAGATGCTTCCTTAGCAGCATGCAAAAGCGAGGTGGCCAAGAAATATCATGTACCACTCGAGCGATTGCCTGAGGTGAAGTTTCTTGCTGATAAAATAACATTATAGCTCAGAATTGTAGCGAAAGGCTAAATTTTCATAGAGCTGTGAAAACTTAGACATGCCTTCTGTTAGCCTAATTATTGTTGAGTGCTAGAATTGCAGTGACTGGCAAATACGGCAGACGCTGGAACTGTTTATCTGCCATTTTTGCAGTTGCTCTAGTAACACATTCTATACTGTGTTCTGTACAATATACGCAGATCAGTACAGTACTGTATACGCAGCACAATTGCTCTTTTCCACAATTACCTGACATAGCGCAGTCAAATTTGCTTTGGCATGGGAACCAATCAATAAATTTTATTTTCAGAAACACAAGAAGCAGTAATACCTTTTCATGCAGGTGTATCTCAGAACTCAATTCAATAGTTGTAAGGGCGGCTCATATAATTATCACTGTTTGCGACACAAACATCTAAAAAGAGAGAGAGAGAGAGAGCAAATGATAAATGAAAGGTAGGGAGGTTAACCAGGACTGAGCCCGGTTGGCTACCCTACACTGGAGAAAGGGAAACGGGGACGGAAAGATTAAAGAAAGAAGAGAAAGTCCACCGGGGATATCGTTCAGTCACTCAGTCCGGATCACAGACGCTGACTCAACCCTGTATCTTTCAAATATCGCAGCAGCGCTTTTGTGGCCTTTTGTAGCTGCGATATGCGAGGCCATGGTCCCAAGATCTTGTTCAAGGTGAACAGTTTTCTATCTAACTGGTTGAGAGCTGTGCAGAGTTCTTGTCTTTCATTTTCAAATGATGGGCAGTAGCACAGTAGATGGTCTATAGTTTCTTCGACACCGCAGGCATTGCACTCGGCGCTATCAGCCATTCCAATTAAAAACGTATATGCATTCGTGAATGCGACGCCCAAGCGTAAGCGGCACAGCATTGTTTCCTCATTACGCGGAAGCCCTGGTAACAGCCGCAGTTGCATAGATGGATCGAGGGAATGCAATCGATGTTGAGTGAAATCAGGTGTGTGCCACTTCTCCAATGTCATACGGTGCGCTAGCTTACCTAAGTGTTGGGCTGCGTCAGTCCGCGATAAAGGTATAGAAACAAGGGTTGCTCCTTCATGTGCTTTCTTAGCAGCTTCGTCAGCGACGTCGTTGCCGGAGATACCGCAATGGCCAGGCAGCCACTGAAACACGACGTCGTGTCCTTTCGCTATGATACCATGGTGCATTTCTCGTATCTCCGACACTAGTTGTTCACAGGACCCGCGACGAAGAGATGACAGAAGACATTGTAAGGCCGCCTTTGAATCACAGAATATTGCCCACCGATTAGCCGGTTGGTTGTTAATATAATCTACGGCACCTCGGAGGGCAACAAGCTCCGAACCGGTCGATGTTGTCAAGTGAGAAATCTTGTATCGGATGCTTAGTGATCGTGATGGTATAACCACTGCCCCGGTGGAGCTGGTCTGGGTGGAAGAGCCATCCGTATATATGTGGACGCGGTCAAAGTAGAAAGTGTGCAAACAATCCAGAGCTGCTTGCTTCAAGGCCAAGGTAGGCAGGTCGGTCTTCTTTCTTATCCCTGGAACCGTAAGACGCACTTGAGGTTGTTTTAAACACCACAAAGCTGAGGTTGAACGTGCTGATGGTGTGAAGCCCGATGGTAGGGAGGCACGATGCTTGCTGACCTCGTTGGAGAAGGATGCCTGTGGTCGTCGTTCTGGCAGACAGGCAAGAAAGCTTGATTGAATCCGTGAAATATGACGAACATGGGCCCTAAGCGAGTCGGTGCTGATGTAAGTAGTGATTGGATGGTCTTGAGCCATTATAATGGTTCCTGCTGTTGAGGTGCTCCGCGGAAGGCCTAGGCAAACACGTAGTGCCTGTGCTTGCACGCTCTGAAGTTCTCGAAGATTTGACTTGCATGTTTTAGCAAGCACGGGAGAACTATAGCGTAGAAATCCGATAAAGAGTGCTCGATATAACTGTAGCATGGAGCCCACTGACGATCCCCATGTTTTGCCGGCGATGAACTTGAAGATGTGAACAATAGATGTGAGCCTCTTCTTCAAGTGGGCAACCTGAGGGCTCCAAGAGAGGTCCCGGTCAACAATGACACCCAAAAACCGATGATTTTTCTTGTAGCAGATAGGCTGGCCATTGATGTACACTGGATAACCAGACATCGCTTTTCGCGTAAAAGCAACTAACGCACATTTTTCTGTTGAGATGGTAAGCCCTTGTGTCCGAAGATAGTCAGATGCCTGTGTTGCTGCTTGCTGTAGCCTTGCGCGAACCTGCAGGCGAGTGACCGCTGATGTCCAGATGCAGATGTCGTCGGCGTATATTGAAACACTCACTGTTTCCGGTAGGGATTCAGCCAGCCCAAGAAGCGCGAGGTTGAAAAGAACAGGGCTTAGAACACCGCCTTGGGGAACGCCTCGGCATGTGTAGTGGTCGGTAGTCGGACCATCTTCCGTACGCACGAACAAGGACCTTTGTGTCAAGTAGTTTCTGATCCATCGATATACTCGCCCTCCTAGTTCAACTGTCAGAAGTGCGTCTAGAATGGTTTGATGGGAAACATTGTCGTAGGCGCCTTTCACGTCAAGAAAGAGTGCTGCTGATAATCGCTTCCGAGATTTTTGTTGTTCTACAGATGATACCAGATCGATGACGCTATCAATCGATGAACGGCCTCGTCGAAATCCCGCCATTGAGTCAGGGTAAATTTTGTTGTGTTCAAGGTACCATTCGAGACGCATGAGGATCATACGTTCCATGAGTTTCCCGACGCAGCTGGCAAGTGCTATCGGCCGATACGATGCCAGTTCGAGCGGTGACTTTCCAGTTTTTAATAGCGGTATCAGGCGGCTTCGTTTCCATTCCTGTGGGACGACACCATCTCGCCATGAGCTGTTAAAAAGGCTGAGGAGTTCTCTTCGTGCTTCTTGACCTAGGTGGCGCAAAGCACTATATGTTATCCCATCGGGCCCTGGTGAAGATGAACACCTACAGAGCGCCATAGCAGCTTCTAACTCTTCCATAGAGAATGGAACGTCCATACTTGTATCTCGTGGACCGGGGATGTCACCTAAAGTCATGTCAAAAACTAAATTTGTGCCGCCGGCGACTTTCGCACAAAAATCCTCCGCAACTTCTATCTCGCGGCGGTTTTCATAGAGAGCAAGGGCGTTGAAAGGGCGTCGTTGCTGGGGGCTTGAGCTAAGACCCCGTAGGGTACGCCACACACGGGATAATGGCTTGCGGGGGTCCAGTGACTCGCAAAAGCATTTCCATCTTTGATCCGCTAGCTTATCCATTCGCCGCTTTATCTTCTTTTGCATGCGCCGAGCTTCTCTGAGGTCAAGAATTGACTTCGTGCGCCTGTACCTCCTTTCAGCTCGGCGACGTAGTGCACGAAGCCTTTCCAACTCAATGTCATTCTCTGTACGCTTTGATGAATGTGTGAAGCAACGCGTGCAATCTTGCATTGCGTCAGCAATTATTTCTTCTAGTTTGCGTGCAATACGTTTCTTGCATGTGTCTTCTACACGAGCTTGAAAGACTGACCAGTCGATTTGGCGAGATACAACCGGTAATGCGGCGTCTAATCCATCGATTCTCACATAGGTCGGAATGTGATCACTTCCATGGGTTTCAATATTGGTGAACCACTGCACGCTCGAAGTCAGGCAACGTGACACAAAAGTCAAGTCAAGGCAGCTGCTGTACGTTGTTCCTCGCAGAAATGTCGGGCTTCTGTCGTTTAGAAGACATAGGTTGTGGCCAGATGCAAAAGATATTAGTGACCTGCCCCTCGAGTTTATCCTGGAGCTTCCCCATATATGGTGGTGAGCGTTGAAATCCCCTGTTATTATCCAAGGACCGGGAGTAGCAGTCATGATATCTTCTAGTCTTTTGCTATCAAACTGACTGGTTGGGGATAGGTAGACGCCAATAAGAGTAAAATACAGCCTCTTCTTTTTCACAGTAACACAGACATATTGGTTACCGTCGTGTGGCGCTACGGGTTGGGAAAAATACGTAAGGTCTTTGCGGATGTAAACCAAAACCTTACTACTTCGGACACACGTGGTTGAAACAAAAGGTTCATACCCTGATAGTCTTATGGAGGCTGATAAGTTCGGTTCACAAACATCTAAAAAGGTTAACTTGAATACAAGCATGGTAGCAATATGATTTTAGCACTAATAAATAATTTGCTACAAAGGTAGCTGGTAATTATATTGCATGAGAAAGAACAGGTACTGTTCTATTTCTCTTTTAAAGAAATGAATGATCTTTTCGCTCCTTGTGTTTTGACGCCGTGAATTCTCTAGTTTATAAGCGCTCTAGACAATGGAAATGACTTTAAGTTTGATTGAATAGCTGGGACTTCAAGTTCCGCTGATGAAGACCAAGTGTTTCGTTGGACGACGTCATGCTGGAACCCCATAACTGTACAGCGTATAACGTTGCGAAGCATCTGAAACGTAAGAATGATTTTCTGATGGTCAGCGATTTGCCTTACTGGTAAGATCTTCAGTAAAGAAAAGAGGTTTGGATATTGTCCTGTCTACGTAGACACGGGATAATAAATGACGATGCCTTTGTGAGTGAGTTGTGGTGTGCTTCTGTATTCACGTTTTGGGTTTTCAGGGTTTTCTGAGGGCGCAGCGCTGTGGTAGGTAATCTTTTTTATGCATTGATGATTATTATCGCTTTTATGTTTTTGTGACAGCGGTTAGAAAAGAGCATTTGATCGAAAATAGACTTTAGCTCGATGTTAGCGCTTGTCCTGTCGTTCTCTCGCGTGTGTTTGTTATCTTTGCGCTAATAAGACAAACATGCATACCTACAGACTCGGCCAAGCATCACTTCATATAGCCTTTGAGAACACCACCTTGATTGGCGTTCTATTTTCCTGCTTCTAATAGAAATTTGCTTCCTTACGCGGCCAATGGCCTTCCAATTATGAACTTGCCATAAGACCGCAAAGCCCTATCTGAAACACAACCTTTTTGTGCAAAATTCTCGCATATTTTAGTGATGTGGACAACAGAGTGATTCTTTAACAGGACATCCGCTGTTTCGCGACACCTTCCTTTCCATTAGGCGGCCTTCACAGAGAGTCGAAGAGTTCACGCAATAGAGCGAACATATCCCTTCCTCGCCCCCCTCCTCTTCGCCCTAAGAAAGTAATTGTCACCTAATGCATCAGCAAGCGTATAAGTTTGCAAACGAAAAGAAATTAGAGTAACATCAGCCCTCGAAAGCAAACAACTTGCAGGGTTATTGCACTTCTCTTGCTCGGGGCATTTCAATAACGTGAAGCAGAGGCATCTGTGTACCCAGTACAAATCCCCGTAGCGACATTAAGAACGGGACTGTTTGCCCCTACTAAACAAACCAGTTCTGGGCTACTGACAGCTCTCCTGGGCTGCTATTAGTTCGGGGTGTTTGTCCAAGTCAGAGGACGAAATATCTGCGTAATGTTTACGCCGAGGCATGGGATGAGTTGTACAAGGCTGTTTGCTCCGCTCTCACATTCTAAATATCACGGAAGACTGCGAAAAAAATATATCAAATGTTTGAACTACAAAACCTACCAACTACCCCTTCTGGTGAACGCACAGCCTTCTGTAGCTATTGGGTGACAAGCGTATTCCAGATACTGCAGTAGTCTTCGACTGATCTAGGCCTGCGAAGGACATGGGCACGCTGCAAGGACTGGTATTTCTTCCCAACAATTGTTGTGGAAAGTAAGTAAATGGGTTTTGCGGTTTGCCAAAATCAAATGCACTAGCAATACTTCAGAAGTATACTGCTAACGTCAATAAAGGTATTTGATGATGGCGGCCCAAATTATTGTCGACATGGTTTGGTGAATAACACGGCAGTATGAGGCCTTCAGCGGCACTACCGGCGTCAATAAAATAGGATGACGGCCATGTAGATGATGACATGACAGCTGCAGCATGACCAAGTCGGCATGACGACAATGGAATCACGAGAGCGGGATAATGATGACATGACAATGACTGCGCACCTGCGTTGTCTTCTCATCTCGCTTATTCCACGGAGGTCCGACACTCTACTCGACCCCTTCTTTTACACTATGCAGATAACACGCATTATGGGGATCACTGCAAACGAATACGCGGTAAGCCGGCAAGACGAAACGGTGCATTCACAAAGAGACTTGCCAGCGGATTTCGGTGATCAACGTTCCTCGAAACTGTCAGCTCAGGTGACCCAGAAACACAACACAGGGACAACTGAGCCACGTAGACTTTCGGACGTAGCAAACTTTTTGCACCATGGTATGTCCGTTTCAAACATCTTTCGACAACGAACGTGGTTGCGCAAGACCTGATGCCCTCAGTGGAGTGTGAGTGAGTGAGTGAAAAACTTCATCAGCTCTAGATTCGCTGGTCTTCTGCGGTCTTCAAATGGAATCGTCCATCTTTTAGCACAACGGTCGGTTGCCCTTAGTCCAGGGCTCCGCTGGATGCTGCTGCCAGTTGTGCTCGCCGAATCAGACCTTCTTGGTCGACCTGGCGATCGCTGCAGAGCACTCCCTGCCATTGCTCCGCACTCGGGTTTGGTATAACGGGTACCACGTCTATCTTCTGGCGTGCCCACGTTATGTGGTACAGCGTGGGTGTTTCGTGGCACCAGGGGCGTTTGTCATTGTATAGTGTGGGATAAATTTTGCTGAGTACGTGTAGGTTCGGGTACGAGCCCGTTTGTAGCTGCCTCCACGCGACAGAGTCCTCTCTGCTAAGGGAGTTGTGCGGTGGTGGATACCGCTTTCTGCAGCCCTTGTAGTAATTTGTTATTGCCGAATAGTCTTGGGGTACAGGTTCGGTCTCCTCGAGGTCGCTTACGTTGGATGCTCGGTAATAAGTGTACCCTCGAGCTATCCTGTCCGCCTCTTGGTTCCCTGCCACTTCCGTGTGTCCTGGCGTCCATACTATCGTATGCCTAATTGGCTCTTCTTTTGTTTGTCGTTGTGTTATGTGGTCTCTGGAGCGGAGTATGCGGAGTGCTCCGTGCCCTATTCTGCCGCGTAGGTAGTTGCGGCAAGCTGTTTGCGAGTCTGTAAGGATTGTTAGAGACCGTTTAGACCGATAGCCCTCCGCTGCCGCTAGAGCGACGGCCGCTTCTTCAGCCTCGACTATCGGACAGCCTTGTAGTGATGCGCTGGTGATCTCGCGTAGGTTCGAATCGATCACCGTTGCTACCGCGTTGCTGTTGCTCTGCCCTGCTGCTCTGGCGTATGCGGCTGCGTCCACATATACCGTCGCTTCTTGGGGTGCTAGGGTCTTTTGTAGGTATTCAGCCCTCGCTTCTCTGCGTGCTTTGTGTAGGTTGGGATCCATGTTCCGGCAACCGACCCCCACGAACATACTCCTGCGAGCCAAACAGACGCATTCACTTCAATAATGTGGACTTCAGGCATAGCAAACTATTATGTGGTGTGATAATTTTTGTTTTGCAGATTTTTTAGAAATTGACTGTTGTGGACACCATCAGGTCTTTGAGCCGGATTATTCGGAAAGTCATACTTTACTTGCACCAGAAATTGAAACACGTATTCAACTGATTACCACAAGTTTACTAATTAGATTCCTAATAAAAAAATTTATGGCACATATCGCAATTTACTCATTGTAAGTTCCCGAAGCAGCCCGATTGGGGAAGAGGGGCGGGAGATGAGGAAGGATGTCCTTGGCAAGTGCAAACCTAGGGACGCAATAGAGCACACAAGAGGAACAACGTAGATGCTGCATGGTCCTTGTTTGTTGTGCACGCTCCAATTTTGGCCTATATTGTGAAGAATAGTAAAGAGGCGAATTGTACACTTTATGCATGCTTTAATGTGACCAATGAAAATTAATTTGAAGAGTGCAATATGGCTATACAGCAATGTTTCTTTTTTTGCAAAATGGGAGAAGACGACGAGATGGAGTTTTTTTTTTCTCGCATTCAAAGAAAGTTTTGCAACCTCTTGGACTGATCCTGTCCCTAAACAATAGCCTTCATCAACCTTCTGTGCCTTTTACTCACCTTATGCTGCGCTACTAGTATTTGCAGGTCACGAATGGCATGCGCATCATTGTTCTGAAGTAGCGACGTAGCATTCTTGAGAGGAAAGAGCGAGCGCAGACTTTTCAAGAAGGTAACACAATCAGCAAGACAGATGACGAAATCATTGTTTGGGAACAAGGTAGTCTGCGAAAATTGTAATTTTTTTAGACTGTATTGGACTTTTGATACTTTTAGGGCTTCATTTTAATCACGACAGAAGTGATTTTATATTTTCAGTAGCTGTACCTTAAAGAATTTGTGATTGCCATTTTGTGAACTCGCAGATAATTCAAGGGCTATGAAACACCACAATGTCTTTTTATAGCGGAGTCAGCTTTGCTTTGGAGCTGCCATAAAGGTCATGCCTAAGAGCCCTGGGATTCTCAGTTCTAACCTACATTTATTCGCGAATTTCATTTTAGTATATTTTTGCTTATCGTTGGTTACGTGGCCTCCAGTGGCACGGTAAGTGCAGCTGCGAATTCACAAATGGTCGCGATGTTACAGGGCTATCCCGCTACCTATCTGCTTGGCTCAGTGAAATGGCAGGTCAAGCTGCACGCGCATACTGATTGAAGCATAACTGCGACTGTAAAAATCGGGGAGAAGCGTAATGATTACATCAATTAAATAAAAGCACTCAACGAAGATGTCATAGCCACAATTGCAGGAAGCAGCTTGAAAAGAAGCGTGGAACGCCGCACTGCGTACACGTTGCAGTTGTGTATGCTTGACAAATTGAACGAAAGCGTACGTGGTCGTGTGGAACATTCGACCTAAACGGCATAGCTAGGTCTTACGAGCCCACTGTAAGTAGCATATTGCTGTAAGCCTACTTATGCTGGCCTTTGATGCATCGACGATGGGAACAATACAGACATCATCGCATATCAATTAATGAAAGTGTGTTCGGTGAAAAGACCAGAACTAAACGTCCCGGTGGATGACGTCTGCGGAAGCCCGTAAGGTGGAGAGAAGTAGTCAATAAAAGCGAAATGAGACATCCGCCCAAACTTAGCTGATTTCTACATACGGGCTCCCCAAAAGAAAAGCTTCGCAGTTGAAGAAAAATTCGTCCTGGTCGGGGAAGAACTTAACACGTTTAACGTTTGACATCCACCGGGACGTCCCGGTGGATATCAAACGTCCAGCTCGTAATGCTCTCTCCGGTGCACGTCACCCTTTTCCGGTCTATTTTCAGAGCTAGTCAAATCGTAGGTGCTGCATGCGCAAGCCTATTTATGGCCACCACGACGTTACGACCGCGCGTTTCTTTGCTGAACTAACAGCCCACAGAATTAACCGTCGCTCGCCTGTTGTTTTATGCTGCTACAATCGGAGAGCTCGCAAACTCATTCGACAAGTAGGCTGTCGATTAGTTTCGGTTGGTTTAACGCCGTGATTGAAATCGGTTCAGTGAATGCTGCAAGTCACATCCAAATATAGTTATGCTGAGGAATAAATTATTCAAATTTTTGTTGCTCTACTCGAGAGCCGAAGGCCATTTCTTTCATTCTGCAGCAAAATAAGGTTATCTGCTAAGTCACTGCCAATTAACGGTCAATTGTGGCAACGAACATCTTGATTTTTATAGATTCCGAATGGATTAGGCGTACCATATAATAAAGAAAAAGCGCAAGGGTAACATTGAAAGTTACTGTGCGCGTCGGATTATGCGAAGCCGGGGTTTAGTAAAGCGCTTTTTTTAGAAACCTCGGGTGTCTAAAATATGAAAAGTAAGATCAATACTTCTTGCTTGTTTTCTCCTGAACGCCCTTCTGAGCGCGCAGGAACACTTAAAGAAAAGTCATGTCGATGTTCGAGGCCCGAGGTCATTCATACGATAGATCCGGCGATGAAAGATTAAATGAAAAAATTGAGAGTGGCCGTATAAGCAATGCTTGAACATATATTGACTCGATAACAGCCATTGCCGCCACAGTCGTTTGTAAACACGCCCAGAAAAGCGGCGAGGAATACTGGATTTATTTGGATTTATTTGGCGGGGGGGGGGGGGGGGGGGAGGGGGGCACGTGTGCTATCTCGATTTCACAGAGCGTGGTGTCGCACTGCAGAATTGCACCACAATTTTCGGCTTCGCGTGCTACTTAGAGATAAACCCAGCTTCGAGGACAAGAGGAAGTTAACTCAAAGCAACTGCTTACGTATGACGAAACAGAAAGACAGAGATAAACACAAAGCTAGAATGTAAGAAATACGGTTGGGCGTTTGTCGTGATATCTTGTGTTCTTTACTTCGTTTGTTTTGTTTGTTTATTTCTGAATTGTCTCATATTGATCTATACCGTCTTAAGCGGAAACAAGCGTAACATAGACGCGAATTGTGAAAACGACACTGCGCTACTTAAAACGCAAAAAAAAAAAAAACACTCCTCGCTTTTGAGAGCTGGCGCGGTCTACTGTCGAAGAGGAACGAAATGTAAACCGGAAAATGTATAAAGTTGAGAGTGCAGGCCTCAAGATACGTACACAAACCAGAATTGTGCCCACAGCAGGCCAAGTCTTCAAAATAGAAAATAAATAACACGTTCTAGTTATTTTTCTTTGTTGGTGTTTTATTTGACCATGATTCCACCTCTGAGAATGCAGAGGCTCCGGAGATCCATTTGGTGGATGCGCTCACACAGGTATTTAATGATGCGTTTGTGTGTCATTCATAATTTGTTGGTTGACACCATAACGCCATGCGCAGAGAATGTTTCTGACTTACTTTTTTTATTTGAAAGGCACATATCTTTTTCATCCACAGCCGGAGGAACCTTGTTCCACGCACAAAGGAAATTTTGTGGCTTCGTTGTACTTGCAATGTAAGGCTCCAGTCCATGTCTTTGCACTGTCCAGCCCGATCTTTCGATGCTTCCAAAGCTTCACGATAATCCGCGAAGCAGGCGAAGTTCTCTCATTGCATTCGCCTTTCCACTGTCATAGAGTTCAAATGCTTGCAACACAAGGTTCTGTTCCTCCGACAAGGACGCGCAAAATCAAGCCTCTCATTGGCGGTAGCTCAATCGTACTAAAGCGATTACATCATTTGCACGCAGTACCAGCGCTATCTGTAGGGATTACGTTCCCCTCGTGAAGCCGCTTCGTAACGCGATTTCGTCTCGAACGAACGGGTTGCGTCAGCTCTTAATTCCCAGCTCTGGTGAATAACCTCTTTGGGATTAAGATGGGGGCATTCTTTATGCATCTGAGGTAATCGTGTTACTTCCGGGCCACATCAGGACACTAACATCTTTGCTCAGAATGCTCAGTTCCACTCTGATCCCTTGCTTGCAACCCGCCCTCCACCAAAGACACTCCGGTGCAACCAAACATTGATTGTGCCTCTTAACAAATCTGAGGGGGGCTAAAAAAATTAGAAAAAAGAAATTGTCCAACTCTTCACATTGACGCAACCAAAAAGGATAAACGCAGCGAGCACCAGAACCAAAGCAGCTGCTGTAAACTTTGCACTTTATTTTTCATCCTTTAAATTCATGTTTGCACGAAGTTTAGTACAGTGGGGCTCACCAAAACCGCCGAAACAACTCACTGCACTGGTCATCCGTGTTTCTGTGCCCAGCGTCTACAAACTTATAGATATGTCTCGCTGGTGATACTTACCTTATCACGGCTCTGTATTAGGGTATATTTTCTAGTTCAAATATTTCTCTTTAGAATGTCGGTGTTCATTTTGGGCAGAGGAACTACGCAAGAAGCTTGCTGTTCACAGATAAGCGCAATAGGTATGAAATCGAATAAGGCGATTTCATTAGTACCCGATCCACAACACACAGTTCTGTCACCGATGACTTGGATGAAGGGTTAACGAGCATGTATTCGCTCGTTATGACACAAATATTTTTAATAAATTGCTCAGCAAGCACTGTAGTAGCTGCTCTGTACGACAGGGCTGTGTGAAACGTAAAATAAATGTTGGAGTTAAGCCAGCTGTATGCTTAAATATGTACGCAAAAACATAATTTCGCCGCGGCACTGTAACGACTATGGTGAATGTTTCTGTCCGTGTTTTCCTTGCACTTTACAGTTCTTCAACGCGGTGGATGGAGGAGGAAAAGCAGCGGCGAGTGTGTGCATGGGAACCGGAGAGTAACGGATGTCAGTTATGCATTGTGTGTATTGTGGTAAAAGCTCAGGATGTCATATAGAATGCAAACACCTGACGGCGCAAACATGCAATGTTATAACCATTAACATGAATTTACCTTCTCCATTGGACCTATTGGATGTGCTTGTGACAATGGTCAACTTTCAAATTTTAACGTGAGAACTGCTGCTCTCCGACCCTTCACCGTCAAAGCTGCTATCACAGTTAAGGATCACATGTTAAGGACCACTATCAGCTCTCCCGGGCGATTCAGGGAAAAGATCTTGAAGAGAACTTTTGTGGAGGGGCAGCTTGAAAATATTCAATACAGCACTCGCTAACGGTCACTTATTCGCAGCAGTGAGAAAGGACCCCGAGAGTTGCCAAACAAAGGGATTGTACGTGGCATCAGACAGGATAATACAGGTGCTCAAGAAAAGCATGTATAGAAGTTTGTCCAAATATATTAATAAGTGGCGTGACCACTTAGTGGGCACATATACCGGCACACCAAGAGCTCAAAGGAAAGACATATATCATCCATCGCTGTGACTAAAGGTAGTAGATACAAAAGAGACAACCAAGAACACACAAAGCAGACATCTTTGCGGAAAAACCATGTTTGCCTCGGGCGAAGGACGCTGGTGCACCTTATAGAAAACAAAGGATAACGGTGATAGTTTTTGCAGGCGCATGTGCTCATTGATTGCGTTTGTTAAGCTGTCACACAGCAAAGAAGTGCTAAGCTGCACTTCGCATTTGATATACTCTAGGATCGCAAAAGTACACGGTCTTACAAGCGACCTGCGTCGTTAACACGAAGTAGTTACAGTAAAATCCTTTCTAATATTCTTGTTCTAGAGTTCCTGTTCCAGAATATTCAAGTTTTCTAAATAATATTGTCTTCCGTCTCCTTGTTATTCTCTTTTTTATACTTTAACCGTCTAACTATATTCATCGTCGCCCACCTTGGAATTTCGGCTAGTCCGTAGCACAGACCCTGAAATAGCATTTTATCAACAAGAGCATGAAGCTTTGATTTGAATGCTTTATTGGTTACTAATAATGGTAATGAGCCACGAAGTATATCGAATTAAGAAAATGAGCCGAGTAAAGATGGTGTGCATTATATTTTCGGATAAATGAATATAATAATTTATTAGTAATTGTAGCATAATAAAATCCGCCTATATTTATTCATTTGTTTTATTGACAATCCAGTGTTTGGAAATGAAGTTGTGAAGTATGTATGGCACGCGTGGGGAAAATGAGCGCATTACCCCATTCATAATTTGTAGCGTGTACGTTAGATCGTAGTTATCTTTTGGTTTTACATCGCAATGATTTCATTACTGTCCCTACATGAAGTGTCAAGGTCAGCGATAGCCTGCAATACAGCAGAAGCAGTGAATCGAAAAGCAAGAGGATATTGCTGACTCATATTGAAAGCCTGGTACATTTAAGTACGAGTAGGATTTAAAGGATGTGAAAATATTAAGCCCGAGGCTTTTTTTAGAGGCTGTGTATTAGGGTTTCCAAAACAGTGACATGTAGTTTCAGCTTTGCAATTGAAGAAGAAGAATTTACGCAGAAACTCCACTAGAGTTCTCTAAGTCTGCGTAACCATTGTGCCACTTGCGCATTTCCACGCAGCCCGGTGTCGTTATTAATGTTATCAAACTTGATCCTAAAGTATAAGCACTTATCAACCCTCATAGGTCGTGATCAACTTTATTGGAATAGATGTGACCCTTATCAACCGTTATCAGTTATCAACCTTATCGGACTCTATCTGACCCTTATCAACTGTTATCAGACGTTATGAAAATTATGGCAATTGATCAAGTCTTCATCGACCGTGATGTGTCCTTATCAGTCTTATCGCACATGAAGCGGCACTTATCAACTCTTATCGGTCCTTGTAAATCTTATCAGACTTGACGCGACCCTTATAAAAGCTTATTTGTCCTTATCAATCTTACCACAATGGCTTCGACCAATATAAGCCCTTATCGCTCTTTCGCATCTTGCCCATCCGCGTTGAATGATTGTCAACTGTGATGAGACCCATATAACCCCCTCAGCACTCATTATCACCCTTATTTCATTTTATTTACATATACCTTACAGGCTTTCGAGAAGGCATTGTTTAAGGGGGGCGGGGGGAATACGGTAACATATCGGTATGGACTCGGGAAAAAGAAACATCAGTATAATGAAAGGACTATGCACGCAACATGGAAAATTAATACATTAGCAAATACAATATGCAGAGCAATAATAATAAACGGTAAACACAATAACATAATAGCATAATAACATTATAAACGTTTTTGCATGTATACAGTAGTAAGTATAGTAAACAAATTGGATCACTGAATTTCGTTTATTAACATTTAGAAAAATGCAGGAAAGAAATTAAAAGAAGGCATGACGTGTTAGAGGGTTGAAATGGCATATTGATCGATTAGATGATTGCGAAATGCACTGTGTTTAGATTGGCAAGCGATGTTATCTGGCAGAGCGTTCCATAAAAACGGACCACACGGGCAAAGCTGAAAAAATAAATGTATGTGTGTTGCCATAAATTTGGGTGTAGCTAAACTGATTGTTCAGTCTTTGTGACGTCGAGGACGCTTTCTTCAGGTTTGATAAGGTTAGGCCTGGTACATTTTTGTACGAGTACGATTCCAAGACTGTGTGTATAGTAAGCACGGGGCTTTTTTAGAGGCTATGTATTAGGGTTTCCAAAACCCTGACAGGTAGTTTACAGCTTTGCAAACTGTAAACTGTAATCAACTCATTGACTATTATCCGCATATGATGCGCAACACGAAGCGCATGAGCCCTCAGAGATCGGTAACATTTCGGTCAAGTGAAGGAACGCCCCAACGGACGGCACATCACGCGACCAGAGATGCCCATCGGGGATGTGGTGTGTTTGGCAATGTTTTTCGCAAAACCGGAATTTTCATGATGTCTACAATGCTCCAAGTCGGGTCTGCATGTGGTCCTAGGGGTGAATTTCAATCCACCGTCACCAAATCTTTCAAGAAAGCTTCATAGAAACTGTTATTCACTGACATTTGTTTTGTACCGCCGGTACAGTACATTCACGTGGTTTAGATATATTCACCTACTGTAATCGTAGGTGATTAGCCCAGTCACGTGAACATGTCATATGGTCGGTAACAGGGATCTTGGAAACGTAGGAAACGAATTGTGTATGTTGTGATACCTAAATATATTTAAGTGTTCTTTGGAGGATGTCTCAGAAGAACGCGACCTTCCTACAATGTTACGTTGCTACTTGGACTGCGTAGCTTTCGGCGCAAAAGAATGCGCGACAAGCGCGCTGAAACCCCAAGAAGCACTCGGTCATTTTTTTCTGGAATCTGCTACTCACGCTCGGAGTGTCTAAGTTGCACAAGAAACAGCGCCGCACAGAATGTCTTTACTCGACACTTCCACTTGCTTGCCTGTCTTTTGAATGTGTTTTCAGTCACCTTAAATTTCTTTAGCGCATTGTTTTTTGTAGTTTTGCTGAAAATTCGGCTCCCATGTAATAAAGGAAATGAGAGTGTTTTTCCAGTGGGTAAGCCACTCGGCTTGTGAGGTCGAAGAAGTAGGTTCGAACCACACCACCGCCAGCGTTTTTTCTTTGGCATTGATTCCGTTTTATTGCGACAACAATTATATAGACGTTCCAGGCCACATTTCGGCCGTCGTCGTCGTCCGCGTCGCCGTGATGTTCCGTATAAAGTCCGAGGTTGAAAACATCCTCGCCGCACGCCGTATGCTGTATGCGCGAGGGAAAGCGGGCGAGGGAAAGCAGACAATGGTGGGCCTTAATCTCGTGCGCGCAAGGGTGGAAATATCGGGGGGAAGCGCGCCGTCTTCCGTCGCGCGCAGGATACCAGGGAAAGGGGAGGGCGGGGGCGTTCTATCCAGCGGCGGCTGCATATGGTGTGGCCGCACGTGGCTGTCCGGGTCCTATCTTGAAAGCGATCTGCGATGAGTAGAGTCTAGGTGCACTGAGGGCTAATAGCTTCGTGTGCGCTCTCTTCTTGCTGCTTAGTTCGTGTTGAAGGGAGAGGCAGTAGGAAGGCAAATTCGTTCGCTGCTGCTGCTGCTGCTGCCACACTTTCTCACTCAAGTGTTTTGACAGCAAGTGTGCGCGGTCATCGGTTGGGATGTGTTCATGTTTGCTTGTGCGCGCGTGACACAATGCATGTTAATTTAGTTACTGAGCGAATATTTACAAGCTTATAGGGCCGATGAAACCGCTATCCTTACTTCGCATAGCTGTATAATAATTTGCTATCGCAATCGATGCTTCGCCTTTCGGGCCACGCTGTAACTCATTGTTTACGTTAATTTCTTTATAGCGATTTGTATTGCATGACGGGGGACTTGCCTCGTTGGCTGGCCAAAGAAATGTTTGCACATTTGTGCTTGCCATCATTGAATTTTACTGCTAATAACATATAGGGCAGAAGCACGGAGGCTAACAAACAACCTTGAAAATGATTAGGTTAATAAAGTCATTGCAACGAGCGATGGAAGGAATAATGCTAGATTCAATGTACATTAAGAAACAGGAAGACATCCGTGTAGATTACAGATTAGTCGGGGTTGGCTGTTCGCCTAGCTTAGTTAAGACAGAGTTGGGGAGGCCATGTAATTGATGGGGCAGGTAAACAATTGCCTATTATAACACAGAACGGGTGTCAATTAGGAAAAGGGAACAGTGGTCGAGAACGGCAGCGGATGAGGGAAAAGGCCGTTTATGGCCGCAAGCGGATATGCCCTTGCTAAACAAACTCGCAACTGCTACGTGCGAGCCCTTTCGTTCAGAAAATCTTAAAACCGAGCACCTATATGTATGTCTTTAAGTTAATCGTCATTCGAAAGTGCAGCACGGGACGGTTGAACAAGACGAAACGCACAGCGAGGCGGAACAGGACACAAGCCCCCGCAGGCTGGGAACCATTCAGGGAACATTGTAATGCAGGATGACTTCTGACGAAATGCGAAAGCCTTGCTTTTAAGAAAGTCAAGCTAAGATAATACTTCGACTTATAAAAAAAACGAGGCTCATATAGGCATGTAAAACACTGTTGATAGATATTAAAGCAAATCTTTTTTGCCCCTTCCTCCGATTTTCCCATTGCTGCTGCTACTGATGCTGTGACTGTGTTGCACGCCGCACCGGGTAGTAGTTCAGAGCATGCATACTCATGGAAGGAGCGAGGCAGAGAGGAGAGCAAACGCGAGAAACTCGTTTGGAACTGCACCGCGTCGAATGTTCCCAATGCCCTCTAGAGCTTCCTGGACTTCGCCACATTAGCCTCTTGACAGCTGCAATTATTCATGACCCCTCACAAAATTACTGCAGAAACTACAGCACTTACATTTCTACTGACGTACCAGTCCAGAGGGAGGCTAGATAGCATTGTACAGAAGACGGGGTAGAGGTGGCAGAGAATGGGTAGAACCGACGCAGTCTCGAAACGAGTGAATGCCACTCTTTGCTCGCACTTACTATACAAAGGGAGGGGGGTTGGAGAAAACGTCATGCGTGAGAAGACAAGGAAACGCTGCTACTACAGACACGACAGTGGTCGCGAGGAAACTGTATAACTTTGAGTTCAAAGTATTGTACGGTGCGATTCTGCTACTTCTAGAAAGTGAACACCATGTCAAGCGGACAACTTACGCAGGGCGTGCAGAAGCAGAGCCGCATTAAAGCGCACCGCAGGGTTTAGGCGATACAGCAGAAGCGGTTGCACGTCAACTCAACATTTCTGTGCCCACAGTGGTACCTTTGCGGCTATTGCATATCCCCCTACGGCCACCGTATTACGACGGGGAAGAAATAACAATAAAAAAAACATTCGTGCTCTTAGATTTGGGGACAAATTAAAGAACACAACGGAGTCGAAATTAGTCCGGAGTCCGCCACTACGGCGTGTCTCATCATCCGATTGCGGTTTTGGCACGTACAGCCGCGTAATTCTATTAAAGATACCTCTGCCACGGCGCGAGGTGCCATGTAAGCCAATGACAATGCTCAACCCTCACAGAGGTTATGAAATGTGGCGCACAACAATGCCTCAAGCAAACACCTCTCACTGTGTGTTCTGCGTACTACGCAGAGAAACAGCAGTGGTGCATGCAAAGTAACGTTTAACATCGACTCACCAATGTCGTGTTGCATTAAACGTTGCATAAATTGAACATTTTCCGTCAACATAACCACTAATTATCGTCAATCAAAGAAAACAACAAAGGAAGCTGCGCTTACGTCGACTCCCACAGTGCATTGGATCTGCATGGCTTCGGCCATTTCATTGCCTTGCACACAAGAGCACAATTCAGCAGCTGTCTTTGTGTTATGAATAAGTAATTCTTCTATACGTAGAGAAAGTTATCACATATCCCTTCGCTCAAGGCATTAACAGACCGCAACTCGCACTTTTTCCTGCAGCTCAAATCGTGCTCAAAGATCTATGTCTTCCGTTGCTCGTCCTGCCTGCTTCGATGAGTAGCGACAAATAACGAAAGCGATCGGAAGTTTCACGCCGGCAAATCTCTTCTCACGGAAACTACAGCTTCTATGACATGACTGTGTGCCGTTTCAGCCACGTATGCTCTATTTCCATGAGCGGTAATTGGCTATATTTCGAGCAACACGCTGTACACTGCGGCACCTGCTGCTCCCACGGGGATACAACTGATACTATAACGATAATAACTTGCAGTAGCCGGAATCAGTGTGCGTTTTGTTCACAAGCTGAGTCGCACTGCGGGCTTCATGCTAATGTGTGGACTTCTGCTCTTTGCTGTTCACGAGCTGATACGAAAACCCTAGCACAACGTGATTCTGCTACACTAGCTCGCCCGCAACCCAGGCATAAGTTGTCTACGGGCGTTGCTCGCACAATGCTATGGAGAAGTCGCGCAGCTTCTGTTGAGTTCATTTGGAGACGTAGGTGATATGCTATAGAAAATGCGGGAGCGAAGGAAATTCTAAAGTTTGGCTAAGTAGTAAAGACCCACAATTAATTGAGCTATCATTAATTGCGAACCGTGAACGTGGTCCTGTGTTCTCGTGCATGTGTTCAAGCACAAAAATAAAACGTGCCAGAGACCTACTAATCGCAGCTTTCGGACAGCGGTCGCAAATATGGGAGCAAAAAAAAATACATACTCAAACTTAAACATTGGCACAAGAATGAGATGGTATTCGCAGTCACTCGTAACTGTTGCATTCTGAACGCCTACGCCGTTGTTATAATGGAGACACTTTCTGAACATAGCAAGCTATGGGCAGAAATAACGTAGGAAGGGCGAACTTGATTAACGGAACTCTTACGCAGGTTTCTGGAAAAACAGGTTGGTTACGCCTCAGCAGTAGCTAGGCCAGAAAGTACCGTTGGGATAAGCCCAAACAAACAAACAAACAAACAACTTTTTCTACTAGAAGTGATAAAACTTCATTAGCGCTTATATGATAAATGAGAAGGGACATTCCAAGGTTATCAGGAGTAAAAGCGCAATCGGTTTAGTGCGATGGGGAAGCCCAGCAGTTAAAAAATAAACGATTGAAACGGGGAAACAAGCTATTACTGGGGTGCGGTAGGACGCTCATAGAACGCCCAATACTGAGTCGAAAAATGATACCTGATGCTGTTACTCGTTTTCATTCTCATTATTCTGGGCATCGGACACTGCGTGTCTCAGTGGTAAACTTATCAGCTCGCAAAAAATGAAGTGAGATCTGAGCTGTCTGCAAGCATCTTGAAGTACGCTCGCAATTTTTTTTTTACGAATGAGATAGCAAGAACGTCATGCAACCAACCGAAAGGAACCTGCCAGAAAGGGAGAAAACAACAGTTCTGACCAAGAAGGGGATTGGTCCTGAAAGAACGGCAGTCGGACAATTCTTGACGCAGGACGACTGACATTCGAGTAGTCTCGCTTGACTGAATCGGAAAGCAGGCCCACGGGAAGCCGAACCAGAATTTGCAATAGCACCCCAAGATACAGCAAAATCAGATAAAAATGTGACGAAGTGACCATTGTCAAATCATGTGGGAATCTATGGAAGAAAGAGAGCTTGCGTTTTTTTTTTATCACGAACGTGTTTTGAATACTTCAAATGTTTTAAACAGCCTTTCTGAATCCAGCGTAACAGCAGAGCGCGAAATGAATGCGAAAAACCGTTCGGAAACGACCTGTCTCAAAGGGTGGCAGCCTGTGCAGAAGCGACATGAAGAGGGGGCAGGAAATAAAATATGTAGATGACAAAATGAGCGTCAGCATATGCAGACGATATTCTATATGCACTCAACTTCCGGCAACAGACCCGCATTATACTGAGTTAGAAGTTTTGCACACGTGGCTCTGCGGTAACGAATTCCTCAAAGGCGCGTGCACTTTTAGTTTCCCTCCTATTTCAATAGAGAAACGCCGGCATTGTTGCCGTTTGAAAGGTGCGAGTATCTTTGCTTTCTGGAGATGTATCGAAAAAGACGAATTTCTCAAGGATTTTCCACTTGAAGATATTTCTGGCTGAATATTCGCTATAGGTATGCAAAAATATTATTTCTTTATTTTATGGCGCCTTCAGGCAAAGCTGAGTTGTGGGAACAAAATGCAACAAATAAAAAAAATGCACCTCTTGCAATGTGCTCAGGTTCGTACATGTCCCTCTGTCAGTGGATTTTGGTGCTACTCGTTTGCGGGCTGCGTGATATTATAACGTTTATTGTAGTACACAATGGCATTCTGGATCATAGGCTGTATCAGTGTTGATATGCTTATCTTAATTTAACTTGTTGGAAACGATGGATAACTTTATCTGTGTACAGAAGCTTTGTACCTTTTTTTCGATGAATCTTCTATTTCCGGTTCACTCTCAATGCCGTAGTGATTATGGTACACCTAAACCTATCTAAACCGGTTGCATCCTTCTGCAGTTCATGTAAAAGTTGCCTGTTTTGTTTACTTTTTTTCTGAATACACTAAATGTATATACTGCCTAATCAGTAGAATTATCTCCAGATGTCACGTGAACAATGTGGCAATCGAAGACCTACGTGGAATGCCACGAGCCACCTTTCAGACTTTTCATTAGGAAGTCATTCTTAAATTGAAGGAGATTTCATATTTTCAAGAGCATTCTTAATTTTTTTCTTACGAATAGAACTGAAGTCTAAAGAACATTTCTTATTTTCGTCATGCAGTCTCCATCTCCAGGGTCTCACAAAGAAATAAACATAGGAAGTCAATTCAAGTTTAGCTGGACTTTAGAGCAGTGTCATATAGGGTCATTAAAAGGTCATTTGTTGCGGCTGCATTTGGATGACAGTTACGCTCTTTCTTCCCATAACGCGCTACATTCCTCCTCATAGCGCACCCGAAAGGGGCTTGAACTGGAGAGATCAATATGATGCTGAACAATTTCTCCGTGAAAGGTTCAAAGACTTATAACCTGATTTGCCAAAATTTTTTGTTTGAAGTTTGTTTTCTTTCTTAATGCTTTGAGGTACATCTACTAAATATATGTGTGTGCACCAGTGCATAAAACATTGTGCACCTCTTCACCCCCGCACCAGATTGTCACGGGGAGCAAACGCGCAGTTAAAGTCTAACAATACTAACAAAATAAACCACAGTACAAGGCGGAAATGGTGGTTAGTTTAAGTCTGTACTTTTTCTGCTTTGCCTTCCTCAGTTGTGTTTACACCTTACGCCGTGAACACAGTGGGCACGCATAAATGTGACCTTTTATTAAATTGGCATCCTGTTTCAGCAATGAAATATATAGTTTACTGTATATTTCGTTGCTGACCAGGACGAACTTTTCTTCAACTGCGAGGCTTTTCTTTCGAGAAAACCGTATGTGTTTCCGTTGTAGCACTTAGCTACGTTTGGGTGAACGTCTTGTTTCCTCTTATTAATTACTTCAATCCACTTTGCGCGTTTCTGAGGAAGTATTACGTCAAACAGTTTACTGTACACTGGCACTAACGCCTGCACATTGCACGCAGATGCTAAAATATGCTGGCATCTCATGTAGCTTCTATATGTACTCTTGTTAGCCAAAATATTTGAATAGGCAAATACGAAAGGAAAACGAAAATTATACGCATGACTTAGTAAGAATGAAGCCGATATTAAGGAAATCAGACTTTTTGCGCATTGTGGGGAGAATACGAAATGAATATTGGCTTATAAACAACAATTGCATGACTAGGCGTGAACACTTGGCCACATGTGCACAGGTGTGTGCTTTGTAGCAAAGGACATGTGACCCATTATTTTGAAATTTGTGTTTTTCTGGAAAGACTCACTTCTCGCCATAAAAGGCAATAAATGAAAAAAAAAATCTGGAATGTCTCTCTAACGTTATTAACAGTAACACACGTTGTTCCAATCCTTTGAAGAGGCGTATAAGTGTTCAAAAAGCAGAAACTCAACACTGCCTTGCATCTGATTCTGAAGGCAGATCTTATGTTATCGAACGCATCACATCACCTTATAGTCAAAGGTGAAAACATAGGAATAAACTGATTTTTAGTTTGTACAATATCTCGAGCAACACTGCAGCGCTACAAGTATCTTGATCTACAGAGCATGTCGAGGGACGAATCAGCCATAGATTTTCTTGAGATACCGCCGCTTAGCAGCAGCGTCTCCCTCGATGCTCATCCTTGTGCACCTTTCACTTGACGCGTCCACTACGACAGCATGCATCTGCTGCATAATGAATACTGACTACGGCGTCTGAAAGTGGCATGTAAAAAAGATTTCCAACCTAACGGAGCCCATACACTCTTCCTAAGTTACTGTATCTTTTTATTGGCTGAACAACCCACACGCATTTATTTTTTTTAAAGAATGGGCGCCTGCCTAACTCAACGACCTACGTCCACTCTTCGAGTTAGTGATTTCAAATTTTCTTATCGCTGGTTCGACGGCCGTCGCAGGAGTTTTGAGCTTATGGTGTGAAGTTATGCATTAAATTATAAGACGAATAACCACGAAAGCTGACTCAGAGGCAATAACTACATCTCGTAAGAATAAAAAGAAATAGTATTTCAAAGTAACCTCTGCAAAGTACTACGGTGGGGTGTCTCACTGCGTAATACCGACACACATTTCTTTTTATGCAAGCCTGATGGCGGTCTATGCATCCGATACTTTTTTTATTGGATACACGTTGAGGTAGCAAGTGTGCGCCAAGGTTCTTACGTGTGACGTTGTGAGAAGCACGTGCAAGTCTGCTTGTATTTCAGATAGAGCGATTGAATGAAATATTTTTGAAGGGATAAAAAGAAGCGCAAGAAATTTCCTATCTATACTGTAAGTGGCCTCATGTAAGCAGAATGCATAGGCAAAGACTAAAAGAGCCACTCACATTATTAGGGAAAAAAATGTCATAATAGAGCGCACAGAAGCGGTTTCTAGGAAAAGTACGTTTTACACACTTAATTCATTTGTCGTCAAACGACGCTAATTTAAATCCAGCATGTACAGAATCACACAGAGAGCTAAGCCACCCTTGAGACATTTGTAATAGGCTTAAAGTAGGATCTTCTGATGGCAAGGGAGGGGCTTCGCTTTGAAACTAGTTGCTCTCAATTTTTTCGAGAAGCCGCCATTAGCCCTATTGTTAGCTTCTAAATCGCTTTTCTTTTGCGCTTTCACCGCAGAACAGTTAGTGAATAGGTTGCGAAAGTTGTAAAGAGATAAAATGCAAGGGCGCAGGGGACTCCAGTCAAGTCGTGATAAGACGTACTCAAACAAAATTTTGTTGTTAGGCCGCAACGAGTTTGCCTGCGCTCGATTTCGTCCTCCTTCTGACGCAGTCACTTTGGCCACGCTCGCTGTGCACAAATTGGCGTAGTTCAGTGTGCGCTTACTTGACTGCATGCGCGTGGGTTGTGGCCCGCAAACACACAAACACACATTCACGCTCACTCACACAGGCACGCACGCCTGGGCGTGGGATTCATTTGAATGCTTAAGCATTCTAGAGCTACTTCTCTTAGACATCCGACCGGCCGTCTATAATGCATGACACGATGCACATCATAGGTATACATGGGTACATATGAGAATGCCTTAGACTACGTATGACTACTGAGATTTATGATTATGATTACATGTAGCGAGTACTAAAGGCGCATTAAGAGTAATTAGGGTAAATAGAAGTCTAATAAGAATAACTGCGATGAAAATTTAAGTCTACAAAACACTCTTTAAGGATAATGAAGGGCAAGGAAGCTAGCTTAATGGGCACTAGGGATTAACTAACCTGATCCCACAATTTCAGTTTTTCATTTCTTCTTTTTAGTTTATTTTTAACGCTTTTCCCCTGCGAGGGCAAAGTAGCATGTCAGCATTCATATGCGTGGCAGGAACTGTCTCAGCGTTCAAAATAAACCGCCGTGGTTGCTCAGTGGCTATGGTGTTGGGCTGCTGAGCACGAGGTCGCGGGATCGAATCCCGGCCACGGCGGCCGCATTTCGCTGGGGCGAAATGCGAAAACACCCGTGTACTTAGATTTAGGTGCACGTTAAAGAACCCCAGGCGGTCGAAATTTTCGGAGTCCTCCACTACGGCGTGCCTCATAATCAGAATGTGGTTTTGGCACGTAAAACCCCATAATTTAATTTTTTTAAGCGTTAAAAATAATACGCTTCTGTTTACATGAAAAAAAAAAAATAAGGCTTGCAGTAGCTGGGTTGCAGAAGTTCTTGCTTGCTTTTAAGCGAAAACCACTAGTATAAGGTGGTACCATAAGCAATGTGCTCAACGAAGCCTTTCCTCTGTTGAGCCAAATTTTTGAGGAAAAGAATACGCGGAACACAAGTGGACTTCGTTTCGAATCAGAGGGCATTTAGGTTGAAAAAGTTGCGAATTCTCAAAGCTTTCTACTAATGTGCGTCTATTACGTTATATTCGAGCAGGTGTACGCGATTGCGATATGCTCGAGTACGCTTTAGATAGATAACTATCACGCTATTTTAGGAACTATGTTAGCTTGCTAGTGGACTGGTTTCATTTGGGGAGGAGGGGGCGGGAAATTTTCGCCACCTCTGATAATTTGGACTGCAATTTGTAGTGGTATACCATGTGCGGCAGAAACAAATAAGAAATAGTGCGGTGAGCCTATAAAATTGGGGGCACGTATAATCACACTGTAGCTGCTCTTTTTCGATAATAAATGCACTGAATATATCTAGGTACAGGCACTGCACACTTCTACTGGTAAATCATGTTGTACGAGAAGAGAACTATTTATAAGGTGTGGATTCTCAGTATGTAATGTGCAAAACTGTGCCACGTGTTATAACATGCGAAGGGCCGTTCTTGCAGCCGCTTGTCGACGTCGTGGACCGGGCTCTACCAATAATTTGGAATGCTTCAATTTGGGATTGCTCAAAAGGTGCAAATTAAAAAAAAATGAAAAATACGTATTTTTTACAATCATTATTTCTTCCCCTCATTCTTGCTAATAAGGCAAAATATATATATGTTTCTGAGCCTCATGCGCTATCTTTTTGCCAGCAGGCGAAGCTGCCAATTCCGACGGAGGTGTGTCAGTTTTTTCATAAGTCACAACAAACTTAACAGATCGGTAAAAAAGAAAGATATTATAAATGTTGCCGCACAAGCTCTCGTTAGAAATAAGTGCGAGAAGAGTTACATTACGGCCATATGTCAATTTTCCATTTGATTTTTCTCGTTAATAATTACCCGTTATTGCGCTCATTCATTGCTGCTTGTTAATGCCGAATTGGGCGCTGAATGCTTCATAACTAATGCCGATAGCATATGGTGTTTAAAAATGACTAATGTAACTCTGTACCGTTCTAATAATCTGGTACTGTTACTCATGTTTCGTTCTTATTCTTATTATTAAGAAAGACGGTGGAACATATAACTATACAAAAAAATATAAGCCATACTGTAGTGAATGTAGGACCACTATTAAGGAGTAAATTGTCCGTGGCCCAACTCAATAGCCCGACCCGATGATCAGTTCAAGATTTACGATGCCGACGCCTTTGCTATGCATTGTAACGAAGAGGATAAGATAAACGCCCATAAGGTCCATAAATTTTGAGCCTTGACATCCTCCAAGTTATAAGGTTCTATCGGCTCGTTGAACTTTTTGATGATAGTGTCTATAGGTGGAGTAAAGAGATTGATTGCATGGTTTATGTGCCAGAGAAGATATCAAGAAAGAAATGCCTCTGACACAAATTGCTTATCTTGCGATTTTTCTAAACCTCATAAAAGAGGCGCAAACAGAAGTGAGTAGCCCTACAACTCATTCATCAAAAAGAAAGTGCAGCTGCAAGAAACAATATTTCAATAATGTACACAGGAAATAAAGAACTACAAGGCAAGTAAATGTACAGGTTAGCTCTTTATTTTATGACTCGCGCATATCTTTAAAACACACAAAAGGAAGTAAAATACAGAAGCACCAAAAATATTTTGTGCAGTTTTCGATTTCCACGCATTCTTGGCGCTACTGCACCAAAAATCAATATCAAATTTTGTGCTAGAATTAAAGGGACTGAGTCAGAGGTTTTTTTGTAATGATTGCTACAGTGGGGTCCTTTCGTAGCATCAAGATGTCTCAAGTGTATTTGAGGGGGAAAGCTTGAATTTAAGTCCACTTTTCTAAATGTCAACACAACTTCTATGAAGCCAAAAGACCTGAGCGACCCTTATTATTTAAATGTTTTCGAAACTATGCGTCTCAGCTTTGTTGCCGTTTGTAAGAGCACATAAATTCCTTCATTACGGTACACTATACTCTATGTCGTAATGCCGGAAGAATTCCTGATGTGGCGGCTGCTTAAAATAATTATTCATACGCAGATATTCAATTCCTTTTTTTTTATGTGCTACGGACTTTCAGTGAAGCGCACATTTGGAAAGTTCCACTGGCTGCTCGCTCATCACTGTAACTGAAATCCGTCATTGCGACGGACGAGCGCCCTTTTATCTTCTTTGCAATCACACAGAACCCAGCTACGAGTTCTCCTTTCGGTATATTCTCTGTGCTTTGATAAAAATGATATTGACGCAAGGAGTCAGCTGAGATTGGTTCCAACTTCATAGGCCTCAGTGTACCTCCGTTAACAACTCAATAGGAAAGGTTGAAGAAGACCTACATTTCTTTGTCATTTCTTCCATCTCCAAGTTTCGTTGCTTCGTTCTTGTGGAGACGTCTGGATAATTACGCCATCGGCGACGTCAAGCCTAAGAATTACTTCGGAAGCCAAACTCTTGCTCCTGTTGTTGTATAGGAATGACGACCTGTAATGGAATAAGTGTAGTGGGGATGTTCTGCGCTAAAAGTAATCTCAGCCTTTATGCTTTCACCAAAGAGCGAAACGAACCACTCCAGGTGGCGTCGTCTACCATCTCCTCTCTGTATGAATGCGGCTTTTTAAGTACAAGTCAGCAATTAGAGAGGCTCCTTTGTTATCCCACGCTCATTCATGGTCAGTAACATCGCAACGGTTTTAGGAGTCCGGAGCTTGAGACCCTAGTATTGTTAACTTGTGGCACGATAATAGCGAAGGACTGCAATCAACCTGTGCAAGGTCAGGAGGAGAGCAAACGAGGACATACAAAAAAGCAAGAGCTATTACAAGGTTTTGGAGGTTCTGTGTCTTCGTACACTTTTCCACAGTACTACACTAGCCCAGCCTCTCCTTTCGAAACTTTGACTGCGACGCAATCTTATGGGCGAGGAGAGGTCACCTCAGTAGGTATAAAATGGCGTTGGGTTTCTCTGTACCACTAAAGACAAGCAGTAATTATGAGGCTTTTCCTTGCAAGCAGAATGGTAAACAAGTAGATATGAGACATACAAGCTTTCCTACATTTCTTGGCAACTAATGATTCCATACAGCGACCCGGTTCTCTGAAGGCTGAATCTAAAAGATGTTTATCTTATACTTTGCTGGCCCGACATAAGAAATGAGCAACGATCAGCTTATTTTATTCGGCCTGAAGTAGTTTTAAGGCACTTGAAGCAAAGATTTACTGGGCGCTTCAAATTTTCGCCGCTAATTTGATACCAAACAGTGCCGCATGGCCGAAACCCAAACCAGGGTCCTTCGTGCCTTTATTATGATCATTAAACCTCCGCGTAACGGTATGGGATAGTTTCACATAGTGTCCGCAGTGTATGCACTGCCGCGCTAATAGAATGGCGTCGGAGCGGACGCCGATCGGACTCCAGAGGTGTTCTGCGCAAACGTCAACCACTGTGCAAAGGTCGAATATCATTAGCGGCATGTGAACATTCTCGCCAGACGTGCAATATGCCTCGCCGTTTCTGTACAGCGCTTGAAAATTGACATGCCAGCAGTTTAAGAACTCCTCCAATGCGGTACTTCATTAGCAGGTTCACTCGCATTTGCTGCAGCGGCCCAGTTAAGGCTACAAAGCGCACACTAGTGAGGTCACCGTGCTTGGAAACTGGCTTCTGGACGATTAACCTTACATGCTGCGCCTCATTGCAGTTACGCTTAAAATCATTTTCTTGCTGTTCGTTACTGTTTGTGCTTAAATTTTTGAGCAATGTACGTGTTTCTCTCTTTGGTGACAGTTATGTTTCATTAGAGTGGCAATGCTGACATTTGTTGTACGCCTGCGCGTTAATCCGGTTGGAAATGCACCTACGCAAAAATACCCCACGCGTACATCTTTGAGTCGAAGCGAGCCATGTCGTGGTGAGAGACTCTCTGGCTCATTTTTGAAAAAAGGAAACACGACCGCTTGTGTGCAAACGATTTGTACCGAAGACGTTATTAAGGCGAATTGTTTAAGTGGCTCATCAGTCGAAAGTATAGGTGTCGGGTATTTTCGAAAAAATTGATCGCCCTGCGTTATGGAACCAAAATTCAACTGCATCAAAATTGATGGAAACCCACGAACTTTGGCGGAGCCAAAATTGGGGGTGCCACCACCTATGGTCGAACCCACTATCTTTGGTATTAATCAGGGCGAAGTTACTGAAGGCACAGTTAACTAAGATAGAGTAAATTAAGACACTTGAACCCACGACCTTTGGTGTGAGCAAACAAGTAATAGCAAGTAACAACGCATTCGAATGAGGATGTCAATGTATCGTGAGCGCGCAGGATTTTGCCTTCGTCCTCTTTAGCGTATTCTAAAGTGCTTGCCAACTTTTTGTGCACGCAAGCGCACAGTGAACGGAAATATTCTGCCGCTGCAACGCGATCTATCTAAGCTCACAGCAGACGTAATTCCGGTGGATTTCTTAAGACCTATTCGCTATGGTATTTTTGAAAGCCGGAAGAAAGGGCTGGTACAGTGGCTCTCTTGTCCTAACAGGTCTGTTGTCCACTGACAAGAGAGCTGTTTCTAGTTGCCGTTTAATACGTGCTTTTTATGGTAACCACCCTGCCCTTTCGTTATATATGAACACACTCCAGCAAATAATAATTTTGAGTTCTAAAATACTTGTGTCTTACAACGGAAAGGGGTCAAGTGAGGCCTATTTCCTTCTGATGCCCATAAAGTTTCTCTGGTTTAGTATTACAATGTTCTTTATCCTGTAAGGATTGGAGTCGGACATGAAATAGATGGTAGCTGGCCCATGCCGTCGTCCGACTCATTGACGCTAATGACGTTGATGAAGGGAGGGACTTGTTATCATCGAGAACGAGGAATATGGAATTTATTTACAGTATCCACATGAAGGGTGGAGAACGTTACATTTCATCAGTCTAGCATGACTGAAAGAGAAAGCACATTGAGCAGCCGCCAACGGCTGCTTAAAAACACTCTGTCCTCCCTAGATCCTTAGATCAGGAAAAACTGCCGTTCAAACTTCGTCCAATGGGAGAGTCATCGTAGTCGACCCGCCTTTGAGGGGGAGGGTTCACACACTCACTTCCGCACTTTGCTTTCACTGAACACACCGTGGTGATAGGGTTCTTGACCCGAGCAGGCGCCTCTTGATCCCAGAGCTGACCCCTCAGACAGTAGCCACCGTGTCTGTGCATTGACTGTGACGATTTCTGGGGCCCGTGAGATCGCACCGCAAAACATCCCCTTCCAGGAGTTCCCTCACTCCAAGCAAACCGTGAAGGCGACATCAAATCGACTAACAATACTCGGTCCGCCAAACGTGGCTAGACATGGCGGCGCCGTCGGGCTGTTGAAGAGGCGCATTGTTGTCCTTACAAAGGGAGTCGTCGCAGCGGGCTGCGAAGGGTTCGGAGGTCGCTTCTCCGAAGATCGCCAGCCCCCAAAGGCTGATCGTAAAAATCCACTGTGAAATCTCAGTGGCTACGCTGCTCTGCAGATAAGCAGATAATCGCCGGTTACGCAGCCTTATCCTCGGGCATTCTCTCAAAGCCCCACTTCAAGATGTTAAATGCCATCTGTAAATCAAATTACAAAATTATTCCTTCCGAGAAGCAAGAATTCCCACAGGTAATTCGTGCGTATACAGCTTACAGCGAGAACACATACATTGTGTGCTGCATCGACTTGTGCAAAGGTTGTGGGAGTATCTGCAGAGAAATTATGAGGGGTACTTGAGATTTGCCTCTATTAGAGCCCCGTGACACGCTATACTAAACGGGTAGCTAAGATGAAGGGCCCGACGAACCACTCTGAAGCGACCCGGCTGACACGAACTTCTTGCACAAGCAGTGCGGCTTAATTGGCTTGCCCGATCGATCCAATAACATTGTGGTGCATAGTTCAAAGACAAACGCATTGCACGGTAAGTAAATTTTGCTTCCAGTGCCCATTGCATTTTCAGTTTGCAAATAAGCCGAAATTGATGTAGGAGGAGCGCATTTTGTGGTGAAAGATTACTGCGTGATCGCGCAGCCCCGGCCATTCCGGTACTTCCAATAGACGTCGTTTATACCAGCGCCTCTCATGGCAACGTGTGTCCCTATGCAAAGCTCTCTAGGAAGTTTCCCGACTAGCATATATGTATAGGAAGGTCCCGCCCAAGAGGAGGACACACGTAGGTCATGGAACATCATATAAAGTGGCATGCTCTTTGTGATAGATATTTCTGTAGCCGAAATCTGGCACCTTTCCTCTCATAACCGTTCTTTGATAATGGCGGCTGCCTTAGCTAGAAACAGGTTATGCATGCCCATTGACTGACAGCTGCTCTTACGAATAATTCAAGCTTAACAGCACTTTTGTGCCCACGAAGCAAGCATTTCTTTTTTTGTCGTAGGAACAAGAGCGCACGCTTCCGTGAAGTCCAGAAGCGATTATCGCAGCTGCGGTGGTTCAGTTTTGACGCGTGCAAAGAATCTGAAGATTATAGAAACGACAGGTGCTGCTTGCACAACTTTTCGCGATGTTGTTCGTACTGCTCTTCTAGAACAAAAGAAGCTGACACTGCTTTGTATATATTCCGGCAGCTGCCTTTATCGCAAGTGCTCAACTTAAGGTTGATATTCTCTTCTGCTTAGGTCCTATCACCCATCTTCACCATTTCAAAATTCATTCATTTTTTCCATGCCACTTTTCTTCTTTCTCAGTATAGGATAGCCTACCAGAGATATTATCGCGGTTACCTTCTTGCATGTCCCTTGCTTTTGTTTTATCTATTTCCTCTCTCTTCAATATGTGACCGTATCATGCTACTTTGTCTGCTGTGGTGACACCTCTTTCTTCCTTCTTTTCAATCAAGAGACACCGGTATTCTACGTATCCCGCAACACAGATAACTATAACTATCGATAACTATAACAAAAATAAACAAAAATAGTATTAAGTGTAGGTTGAAGCGCGATCACGCCATTGAATGGTTTTCTTGTCCTTATCTCAACGTCCTGCATCCATGTATACTTTCACGATTAACGAACTCACGCAAATCTAGTTGCTGCTATGCTCCACAGTTTCAACTAAACTAGTGCCAGAATGAGAAATAATTATATAGGGGATACTGAAAAAAAAAATGCACAGTAAATTTCCCGATACTGGCCGCGTTTGCCATCTTCGCGGAGGCATAGTTTTCGAAGCGCTTGTACATCTTGCTGTCTGCCGTCATCGAAACTTCATTAAAACTTCCTTCTGGGCGAGTTTGTGCATACTTGATATAAAAATTATAACAGCGCTAGCACATGCAACCACAAAAAGAACAAGGACTGTTGGTTTCCGCACGTAGGTTCACCGATGCGCAATGTGGTTTTTTTCCTGATTGTCTCGCTCCCTTCCACTACACCGCTGCCCTTCGCCTTATATAACGTGTCCGTCTAAGCGCTTGTGTCTCGTCCTTGTTCTTTTGTGGTTGCATGTGATAGCGCTGTTATAATTTTCAAATCAAGCCATCATCGCCGCATGAATATTGAGCACTCTAAAATGCAACAGTCGCTTCTATTACTCCGCGATTATTCAAGACGGAGCTTCACTGCGACCCCACGGAGTAACATAGTCACGCCCGCTTTATTTTTGCAGCCTTTAATATTCGTAACTATGGTGTTTTCGAGACTCGCACTGTTCAAAACTGAAATCCTCGCCGAGCCTGTTCTAGTGGTATCGTGCGCATCAGCTAGCTACCGTACTTCAAGCTTGCGCTAAGTACCCCCAGAAAAGCTAATACGCTCTTGAATTTTCAGATGAAGGCTCTTCATATGATGATGATTGCATTGCTTCATAACGTCCCAGATTTTTAGCTTTCACAAGAAGTAATGTGTTGTGAAAAATAAAAGCTCCAGTACTTTAGAACAGTTCGTCGACGCTCGTGAAGCTGCATGCACGCAACTAACAAGCACTGTTATTACTGCGTTCACGTTCGATCTTCACTTCGAGAGGGTGAACTGAACTTGCGCGGGTCTGGTCGCGCACACGGGTCACGTGAAAACGGAGGAAAATCGTGATCGGCGTCACGAGGGATGTCTTCTTTTTTTTTTTTTTTTCTCCGGGAGCTGCTTTCTGCAGTTCGGCGCCACAAGTGTAAACTTTCTCGCGCGGATTTTCTCACTCGCGTGACGTACACTGCCTTATTTTCGCTCTGGTTTTTGTGCTTCAGACATTCGTAAGATGAGGGATTCCCTCTTCACTGGCGCTTCGGCGTCAATAACAAAACCATAACTAGAGCAACCTTGAAAATGTGTGCTCGTGCACGCTTTCGCAGGCCATCTCGATACCGGAACCAAACATAAGATGCGCACGGCAAACAAACGACAAATTTGTGTACCGAAACCCAACGCACATTCGACACAACAGTGCTCTTCGCGGTGAAAAGGCGACAGCCTTTGAGATAGAGCACACAGACCTGGTTTCTCTCTAACCATTGGTGAGCTGTTGCGAAGGTGCATAGAGCGTTGTGCACTGACTTGGTGCCTGCTGTTCCATGTTTTCCGTCGTACGACGAAAACCTACTCGTGAATGTTGCGCTGCCTTCTAAGCATTTTTCTTCATTTTAACTTCATCTCCAAATGATTTAGCGATATTTGTCCTGTAACAAGCCATAAGGCGCTTTTCATTCCGTTTGCGAAATAAGGTTTCCTAGCTGCTAAAACGCCTCAAGCGCTGAAATGTAGAAGTGCGTTGTATATGAAACAGCATGGCATCACACAAAACTAACGGAATAATAGATGCGCTCATACTGGCTAAGCAGTCGTTCATGTTCTCTAACAATTTTTCGTAGCAAAGCAAGTGTTGCCCTTCGGACGCGCTAATTTAACCAAAGCTGATGCGAAAAAAAAAAAGAAGTATGAACAGAATTCGCAATTTTTTTTCTTCGTAATTTATTCATGCCGTTGGCCGGTTGCCTTCGCTAATAAGAAGTACAGCGTCAGGATTGACTGCAGTTTTCTTTTTTGAGCTGCTATAGCGTGATAGGCTTTTGCGAACGCAGGACCAGATATATTTTTTTTAGGTTAAGGGGGAGGGGATGGTGTAACCAAGGTGTCCTACCTCCCTTCAGCTCCTGGCCATGCTCTAACTCGTTGCGTTAATTAGCTCTGTAATTCTCAATTTACGCCTTGGGTTTGGTCATGTCGCTCATCAACTTCATCGGCAAGAACGCGCACCGTGCCTTTCGTACATTGCTTTTGGACACTGCAGAGAAATACTTGAGCACATGCTGTTGAGAACTTGCTGCCCCTGGTTGCCTTGTTTTTTTCCTACATTCAACTGTCATCGTGTTGGACTCCCCGAAGAATTTTTGTTGGAATTTATTGCCTTTATTACAAGAATTTATTTATTTAGTTATTTATTTGTCGGTTTATTTGTAATATCTTGAGGGACAATAGATGAGTTGTGGCTACAGTCTAAGCGAATACAAAGAGTTGAGTCACTTTAACATACGCTTACAAAGATGAAGGCGAACGCCTGCACGCTAACGGGATATTCATTAAATTACTTTGACATTCTCATTAGAATGCATTGGTAGTTCTTCTTGCTTGCTTTCTCTTTGTTTTTCTTTTACTTCTCTCTTACGGTCGCCTAGACATTTCCACTGGTTCTGCGAGGGTAACGACATGTTAGAACGGTCGTGGCAAGGCTATGAAGACCGTCAACACACATACACAGGTTCACTGATTGATTTTTTTTATTTTAGTACTTTAGTCGACGAGGGTAGCTGCATGGGTTTGTATAGGCGGTGCCTTCTACTTTTTTGTAGTTCAGACAGAACGAGGGGGACAAAGAAAGGCAAATTAGCCAAACAAACAGCGCTACCTTTAAACATCAGATTTATTTCCAGTTCTTGCAGGCGCAACCATACTACTCAAAACGTCATAAGGCGCGTGTACATTGCTCGGCAAATATGAACAAAACTGGGAGAGCCAAACGCAGACACTTTTGCGGCCGTACTGATTATTTAGAAGTTTGTGCATTCCACACAAACTGAGATAATCGGGCTCTTTTTTTTATTGATTGAGAAATACGGGCGCATTCGCTTTAATTTTGGTGCCATAACGACGGACTCTCAATTTTTCGGCCTATGAGCCACCTAAAGCTTTCGCTTTAAAAATACTAGGATGAGCACAGTAGTAAAGGTTTTCCCTTGCGTGATCACCGCTAGGCATGAATTCTTCGACGTCGCATTTGAAGCCAGCAGGGTTGGCGATTGTAGCTCAATATGGCTGGGAGGGAATTCCAGCCACACACAATAGGTATTGTGGGAATTTATTAGCTATTCTTTGTCATCTGTACATGATCATCATCATGTGTGGTTCATATGGGGTTCTTCTTCATCATCGCTTGTGGGGCTGGCTCTCGAGTGTGCTCCGTGCTGTGGGCGTGGTCGGTTCGCCCAATCTTTGACGCGGAATAAACGTCGTGATAACTGCTGCGTCACAGTATAAAGAAAGGACTGCTGGAGTGTGCGGTTGTGGCCACGGGGATGGGACAACGGCATTCGCATGAGTGGTCGGGGAAACGCGATGGACGGGTACGATTACTTCGTTATTAAGTGGTAGCAAATGAAACAAAAAATATCGTGCCATAATTATTTAGAAATATTATGCGTCGATCAATGATCAACTCAACGTACATAATCTTAGCCTCCATGAACTTAGCGATGTTATATATTCCATCGTGTCCCTGAACCGTGCTATGAAATTTACGCTACCGCCACGTGAAATTCTGCCCGTGTGCCAAATAAGAACAGTAGCTTTTTTTCTAGCACTCAAGGCCATCTCGTTTACCTCATCAGTACACACTGCAATCTGTAAAAAACATGTATGGCTTGTCATTATTTTGGCATCACCACAAAATGTACAGAAAACCCGAAGATGCAATTGTCAGATGAGCAATGGTCTGGCAAACTCGTTATGAGCAGACAGCGACTTCATTCTTATCCAATACGCTACTTTATTACGGCGTATGTCTCAGAGAATGGTAACACCATATGCAACTAGGAGTCTGGCTTTGTTGAATTCACGCAGGTATCGATGCACAGCTGTTTTCTAGAAAAGGCGTTGCAGTTGCCTAGTTCGGCTCTTGAGACACACCGCTTTTTGCTCTCAAAGTAGTAAAACCAGCCTTGAGCTTGCAATCCGTAGCCTAAGTGACCTTTGCAGTAGCAGCCTGCAAATGAACGATGGAATAAATATTAGTCACCTCACTAGAAGGTGTACCTCTAGATGACATAGATAGAAAACTACAAGATAGCGCAATTTATTAGCACTGGCTCTTACAATAATTATGCACGGCATTCAAAAGAATTTCTCAAGGCTCAAGAATCAAGGCTCAAGAATCAAGAAAGGCTCAAGAATCTATAAATGTTTTCACATCAGCAGCTCCACGGTTCTGTCTGACTAAACCTGTGCCTAGTGCCTGCGGGATTGGGCATGTGACGGCGCAGAAAATGGAGAGGAGGTAGCGCCAGGTCATGAGTCTATAGAATGACTATAAAATGAAAGGCATGCACTGTCACTGTTTTGTTTGACGACATTTGTTGTTCCTGGGCTCTCGTTCTCAAAGCTCCGAGCATTAACTTGGTCGAAAATGTAATACAATGTGTCAGTAACTTTATAGAATGGCGCGGCAAAATTACCGTGGTTGAACGCAATTCAATCAAGTTTGTCGACCGGTAGCGAGGTTTAGCTTGCTTCGGGAAAGGACACAGGCGCTGCTCGGCGCCATCAGCAACTGCTGCATCTACAGTTGCGCTACAAGACAACAAATAGACGCTACTTGGCGCGGCAGCCGGAGCGAGTGAATTGACCTCCATGTTGCGACTCGCTTGACTCGATTGTGCTCCATGTACGCACTCGGCGCTCTTTGTCCTCATCAGAGATCGCTTTCAATATACGAGGGCACAGCCTGCGCACGCAGCAGCCGCCGGTAGTGGCAGGTGAAGTCCAGTTTGACCTTGGCAGAGATGGAAGGTCATATTTGCGGAACCAGGCATTTTTCATCTTTTGTACTTCGAGTAGTAGAGCCATCGCTCTAAAATACATTAATGCCCACTTGAACAACATTGAGCGATCGTTCGATTTTTATTATTAACTCCTCGTGGACAAGGAAGCGGCTTGAGACGCTTGGTGCGTTTTGGTTCGCCCTTGCCGAAGCGCAGTAAGAACTCGCAAGAAGGAATGAAGAAAAGGACATTTCACTAAAGGTACTATAATGCTTTCGCATTTCCACACGCAAGCAGTCTTAAGTGTCTGCAGAATTTTTATACAACTAAGGAGTATAACATGGGTCGAGAAGCGCGTTATTTGCACTGAGGAAAAGTTGATCGAGAGTAGCACTATACATTCTGGAGCCGCTGTTCCACAGTTGCGTCTGACACGGACGATTACTTGATTTTCTTTTCTCAGAATACATTTTCTGCCGTCATATATCACCCCGGTCAAACAAACATGATTATACGTACTCGACCTATGAAACCTATTATACGCAATAACGAAAATTGCTTTAGTTGAAAGTTTTGAAGAAAAAGGGCCAATTTTCCCTGGATAAAAAATTCTCATATGTAGTTGACAATTTGTGGTCAATGAAAAAAATATTTTGGACATTGTCGCGGTTACCTCCGGATTTTGCGAAGGCTGTGTTCATGGCCGTTATCGCTGTTAATCGACATCACAGCTAATACCGATTACAGTATAAAAATGCTTGCCGATGACTGCGTCATTTGTAGGAAAAATAACATATAATAAAAGAAAAATACAGAAAATCAAAATCAACCCAATACCTTCATCTACAGTTTAAAGACTCGGTGCTACAACTCCCCGGTGTCAATTAAAGTATACAAAGAAATATCTGCCACCATGACCATAACCAGGAAAATAACACTAAAAATTGGCGCGCGAGTGGCTGCTTGATGCACTTTACATGTATTCACCGGTGTCCTTCACACTCCGAAAAATACTTTTATGTAGCACACATTAAGCAGCATAAACATGAGTCGGGAGCTTTTTCATGTTGCTCTACAATTATCTCATTGACACATTTGTTCTTATAGTATTTCAGAAGTTAATATTTAGGATCAATTATGCAGTTATATAATCTCAGTATCTCCAAGCGCGGGCAAACAAGATTACCTAAGTTCTGTCCAGCTACGTCGCATTTCCATATTTTGAAAGTTTGGCTAACGGTACGTGGGGCACCCTGTACATTTTCTCATTCGTGCAAGTTAATCTATCTGCTGCTACATGAATAACGCTCAGTAGGAATGTCAGTTTGTATGGAATCGCGCGCAGTTGTTAGGCTGAAGCACGATTCGCTCAAATACGTGTTATAATAATGTGCGCATGAGAATTTCTTCCAGAGTTCAACAATTAGTTTATCTCCAAGTCAAGAAGAAGACGAAGAAAACGGAGCGCACAAAATAAGGAAGGCGCATACCTCTTGGGTATACACATTTATCTTTCAGTCTGTAACATCCTGAAAGCAAACAAGTGCAGGTCAGAAGCTGAATGCACATGTGAACGTATTATTTGATTTAGCTGTATACATTCATATTAGTACAAACTCCTGCTTCATTCAATATTGCAGTTCTGTCGGGTTAATTCTGCTATTCACAGAAGTAGCACACCTTCTCCGGATTTATTTGACAGTGAATAGCCGCTATCAGAAAGCGCTATTACAGCCTTATGCGCGTAGCAAGCGTCCACGGTCATCGCCTGACAAGTGCTCATATATTTGCTGATTCGCGCCTGACACAGAGCTCGTTAATTCATTTAGTAGGCGAATTTTACTGTAATTGCTGTGACAGATAAAACTACGAACCATAGTTGGTTTAGTAGCCCTATAATTTGCGGTCGCTCTCATACACGCACCTATGGGGTGAAACTATGGTGTGAATTACGCAGAAGTAGAATATTATAAAAAAGAAGGCGCTGCGGAAGGTGAAGGTTCGTCTGAAAATCAACACAGAAATGTAAAGCAAGCAAGTGCAGGCGTTCAATAAAAACAACGGCTCCGGCTGCAATTCTTGTGCTGTATGCATACGGCGAACGGAAGAATCGAATTCCCGGAAGAACGATCGAGTTGCTCGCAGTGATTCGGCATTCCTATCGCACATCATACTTCGCCAGAGCCTATGCAGCCGAGACACATGAAGGAGTCATATGGTGGGCACCAGGAACATCTAAGTGGTAAGAGACAAATTGTACATGCTGTGACATCTAGGTACAGGTCAAGGAAGAAAGATCGGAGCTACACTTGTGCATTCGAGGCGAACTGTGTTTTTGGGGCGCTTTCCCGAGTTAACTTGGTATGTGTCAGTCGTTGTGTGCCACTCTTGAATGAAAAAAGAAATCTGCAAAAAATTTTGTCCATGCAGGGTTGTATCCAACCACGTGTAATATTTACACAAATAATCTTGTCTGAATATGTGTTTAAGCATGTGGCAAGCGCTCACTTCCTGGCGGCGGCACTAGATGGCACAGCGTGTCCAGGGGGAAAATGCAAAGAAGTTGACGAAGTTAACCGATGACTAAAGCAAGAGATCCCTCTGTGTCTAATGTTATGCACTCTTTATTTTAGGGGCATAGAAAGACGACTGACAAAGAGTGTATTGTGACTTCATTGATCTTACAACCGTATTGAGGAAAGGAATAACATCAGTTCGCCGGGCTGGCTTATGCGGCCTGCATAATGCTACTTTTGGGCAGTACGAGATATTTAGACTTGGTGAATATGTGTGGCAACACTGCAAAAATCTAGACCTTAAGCTTAGCGAACAAAAAATCGAAAGTTGTGATTTTTAATGAAACCATGAACGACGACGCGGTGTGATGCTCATGGTCAAGCAAATGTGTATACTTGGACGCATACATAAGCAAAGGAAAGACCAACTCAAGCACTCACAGAAATAATAAAGATAAGGGGAAGCAGAGGACTTCAAATAAGCATAGCACCTTTGAGGCTACAATAAATATGAGGTGATGCATGGAATCTAGAAAAGAGTAATGGTGCGAGCGCTAACGTTTTCAAATGTCAACTTGTGCTCAAAATCAGCTATCTGTAGGCGGTTGGAAATTAACTAAATAGCAATCGACCAGTTGGCTTTGGGGTCCCAGGGTAAAACCACGAATGTGCCAGTGCAGGGTGATATGAATTGCCTTCTTCTGAAGTGAGAGAAGTGCAGAGCAAAATTAGGTTTGAAGAAATCCTCAGAAAGATGGATCAAAATAAATGGTCGGGTAAAGTGCACAAATATTCGTACTTCCAAAATGTAGGCACGGAATGCCGGAAGAGTTTGCGGAAGTTAGCGAAAATGTACAAGATGATTGAAAGTGTGAATAGGCAACCAGGATTTATCAAAAAATAAAGTGAGACAAAAGATAATAAATTTGACGCACAACATTGTATTGAAATAGTATATTTAACATGACTTCGCACACTCATTCGGCAGTATATATTTTGCGAATGAGTCCGAATTTTTTAGGGATCATCACAGATGAATTATGTCTACCTTGCCAGATTTCGACCCCCTTGTCGATGCTGGGAAATGCTCTGATGCTCTGAAAAATCATTTGGTTGAAATGACTCTAGGATGTGTCGATGACGAGAACTTTCACGAATAATCATAGCCCACTAGGCCCTGAGTTCTTTTTGTTTAGGGTCTGATTCTTTTACTACGCGTAGGTGGTGCTGAAGACTTAATTTTTGTCCAGGAAGGTGATAGGGTGGGGGGGGGGGGGGGCGACTGCACTCTGCCTGGGAGTTTGCCGCGAGTCCTTGGGCTCTGGTATCGTCGTTGGACTGATGGACTGTCCACAGTTGATCTTGTGGAGCTGAGCTGAGCAGTGCCCAATACTATGCGTACTTACTGTCAAAAGAAAAGCTTTCCGGAACACAATACAAACGAAATATTCTCAACTTCACAATTTTAAAAAGTAACAGATATGGCGTCAAATGCCGCCACCAGGGCACAGATTTGTAAACGAACACGTAATGTATTTTGTGAGAAACGTACAGCTTTTCTCAACAGTGGATTAGAGGGACTGCAAACACTGGTTCACATTTCCAGCAAACTTTATGTTGGTTATCTCACTGCTGAAGAAAATAAATACAGATAAAGGGATTTTCTTAGGTGCCCAAACCTCTCTGTTTTCAATCGCTGTGCAGGTTGAGTGCTTTACCTGGATGACTTCAATGTAATCAGCTTTATTTCATAAATTGAACACACAAGTTCTTTAAGTATTCGTTGTCGCCATCGATAATTAAACCGTGCACCGGGATGTGTCATGAGGCAATATATATCTTCAATTTACTGGCCCCAAGGAATTATTACGCATAAAGACAGCGTGAATATCAGTGAGGCTTGTACAAAACACCTTAAGAAGGATGAAGGGGGAAACGTAGGGGCTATTCCGGGAATAAGTAAGCTAGTTTTAAGTATCACTAAGCCCTATATCGACCTTAAAATCGCACTTCGAAAAACGAGCTATTCTTTAGGCCCACCGGAGAGCACTTTGCTTCAATTTGAAAATATTCGGCTGCTATTTAAGACGTTGTAATTTTAAAAGAAAATTATAAAGTCACACGCTAAGGATATTTGATGATGAGAACATCTAGCACTGAGAACAGTGCCGTTTACTGCTACGAATAATCTTCTTGGTTTCATTTTGTGACTGCATTCGACACTACTATTTAGAAATGCTCTCTAGACTACGCAAGCCTCCTGTAGAAAACTTACCTTTCACTATTTATTTTGTTTCTTAAATCTTGTTGGACGGTTTTTGTATTGAGATATAAGGATGATTGCAGAATCAAAAGGTACAGAGGCACTAGGCCCCAGGGAATAGGTTTTTCGGATTTTTCAATAAATATGTTACCACCACCACTTAAGTCACCTTACGGGCATTCAATTAGAAAGCATCCTGACTCTTCCGCGAAGTGCTTTTCACATGGTCATGAGCTCATGAGATTTTGAGGGTGGGCTATCTAAACTGTGGGGATAGGACAAGCCAATTCTGAGAGTGGGCCAGGTCGGTTTTGAAAGTGAGTCAACTCAATTTTCGAATTGGGCAAACTTTGGGGGTCGGCCACAGAAAGTTCGGGATTGGGTCAAGCCAATTTTGAGAGTGAGCCAGGTCGATTTTGAACGTCGGTCAACTCAATTTTCGAATTGCGCTAAGTCAAATTTTTTAGTGGCGTGGGCCACGGCGTCTGTCTAGCACAATGGATATTCAACGGGGGATTTCACAGTGCGAGACGCAGCCGGTCCAGCGCCGGGTAAGGCTACGTCATCAAGTGGTCAAGCGGGCTTTCTTGCCTTCGGATAATAACGCCTATCGGTGGCCGGATTTTCCACTTCAGCGGATATGTAGGGCTTTCGCCTTGGAATGGTTATAGATGGAATACTGGTACAATTGCTAAGATTACCCTAAAACACTATTGTGCACATTTTTAAAGGTACTTTGCGGTTTTCCGGAGGTAATTTAGAAGGCAGCAAAATGAAAGAAATGTATTCATACCTTCAGTGAATGGTTTCGCGTCGATTTCACTGGCAATGTATGTTCCTAAGATAAAAAGTACAAAAATCTGCTGCATTTGCGTAGAAGTCATTATTTCGCTCGATGCGCCTCTGCCATTTGTGCCTATAAGCAGAACTTCGGGGTTTTATATTTGCTCACAAGTTGGCACATTTTTCAGCTGGAAACATGATCGACGAATTATACGTTTCTTCCTCGGAATATTTGTGACGTAAGGACAAAGTTCGATTTAGATATTGCAATTAAACTTCAAATTCGAATGCTTGTCCAGAGAGTAAGATATCTTTGCTTTTGATCGATGAATGTGCTAGTCCATGTAGACAGACATGGATGTCACGATTGTTTAACATTTAACCGCGAGTGTACGTTGCCCCTTGTGAAATTCGCGAATATCGGTAATTAGCTCCGAGAGAAGCGAGTGCCGGAGCAGGAAGGCGCCTGGAGGGGGAGAAGGGAATCGCGCGCTGGGGAAAATGCGGAGGAGCGCGCTTGCAGCAAAGCGACGCCACCTGGTTAAATGTCTCGGTGGCGTTGACCGAACTAAGGTGACTGTTTGGGCATGCTGGTAGGATATGTATGCAGCTTTTTACGCACAAGACGAGCACAGAGTAACAGACCGAGGAAAGAAGCGTCGCGGAGGAGTCAAGTAGGCGGAGGCGCGCTGGGTTGACCTTCTCTGGAAGTTGCCACGGTTTCTGTGCGGGTGCGTACGTACCGGATCGCCCCCGCCTTCTGTATGCTGTACGTGCGAGTGAAGGCGTGCGATGGTGAGTCGACGTCTGCGGCTTAGTCTCGCGCATTGAAAGGAGGAAAGCGAGGAGGAAGCGCGACGTCTTCTTTCGCACGCGAAGCACCGCGAGAAGGGAGGGAGGGGGGGAGGGGGGGGCGTTCTACGCTGGCGGCAACTGCGTATGGCGTGACTGTGCGTGGCCGCGCGAGCCCTATCTGAAAGCGATTGTGAAGCGTACAGACTGCAGGCGTCTTGGCGTACTGAGGGTTGATAGCTTCGTGTGCGTCATAGCACCCATACGCTTGTGCGTCACCCGCGTTAGCGAAGTGAAAGGTCACTAACTTTTTTGCTCAAGCAAGCGAATTGTTATTGAACATGTACGCGTACGCAGAGGTGTTTATTAAGGGGAACTATTTTCATGTGTTTGTGTGCTGTAGCTGCATGACATTTCTCTAAGGTACGGCAGATAATTATGCATCAATAATTGCTTCTCCTAAATCGTTTTGCCTAGTCGTGGTGAAACGTGTTTTCTCAGATGAAATACTGAGGACTGACTACATAGAAGACCCAAAATTTAGATCCGCCACGCTAGCCTAACACATAAAGAAAATGTCTGTTGCATTCCGCATCGCGGTCAGATAATGTCGAAGAAAGGTGAACGTTCGAGAAACAGGACAAGCATGTTCTTCAGTTCCAGAATTTCGTTTTGTTCGGAGGCCCCGATTGCTCGCGTAGTATAGTCGATGTCATTTCTCGTTCAGCAATAAGTACTTTACAGTTACTGTTCGGCACATGGAAAAGAAAGGTAAAAAAGAAGGGTCTGCGTTTTTTGTTTTTGACGCAATATCTACGATATAATTTTGAAGCACGCTGTTGTTGGTGACTGCGGTTTAGTTCTGACCACTCGGGGTCGCGTAAATCCTAAGAAGGTATCGCGCTTCTGATTATAATATAAGGTTTGGCTAATTACGATGAGGAAAATGAAAGAACATGATGCGTACGTTTTCATGGAGCTTCGGCATCCGTTTTAATGAGACACATTCGGCGGTATATTTAATAAATCGAATGAATATGACAGTTGCTATATTGCACTGCACCTCGCTATCATCTCTCATAAGGCACTGCTTCTTCGCGTTACGCGTCATCAGTAATGACTGCGTACGTAATCACTCATGAGTCCAATTCGCAGCAATATAGATGTATGAACACGATGCATTAACTCAACTATAGCCATGGATCTTCTCGAATTTCTTTTTGTTCTTTGTGTTGTTGAATGGGTAAATGAGTGAGAAGAACAAGGTCCTTGAATATGCAGGAGAGCGATGTAATGAGAAATCTAATATAACTATAGAACTTTCTGGTGAAAACCTGGTGAATTAATGGCACCATCGGCGATCTTAATGGCACTGATCCCTCGCTAGATTGACAGTTGATGAGACACATCGCTGACGGGTCTTACTTAAAGGTCAGAACCCTTTCTTTTTCCACCTTTAGTAGACGGAAGGTAAAGTATCCGGTAAAAATTAAAGGCGCAGTCTTTTCGTGGCTCTTCTCATAGGCAGGGATCTCTGCCTCGATGAGGCTCTGAACGAAGCACCAGTCATCCATGCGCTTCCAGCGTCTAAGAAGACTATATTAATCAGCCACACATGAAAGAACTGTAGCCATGCTTACTTGATTTGAGTTAATGCTCGCGGTGCATGATTCGAATGTTTCTGGTGGGTAAAGCGGGGAGTTTTTATCCATTCGATAAAGCTACCTTCCAGTGGATCGCTAGTTCGGTCTTTGTTAGGGTGCATTGTCGGCAATGCATTTTAGGGACCAACCAGCGTAAATCTAACCCGCCGTGGTTGCTTAGTGGCTATGGTGTTGGGCTGCTAAGTACGAGGTCGCGGGATCAACTCTCGTGAGTCATCACCGTCGTTAGTCATGAGTCGGCACTCCTGCTTTGTCTCTGTTTTTCAAAAAACGTCCATGTTCTTAAAAAGTGCGCGCTTAAAGTAACAATAATGCAAAGTCACTATGGAAGTTGGGATATTTGCAACACAGGTGGTCATGGCGTTCCTGTGTAGCAAAACAGCCAGAAGAGGATATCTCACCACGAGTTTCGACGTTAATGCGATCAGCATTCAAAAACGTAGCGATGCGCCCTATTGCCACCGCGAAGACGTGCACGCCGGCTTCCTACGCTTCCCTCTGGACACGCTGCACCACCGGGGAGCGGCGTCGTGAACTCCGCGGGTGGCGCATGTGTAAAGAGATATTAGGTCAAGATTGTTTTATCCTATATGACAAGGGTTTGATCCTGCCCAGCAACGGAGGAGTGCAAAGGATTTTCTTATATCGCTTTGTTAGCGAACATTGAAGCGAGGTTTGGGTACGGTCTAGTTGGTATTCCATGGTATCAATTGTCACTTACAGTGCACACATAGACGAGGGACAAAAAAGGACGACGAAGACAAGCGCTGTCTTTGTCGCCCTTCCTTGTCCCTCGTCTATGTATGCGCTGTAAGTGACGATTGATACTAGCGAACATTCCCAGACTTTCCTGGTCATGGCTAATTCGCATTTATTCTTCCTGGTGTTCGTTCGTTTGGTTACGAGGTAAGACGCCGACGCTCGCCGCAAGAACCGACGCCTAAGAGCTGTGCTCTAAAACAAAAGAGCAGCATGGAGGCACTGTATTGCTTCAACCGTATGGGCAAACAACAAGAATTCTGGTTTTTCACAATATATTTAAAGAAGAAATCAATAAAGAAAAGTGTACCATCATAAGAGCATCTGCAGTTTCCTTTTTTTTTTTTTTTTGAGTAACGCTCGCAGCATATTCTGCAACAATAGGGATCACTTTATTGAGATCTGGTTTCGGTTGGACTATAGGCTGCCTCTGTATTACCAGTTTGACACCATGACAACCAACATGCTTGCAATGCTTCACATGTGTCACATTTTCCATTTCATCATATGAAACTTGGTGTCACTGCTGCACCGTTTGCGTCAAATTGAGTTGAGGAGTTCAGCCTGCTGCATCCTGCTGCGTTTCGCTGAACTTTGAAGGTAATTTTTTTCTTTCTTTGTTACAGACAGAGGAAAGAATAGCGAAAGGCCATGTGGCCTGACAGAAGCTCTTGCTCTCAAGTGCGCTCGGCATACATGATAATTCAACGCAGGAAAAAAAACAAATATAGCACAAGAATGAGTGAGCACGACGTATAAAATACAAATAAACAAAATAGTTCGTATATTATAGAATTACTACGCTAACAGATATTCTATGTATCAAATTTCTTCTTTCTTTGTACATTCACATTACAGAGCACAATAAAACATGCATATTTATCAATATATTAATAAATATATTTATAAATATATGAATATTTATAAAATATTTATAGTACATAAGAATATTAGTGCAATAACGCTTTATGAATAGGTAATACAATAGAGAGAAAGGTTTTTATAGATTGCCTAAAATGAGCTGCACAAAAATCAATGTTTTCTCCAACGATGTTTATTAGCCTCTATATTTGATAGTTTAGATCCTGACGACCATGGTTAGTACGTGTAAATGGTGTTGTTCCGATTTCACTACGTAATCCGTATCGAGGAGGAGAAGCGCATAGGCTGAGAACGTGTAGGCTGTGTGTGGGTAAGTGACGCGGCCTACCATGGTAGTTTTTAAAAATTCAGACTACTCGTTTTTCCAGGCTTAGTTTCTTTAGTTCTGTGCTGTCGTTTTTCCCCAAATCACGGTGCAATAGTGTTAGCGTCGAGTAAAAAAATTCGCAGTTCCGCCGGAAAGGCGAAGCACCGATTGCAATAGCAAATGATTAGATAGCTGTACGAAGTAAAGATAGTAGTTTTATCGGCCGTATAAACATGTAAACATTTGCTTACTAAGTTAACAGTGCTTGAATATGTACGCGTGACTCAACGAGGACGTAGAAAGAAACAGACACACGGAGACAGCGCTGTCTTTGTGTGTCCGCTTCCTTCTACGTCCTTGTTCAATCGCTTTTACACATTCTATCATGGATTCTAACCAACTAGCCTACCAACGTGTTTTAACCAAATTAACCAGCATGGTGTCACGCGCGCACATGTACGCATGAACAAACATCGCTCCATGACAGCGGAAAATGTCTGTGAAAACGCTGGAGTTAGGAATCGCGGCAGCAGCCGCGAGTCCATTAAACTCCGTGCATCTGTCGCTTCAAGGAGTACGAAACGTAGAAAGCACTGCGCATAAGAAGCTACCGGCACTACGCGCACTCTGCAAGCAGCACAGATTGCGTTGAGGATGAGGCCCGCGCCTGCGCGCACTTTCGCCACGTCGCAGACGACTTTCAAGACACGAGTGCCGGCAGCGCGTCCCTACTGTCTACTACGGCGTCCGCTATTCGTGTGGCCAACGCCGTAGTAGACACCGCGGTTGTCTCCACTCTGTACGGAGCGGCGGGCAAGGAGGACACCCCCCTGTCTCCCGCGCCACAGGAGAGGGCACGCATCCGGGCAACACCCTCTAGAGAACTTAAGGCCTTCTGGCTGACCCTCTCCCCTTGAGCTACGTCACGCATAAGAGGCCAACATAGAAGTTCCGTGCAGCGCGCTGCGAAGCTACTAGGGGCGCCCACGTGTTGAAAATGGAGCGCGGAAGATATACAATAGTTAACCCCGGTTATTCGGAGAAGAACGAGGCGACCACGGTGACGACAACAATTGGATTAGTTCCAGGAACCCTGCCGCTCCCTGAATAGCTTCAAGGTTAAACAAGTCCCGGCATGCTCAGCCATGCTGCCGCGTGCTTCCTAACGCACATTTTTTTTCTGGACGTGACCAGTGCATGCAGTCTCAACACTTGTGCTGTGCTTGTGATTGTGTGTACCGCGTCTTAATTGCCCCGGAATGCGGAGTGCCATGCCTAGATATGCCTAATAAGTGCTGCGTTCCCAACTGCCGGAGCAACTACAAATCGGGGCAAAAAAATCACGTCTTCAAGTTTCCACAACATGAAGCCCAGAGTGCCTGGATTAGGGCGATACCACGTGCAGACTTCATTGTATCACCGCACTCCAGGGTAAGATGTTCAGAGCTTCTTCAGAGGCCGCAAAGCACTCTACCAGCCATCAGTAAGGATGAGCGATGGGATGAATTTCAGACACACACAGACCACCCACGCCCAGCCTAAGTGTGGTAGTAACGAAGGATGCACTGTCTGAAATTAAAGACATCGTCCCGGTACTGGTCTACGTGACGGGCTATGCCGTGTACGCTTCAGTGAAAAAGCTCAACTGTTCGAAATGCAGGGACGCACTGACAGAGAAAAGGTTGAGATCGGTCTCAGACTCGGATGGACGGTACAACCTCGTGAAACAACTTGACAGGGGAGGACTTGTCTATCGAGCTATATTTGCCGTCAACGCTGTCGCACACAACTACGTGGTTGTTAAGCAACTTTCAGCGAAAGAGGAATTTATTAATCTGCCAAACCAACGTCGTTTAGTGACTGACCTCACGCTTGAACTGCTCGTCAGTGATGATTCCTCAGAGTTCGACGCTTGCGAGGATGGACAGAAATGTGAATTTGTGTTAAGGAACCTTTTGTGGTGTAGCACGAATATTTTATTGAGGAATTACTGCTGCAAGATGAACGACAAAATATTGGATGCCAATGCAAAGGCAAGGAAGAGAAAAGCTCAAACTCTGCGCAATAAGGCAGCTGTTTCCTTGTAAATAGCTGCACGAATGTTTTATATTCCGTTTCTATACTTATGTGAGTTGTAAATTAGTGCACTGCTGTAACTAGTGCGTCGAAAGCGAAATTATTCGTTTAAGCATAATCCAGATTGGAAGAAATACATGTGTCCCCAATAAAATTGTTCATACGCAATTGTGAAGCTGATAGAGTGCTTTACATTCACCATTGCCGCGCCATAAAAACCATAAGTACAAAAATATGGAAGAAAAAGCTTTTATGGATTAAATTTATTTGAAGTAATAGGTATGAAGTGTGGGGTATAATAAATCACTATTATTATTATAATGCACAAAAAAAACGTACATTACAAAGACGACAAAGCGCGGCGCTATAAAAAGCTGCTGGCATCAATACATGCACAAGCTTTACAAAGCTGTTTTGTATCTGTGCCTCTAAATAAATGCTTTGTAAGGTGCCTGCTGCTCATTCCGCAGTTTCGACTGGAGAAAACGTGTGGAGTGGTCAATAAAAGCATACGGCTGCTAGGTGAACCAAGCCGCGTTCCCTTCACTGAACCCGTATCCCCGAGCGTGCCGATGGCCTCTTGCCCGTGACATCACTCGCCGAGCACTCCGGCCTTCTTGTCTAGGAGGTGTTGATCCGGGCCGCGTTTTTCGCTCGCGAACGCGAAATTGAACCGCGTTCGCTGGCTCACGTTCATGGAACCTCATGGCGACACCGACAGTGACGGCAGAAATGCGCCTGAAGTTCCCATATAACTGCTATCGAAATAAAAGCGCATAATATATTGCTTTATTTAGCCATAATGCTAGATACCGCCTACTACTTTACTAAGATCATTGCTCAGCATATTGACATGATTGTCCCAGGAGAACTTCTCCCGAAACCATACCCATATATTGTAACTAAATATCGTAACTTGCGCGGAGGCTTTGCCATGGCGTTGTTTCTGCGGCCATTCCGAGAAATGGAAGACAGCGAGCGCCTAAATCTATGATTGTGTTTCTCAGAATTGTACAGCGTGCCATTTTGTGTGATCGTAAGAGCACACCTTGTGGTAGGAAGAAATATTTCACCATCAAAAGATTGTGCGTCACTGCATGATGCGTCACCAATATGCGTCGCTAGATCCCGGAAGGCCGTTAACAACGTACCGAACAAAGGAGAATAATAAATTGTAATAAATTAGGCTGATAGCGATAGCTGACACTCCGAGCAAAAGCGCGCGAATCAGTGCTCCAACATAATCACTAAGAAAATCGCAATTGTTGCTACTTTGCCGTAGTGGTGACGCAGTGGAAATTCACCGTTACCAGTTGCGACCACGTGAATTGACCTGCTAGCTTTGCTGCGAAGACGTGGGCACAAGCATCACGTCTCGAAAATGGCTGTGTCAGCACCGAGATACGTCTCCTGCTGCCACCTGTGTCGTCGCTTTCCCCACGAAGTGAAAGCGCTCGGCGAACATTTTCGCGCGTCAAGCGGTCGATGACCTTTCTTTTTGACGCACAAGACTAAGATTCACAATCAGTATGATATGTACTGTGTCACCACGCTTCTATTTCTTGAAGTAGCCTGTATTTGTTTTCTGCGCCAAATCCACTTCACAATTCCAGTACAAGTCGGCGTGTGCGAATGATGACCGCTCGGAGTCATCTTGGAAAAACTCGCACGAAACCTCGCATGAATGTAGACTACGGCAGAGCGCCGCTTACGCGACACGTCCTAACCAAACTAAATAATATCACAGGTCACTTTTTTCGAGTCAGTGAATTGCTTGGATCCGTGGTTTCAAGTTTCATCGTGGACGCATAGTTAAACTCGCTACCAGAACGGCGTCTGAAATCTTTAACGCTCTCCCCGCCAGAGTCACATTTCCGGGCCGATTTGTTCTGGTGCGCGAAAATGTTTGCCTTGGGCGTTTATCTGCATTTTAGACTGCGAAGTTCGGGATGAAGAGGAATTGAAACAAAAATGCTTTAGCGAGAGTGAAATCGAAATTCGAATGCTGAAACTCCTTCCAACACACCGTGATGCCTTCGCGTGCTCTGTTCATAGGGTCTCCTCTCCGTCTCCTCTCCATTCCTCTCCCCGTCTTTTGCCTTACACAAGCCGAGAACCGGATTTTTGTTAACTCGACCACTCGAATGCTAACGCAATAAAACAGGGACGAAGAGTAGCAGATATGTCAATACTCCTTTGGCCAGTGCAAGATCAATGCTTACTTTTGCCGGTTTCTTTTTTAACGGAAACGAACTACGTTTGTCACAACGACTGTCTTTTTTCCGAGATAGAAAGAGTTGGAAATGGCAGAGAGCTTAACCAGAATGGAGGAAACGAAACGGATAAACAGAGCAAACGCAGGATAAAATATAAAGGAGGTTAGGTGAGCGGATGAGTATCATAAACTGTGTTATGGGTCTCTTGAACCTGAGGACCTCGATAGCGCCTGCACCTACTTCTGGTGCCATAAGCGTACGCAGCTTTCCTACTCACTTTGAGATTTGTTACTTTAGGAGTTACCATAATTTCGAGGCTCTTTATAATGAATGTTAATATTTTTGTTCTGTTAATTCTTTGACATTTTCTAGAATTTGCCGAATATATGCGTTTTCAGCACGATTATGAAAAATGCCATGCTTTTTCGATGAATGTCTTTTTTTTGACGACATATGCAATCTCTACTACAATTTATTTTTATTACTTCAAAGCAGGTGAATCAAGATGACCAACAGGCTGGAAATCAAGTTTTGTTATTTCTTGTTGTTAGAGGTAGAGATATAGTTCTACTTATAGCTGATGTGGATGTTCCAATGCGTTTCTTTAGTTTAATATGGGTGAACCAAAAGGTTGGCGAGTTGTGCCCAAGCGAATTTTAGTTATTTTTTTGAAGATTGTTGTGCTGTGCTGCAGATGTGAATGCTAGTGTGCAAGCTAAGCTTTCTTGTTACAGAGGTTATTTTACCCCTATTATTATACGTAATATTGGGCTATTTGCCGTGCTTGTTATTTATGGCAAGTCTCCGTATTAGTCCGAGAAATAAACGTGCCAGGAAATGGGCTCTTTTCGAAGTTATCCTGCTATCGTGAATACTCGTGATACAAAACTTGCAAGAATACGCAGATCAATAATCGGTGTTAGCCCATGTTGCTTTGACTGTGTATCTGTTTTAGGCTATTTTCTTCAACTATTAACAGACTGACTCAAAAACAGCTGCTGATGAACCAACGTTTTTGTACAGTATCCTTTATCTGTGGGATTTACTGTCTTGTGGTATTGATCTTGCGTTCCTCGCAATCGATGGTGCTTGCCACGCTGGATACAACGGATTCAGTAATTTTGTCCACCATAAAGACTACATATCAGTATTCGTTACGATGTAAGATGCACTTCACACTCTTCTCTAGCGTATGTTCCAATATACCGTATTTAGCTCCAGAATCTGTTTTAATTTTACTTACTTCTAGAAATGCAGTTAAAAACAATGAAAAAAAGAACTGGCGTATAAAAACATTTACTTATACACGTTCGCTTCTTTCTTTATTTCCCAAGGTACCACGTGGCCGCTTCACGACTGCATTGCTTAGAGCTAATTTCGTCCTAGTTACGTCCGCGTGCCTTTGTTTCTTATTTAAGCAGTAGGTTAACCGCTTATAGCAAGTAGTGCTATTTCTGTCGATTTAATTTATTTGCACAGTGTGGATCACAGTCGCGTTGAAGTAGAGGTCCGTTCTTTTCTCCATCAGCTTCAAGTGCTCTGCTTTAGAATTTGCTTAGATGAGACGAAGAGACGACGCGAAAGATGGGCCTTACGCCCCACCTAAAGGCGGCACAGCTACCTCTTCATGGCTATCGTTTCTTCATAAATCCTTGAGGTCAATCTAGAATTTCACAAAAACGCGTAAAAGCTCCAGGGACCAGTATAACATTTTAGTGACAAGGCATCACTGCATGACAGATCCTGCTTTTCGTAGAGATGGTATGCCGTATCTGTGTTGAGGAGGAATGGATTAGCCTAATGCACAAAAAAAGTGTAAACTGGTTCAGCGTTTTCCGACTTTTTTCAGCTCTTATCTCAAAAAGATATTGTGTTAAAAGTGACCGCTATGGTTTGGAGATATAACTCCCGACTTACATTGCAATACTTTCAAACAAAATGACTTGAACAAATAAACGGGGAAACTTGTTCGATGAGTCCAAAATGATGCCCAATATAGTCCGGACAATTTGAAGAAAAGCTACATACATAGGGAACACATTGCCACCGTCTCTATCTGCAAATCCAAAGAGTTTTGTCGTGCCGTCATGGCCGTAATAATGGTGCTGGAAGCATTGTAAGTTTCTAAATGCTAAAATAGCAAGACTGCAGCTCCAATTCTTCAGGTTGCGTACTCATGAAACAAGGTTCTAGCATATTTGTCAACTACGCTTGAACTATTTTGTGTGTGTCGTTAGTGTCCGCGAGCTCCATTCTTAATACCTCTCTGCCATCTTGCTATCGGAGAAGCAACGCCTAAACATCAAGCAGAAGTGCACGCTATCTGAGGCTTGCAATAAGCGAAGTAGGGCCCCAAGGTGAACGAGATTGGCAACTTTACTGCCCGTCGCCACAAGACTACCCACGCAAGACACACAAGGCCACAAGACAACCCACACTGAAAAACACGATGGGTTGCTGTGGTAGTTATAATATTCAGGAGAGGCCAGATCTTCAATCCTGCATGATTAAGCTTTGCCAAAGGTCAGGTATCAATGTGGGCCTTCCCTCTTTCATTTTCGGAGTAGAGCCCCACCCAAGTGATGAACGATGAAGATGTTACGATAACTAAAAAATGTTTGTCCGCGAGATGTAGGAATGAAGGCTCGTCCGAGAAATATAGCGGACAGACGGGCGGCACTGTTACTACCTTGGGTAACGTTGTTAGTGTAGTTGATTTCTAACCTTTGCGTATGCTTTACAATATGAGTATCACGGGAAGGTCATGGAGCAGGCGAAGCTTCGTTACAAGACTCCGTCTCAGCATGAAATTAGGCGTGCTTGTAGCATATGCGGCGAGGCTTCTAGGCCGAAATTGCTTTTGTCTTTACTTAATACTGTTTAAGCGCAGAGTTTACAAAAACCACAAAGGGACACAAATGGGAGAGGATCTAAATTCGAACTAACATTTAAGACATTATGTAGTGAATATCTGCAGAAAAACATAAAAGGAACCAGAAAAGAGTCATTTCGGTTTCTTTTTGTCTGTTTTTCGGTATATATTCGCGGCATCTCACATTAAAAGTTAGTTAGAAGTTAGCGCCTGTCCCCTTCGTTCCCCTTTGAGGTTCTTGTAAACTTCGCGCTTAAAGAGTATTAAGTATGGATTACAAACTAACCCGAACCAAGATTTTGCTTTGGTCTTATCAGTGCTTCTCAACATATGTTGTTGCGTATTTCTGAGGAAGTAATATAAAGTGAGGTATTCTCTTCCTAGTGTTGTTAAACCCTTTCTCATGTACTTCTAAGGAATTCTTGTTGCTTGTGAGACGTGCCTATGAATTTGTAATATATTCGTGTATATATTCTGGACAACGACAAGTAGGGCATGTAGATGCTGCCAACCGAGAGCACGACATACTTCTACTAAAATGCAGATGCGTTTCAAAGCTATACAACCCTGCATATAACGGACTGATATTAGGCCAAAACAAATAGTTTGCGAATTCGTCGCGCATGGTGGATGCAGCGTTACTGCGTTAGCATCATAGCGATCGTTCGAGACCACCTCAAGAATAAATAAATCCATTAATATAACTTGCTTAATTTGTGGATACAAAGTAAGTTATGGACAAATCTCTTTTATTATTTGACATTTAAAATTGGTTGTGGAAAATTCTGGCACATTTCGGTCATATCTAATTTGAACGGGCGTCCTCAAGATACTGAGAAGGCTTTGGCCATGCTTTTGATAAAACGTCACACTTTTACCAGACAGGCGAATCATTGATTGCGATAGAAAATGATTAGACATCTACACAAGGTAAGCTTATTCGATTTATTATCTGCCTAAACTGCTGTACACATTCGCTTACTAACTAAACAACGAACAAGTTGTGACGCCGCACAGGTATGCATAAACATCGCATTCGATGACCGTGGTCACTCAATGTTAGACGGCTGGCGTGATGAAGATTGGTGGCAGCAGCGAGCGAATGCCCCTTCGTGCCGCATTTTGCCTGAATGCGAACTAGGCCTGCGAGAAGAAAGCGCGGACAAAGCCATCAGCTATCTCCCATCAGCAAGACTTCGATCCCAGCCGAGATTGGCTCCACCATACGACGCGCGGTCACGCGCAGGAACCGCAGCTAGAGTAGAAGAGATCCGCCACTAAGGTGTGCCTCTTAATAACGTAACCGTGAGAACGCACATTTGCCATCGGTCAATGGGCCCGGACCATCAGTTAGCTTCCTTACCAGGCGAGAGACCTCAAACGACCTTTTCAAGAGTGACTAGCACTCATCAAGGGTGCTCAACCTCATCTTATACTCCGGAAGCGAAGTCTTCATCTCCCATGCGTTGCCTGCGACAGCCTCAAGGGAACTTTCCTACTCTTGGATTCACAAAGGTCAATCATCTGTCATCGGTTCTGAGGCAACTGACGCTCCTATTACTGCACCAGAAATATCATAACCGCATGCATATCGAGGTGTGTTTTTGAGCTGTAGCAAAATCTTTAGAAAGTCCCTGTGGCAGATTGTACAATTATAATCCTTGATGTGAATAACTCGATCAGGCAGCCTTTAATTCTAAAGAAAATGTAAATAACTAATTAAGTGATCAACACAATTATGTTAATTTCTTTATTATTAACATTGCGGCCACTGTTTCAGCCTACGAATTATAGCCTGTGAGTTTGCGAGGCGTATTCCCTTGGAATGAATTCCCAGGACTGCAGCAGTTTCAAGATATTAATTTTCAAAGCGCCCGACGAAATGCATTGGCGTTCAAGTTACTTTTGTGCTTCGACGAATAAAGCAGTTTTTTTAATTAAAAGAACGCTGCCAGAGATCTTCGTCTGCTTGCAAGCAAAAACGTCACAAGCTTTCGAGAATAGAAGTGCCTTCACTTGCCGATTTATAAGCTGAACCCCTCGCTACGGCTACAACTGAGAGCTACCCTTTCCCGCGGCGGAGGAAACTTGCTGTGCCGGCTGTGGCTGGGAGTGGAGTTCACGAACGCGTACTCCTGTCGTACGGGAATGGCGGATAGCCCAGTGTGCGACTCCTGTAGGTGCGAGGGAACCATCGCGCATTGTGTGAGTGTCCTGGCTACGACGTACAACGTCTCTCTCTCAGGACAACTTTGAACCGACTAGATTCGAGACCGTTCTCTGAGCCAAAGGCACTCGGAGCGTGGCCAGACCTGACACTGCCACAAAAAGCGTTTCGGGCACTAGTACGCTATTGAAGTGCGCGCGTGTTTAAGAGACTGTTTATGATGTCCCTGTGCATCCTCCCACGTACACTCAGTGCTCTCCCTCCGCTTTCCTCTTTCTATTCTCGTGTTCCCTTACCCCTAGTGTAGGGTAGCAAACCGGAGGCTCGTGTGCTTGACCTCCGTGTCTTTCCACTACTTCCATTCGCTCTCTGTGTCTCTTATCACAAACTGCAGCATCATTTTAGTAAAATTTAACGCTTCTGCATGGTGCGATGTGCCATGTGAGGCAATTGAGAACGCTAACCTACTCGCAGGTCATGAACAATGGCCCAAAACAACGCGTCTAGCAAGCACGTCTCACTGTTTGTTCTGTGTACTGCACAGGAGAGCAGCAGTGGTGCATGCCAGGTGTCGTTTATCAGTTCACCACTGTCGTACTGCACTGAACGCTTAATAAGTTGAATATTGGCCGTCGACATCACCGTTAATTATCGTCAATCAAAGCAAGCAGCGCGGAAGGCTTCACTATTCTCGATTTCAACAGTGGGTGGGATAAGTATAACTTTTTTCTCCTTGATACAGAACGCGCGCAAGATATGTAAAACAATGCACGTGATCTGGATGCTTGCGCACCGTAGTTGCAGTGCTCTACCTCATGCAGCATACGCGAAATAGCGAAAAGTCACAAGGTTGCGACAGAGGCAGTGATTCCGCAATTTACAACAGCAATCGTTACCGCTTCCGCAGCGATCAGCTGTCGTGTTCGGTTTGGCACTTACTGGTGAAATTGGGTGGAAGCTCAGAGCGTGCGCTTTGATCTCTCTTCTTTTTGATTTTATGTCACTCTCAAAAATTCTAAGCAACACCAATTGCTAGAAGCCTCGAGGTTCAAATACGAGTACCTCTTCGGCGAACATAAAAAAGAAACCAAAGGGAATGAAGGCCAAGCTAAGAGAAATCTAGGCATTGTGTAGACATAAATATGCTCCACTTCTAAAGAGGGCAGTTGCTCAGTGAATAATTGTGAAAAAAAAATGCGATAATATAGTAATTACATGCCAGCCTACCGAAATAGCTTGCTCAAGATTGCTGTTGACAGGGAGTGCGTCGCGCTTTTTTTTTTATTTCGCGCTTGATTTCTATCGCAATTCTGTCGCAATTGTGTTGCCACAATTTGTGCCAGACGCTTTTTCTCTAGTAGGGGTGAAGTGGAATTGTGAAAGCTGCACGTAATGGTCTCTTCGTAAGCTTCCGGCCTGTTCAAGAGGCACGTCGTAGCATGGGACAAGCCTGAATGTACTGACACTCCTTTGAACCACAATGAATGTTGTAGAAAGGCAACTTCAACGCAAAAAATAGGCACCACAAAAGAGAAAATCCGTGGAGCGGTAATATTGAACAAGTTGGATCTTGAAAAGCCAGACGAAGGCCAGTAACGGGGCTTCCTATTTTCACCCATCCGTTCGTCTAATTTGCAGAGCATCTCGCCGCTCTCAATTAAACTCATGTTCAAGTTTACCAACATTAGAAAAAAAATGAAACAAAACTTTGTTTTTGATCACATGTGATGATCTTTACGAAATATTCCACGGGGTAATCATTAAAGGACCTTCGAGCTCTCGCTTTTTCGAATTAGTGCTGGGTGTAGCACATGGTTCAAGCTCTTAGTATGTTGGAGTTTGTGCATGTACTCGTAAACCGAGTCGAGATACCATTTGTCCGACGGACACAATTCTTCACGAGGAGGATATCTGTTTTGGTTATATGCAATGTCGGTCTTATATAGTCTTTGTATTTGTGTTGTTTTAGTGTATTGTCCCGTGCAGTGTTCAATCTCTTTTTTGTGCAAGGAAATTAGGCTCCTTTCGGAGAATATATTTTTGAAGATAAACTTTCGCCGGCAACGTTCGGCGAATAATTTGATGCGTTGATTCAAGAGTGACTAGCGCTCATCAAGAGCGCTTAGCGTCATTTTATGCACCGGCGGCAAACCCTTAATCTCCCCTGTGCTGTCTGCGACAGCCTCAAGTGAACATTGCTATTTCTGGAATTACAGAGAAGGCCGATCATCCATGTTCGGCTCTGAAGCAACTGACGCTCCTGTTACTGCACCAGACATACCATGACCGCATACATATATACACCGATGGTTTGACCTCACCTACCAGCTCAACTGCCGCATTCGTTGTTCCAGTTAAGCAGGTTACAGTTTGGTTCGTATTGTTCACTACATCTACATCGGCAGATCTTGCAGCTTTCCATGCCGCTGTGGTGTACGTCACCGAAGAACGGACACAGAAATGGTTAATGTTTTGTGATTCTAGGGCAGCTGTTCACGCTGCCAAGTCTGCATTACATCACAGAACTGACGAGCAGATGATATCCGAGACCACCATGCTCTGCAAGCAGGGCACAACATCATCTTTTAGGGGATTCCTGCTCACTGTGGAATCGTGGGGAGCGACTTTGCTGACAAGACTACCCGGTCTGCCGACGAAGACACCCAGACGCGTCCAGTACCTTTGCCAAGGTCGGACACCACCAGGGAACTTCGCCTGCTTGCACGCAAAAAGTCACAAGCTTTCTGGAATTGCAGTACCTTCACTTTCCCATTGCAAAAGCTGGACTCTTTGCTACTGCTACAACTGCCGTCTATCCTGTCCCGTTGCAAAACAACGTTGCTGTACCGGTTGTTTCTGGGAGTGGCGTTTACGAATGCTTACTCCTATCGTATGGTAATGTCCGAGAGCCCGATCTGTGACTCCTGTAGGTGCGAGGAAACCATCATGCACCTATTGTGTACCTTCCATCGCTACGACATACAACGTCTCCCTCTCACAAGACAACCTTAAACGGACTGGTCTCGAGACCGTTCTCTGAGTCAAAGATACTCGGACCATGGGAAAAGCCGTCACTGGCGATTCGTACACTATGTACTAGTACATTCCTTGAAGTGCACCGGCTTAAGAGACCGCTCATAATATCTCTGTGCATCCTCTCAAGTGCACTGAGTGCTCACTGTTTTCCTCTTTCTCTTGACCGGTTCCCTTAACCCCCCCCCCCCCCCCCCCCTTGTAGGTAGCAAACATGGCGCTTGTCTGGTTCACCTCCCTGCCTTTCCTCTCTTTGCTCTCTCTCTCTCTCTTTCTTTCGCAAGCAAAGCATCCATGCTGATCTTCGACAACTATTTTTCTATAACAGCGTGCTGTGAGACATCGTCTGGCATCGAACAGTAGTTCAGTGCTTTTTGAATTGTCGCGAAACATTTCCCTCTCAATTTCATTCCTCGTTGCTTCGTACAGGACCATCGTTGGTTGCTTCTCCATCGTGCCTGTTCAAAATGTTGTGTCGGAATGTGTGTCGGCTTAGTGAATTACAGGTTTAGAGTTTCAACATGCCATCAAGTTTTCTATGGTAATTCGTGGAGTCGCGACTCGTTTAGGCATGTCTCGCACTGCCACATATTTGCCGTGCCTCGAAGCTCCCTCTGTTTCAATGAGCAACGTTTCTCTTGCTTTATACAGCGAGTAATTCTCGTTGTTTTCTCATGCATTTCATTATACTGCTGGTGCATGCGCTTGGCAATTGAAATATGTGAACCTTTGGTTTGTCACTGCCAGGTATTGTCAGCGTATGAGCCCAGCGCCATTAAGCGCCGTGAAATCCGAAACTTCGTGAATGGCTGAGTCCTAAGCTGTGTGCTGTAAAGCCATAGCGTACATTTTTACTTTCTTAAAAGGTGCATTCGAAAATATTACTGCGCGGAGGTGGCCTTTTCTAGACTTTCAACTGGAAGTCGGGACACCAGTAGAATATATACACACCATAGCAGTAAGATGAAAACTTTGTTGCATTCTTTTTTTTTTTTTTTTGCTTAGCGTTATATCCTGGCAGTCTAATGTATTTTCCCATGAGACACGATTGAGTAATTTCATCATGCCGAATCCCTCCTGAAGTGTACCCTAAATGAGCCGGAAAATGTGTTGCTCTCTCTGTATAAAAAAAAATAAACATGGAAAAGTCAACTCACCGAGTTCATTCGACGGGCAGTAACACTGAGGCAAATATGCAAACGTAAAAAAAAACCGGCAGTGTACTTTGCAAAGCTTCTGTCCACTTTAGCGTCAAAGAGGTTCCAACTTCTGCAGTCGCTCGGGCGAAATGCGCAGGAGGTGCCCAGTGGTCGCCATGGTTTGTCGTTGGAACGTTAAACGAGCTTTGTCATTTACAGAACTAGCGTGAGGTGCCTCGAGCTACTCTGCCCCTGGAGACAAGCGACTTCGCAGAGAAAGTTGCGACGCGGAAAAAAAAAAGCGAACGCTGGGCTCGTTTTCCTGTCACCGGCTTGATTCGCTTATCTCACGTGTTACAAGAGACTGAGTTTGCATGATTCGGGGGAAAAAAACGAGTCAGGTCTGCTGGACTGAACGATGTGAGCTCGTCGACCGCGCGGCATATTTTTTTACTTGATCCCATTGCTAATATCTCCGTATTGCGAAAGATTAATAAATGAATGAAATAATGAGCGATTTCGCTAGCTCTCCGTCCTGAGCGTGCGTGTGGTCAGTGTGGTAGCCGCAGCTTTTAACGCTATGGATTTTTTGGGGCCGCCGTGTTTGACACTTGCACGTGTACATATAATGAGTATTCGTACTGCAACACCACCCCTCTCCTAACGTCGCGAACCAACTAACAATTAGAATTATAATGTAAAGTTGTTTCCATCATAAAATATATAACTCGCGCAGTGCTAACTACAATGGTGACTGCACATCGCAACCCTTCGCGCATTTATAAACAGGGAGCCATACGTACACCTTCTGCGCATGCTTATCTACATATTAGGTCCTTGTTCGCCAAGACATAGGGAGCAATCAACTTCCCAAACATTTTGTGCGCCACTCGACAGCAGCGCATTTCAAGGGTGCTATCGAAATTTTTCTTCTCGTCAGGAAGTGCCCACTTATGTATCGCTTTTAATAGTGCTATTTTTAGGGAATCAAAAGCATATCTGACTACGATAAGCTATTTTAGGTTGCATGTACGTATGAACAACAAGTCTGGAACGTTCTCGGCAGCCTGTGGCATAATGAAGCGAAAATTTGGCACTCTGTTCGCGCACGTTGTCGTCTCGTAAGATACTGCGGTTGGGATTTCGCCTCACTACAAATGAAGTGACGGGTCACGTTGCTTCGGCGAAGCATCTAACTCGAGGCACTTCTGTACTACACGAGGTCAGCCAAGGCCAATAAATAATTCATTCATTCATTCATTCATTCATTCATTCATTCATTCATTCATTCATTCATTCATTCATTCATTGCATATACCCTCACATTCAGAAGCATTGTAAAGGGGAGTTGGTCATAGATTCTTCAAGCACAATTCAACCCACAAAAATACTGCAAGTTATACGATGGAAATATAACTGCACAAAATGATCGTAAGCGTTTACCGTAAGGCAAAGTGGAGCAAAAAAAAATGTAGCCATTCAGAAGTTGATAAATTAATCCCCGTAATATAAAAGCGCATAACAATAATTAAGAAAAATGGTCATGTGGTGCTACAGCTTCAACGAAAAAACGCTAACAAAGATTGTCTGAGGAAGGGATGATTTGTTATAATAGCAATGTTGGCGTGCACGTGGTTCCCGCTACGCGACGGGTCGTTAATGAAAAAAAAAGAAAAAGAAAAGGCATTTGCGCAATAGGACGTCCAGCCAACTTGATTGCCGTGATCAACTCGTGGTGAATGGTGTGTCGGTGCAGGAATGAGTTCCGCGTTTGAACGATAATAACGGTAGACTTATTGAAGCATAAATAAGCGAAAACCTTTCCTGCGTACTGATCAACGCGACAACTGTAAGCAGGCTTTCCTGAATGCTTCGCCTTCGATGCGACAGCAGTTAGCGGCGATCGAACGAGTGGCACATTTCGGAAGCAGTTCACGTGAAATATTGCTAAGAGCTGCTAGCAGAGGATGATGTGGACGCTTCGATTTATTGGGACGTACCCATAAGCGACCGCTACGAATCTGACAACGTCGTGCCCGGATGTATGTTGGCTGGCTTGCATGATGGCCAGTGCTTGCTACCCTTCTACACTTTGTAAATGGTTTCGCTACTGCGCTTTCAGGTAACATTAACTATTATTTGGTTATCGTGATTAGGATTACATAAAGCAGCAGCGCATTCCAATTAAGAGCGGGCAAAATTTCAAGGTAGGTATCGTAAAGTTCAACTGGCGCAATAATAATTACGTTGGTACGTGTTTCTTATGCTAGATAGCAGCTCAGAGTGACGCCAAGATACTGACACGTGGAACATGCTAAGTGGAGTGCTGTTACATTGATTCACCCTTTTAGCAGGGCGCTTTGCTCAAAAAGAGCGACATGGCAGTATCGGCGGTGCGTCGCATGCTGCCTATGCGAAAGCCTACAAATGTGAAACCATACCGCTTCTCCTTTGCTATTGTGTGATCAACTTTCCGAAATGTAATTGGACATTCCCTAAGACAGTGCTCTCCATTCGTGCTGCAAATTATGGAGCAGTAACGAGGGAAGACTTGTGCAGTACTTGGCTGCGAAAATAGTGAATGTCTTATTAAGGAATGCATGTAACAAATCATTGTGGCCAAATTCACCGGCCGCTTCTACATAAGAACTTCCTGCGTTGCCGGCGCTTCATGATGAACAGCTTTCCTCGAGGATAAAAAAAATATTTTCTTATGCGTCAGTGTTGCACCGCCAACCTCAAAAGAAAGGACTTCAATCTGTGTAGCCAAGCTCACGGAATGCTGCTACATAAGAAACGCTTGTGTTGCCGTTCCTTCGCGATGCAGGGCTTTTCTTGAGCATAAAAAGAATAAACACTGATCCGTCAGCGTTGTATCACTAACCTCCAAAGAAAGAACATCAACCCCGGAACGTCGTCAGCAAGAGTCCGTACTTTTTGTTACACAGTGATAAGGGGAGTAGCACCGCTTCTAGATTACACAGGTGTTTTTCACACGGTATCTACCCACATCCATCTCAACTCACACTCATACTTACTTCCAATCTATATCGAACGTATCAAAAATACGTTAATGTGTCCACTTTTGATTCAATGTGCCGAATAATGGGTGACCGCGGCTACATCGGCAGCAAACGAATGTTTGAAGCTATACGTTTCGTGACGATTCACTGAGTAAGCGAGTGCCTACCAATAATGCGTCTTTCATACAAGCTATTACAACGTGCAGAACACCTACATTCCAAGCCATGTGCGCGCCAAGAAGAAATCTCTCACGCCAGTGAACTATTTGGCCCAAAATAATTCAATAGCGATCGCACCGAAGAAGTTACTGCGTCAGAAACATCACAAGCCGCTCCTTCAGAGTGTTTGCCAAATAACTAATGAATATAGAAACTCACTGAACCTGATTTAATTCATAAGCGGAAAGTTTGACCAGCTTGTAATACGTTTCTAGCCCTTCCTTTAGTCAGTGCCCCGTATACGGTGTCTGTGCCCTTTGGACAAGGCGCAATAATCTATAAAAAGCCCTTACATATCCTCTGAAACTGTGGCCAAAGCTCCGTCTCGTCCACCTAGTCATCATCTATCATCACCATTTTTAAGTTGGAAGCAACAGAGACAGCTGAGGCAAGCAATGGACGCGTCACCACGTGATCAAAATCGCGCTTCCCATGGCATCGCCACAAGAAGAGTATGTAGACTGTAGTTCGTTCATAGTTGCAAGGGATGCGCATTGGCTCTAGTTTTTCACTTCAACCTGCTAAAGAATCAAGATCCTACTGCAGCACATGTTAGTCCTGTTTGTTGCATTGTTGTAAATATTTCTATGCACAGAGTATCCAAACTATCATGCACCAAGATTTAGAATTATGGAAATTTCACGTGGATGAACAGAAACAAGGTAATGATGTTTGTTGTCGCTTAGAGATAGAGATAATTGTTTGTATTCAGCCTAATTAATTAATTAGTCCTAATTGATTCATCAATTTCTGAAACATTATAATTAGATGAAAAGTGTCAATGAGGAAATTGTAGAGCAACGTGAAACACTCCCGCTACAGCTTTCTCTCGCTCAATACGTGCTTCCGAGCGTGAAAGAAGTTCAGGAATGCACACAAAGTTGCCGCGTGACTAGCCGCTCGAAGCACTTTGATGTAGTCCTGTCAAAAAAAAAAAAGCTTGTAATGTCACTGAAGAATTCATGTTGCCCATTGTCTCATGTGTCTTCTTCGTTAGATCAGGTGCAATGTCCTATTAAACGTTTATTTTACAGAGTAAATTTTTTCCCGGTAAATCCATATACTGGATACCCTATGTTCAAGCCATACCGATGCAGTTTGTGCTGTGACTTATCAGACTTTAAGTCGGAAGAGCGCCGTCATTGTAGCGTCAGCATTCAGCAGGGATATTTATTTGAGTTATTTATTTGTGTTTTTGTCATTAAGCGCGGTAATTTAAGATATTATCGATAATTCTACAGAAACCATCAAGCGATTATAGTTCATGTAAGCGAATAGGCGGAAACTTCCAAATAGTTCTTCGCTTTGTTTGAAATAATGTTGCACGGGGAAAGCGCACATTTATTGCTGCAAGGGAGGGCACTTACGCAGCGTTTGCTCTTTCATTGCCTAATTCCGTGTTGAGAAGATGCGTCATCCAGCTCATCTGCAGCGGTATACAACGGCATAGGTCGCTCTACACTTAACGAAATTCCGCGCATGTATTATCTTCAGCAGCGCGATAGCCAGCATAAGGGATTATTGCCATATCCTCCTCTCCCGCCGCCAGGGCCCCCAAGATATCATTAGACAGCATGATAACAAGGGATCCTTGGATGGGGTGAGTTTCATAAGGGCTCTGAATGGATACACGGTTGACATAGTTAGCTTTATTAATATACAAACGCAGCGAAATATGTACTTTGGGCTCTCCCTACTACGTCCTCACCGTGTGTTGACTCGAATTATTTGCTACTGTCGATTCTACTGTCGGAAATTGCGTAGTAATTAGTTGAAATTTATGAATTTCCCAAGATAAGTAGCGATTGCTTGCTCTTAGAAAAGCGTACTGCACCGTTGAAAAGTATTTTCCAATGACGACCTTCCACATCAGCAGCACCAGCCAAAAGATAAATATGTATTTATTCCTCTTGAACTAATGTGTACAGGTGATAACAGGCGCACAAAAAGTATGTCCTTGCTTTTTTATTTTTCAGAATTGCAGCAGCTTTCTTGCCCGACAAACACAAGGAGGCTCATTTAGAAAAAGTCTTTCCGAATAAATCGGATCCGTCTCATTTATCGGCACTTTCATTACGAAATCCTTACTTAGGATATTATACTTATGCTTCATTTACTGCAATTCTCATTGTTCTTGATTGCGAGCTTAAGTTAGAATCTCTCTTATCGGCCCACAACCTTCTCTGTAAGGCCCTTGATGAGGTTCACCCAAGATCGTAACGACCTCATTCTGCGAAATGACTTGAAAGTTGAGACTTCTGGAGTCATTAGGCAACGTAAGCCATGTAATGTGAGCCTTAGACGAAGTAAGCACGGAGCTAGGAAATTCAGGGATAACGATCCAAAACAGTGATTAGAGAGTGGAGAAGGGCAAAAACTAGTTTTTGTCACCATGAGCACATCATTCAGCGTTACTCATTGAGGGAACTATGCTGTTGCTCGACGCCCACTTGGTACTGCCGTGTCTTCATCTTTAGGTGCGACTGGCACATATCAACCTTGAACATGAAATTGTGGCTTATTTATCGGGAATGCATTGATCATACGTTAAAATGAATTTCTTCAGTACAAATTGTTCATTCGCGGTCATATGCACTTCATACTAAACACCTTGAAGCACGAGGTAATCGGTGTAGATTTTCCGGCACATTTCGGGCACAAAATGCATTTTTAAAATTTTTCTAAAGTTCAATGATGATACAAATGGCTGCTCTGGCTAAGATTTTTTAGTACAGTGGGTTCGACTGCTCTAAATGCTTTAGTAATATGACAATCCCTTCTATCCCTGAGTATGAACGCTTTTCTTATAAGTTGAATAAAATAGTATTGATAACTTAACTACGCCGATTCTTCAGCCAGATTAAATGAGCTCCGCACTCCGTTGCTAGGCAAGCCAGCCATCAAAGAACTCCGGACGTTGACATCTGCAAACGCCATTGCTGAGAAAGTGAATATGAAAGAATAATTTCCAGCGTTGTTCCAGCGACTCGGCAAGCTACACAAGGAACACAGAATTCAGTTGCAAGCAGGAGCGAAACCTTTGACGCTCAGTTCTCCGAGGCGCATCCCAATTCCTTTATACGAAAGGAGAAAGCTGGAACTAAAAAAAATGCATAAACTCGGCGTCATATCATCTGTTGACGAGCCGACTGAGTGGTGTGCACCAATGTTAGTCGTCCCAAAGCACTTCGGAGACGTGAGAATCTGCGTGGACTTCACAGAACTGAACCGCCATGGTCTGAGAGAATGGCACCCTATCCCTTCCGTGGAGCACATTCTCGACTTCTTCATGGAGCTAAACTGTTCTCCAAACTAGACGCTAACTCTGGATTTTGGCAAATTACACTTTGTGAAGGTTCTAAAAAGCTCACCGCGTTCATCTCACCATTTGGACGCTTCTATTTCAACTGGTTACCGTTTGGAATTGCGTCTGCTCCTGAACACTTCCAGAAACAGATGTAATGCATTTTACGAGGCGTCAGTACGGTTGTCTGTCACATGAACAACATCCTTATTTGGGGTTCGAATGAGCATGAGCACAATGAGACACTAAGAAATGTGCTGTAGCAACTCGTCAAGGCTGGAGTGACATTCAATGAAACCAAATGCTTGTTTAATGTCCAGCGCCTTACGTTCCTTGGACACGGGCTATACCAAGACGGAATACGACCCTACGAAGAGAAAGTTAGAGCCATTATGAAAAGGGAGAGCCTAAGAAACAGGACCGAGCTACAGAGAATTCTCGGAATTGCAACATATCTCGCCAGATTTGTTCCAAATCTCTCCGAAGTCCTGCAACCACTTACTATTTTGCTGTCAAAGAAGCAAGAGTTTGCTTGGGATGCTCCACAACAGCAGGCGTTCAACAGATGGAAGTCGGTGCTCTCGTCTTGTCCTGTCCTTGGAGTTTACGATCTATCAAGAGGAACGATCGTCACTGCAGATGCATCGTCCTTCCGACTTCGTGCATTAATCCGGAAGAAGCTAACGAATGGCAAGTTTTCTGTCATCAATTATGCTTCACGATTACTGTCGGAGACCGAGAAGCGTTACGCTCAAATCGAGAAATGGGTTCTTGTTTTAGTCTGTGCATATGAGAAGTTCGGCGATTATCGTGTCGGCACGCTGTTCAAGCTGGAGACGGACCATAGGCCGTTGATCCCCATCTTCGCTTCGAAGAGCCTTGACGACCTGACACCCAGATTACACAGGCTGAAGGTGAGAACGATGCGATAACAGTACGATGTTGCATATGTTCCAGGCAAAGACCTTCTAGCCGCAGACACTCTTTCCAGAGCCCCTCTACAAAAAAATAGAAGACACAGAGCTCGAAGAAAACGTGGAAGTTTTCGTATGCTCTTTGAAAACCTCTTTTCCCCTAAAGAAGCACTGCCTTCAATGGTTAAAGTTATCCCGACAAACAGACCCTGTTTGTGCACAACTTCGCCGGTAGAGCAAGAAAAAATAGTGGCCCTCCATGCGAGATTTACCATTGGACCTAAAACCTTTCTACGAGCATCGACACCAGCTCACTCTGAAGAACGATGTACTCCTCTATGCTGCTCGAGTTGTCGTCCCTGCCTCTCGCCAAAACGAATTCCTGCGACTCTTACATGAAGGACACTTCGGCATAACAAAGACGCTTGCTCGAACCCGAGATTGTGTCTGGTGGCACATAATAGGAGCTGATGTAACGTCCCTGGTGTAGGAATGTCAGCAATGCGTCGAAATAACAAGTAACAGGAAAATGCCACTAAAATGTTCAGAATTTCCAGAAAGACCCTGGCAACGCATTGCAATGGACTTGTTTCACTACAAGAGCCAGTGATGGTTGATAGCAACAGATTATTATTCAGGATACCCTGAACTGGCCGCCATTGGAATATGAACCTGGCAACGTTTAACGCAAGAACATTATCTAGTGAGGCGAGTCTAGCAGTGCTATTGGAAGAATTAGAGGGCAGTAAATGGGATATAATAGGGCTCAGTGAAGTTAGGAGGCCAAAAGAAGCATATACAGTGTTAAGGAGCGGGCACGTCCTGTGCTACCGGGGCTTAGCGGAGAGACGAGAACTAGGAGTCGGATTCCTGATTAATAAGAATATAGCTGGTAACATACAGGAATTCTATAGCATTAACGAGAGGGTGGCATGTCTTGTTGTGAAACTTAATAAGAGGTACAAAATGAAGGTTGTACAGGTCTACGCCCCTACATCCAGTCATGATGACCAGGAAGTCGAAAGCTTCTATGAAGACGTGGAATCGGCGATGGGTAGAGTGAAAACAAAATACACTATACTGATGGGCGATTTCAATGCCAAGGTAGGCAAGAAGCATGCTGGAGACAAGGCAGTGGGGGAATATGGCATAGGCACTAGGAATAGCAGGGGGGAGTTATTAGTAGAGTTTGCAGAACAGAATAATATGAGGATAATGAATACCTTCTTCCGCAAGCGTAATAACCGAAAGTGGACATGGAGGAGCCCGAACGGCGATACTAGAAATGAAATAGATTTCATACTCTGCGCTAACCCTGGCATCATACAAGATGTGGACGTGCTCGGTAAGGTGCGCTGCAGTGACCACAGGATGGTAAGAACTCGAATTAGCCCAGACCTGAGGAGGGAACGGAGGAAACTGGTACATAAGAAGCCGATCAATGAGTTAGCGCTAAGAGGGAAAATAGAGGAATTCCAGATCAAGCTACAGAACAGGTATTCGGCTTTAAGTCACGAAGAGGACCTTAGTGTTGAAGCAATGAACGACAATCTTGTGGGCATCATTAAGGAGTGTGCAATAGAAGTCGGTGGTAACTCCGTTAGACAGGATGCCAGTAAGCTATCGCAGGAGACGAAAGATCTGATCAAGAAACGCCAATGTATGAAAGCCTCTAACCCTACAGCTAGAATAGAACTGGCAGAACTTTCGAAGTTAATCAACAAGCGTAAGACAGCGGACATAAGGAAGTATAACATGGATAGAATTGAACAAGCTCTCAGGAACGGAGGAAGCCTAAAAGCAGTGAAGAAGAAACTAGGAATTGGCAAGAATCAGATGTATGCGTTAAGAGACAAAGCCGGCAATATCATTACTAATATGGATGAGATAGTTCAAGTCGCTGAGGAGTTCTATAGAGATTTATACAGTACGAGTGGTACCCACGATGATAATGGAAGAGAGAATAATCTAGAGGAATTCGATATCCCAGAAGTAACGCCGGAAGAAGTAAAGAAAGCCTTGGGAGCTATGCAAAGGGGGAAGGCAGCTGGGGAGGATCAGGTAACAGCAGATTTGCTGAAGGATGGTGGGCAGATTGTTCTAGAAAAACTGGCCACCCTGTATACACAATGCCTCAAGACCTCGAGCGTACCGGAATCTTGGAAGAACGCTAACATGATCCTAATCCATAAGAAAGGCGACGCCAAAGACTTGAAAAATTATAGACCAATCAGCTTACTGTCCGTTGCCTACAAAGTATTTACTAAGGTAATTGCAAATAGAATCCGGAACACCTTAGACTTCCGTCAACCAAAGGACCAGGCAGGATTCCGTAAAGGCTACTCAACAATAGATCATATTCACACTATCAATCAGGTGATAGAGAAATGTGCGGAATATAACCAACCATTATATATAGCTTTCATTGATTACGAGAAAGCGTTTGATTCAGTCGAAACCTCAGCAGTCATGGAGGCATTGCGGAATCAGGGTGTAGACGAGCCGTATGTAAAAATACTGAAAGATATCTATAGCGGCTCCACAGCCACTGTACTCCTCCATAAAGAAAGCAACAAAATCCCAATAAAGAAAGGCGTCAGGCAGGGAGATACGATCTCTCCAATCCTATTCACAGCGTGTTTACAGGAGGTATTCAGAGACCTGGATTGGGAAGAATTGGGGATAAGAGTAAATGGAGAATACCTTAGTAACTTGCGCTTCGCTGATGATATTGCCTTGCTTAGTAACTCAGGGGACCAACTGCAATGCATGCTCACTGATCTGGAGAGGCAGAGCAGAAGGGTGGGACTAAAAATGAATCTGCAGAAAACTAAAGTAATGTTTAACAGTCTCGGAAGGGAACAGCAGTTTACGATAGGTAGCGAGGCACTGGAAGTGGTAAGAGAATACATCTACTTAGGACAGGTAGTGACTGCTGATCCAGATCATGAGAGTGAAATAATCAGAAGAATAAGAATGGGCTGGGGTGCGTTTGGCAGGCATTCGCAGATCATGAACAGCAGGTTGCCATTATCCCTCAAGAGAAAAGTGTATAACAGCTGTGTCTTACCAGTACTCACGTACGGGGCAGAAACCTGGAGGCTTACGAAAAGGGTTCTACTTAAATTGAGGACGACGCAACGAGCTATGGAAAGAAGAATGATAGGTGTAACGTTAAGGGATAAGAAAAGAGCAGATTGGGTGAGGAAACAAACGCGCGTTAATGACATCTTAGTTGAAATCAAGAAAAAGAAATGGGCATGGGCAGGACATGTAATGAGGAGGGAAGATAACCGATGGTCATTAAGGGTTACGGACTGGATTCCGAGGGAAGGGAAGCGTAGCAGGGGGCGACAGAAAGTTAGGTGGGCAGATGAGATTAGGAAGTTTGGAGGGTCAACATGGCCACAATTAGTACATGACCGGGGTAGTTGGAGAAGTATGGGAGAGGCCTTTGCCCTGCAGTGGGCGTAATCAGGCTGATGATGATGATGATGATGATGAACTGGCTCGGCTCGAGAAGCTTACGTCCGCAGCTGTGATCTACCACTGCAAGTCATTTTTTGCACGCCACGGGATTCCTGAAGAAGTGGTGTCCGACAATGGCCCGCAGCTTTCGTCGACCGAGTTTTCACTCTTCGCTCAGGACTACGCCTTCAAGCACATTATCTCTAGCCCTCGCTGTCCTCAGAGAAATGGACTTGCTGAGGCTGCGGTAAAAATCATCGAGACTTCCATGATAAAGACGAAAGACCCTTACTTGACGCTTCTAGCTTACAGGTTGACTCCTTTGAAGAATGGGTATAGCCCTGCAGAACAATTGATGGGTCGTCGGCTAAGAACCAAGCTTCCTCTTAGTTCCACCAAGCTGACACCCCAACTGCCGGATCAAGAAAGCCTTCGGAAGTTCGTGGAGTAGGACCGGAAACGTCAAAGGAAAGATTTCGACAGACGTCACGGAGTCCGCAACGTGCCGGAACTATTCTGTGGAGACGACGTCTGGTTGATAGACCTCAAGTTCAAAGCGACAGTACAAGCCCCAGCCGATGAGCCTCGGTCCTACTGGGTTAACACCGGCCCTTGTGCTGTACGCAGGAACAGAACCCAGCTAGTTCGCTATTCCCTTGCTAGAACCCACGCAGAAAGTGTTTGTATCAGTGACAGTGTAGCAGACGCCCGTTCGTGTTGCCTAGATACTTCCCACATGCATACTAGAAGTTGGAGGTGCGTGAAGCAGCCTGCTGCAGCGAACTTCGCTTGCTCTGTTGAGGAGATGTTGTACATGCTACCATCTAGTGAAAGCGGGGAGACATAGTTCCCCGTGACTGCGCCTGGTGCGTGATCTGACAGCGCGTGCTCCTCATCTTCTTGAGATAGAGCATCTCTGAGAGACCAATAAACGTGTGCGTATGTGACTCCGTCTGGCCGTCTCGCTTTTCCTTCCCGGCTACAACACTTTTTATTTACCGATCGGCGACTGTTTTTTTTTTCGACGTGACAGATCAATCAGCGACATTTTAGCCACATCGAAGCGAAGAAAGTTGCTTCAAAATTGATGTTCTAGTACGCGCTTTGTAATTGAAAAGCTAAAGAAAGGGCAACCGCAAATGGGGGGTTGGCAGCGTGATATGACAAAACAAAGAGTGTCTGCACTCACGATGCCATGCGTTGCGGTTATTTGATCGTCACAAACAAGCTTCGCATGATGCTTGTTAAGTGCCACATTTTCTGGTGCGAAAGCGCCAAATGGCCCATTGAGCGAAGGAGCCGGCGTTTGTCATTTGTAGCATCGAAGCAGCAGGTGAATTCCAATTGCCTGCGATGCCACGTCACCATCGCGCCTCGAAGGAGCAGAGCGGGCGAAAGGAGACACCTGCTGCCACGTTAGCGTGCCAGGTGTTGCGTGGGAGGACAGGGCATCGCCACAACGCCACGTCAACCTCTCTCTCTCTCTCTCACTCTGAAGCCTGTGTTATCCTCGCGTTCCTTGTCCGTGCAAGTTCTCCCTTGCGTGCTAACGGCGCCTGGGCAATTAGCCTACGTAAGGCCAAATAGAAACGCCCCAAGCGTCTCAACGCACTCACTTGCCCGGGAGGAGTTGGTAACCCTGCGGCGTTCAATAAAACTTCAATGTTTTCCCATTCCCAATTCATCACAAGGGCTTCGGTGTCCTCGTGTTTCCTTTATCGTTTTCACATTGCGTGGTAACGCTGCGAGTGCTGCAGTTTCGCTAGGTACGTTAGACGGATGGACATACTCAAGCATAGCAGTAAATAAAATTAGAAAACTGTATTGCAGCAATGCCTTTTCGTAATATTATCTTTAAGATTGGGCTTTACAAAACTAATGCCAGGCCGCACCTTACTTGTTTCCCCAGCTAAAGCAGCCACTGAAAGCAGCTCCGAAATTAATAATGCTCGGCGCGAGGGATGTGCCTAGCTCATACTGGCACCTCGTTTCAAAAGTAGCAAGGTATTTGTACGTGGCCTCTAATATGCGCGAAGCACTATCACAGTCGTCAAGGCACCGAAAAGGCGAAGAGCTTGTACAGCACTGTTCAACCTGCATGTAGTCGACCGTGGGCAAAAACTAAAGATTCCGAAGGTAATGAATACAGTGAGTGAATACAAATTCGACATCCTAGACTTTCGTTCCTAGAAGCTCAATTGATTTTGTCTGGTCTTGCATCAGACTCACGCGTGCAATCTAAGTGAGGACCGAGGTTCTTACTGGCTGACAATAAAATGTTTGTTTACCCAGTGTACACTATTTGCCGACAAATTACGAAATCTGCTTTCATTTGAACTTCGCCCCTGCGGACTATATTGCAGATGGGCACTATCTAAAAAAAAACGTTTTATTGTAAGCCCAAGTTCACTCCAGCGGACTATATACCGAGCGCGTCCTATAGTGCGAAAGATACGGTACACTTGCTGAAGCCACCTGCTTCAGAGTCTTCGTCCCACACAAAACCTCGCACAAATTGCCCAACGTGACTGTTGCGCTTCATTTTGGTGATTAGAGCGTCAGCACCCCTGTTTCATATTGCCGCCTGTGCTTGAGCTGGATCACCAGTAGTGGTAATAGGCAATAATCTGTTTTTTCCCCTCATATGTTGAATGTAACGAAGCAGAAACCGCACTTTTTCATTTTTTTAAGTGTATCGCACCAAGCGGCAGACGATTCTAAACCAGTAGTTCATGTATGTTCTCTTGCGGCATCCCGTCTGCGTCTTCCAAAAACCCCGGTACAATGTGGCTTGTTTTCCACAGGGACGTGTTTTCTTGAGCAGGCGGGCGGCTTGCGAAGAATGTTCGCTGCAGATTTTAAGAATTCCTTTCCCCGCTCTCTCCCTCTCTCTCCCTCCTCCTTTCGCAATTACCCCAAAAGGTGTCTAGCATTCACATCGGGTGCGCGGGAGCAATGCAACGCGAATCAAAAATGAAGTACATTGCACACGCTCTAGACAGCGAACTTGAGCAATGGGCTCAAGTAAGCTGGCTCGCAATTAGCATATTATTGCCTGAGCGCTTGTGTCGCCTTCAGACCCCGCAGTATTACTTTGCTGCCGCCCTCTGGCAAGATGGCGTGCGCTGATGTCATGAGAATGCTCCAGAATTTTTCGCGTGCCTTCTTTTCTTGTTTCCATTTATCTTTCATATCCGGTTATGCTGTCCTCGTGTTTATCTTCACATCCTTCTAGTTTGTCCAGCTTGGAAAAGAAATTACGATAGTCATTGAAATTTAAGAGAAAGCGAAGAAGTAACCAAGCGGCACTCTCGGAGCATTCTTCCAACTTTACTGCTGAGTAACAAAAATAAGGAGAGCTGTCTACGTTTGCCAATCTTCTCATTTGATCACTGTTTGCCTGATCAAGCAATCATTTCATTACTTTGATATTCCGTATGCATATACCACGCAAGCTAGTGCAGAGGTTTAACATGGCTCACTTTTTATCAGCAGTAGTATTGCACGCAGGCTTTCAACAATGAAAAGTCAGCACTATAATCCTGTTCTGCTCATTCAGTCCGTCAATGTATTTCAATTCGCTCTGCTTGATTGTCCTTGAAGATTATTTTACTGACTCATTAATGTGAACTTATGTGTCACAAACATTTAAAATTCAAGCTACTATGGTATAATTATGTTCATCGATCGAACGTGTTGAGCAATTAAATATATTTTTGTGGAGAACAGGAAAAATAAATATTATTTTATTAAGAAAAATCCAGAAATGCAGGCTAGATCGACGTTCTCTTCATCGCAGATCATCTTTTCCACGACACAGTGACTACAGCGCTATTGAAAAAGCGTGCGCTTACTGGTGCTATGGCAGAACCTTGGCCGCCAGTATTCTAAGAGTAAGCCCAGGCGTATTAAGAGAATGGTTCAGTCTCTCACATTGTGAGATTTTATTGCTTTTTTCAATTTAAGGACGCCACCCATTTCGTCGTCCTTGTTTTCATTGTGTCTGTGATTTGTCTGCACCCCTCCCGCACCAAGTACCAACTATAGGTCAAAAAGTTTTTCTGCATTCCTTCAATTACCCACCAATTCACTTAGTCGCAAGAAAATGCTGCCGCTTCGCATTCACAAATTGAAATCTAATCCTTTAAGTAACATCGGGTATAGCAATTTGTTGTCCGCCATTACGGTCAAATGTTATTATAGCGCAATCCTCGTCGTCAAAAATACCCTGTATATTCTCTTTGAAATATACCTCACGTGGCTTTTATTTCAGCAGTTGAGCGTTGTTCACACACAGCCCGAAGTGCGGTTATGGTGAATGTTAACGATGCTAAAAAATGGCCAGAATTGAATATTCGTAACATTGGCTATAGTTTATCGACAGTTGTTGAACGAGGGATGTATCAAGGAGCAGGAAAAAATTTCAACAAGGCAACTTGTCTCCGCCAGGGCAACAACCGCTTTCCTCGGCAACGCTGACATAGCGCCCTTCTCTCCCTGAGTGAGTGAGAAGAGTACGGTTAGGGATGTCCATTCGTGCAAAACAGGGAGGGAAAGCCGGTGTGGTGATAGTAGGGACAAGGCACCTAGCCGTTGTGTTGCAGGTTCGTCCATTCAATAATGTTGACAAAAACAAAATAAAAAAAGTATTATCACGTCTGAGCATTCATTGTGAATCCGGAAGGCTTTGTGTTTTAGAATTTCACGTGGAGTTTACACAACAATAACAGTCACCAGGTCGCGCTGGTGACTACAGTGCCGCCCAAGTTATGCATAAAGCATGTTGGCGCATGTTTTCTGCCTTTCACTTTGTAGTAATTGCAGAAAACAGTGAAAACTAACAAGGTTACGCGCTGACAAAACATGCGAGTGTGACGACATTTTTGTCCCACAAAGAGCCTGTTTATTTGCTGCAGGGCACCGTTCGTGGTTACTGTGGGTAACGTACTTATCGTGCATTTTCTTAAATTTAGCATTACCCTAATAGCTATTATTGTGTTTTAAATCGTAACTGGCAAAAAAGATTTGTGTTAACGCTGGATTGGTCCAACGCAATGTCACTGAGTGAAGAAACTCGCCTCATTGATGTCATCTCGCGCGTACGCCTGCATCACGTTGCGTACTTTGGCATGTGAGCGCCGGAAAGCGTTACTACGGCATAGCGGCGGTGGTGTAAATAGCTCACACGATAATAAACGACAACGCACTAGCTCTTGTGAAATGTGATTCCTGTCGATCTTAAGAATGTTGCTCAACCAATCATGTCACCTTTACATTGCGTACATGCCTACGCTGACGTACGTACATGCACATGCTTATGAAGTGGCGAGCGCAGTGAAAATGATCACTGCTGGGGCGAGCATTTGTATATGCAGGTCACAAATGGAAACGTAGCAATGGTCGTAAAACAGTGACAGCGCAGCTTCAAACAAGCGCAGATATATAACCCTGAGCTACCACAAGCTTTGTAGTAGAAAGTTTATCTCAAGATGATTTCTCCCTCATAGCTTTTTGATAAGGCTTGTTAAAATGCAGTTCCGCCAGAAACGGTGTATATTTTATAGAATAAATTGATTTCGCGGCACACTATATTTGCATACAATGCACTGATAGCGGCCATATGATTCGGATTTGAGATCTTTTAGCACTCAGCTGCACAGTACTATTTTCTTGAGAAATGTGGAAGTACGTATTTCAGAACAACCTTTCGTAGCCGACACTTAGGCTACTAAGTGCATGTATTGTGGTACTTATACTCGGTGATTAACGGAATGCGTTGCAAGTTCCATAAATATAATTAGATGCGATAAAGGAATAATTTCTTCTAGATTGCTTTGACGTTGGAGTCATACATTTGATAATGACTCGGTGAAGTAATTAGTCAAGTAATTAGGCGAATTAGACTATTAGCTCTTGAACCAAAAGAACCATCCGACCGATCCGAAAGGAACACTTGAAGCGCTCCATCCGAGGCGCTCATAGACTGTTCTAAAATTGCAAAATTTTGAAGTTGCCAATTGTTACAGCATAATGAATTCCAGCCAGTATCACAGAGAAAAGCGAAGCTGAACTGCCAAAGAGCTGAATTCGCGCGCCCTTAGTAAGTACCCATGGTTGACGTGATAACTTGTGACTCACAGGTGGGCGAGCATCAAGCGAGCACCACTATCAAGGCGAGAACTCGGTTGCTTCATGCTAGCCCAGTGGTGAGGCGCAACGAGTCACTTCACGAGTGGCCACGTCTACTAAGGGCATGCAGGTGTACCTCTTCAGCCGTTCGGTTTCGCTTTCTACGTGGAATTCCGGAATTCATTACGCCATAAGAATGCGCAGCGTCAAGTTCCTACAATTTTGGAAACGGTCATGAGCACATCCGATGATATGCTTTAAGTCTTCCAATGGGAAGAATCACGCGCCTCGTTTGGTTTAAAGGTTGTTTATTTCATATGTGTAAGTAAACTAATTACTACGTCGGCTCATTCTCATATGTATGACTGTGCGGTAGAAAATTGCAGAGGATTACGATACTCCCTAATGAGAAATCTGAGCGCAGCTTTATAAGTGTTTTCATTTCTCAATATATTGAGGCAAATAATTTGGGACCGAAATCACCGCACCGACTGGCATTTCGCCAGTGCCGTCAGCGCCTTCGGAGAGGGAGAGGCAGTATGGGATCGCTGGCATGATGAGCGGCATCGGAGCCAGCTGTGGTACACGACGACAACGACGAACGCACGACGAACGACACGCACACGCATGTGCTCGGGCGGTTACGCCGACGCCGACGCTCAACCCAGGAATGGGCGCTCTTAAACAATCCAGAAGAAATAATCTATCTCATCTTCTTTATTTTGAAGAAATTTCGAAAGCACTTCGTAATAGAACCCGTATAGAGCAAGCTGCCTGGAAAAATCAGTACGAGAGAGAGGGAGAGAGAAGAAAGGGGAAAGGCAGGGAGGTTAACCAGAGAAAAAGATCCGGTTGGCTACCCTACGCTGGGGAGAGAGGGGAGGGGAAGGTAAAGTGGTAACAAAGTAGAGATAAGGAAAGGAAGGAGAATAGACACACAATCACAATCGGTCACTGTCACTGAATACTGCCATCGCACAGCACAGTGACACTTGAAGCACTGTCAACATCTGTTCAGGCTACAGCCGCCTGTCCAATTCTGTCGCCCTCAAAAACCGCAACAGTGCACTCGTCGCCCTCTTCTGCGAAGGCTTATGATGGCGGTATTTTAAAATAAGTTCCTCTGTGAGAGGTCTTTGGTCAAAGCGCGCTATCGCGGTTGCGAGTGATTGTCTCTGTAAATTATATCGAGGACAGTCACAGAGAAGGTGTTGAAAAGTCTCCTCGTCACCACAGTCCTCACACGAGGCGTCGTCGGCCCATCCAATTCGGTATGCGAAAGACTTGGTGAAAGCCACCCCTAGCCATAGTCGACAAAGCAGGGTAGCTTCGCGACGGCAGAGTCCAGGTGGAATACAAAGGCGTAGAGAGAAGTCAAGATTGTGGAGTCGGTAGTCGTGAAAACTTCCAGCGTTCCACAAGGAGAACGGGATGTCACGGCTAATCAATCGAAGTTTTCGAGCGGCATCTGTCCTTGATAACGGTATCGGCTCCTCTTCGTCCCCTTGAAGAGCCGACCGAGCAGCGCTATCAGCGTGTTCGTTCCCTATGACTCCGCAGTGACTTGGAAGCCACTGAAATGCCACGTGGTGTCCTTTATCAGTTAAGGTATGAATGAGTTCTCTAATCTCAAATACCAGTTGTTCGTGTGGTCCGCGCCGCAGGGCCCATAGCAGAGATTGCAGTGCAGCCTTCGAGTCACTGAATATTGACCATCTTCGAGGTTGTTCTTGGCTGACGAGACGAAGTGCAGCGCGAAGGGCTGCAAGTTCCGCGGCCATCGGTGTCGTTGGGTGACATGTCTTGAAACTGATGGTGGTGGCTTTCGCTGGGAAGACCACGGCTCCAGAGGAACACTGGAGAGTTGCCGATCCATCAGTATAAATATGTACGCGTTCGGCGTACCTCTCGTGCAAAAGGAGCAGAGTTAGTTGTTTAAGAGCAGGTGATGACAGCTCAGATTTTTTCCTGATTCCTGGTACGGTGAGGTGTACTGCGGGTTGAGCCAAACACCATGGAGGAATCGATGGCTTAGTTGCGGGGGTGAAGCCTGATGGGAGGCAGGTAGAATACTTCGAAATCGTAGTACAAAATGCTGCCTGCGGCCTTTCTGACGGTAGTGTTGCCAGATGGTGGGAACAGGCACGGGCAACGTGCCTAATGTGCACTCTCAACACCTCTACCGCAATGTGTGTTTGTATAGGTTGGTCCCGAGCAATCGTAATAGTCGCTGCTGTCGATGTGCAATTTGGCAAACCAAGACAAACCCTGAGAGCCCGAGCTTGAATAGCCTGTAGAGCACGAAGAAATCAATACGATATTTCCGCAATGGTACATGAGGAAAAACTGACGTGTCTACAACCGTTAGCAAAATGATTACAGACCATGCTAAAGGTAAGCTTGCGATGCCGAACTCGAACGTTTCCTGTACCTTCGCTTCACCCCAAATGACATTAGGTTATGTTAAACAATATCAGTCTAAGCTTGTTCTTTATGCATGAATATTATATCTACGCTTAGCCTGTATGTCGTGCTTATGAATTCGCGTTATATCAAAACACCGGCGTGCATGTAGAAGTTACGTTCGAGTGAAATGAGAGCGAGTTCTTATACTTATACACAATTCACACTTGTATATTGATACAGTCGTTCAACCACGAGGTAGTTTTTTCGCCAAATTGGACGTGATCCACTACCTGCGACGGCAAAATAGTGTTTTGGTGGGATGCCACCTTCTTCAATGTGGGAATATACTTGTTTTGTCACCGCTGCACTTACAAAGACACTTCGCATGCCTTCTGCTGGTCAGTACTGCAAACCCTAGCTGTTTACGTGCAGTATATGTACGATATAGCAAAAAAAAAAAAAAACGCACAGACACACAAGAGAAACATTGAAAACAATTTGAAAGCACGTGAGAAAGATTTTGACAACACTAGGGAGAGAACCACCTGCACGATACTCGTCTTTCGAAAGTTCGGTGCAAGATATAGTGCACAACCGTCGCCGAGATAAGAATAACTTCGGCTTGCAAGCCCCGCGGCATGCACTACAAGGCAGGCTACATCTCTTGGAGGGGCCTAGACTCGTAACGTCGACACGCCAAACTACGAGGAAACTAAGTTCGTCTGCTCGGCAGCCTCTATGTGTGCCCGTAACCTGCGTTGTATACAGGAACATCGGACATCAGTATTGGCAACCGCGCCCGCCATGATAATAACACTGTGATCCGTTCATCCGCCAAGCCTATTGGGCTCGCCTTCGTCCGCGCCTCTCACTGATAAACCTACCAACATATATTAGACCTTGCAACACTTTGATGTTCCATCACTCCGGCTTGCCTCTGCTCCGAAAACGAGCGAGCTGGGTTCGCTTTGATAGCCCCCGCAGACCCGAGCTTCATCGATCAGGAATGAAGAACAAGCGCGCCCGGCAATATTACGACTGCCGGAGTAACCAGTAGTGTTCTCCAGACAGAGTTGTTTTCTTGGTGGTTGCAGCGTGCTCCGTAGTAAGAAAGGCGGTCGTAAAGTTGCACGCTACTTTCTGCTTAGGGCCTGTGTTTCGCTTGTTACAGGTCTGAGAGAGCGTGCGCTTGTAGTTTATATCCCGGTGCGTATTCAGATGAAAGCCAGGTGGTAGAAAGGGAGAGAGGTAAACAAAAAAAACCCGGCAACCTAGTAGTAAAGCAGACATTCCTGCGTAAATGGTTGATTTGTTAGCGTATGCTTTTATGGATTCCATTGTATTCCGAAGCAAAGGTACAGAAGTTGTAGCTTGAAAGAGCTAGCATACTGTAAAGTTGTCCCGTACGAAAATGATCGAGTTGAATAAATTTAGGTCCACATTGAGAGTCTAAAATGGCGACAGCATGAAGAAGTAATTACTAGAGAATATGTTTTCCATGAAATAGAAGTAAAACAGACAGGAAAAAAGGACGACAAGAGCGGTAATGTTTGTGTGTAAGAAAAACACACAACATTCTATAAGGCATTCTAAGCATTTAGGCTGGTTAGTTCATGACTTGAGAGGAAATAGCGCAAAATAACAGGGCTTCAGCAAAGAACGCAGCGGGTAATTTTTAAGTCAACCATACTATTTTTTTTTTCATGGTTTATGCAATACGGGAATAGCGTGAACAACGTTTACAACAGGAAAAATTCGTTAATTGCGTCCCTGAAGCAAGCCGATTTCGGTATGTGATCTCTGTTCTATTTCATATTCATATTATTACGATATGATTCCGCGAGAGACGAGCAGCCGCGAGAACGACGAAGAAGTTGGTCGGTGCCCTCGGCACGAGCGAGTGTCAGCCTGGCTGCCTGGCTCCAGTGTAAATAGCGTGTAAATAGCATCTCTCGTCTGTGTCTTTCCACACGTAACATTTCTGGTGGAGGTCAGCGATCCCCGTCCTCACCACGGAACTCCGAAGTGGTCGGCACACCGAGCTTGTCCCCATGCCTCCCGGTGACGCACCCGCCTCCGCAACGGCTTCGGCTTGTCCGACTGCTCCAGTCGTCACGGTTGCCCCACATCGTGACCCAGGTGTGTTCTCTGGCCTGGAGGGACAGGATGTCGACGACTGGATCAAGCTCTATGAACATGCCAGCGCTAATAACAGGTGGGACCCAACGATTATGCTCGCCAATGTCATCTTTTATCTCGGCGGCACCCCACGCGTCTGGCACCAAACACATGATGACGAAATAACCAGTTGGGACAGTTTCAAAGAAAAACTGCGGGAACTGTTCGGCGACCCCATTGCGCGCAAGGCTGCCGCGAGAAAGGCTCTTGCATCTCGTGTTCAGTCACCTACCGAGCCATACGTTTCCTACATCCTCGACGTCTTGGCTCTATGCCGTAAAGCTGACGATCATATGTCCGAAGGAGATAAAGTGGCACATGTGCTAAAAGGCATCGCCGACGACGCTTTCAATTTGCTTTTTTTCAGCAACGTGTCGACTATCGATGCCATTATAAAAGAATGCCGTCGCCTTGAACAGGCTAAGAGCCGCCGTATCTCAAACCACATTGCGCGCCTACCCAACACTGCTGCTACGTCGACATGTGAGGGTCGACCACGTCAGACCACCACCTGTGACGACGTCACCCGCATTGTTCGCCGCGAACTCGAGGCCGCCTCTTTGCCAGCCTTCTCCACGCCGCATCCCGATCCGCCAGCAACCACCATTGCGATGATTCAGGCTGTTTTCAGACAGGAATTTGAAAACATTGGTCTGAACACCGTGTGTTCCACGTCTCGACCCAGCGTTCCCCAGTTATCTAGCGGCCCTCCTCGTCCCCGGCAGTCCTTTTCGGCCACATCTCCCCGCAACCTGTCCGAATGGCGTACACCTGATGACAGGCCGATCTGCTTCCACTGCTGTCGCATCGGCCACGTCGCCCGTCACTGCCGCAACCGATGGCCACCACCTCCTCGGACTTACGCCCCCACTTATTCCCGCACCTTTGGACCTTCTGTACCCTATGCCACCCGCCATGAACCTACTACTGCTGATGTCCCTGCTCCGAACCTTCGCTACAGCCGCTCGCCCTCACCTCGACGCCACCAGTCTCGTTCGCCCCAACCCCGCCGCTTTTCTTCGCCGCCTATCGCCTCCCGCACCCAGCCGGAAAACTAGGCACTGCAGCTTCTGGAGGTGAAGCTGCGTTGTCGACCCTGCCCTCAAATCCTCTGCTCACGTTACCTACTAACCGAAACCTTCTTGACGTTGACGTTGACGGCTATCCTGTCACGGCACTCATCGATACAGGAGCACATCTTTCTATTATGAGTGCTGCCTTCCGACGACGACTGAACAAGCTCCTCACCCCAGCCTCGGCACGCGTCGTCCGCGTTGCGGATGGCGGTACTGTGCCTATCATCGGCATGTGTACGGCACGTGTCAGCATCGCCGGCCGCCACACTCCTGTACTCTTCACTGTAATTGCTCATTGCCCCCACGACCTTAATCTCGGCCTCGATTTTCTCTCCGCCCATTCTGCCCTAATTGACTGCTCTTCCAGTACCCTTCGCCTCGAGTTGCCGATGCTCGCAGAACCTTCTGACGCACCCCACTGCCGCTTACGCTCCACCGGCTTTCTTCGCCTGCCGCCAAAGTCCATAGCCTACATTGAACTGTTGTCTTTCCCACCAGTTCCTGATGGCGAGTACCTCGTCACTCCTCTGCCCGACATCCCAATACAGTATTACGTCACCGTGCCTCACAGTATAGTTACTATTACTGCGAACCACACTCGCATGCCTGTCAGTAACTTTGGATTGGCAAAGCAAATTCTACCGCAAGGTATTTGCCTTGCCACCATTGATTGTCTCGGCGACCAATACGTGGCAGCGTTATCGACCGATGGTTCTCGCGACCTTAGCATGCCCATCGCGCCAGCCTCGGGCGTCGATCCCAACATAAAGAAAATGGTTGCGACGGACCTGTCCTCTACGCAGGCTGAAGACCTTCGCGAAGTATTATCGTCCTACCGCGATATTTTCGACTTTGACGATCGCCCTTTAGGCCAGACGCTCGCGGTCAAGCATCGCATTCTTACTGGCGATGCTGTGCCTATTCACCGACGACCGTATCGAGTTTCTGTGTCGGAACGCCGAGTAATTCAAGATGAAGTGAACAAAATGCTCGATAAAAACATCATTGAGCCTTCATCGAGTCCCTGGGCGTCACCTGTGGTGTTGGTTAAGAAGAAGGACGGCACGTGGCGCTTCTGTGTAGATTACCGTCACCTGAACAGCATTACAAAAAAGGACGTCTACCCGCTCCCACGTATAGACGACGCCCTTGATTGCCTGCACGGTTCCAGATATTTCTCGTCTATTGATCTTCGTTCGGGATATTGGCAGAATGCTGTTGACGATATGGGCAAAGAAAAAACCGCGTTCATCACACCTGATGGCCTATACTAATTTAAAGTAATGCCGTTTGGATTATGCAACGCCCCTGCCACCTTTGAGCGTATGATGTACTCCTTGCTCCAAGGTTTCAAATGGTCCACATGCCTCTGCTACCTCGACGACGTCATCGTCTTCTCGCCAACGTTCGACACTCACCTTGAGCGTCTCACAACTATACTTGATGTATTTCGAAAGGCGAAGCTTCAACTGAACTCATCGAAATGTCGTTTTGGCCACCGACAAATTACTCTTCTGGGCCATCTAGTTGACGCTTCCGGAGTACAGCCTGACCCCGACAAAACTCGCGCTGTCCGAGAGTTTCCGGTTCCGAAGACAGCCGCAGACGTTCGAAGTTTTGTAGGGCTGTGCTCGTACTTTCGTCGTTTTGTTCCAGAATTTGCGACAATTGCTAGGCCCCTAACTAATCTTTTGAAGAAAGGCGTACACTTCTCCTGGGGTACTGCAGAAGCCGCCGCCTTCTCTCGTCTCGTCACTCTTCTAACCTCACCACCCATTCTCGCCCACTTCGACCCTGATGCCCCTACAGAATTACGTACAGATGCCAGCGGTCATGGCGTAGGTGCCGTCTTAGCCCAGCGTCAGCGTGGCAAGGATCGCGTTATTGCTTATGCGAGCCGCCTCCTAGCACCATCGGAGCGCAACTATTCCATTACGGAACGCGAATGCCTTGCTGTTGTCTGGGCGGTTGCAAAGTTCCGTCCTTACCTTTACGGTCGCCCTTTTTCCGTAGTCACTGACCATCATGCTCTTTGCTGGCTCTCATCGCTAAAAGATCCTACAGGCCGGCTTGGTCGATGGGCTTTGAGGCTACAGGAATTTTCATATTCCGTGGTGTACAAGTCTGGCCGCCTGCACCAAGACGCTGACAGTTTGTCGCGTTACCCTGTTGACGACTCTGACTCCTCCAATATTGCCAGTGCTTCTTGCGTATTCTCGGTATCCCAGCTGCTTCATTTCGCCGACGAGCAACGCCGTGACGCCTACATCAGAGCACTCATCGACCGTTTTGAACACTCTCCGGCCGATGCTACTCTACGCCTCTTCGTCCTCCGCGACGGTACTCTGTACCGTCGTAACCTTCATCCAGACGGCTCTGAGTTCCTGCTTGTAGTACCTAAACACCTCCGCTCCACCGTTCTAGAAGAGCTTCACGACGCACCAACGGCAGGACACCTCGGCGTATCTCGAACCTATGACGGTGTACGTCGCCGTTCTTTCTGGCCGGGCCTTGCCCGTTCCGTACGACGTTACGTCGCCGCTTGTGAACTTTGCCAACGACGCAAGAAGCCTTCCCAGCTCCCCGCTGGTTACCTGCAGCCGCTCGACATCCCTGCCGAGCCCTTCCATCGTGTCGGCTTGGACCTTCTCGGCCCATTTCCGGAATCTACATCAGGAAACAAGTGGGTTGCAGTCGCGGTGGACTACGCGACCCGCTACGCCATAACCTGTGCTCTTCCGACCAGTTGTGCAACTGATGTTGCGGACTTCTTGCTACATGATATTATATTGATGCATGGTGCTCCGCGTCAATTGCTTACAGACCGTGGCCGCACCTTTTTGGCCAAAGTCATTGACGACATCATGCGTGCCTGCTCAATACAGCATAAATTTACCACCTCCTACCACCCCCAAACGAACGGCCTCACTGAGTGTTTGAACCGCACCCTTACAGACATGCTATCCAAATACGTTTCAGACGACCACCGTGACTGGGACCTGGCTCTACCTTACATTACCTTTGCATATAACTCTTCCCGTCTCGAAACTGCTGGCTTTTCCCCGTTTTACCTCTTGTATGGCCGCGAACCGACGCTACCACTGGACACTGTGCTTCCGTCCGCCACAGCTTCAACTAGCGATTATGCCCGTGATGCAATCGCCCATGCTGACCATGCTCGCCAACTTGCGCGCGCTCGTCTACAAGTGTCTCAAGACAAGCAGAAACAACGCTACGACCTCCGTCACCGTGATGTCCATTTTGTGCCCGTAGCCCTCGTGTTGCTTTGGTCCCCATCGCGTAAAGTCGGCCTTTGTGAAAAACTGCTTTTCTGTTACACAGGCCCATATCGCGTGATACGCAAAGTGACCGATGTCACCTATGAAATCGTTCTAGCCCCGCCCACGACGTCCTCCGCTGTGACAACCAGTGACATTGTCCACGTTGCCCGACTCAAGCCCTACAACTCCCCATGCCCCTTGGATATTTAACAGCACCGTGACGGTGCTTTTGCCGCCGGGGGGTAATATTACGATATGATTCCGCGAGAGACGAGCAGCCGCGAGAACGACGAAGAAGTTGGTCGGTGCCCTCGGCACGAGCGAGTGTCAGCCTGGCTGCCTGGCTCCAGTGTAAATAGCGTGTAAATAGCATCTCTCGTCTGTGTCTTTCCACACGTAACAATATATATGCACCATGACATCTCCCTTTTTGTTATGCGAGTTTAGACTAGCAGGCTGTATTTCCTCACAAATTTGGGTGAAGATATGCGTGGCGCGTGTGTTTGTTTGTTTCGAATAACTCAAGAATTACTTCCGGCCAGCGAAAGCAAGCTCCTGCTTGTTCAGGCATTTTTGCGTCAGAATGGCATTCACTACGAGCCAGGGTGACTTAGCGGCGATGGTATTTCGCTGCTAAACACGAAGTCTCGGGATCGAATCCTGGTCAGGACAAACGCAGTTAAATGGGCAAAATTCAAAAAAAAAAAACGCGCGTGTACCGTGCATTCGGGGCAAGTTAAAGATCCCGAGGTGGTCAGAATTAATCAGGTACGTCCCACTTCGGCGTGCCTCACACTTAATTCTTGGTTTTGGCAAGCAAAACCACAGAATCCATTCAGAGCATGCACTAAAATTTTGCTTGATTCACCATCCGAAGAGATGCCTCGCTAGACAGAGGAATTAGTTGTTAGGAAAAGTTGAAACAACTGTGGGCCCAGTATTTATTTACCTGTCTTTGTCTATCGAAAGGTACTGCGATGACTGCACGTTATCATTGGTACATAGAAACTTGATGCAACAGACCGCTATGTGTGGCTGTGCTCATGGACGAAGAGGAACTATAAAAGAAAACTTTGCTCTTATTCGGCACTGTCTTGTATGTGGAGGTGGTAAAGGCAAGAGGAAAAATAAATGGAAATCGCTTGATTACACGACATGATTCGTAGCAAAACAAGAATGAATGAATATGCGCTCACCAACACGTGTCCAAAGGAAGAGAACGCGTGCAATTTCGAAGTCAACAATCTAAATTCTTTCATGCTTTATTCCAATAGGGGAAGAAGAATAGCTTAACAATCAATATGTGATCTCAATGGTGTAATGTAGTTCGTTGCAGCGAAGTGTTGTGGGGAAAAAATCAGGAAAACGAGTTGTTGCAATTAGTATAACAGAAGACGAACCAGCTGTTCTGTGAAGAATAACGAGGCATTTGGGTGATCGTTGTCCTGTGAACACCTGCAGAGACATCCATTTGGCAGCCGTTGAGGTAGAGAAAATGTATTCGCATATTCTGCAGATGAATTGGACTACTGGTAAATAGTGTGGGCTCCATATTCTCTTTCTCCTATATTGTGTAAATAGGGAAATACAGTAATAACTACAGTTTGCGCTCGTATACAGAGAAACCAGCTGCCAATCTATAGGCTCTAGGCATACCTCTTCTTTCGGTAATGCGGCGCAGTTGCAGCTTGTGATGTTGTTGCACTGCGTCAAACTGTCCTAAGGCGCACAAAGCCCCAGAGATGAGGCAGGTGCTTTTTTTGTTATCGTAAGTCATATCTCTTTGAACGTCTTCGTTTTCAATACGCGGCATCATCCACAGACTAGTCGCAGTCCTTCGCTATTGATGTGTAAAAGATTAACAGGAGTCGACAGTAAAGTTTAGGACACGCACGAAAATATTAAAATTTCTTCCGAAATATTGTTGCGCTGTTCCTTAAAGGAAAGAGCGTGGGATAGTAAAGCTGTTTCTATAATTGGTCGCCGGGGTAATAACGGCTGCATCAATATAAAGGGGAGTTGGGTACAGGGGGGGGGGGGGGGGGGGGCAAATGGAGTAGGAAGTCCCGCTCTTTTGAGATGGCCTAAAGGTTTCCATTAGTCCTTGTAAAAGGTATCTGTAAAGGAGAATACATCCCTATTGATACAACTACAGGTACATGAGTTTCGCTTCGGAAATGATTCTCTGGTGAGCCATTGCTGCGGGCTTCATTATCCAGTTGTCTCGAAAAGAAAGATTCAGTGATGCGCTCAGCCTAAATGATTACGCGATGAAAAAATCGACAGCACATTATTTTGAGACCTTTCAAAAGCTTTTGATGCAGGCACTGACGGAGTTTTCACCAAGACCCTGCAAACTTTGGAGCAAACCAAGCAGACTCCTTCCGTGAAAGTTACTCTTGGTTTATTCAGAACGAACATCCGTACAGGAGACTAGTTTCTCCGCTTGTTGAAACTCCAAATGACAAGAGCACTGGTAAGCCCTAACGACGGGTTTAGGCAGCAGTATTAAAACAGCACCTGGTGAAAGCCCCCGCGAGTGTGGTTATAAAATTTCAATTGCACATAAATGAAAAGCTAAGCTGTCCCTAATTATTCCTCGTATTAGACAGCGTCCCAGTAAAGGCCGTTTGTAGCATTGAGCTAGAAAGGACGTTAAGTAATGAAGGGTTTTCTGAGCTATTATACATGTTAGTTAAGCTCATACATAGCTTGTAAAACATGTTGCGTGTGAGCTAGACTCAGCTCTTCTGGCTACAAACAAGTTGGATAGGTGTTCAAATGTTAGGCCTAAAAAGTAGGTAGAGGTACAACCCTTCTTACAGAAATATATACATAAGAGGCGATGATGAAGGAGGCTTCCCCTTAACTAATCATTACAGAGAGATATTCCTGTTAGAGGCTTTAATTCGCCAACAAAAGCATTGAGCGCAATCTTGTGCAAACAGTTCATGCAGCATGCAAAACCAAATAGTGCCTTGTCGATTTGGGACTGCGATAACGTACGTCTTGTGCTTAGTTTTAGAACGCACTTCACTCGCGAAGCGATATGACGTTGGCCTGTATTTTCACGTGACCTAAATAATTTGTTTCTCTCCATACGTTCTTAAAGTATTCTCAATGCGGTTGCGCCATGTCTTTTTTGTTTGGTCAGTTGCCGAGCTGCCGTTTTCGTACTTCAAGTATTTTCTGAATGTGTGGAGATCGCATGGTACGCCAATTGTTGCACATACCTCATTTAATTAATCGGATGCAAACAACTCTGTAATCAATAACAGTACCTCCACTAAAGGAACATAGCAGTCTATCCGCCAAAAGCTAGCGCCTCCCCTGGTGAAACAGGAAATTTTTGAAACTGCATCGCGCTTAGATACGGTTGCTCAGTTACAGCCGTTGGCACTCTAATGAATTCGTGGGGAAAAAAAACAGCTGAGTCACACTGAAAGAAGCACTGGCTTCGCACCCACAACGCTTACGCGCAACAGTAGGCGTTGTAACCACGGCAGTACTTGCTGGGGTTCGCTGGTGCATGCTGGAACCTGCACTGGCGACGTTTGAACCGCACTGGCTTCAGTGCGTAAAAGTGTCAGCGCCGTTAAGCAATAAATGCTTGATTTAGTTTTTTTCTGAGATCCTGGTCTCCTATATTAAAGCGGCCTTGAACCACCACTCGGGATTGGAGAAATAGCATGGTCCGCGGGTAGCATGCACTGCTGCGAACATCTCAGCCAAATATCGCTGTCGTACTCGTTGCATGGAGCTCGCAAGCGGGTCTCTGAAACGCTCGCTTTTCAACATAGGGCCCTGTAGTCACTCTCTGCTAGACTCACTGTTTCGTCATCGGACGCACAATTTCGTCATTTCCCTATACAGCTGCTATTGGTCGATAGCTGACCTCAGGCTGTGGTCCTACGTGGCGTAGTAACCGCGGCCGCCGCGGAGTGCCGCCACGAGTCCACTGGCTTAGTGCACTGCGGCTAGCTGAAGACAACCGCGTTCCGCTTATGTTTAGCGCGTCTTTGGCACCAAAGACAGAATTAGTGGCGTAACCAAAATGAAATTTGAACTGCTCGTTTGAGTTTGAGCCGTATGAGTAGAACGCCTCCTCCCGCTCCCTCGCCTGCCCCTAGTGCCTTGCGCGCGACGGAAGATCGCGCGCTCCCTCCCCTCTCGCCATGGTCTGGCTTACGAGAAGAGGCTGCTCGAGCGTGGGGCGTGGCCGAAACCTTCGGTCCCGTCCCTAAATGGACTTCGTAACTGGACGCTTGTACTTGTTTGTCCAATTTAGGAACTTACATTCGACTGTGTATAACAGTTTGCGCTTACTTTTCGTGTTTGTGTGCGTCTAAAAGTGGTCTAAATAATGTTCCCTTAACATTCCAGAAATGTGCATGCAACTATCAAAAACAAGCTACGGCGTGTACGCTACAGATTGAAATTCCGGTGGTAATAGTGTTTTTCTGTTTGTTTGACCATTGTTTTATTGCACTAAACTATTCTCTATCGATGTGTGTTTTTTTAAACTTGTATACGATAGGCCAGCACAGTGTTCTATTCTCACTTCAGAGGTACTTTTCACACCAGTCCCTTGCCTCCCAGTATGCCGCTCTAGTCCAGCGACCCAGTCTCCAGCGTTACACTGGACCTACAATATGGCATCGTACTGGATACCGGGTCCGAGTAGCACTGCGTTTGCTAAAAGGGAAGAGTGGATAACTTGAATTGTAGAACTCTAGGCCTAGGCAGCAGCGCACGGAAGACAAGGACACATGAAACCTAGAACGGACACCATACGATAAGCAAGCACCACGCACTGCTTTTGACGTTCACTGTCCAGAAGTGCTTCTGGTGCTGTTGATTGTCTTCGTGTTTGTTCACTAAAACGCATATCCAGTACCTATGAAGGTCGGTTTATGTTAGATGTGGTGCTACGCGTATCGCCCGACGCGGCAAGTCTGCTACGCCTGCGGTCAGCAAGGACACCGGACAGACGTCTGCCCGAGCCCGGAGTCCAAGACCTGCCGGCAGTGCGGCAGCCAGAATCCAGTCGAAGGCCACGAGTGCACACCCAAGTGCCTGCTGTGCGGGGGCGACCACGCGGCCGGCACCAAGGACTGCAAGATGAGACTCAAGACGGCGAGCGAGCTGCGGTGGGGCAAGCCGCCACAGCCGCAGCAGCAGCGCCGCAGCCGCAGCAAGAGCCACGGCGGCGGCGGAGCCAGACGTCCACGGTGGTTCTCGGACGAGGGTGACGAGAGCCAGCAATGGGGGCGGAGCCGTAGCCGGAGCCGAGACCGGGACGGGTCCTGGCCACCCCCACCTCTGAAGCGCCAGCAGCCAAAGAAGCAGCAGCAACAGAAGCAAGGAGGAGTTAAGGTAAGCTGGGGAGCCGGCCCTCCCATCACGCTTTTTCCAGATGCTCCGCACTCAAACCCAAACACAGACAATACCAAGGACAAAATAATTGAGGAGCTAAGAAAAGAAAACCAACAATTAAGGAGACAACTTAATGACATAATTAAAGAACTACAAGAGATTAGACGGCTAGGTTTCGTCTCGCCGCCCTCGTACTCCTCGCCTATTAGGGTAGCTTCGCCACCGAAGACCCCTAGCCCCGTTCAACAGGTGACCGGAGAACTAAGCTTTAATGATAAGCTAGAGAGCTTTATGCAAAGTATGCAGCAAATGCAACAAGAAACACAGAAACAGATGAAGGATATGCAGAAGGAACTGCAGAATACCCAACAAAAGATGGCCCTCCCGGAGCAGGGATTCCGAAACTACATTAAGAACCAGAACACTCAAAAGATAATAGACTCTAGAGAAAGACTCTTTAACGAGCGCCGTTTTGGCGGTAGCACAGAAACCCTAGGAGCGACTAACCCATCGACCTCAACAACATGGCAGGAAACAATCAATTAGAGATTTGGCAGTAGAACTGCAGGGGCTACAAGCGCAAGCAAGGGCTCCTGCAGCAACTCATTTATCACAGAGGAACCATGCCAGACTTGATACTACTACAGGAAACCTTTAGCACTCCGGCACTTAGGGGCTACACGTGCCTGGAGAAAGGGAATACCGCGACACTCATAAGTAACAAAATCGTCACCATAGCTCACGACGAGATTAAGGACACAAATATCGAGCACGTGATAACGGAGATTATTCCTAAAAAGAAAAGGAAATCGAAGAGCACTTTCGTAATTAACGTATACAGCTCGCCCAAACAAAGGGACGGGGACTTTCTAAAACTTTTTGCCGAAGCCAAGAGGCTAGCGAGACACAACAGCCAAGTGATAGCGGGAGATTTCAACGCTAAGAGCCCCCTGTGGGGTTACGCCAAAGAGGATAAGAAAGGGAGGGCGATTAGCACGGCCGCGGAAAATGCGGGATGCGAGCTCCTAACCGACGAGGCCCAGCCTACCAGAATGGGTAACAGCGTCAGTGTAGACACGTGCCCCGACCTCACGTTTGTCAAGAACGCCAAGAACGCGGAATGGGAGAACCTGCTGGAAAACCTGGGCAGCGACCACCACGTCCTCCGCCTAGTACACGAGGCGGAAAACACGAAGAGAAAGATCGGCTCGACCAGACTAATGGACTGGGACGTCTTCAGAAGACACTGCAGAGAACTGGGCGGCGATATCACTTCCCCGGAAGAATGGAGCCAACAGTTGAAGCAAATCCAGGAGCTCTACATCCGCGAGGTGGACAGAACAGAACAGGCACCGGAGGTGGACAAGCGGCTGCTGGGGCTATGGGAAGCACGCCGCGGCCTCACCAAGCGCTGGAAGAAGCAGCGAATGAACAAGAAGCTAAAGAAGAAGATTGCGGAGATCACCAAGAAGGCCGAGGAGTACGCGACGCAACTGGCCAGACAGGGGTGGCAGCAATTCACCGACTCGCTAAACGGCACCCTCAGCACGGCCAGGACGTGGCAGATACTCCGAGGCCTACTGGACCCCAGCAAGAGCAAGCGAGAGAGCAGCAACTCGATCCAGAGGCTGATCCACCTATTCCAAGGCACCGAGGAGCAGCTGCTCGAGGAGGTCCGCAAGAAATGCTACGGAACGGGAGAGCCGGAGGGATACCGCGGTGAATACCGAGGCGAAGACAACCCGGACATGGACCGACCATCTCGAGGGAGGAGGTCGTCGAGGTCATCAGATCGGCCACCAAGAACACGGCGGCGGGAGCGGACAGGGTCCGGAACTCCCTCATACGCAACCTGAGCGACGGAGCGATAGACCAGCTCGTCAAGTACCTAAACACGCTGTGGCAAGAAGGGAAAGTTCCGGCGGAGTGGAAGCACGCCATCGTCGTAATGATCCCCAAGCCCGGAAAGAAAATCCAGATTGAGAACCTGAGGCCCATCTCGCTGACGTCGTGCCTAGGAAAACTCTACGAGAAAATCGTCACCAAGCGCATCCAGCGGCACCTAGAAAACGGAAGATACTATCCAAACTCGATGTTTGGGTTCAGGGCCAACCTGCCGACGCAAGACGTTCTGCTGCAGCTCGAGAAGGAAGTCCTGACTACAATGCCGAGAAAGGGCGAAAACGTCGTCATGGCCCTCGACGTCAAAGGGGCCTTTGACAACGTCAGTCACGAGGCCATCATGGAGGGCCTCAACAATACAAACTGCGGCAGGAAGACCCACGACTACGTCAGGGACTTCCTCTCGGGCAGAACGGCGACGGTCGGCCTGGGCGAGCTGAGGAGCGGTATCTTTGCAACGCCTAGCAGAGGTACGCCCCAAGGCTCGGTAATCTCGCCCGTACTGTTTAACGTGGCGATGCTGGGCCTAGCGCAGAGACTCGAAAAGATCCAGGGAATCCGGCACGCGATGTATGCGGACGACATCACGGTCTGGACCACCTGCGGAACCTTGGAAGAAAAGCGAGCGGCGCTGCAAGATGCGGCCAAGTGCGTCGAAGACTACGTGAAGGAGAGGGGCCTCAGGTGCTCCACCGAAAAGTCCGAACTGCTAAGAGTCGGCAGACATCCCACCAAGGCGAAATTGGAGGTCAGCCTCGAAGGACAACTCATCCCCGAACGCAACATGATACGCGTCCTCGGCATGTGGCTGCAAGGCAGCAGAAAGTGCAACCACACCATCGGCCTCCTCAAGAAGTCGACCGAGAACGTGAGCAGAATGATAAGCAGGGTCTCCCAGAAGAGGCACGGCATGAGAGAAGAAGACACTCTCAAGCTCGTCAACAGCCTGATCGTCAGCAGAGTCATGTACTCGCAACCCTACCAAGTGAGGACTAAAACGACCAACGAAGAGATTGAAGTCGTCCTGAGGAAAGCCTACAAGACGGCGCTGCACCTGCCGAGAAACACCTCCAACGAAAAGCTGATGCAACTAGGGGTGAGCAACACCTTCGTCGAAATGGCGGAAGCACAGCGGAAAGCGCAAATGAAAAGACTAACGGGGACCTACACGGGGCGAAACCTGATCGGTAGGCTGGGCTTCGAAATAGGAGACGTCGACCGGTACGAGGACGTACCGGCGGGAATTAGGAAAACCTTTAATGTAAAGCCTATACCGAAGAACATGGATCCCAGGCTCCACGAAGGCAGAAGGAAAGCTAGGGCCGAATACATAGAAAAGACAGTGGCTAGAGAAGACAACACTCTCTTCACGGACGCGAGCATAAGTTTAATAGGAAGCGAGGCAAAGGCCATCGCGGTAGTAATGAACAAGGAGGAAAAGCTTGTCTCGTGCGTCTCGGCCGAGATACGGAGCGTAGCTGAAGCCGAGGAAATCGCCGTGGCGCTGGCGGCGATGCAAGGATATAGGGAGAATAAATCGCTAAATATTCTCACAGACTCGAAAGAGACTTGTCGCAACTACATGAGGGGCAGAATATGCAAAACTGCCCTTAGGATCCTCAGAGGGGGTAACCCCTCGGAGGAGGCGAAAATCAAACACAATCTGATCTGGATACCTGGACACGAGGGCATAAGGGGTAAAGAGGCGGCGGACGGTCTAGCTCGAGCTAATAGATTCCGGGCTGGGCAGCAGCAGGAGTACCGCGCTAGTTACGCCGGGATCCTCAGTGACAGTTATTCGGAATTACTGCAACACTACAGGGGGACTAGATTCAAGTACCCACCGCCCCATAAAGCGCTGACGAAGGAGGAAGCAACGGGCTGGCGTAGGCTCCAGACAAACACCTTCCCCAACCTTTTCATATTCAACAAGATGTTCCCAACGCAGTATAGGGACACCTGCCCCTGGTGCGGGGCTACACCCACACTCTATCACATAACTTGGGAGTGCGAACGAAACGACGCATTCCGCGATCATAAACCCCCGAGTGCGGAGCATTGGGAGAGCCGGCTCGTCAGCTGCGAACTCGCCGTCCAAAGAAGGATGGTGGAGCACGCTAGGGACGCGGCCAAACTCAGTGGAGCCCTGGACTGAGGGACCACCCGTGCTGAAGAGGCTTCCCTTCGACGAGAAGACAGCGTGAAGAGAAGACCTCGATACGCGAGAATTCCATTTTATAATTCAATAAATGTTTTTCTCTCTCTCTCTCTCTCGGTCCCGTCCCTAAATGGACTTGGTAACTGGACGCTTGTACTTGTTTGTCCAATTTAGGAACTTACATTCGACTGTGTATAACAGTCTGCGCTTACTTTTCGTGTTTGTGTGCGTCTAAAAGTGGTCTAAATAATGTTCCCTTAACATTCCAGAAATGTGCATGCAACTATCAAAAACAAGCTACGGCGTGTACGCTACAGATTGAAATTCCGGTGGTACTAGTGTTTTTCTGTTTGTTTGACCATTGTTTTATTGCACTAAACTATTCTCTATCGATGTGTGTTTTTTAAACTTGTATACGATAGGCCAGCACAGTGTTCTATTCTCACTTCAGAGGTACTTTTCACACCAGTCCCTTGCCTCCCAGTATGCCGCTCTAGTCCAGCGACCCAGTCTCCAGCGTTACACTGGACCTACAATATGGCATCGTACTGGATACCGGGTCCGAGTAGCACTGCGTTTGCTAAAAGGGAAGAGTGGATAACTTGAATTGTAGAGCTCTAGGCCTAGGCAGCAGCGCACGGAAGACAAGGACACATGAAACCTAGCACGGACACCATACGATAAGCAAGCACCACGCACTGCTTTTGACGTTCACTGTCCAGAAGTGCTTCTGGTGCTGTTGATTGTCTTCGTGTTTGTTCACTAAAACGCATATCCAGTACCTATGAAGGTCGGTTTATCAGCAATAAAACTCGGTTGCTTGTCAAGCGTTTGTAGCGTCCGTATTACATTTTCTTGTGTCATTCTCTTGCCGGCGCTGCTAACTTAATATGTCAAACCAACTAAGCCGTCAACCCGTACTCGGAGAACCCTATAATTTGGGACAAGTCATGCTACTCTTAATGGAGCCTAAGGCAGATTGATTATTTTCAGTTTCAATGCACAGGAAGGAGGTCGGCATCGTAAATCTCTCTTAACGGAATGGGTCTCCACTGCTAAATTGTCTCACGGACAATTTCCTCCGTAAAAGCACCGGTAGAATCACTGCGGCATCGTTGAATTCGCAGAGCCTCAATTTGTTTTCTACAATTGGAGCTCTCTTTTTGACATCCTCTTCTTACTTTTTTTTTCGTCTTTTTTTTGTCTTCAACAAAACGCAAGGTTCACAAACACATGTCTAACCCTACCAAATACTAGTCTGAGTAACACCACATAATCTTATTGCGAACTTCGAATCCTGCTTTCTGGTGGCGCTAGCTTATGATAAGTCAGCGAGAATGAGATCGCAGCCATAAGTTGCCCTGATTGCTGTTGTTTTTATCAAGCAACACAATTCTTACGGGTCTGGATTTCGGCTTATTTTCCAATCAATTATTCAGAAGTGTGAACACGACAACTTTCCTGAACTAGTTTACACTTCTAATTAAATACTAAATTTTTATGGAGCCATGAATCAATTGTCAGGACTCCGTCAGCAGGTGTTGACTCCCCTGCGAACAAATAATTCAGCCCGTGAGAAAACATTTAGATATTGTTGAGTGGAAACTGCATTGGTTTTATTAGCTAGAGCTAATTCTAAAATAAAAATAAGAAATTTACTATTTTGTGAAGATTACGAAAAAAATGCAGCCGATTCAATGAGTTGGAATATATGTATAGCGAATCTTTCGGTGAGTGCATAAAGAATCGTAACACGAGTTTGTGTTTATTGAATGTTCGCACGAAGTGACACGGAAGGCATTATTCATGCATTGTACAGATACTAATGCAATGCCGCCTGCGCTGCCGCAGATGCGCGAAGGCAAGCTTCCTGGTTGTTTTGTTTTCTTGCCCACGCACGGCTGGCACCGCCGCTGCCACTGATGCGCGGAGGGAAGCGCCATCTCGTGGTGCTGCAAGGAACCCAGAGGCGTGCGCGTCGTGCGTCCTCCGCTGTGATTGGCTCTAGGAATAGCAGAGGAGAGTTATTAGTAGAGTTTGCAGAACAGAATAATATGCGGATAATGAATGCCTTTTTCCGCAAGCGGGTTGGCCGAAAGTGGATGTGGAGGAGCCCGAATGGTGAGACTAGAAATGAAATCGACTTCATACTCTGCGCGAACCCTGGCATCATACAAGATGTAGACGTGCTCGGCAAGGTGCGCTGCAGTGACCATAGGATGGTAAGAACTCGAATTAGCCTTGACTTGAGGAGGGAACGGAAGAAACTGGTACATAAGAAGCCAATCAATGAGTTAGCGGTTCGAGGGAAACTAGAGGAATTCCGGATCAAGCTACAGAACAGGTATTTGGCTTTAACCCAGGAAGAGGACCATAGTGTTGAAGCAATGAACGACAATGTTATGGGCATCATTAAGGAGTGCGCAATAGAAGTCGGTGGTAACGCCGTTAAGCAGGAAACCAGTAAGCTATCGCAGGAGACGAAAGATCTGATCAAGAAACGCCAATGTATGAAAGCCTCTAACCCTACAGCTAGAATAGAACTGGCAGAACTTTCTAAGTTAATCAACAAGCGTAAGACAGCGGACATAAGGAACTATAATATGGATAGAATTAAACAGGCTCTCAGGAACGGAGGAAGCCTAAAAGCAGTGAAGAATAAACTAGGAATAGGCAAGAATCAGATGTGTGCGTTAAGAGACAAAGCCGGCAATATCGTTACTAATATGGATGAGATAGTTCAAGTGGCTGAAGAGTTTTATAGAGATTTATACAGTACCAGTAACAGCCACGACGATAAGGTGAGAGAGAATAGTCTAGAGGAACTTGAAATCCCACAAGTAACACCGGAAGAGGTAAAGAACGCCTTGGGAGATATGCAAAGGGGGAAGGCAGCCGGGGAAGATCAGGTAACAGCAGATTTGTTGAAGGATGGTGGGAACACTGTCCTAGAAAGATTGGCCGCCCTATATACACAATGCCTCATGAGCACGAACGTACCGTAATCTTGGAAGAACGCTAACATAATCCTAATCCATAAGAAACGGGACGCCAAAGGCTTGAAAAATTATAGACCGATCAGCTTACTGTCCGTTGCCTACAAAGTATTTACTAAGGTAATCGCAAATAGAATCAGGAATACCTTAGATTTCTGTCAACCAAAGGACCAGGCAGGATACCGTAAAGGCTACTCAACAATAGACCATATTCACACTATCAATCAGGTGATAGAGAAATGTGCGGAATATGACCAACCCTTATATATAGCCTTCATTGATTACGAAAAAGCGTTTGATTCAGCCGAAACCTCAGCAGTCATGAAGGCACTACGGAATCAGGGTGTAGATGAGCCATATGTAAAGATACTGGAAGATATCTATAGCGGTTCCACAGCCACCGTAGTCCTCGACAAAGAAAGCAACAAAATCCCAATAAAGAAAGGCGTCAGACAGGGAGATACGATATCTCCAATGCTATTCACAGCATGTTTACAGGAGGTATTGAGAGACCTGGAGTGGGAAGAATTGGGGATAAAAGTTGATGGAGAATACCTTAGCAACTTGCGTTTCGCTGATGATATTGCCTTGCTTAGTAACTCAGAAGACCAATTGCAATGCATGCTCACTGACCTGGAGAGGCAAAGCAGAAGGGTGGGTCTGAAAATTAATCTACAGAAAAATTAAAGTAATGTTTAACAGTCTCGGAAGAGAACAGCAGTTTACCATATGTAGCGAGGCACTGGAAGTGGTAAGGGAATTTCTACTTTGCGTACCACGCAATGTGACAGGTCTTTTCAATACCTTTTTTGTTATTTCATGCTCTGCTGCCTTGTTGGATTCGGAAGAAATATTGTTAAAAATATAGACTAAAGGTTAAAAAAATCACAGTGGCAATGAAAAGAACACCCCTTGTTTTCGTTGCCTTTTCAGAACAGTTCACGTCTGTCAGTTTGTCGCCTTTTATTTTATTTTGTTGAATCTTACCCACGATGCTGACCATTCTAAAATCTCCTTAGGCTTCTCTTCTGCCCGCTCCCCGATCGATTCCTACGCGGACACATGAATACCCATCCTTATGCGTCAAGCACTCCCCATTGTTACTCTTAACTTGACTTGTACTGTCGCGATCATTTTCTTGTCTCTCCTGACAGTGTTCCCTTTTCGATGGGACGTCCTTACAATGGGCGACGGGAAGAAATTGCCAGTTTTTGAACCACAGAAATGTCAGAAACAGCTCTGTGTGGATGCCTCGGTGCTCGTTCTGTCATCGGAGACGGCGCCTGGGCGAGTGCATAATTAAGGCACTCTGACCAAGTGCCTTAACACTTCCCTTAACAGTCCCTTACACTTTTATTATGTTTCATTGCACAACACGTCTACATGACGGCGAAGCTGACCTAAACAACCCGGCTATTAATTAGGGTGTGCGTATTGGACATTTGCCTCACGCGCAGTCAACGCATGTCTCGCTTTGAAGGGAACTGAGTTAGACCTACACTGCCTTTACAGAAATGGCTTGGATTTAAATCTAACTTTACTTGGCTACCAGCGAATAATGCTAGTTACTGTACGGGTATACTGTGTGACTTGGCTTTCTCTTGTATTTCTATTTGTTTTTTGTTTTTTTCTTGTGGTGTGGTTGATGCAGTTCTCAAGGAGATTTATGACCGTGCCCGTACAGTCTATAGGATTGGTCGGAGTTCGGAATTTTCCCGAACAAATTGGGTCAGTTGGCAAACAAGCTTTTATTTGAACTTAATCATGAGTCATATAATCTGTATATAGCATAACCGAAATGTGCCGACGAAATGCCACCCTTCGTTTCTCTTATTCCTTCAAGAAATACATCGAAGCGTGGTGGATGGTAAAGAGCCAATTAAAACGTTTAAGACGAATTTGCACAGCTGGAATGAATACGAGTTTCTGTAAGTGGACACTTTGTGAGAGCCGATATGTGCTCCTTTTCTTTCAGCGTCTATGAAAATCATTCAAGCATTTTATCAAGACAGCTGTTCAATGGTATTCGCATCTGCAAAGTATTCAAATTGCGTATACTTGCCAGCTGTGCGCGAGTGAAATGACTTTAATAGAGTGAGTGAAATAACATTAATATTTCAAATAACTTTAACATTGCCAGCTGTGTGTGAGCCATATGTACTGTTTTTTTTTCACATATGAAAGTGTGTTTCAATGACTTGGCCAAGAACAAGCTTTGCCCATTTTGCCAGACCTGATGGAACGTGACATTATGCGCCGTGCCTCTGACATTGCGCGGGCTGCCGTCTCGTTTCGTCTCGCCAGTAGCGTAGCCATAAATGAATTTTCGGGGAAAGAGGGAGGGCACCAACTCCTCCAGGGACTGAAAGAGTGAGGGGAGAGGTGGGGTGGAGGAGGAGAGCTTCGGTGCGCTGGGTGGGTGGGCCTATGCAAACGCAATTAGTTTTTCTTGGGGTGTAGCATGTGTACAGTCGGCCACCCGATCGCTGCGCCATGGCGCCACTGTACACGCTGGGATTTTCACCTATCCCGGAGTTAATTTCCTCTGTTATAATTCGCACTATAAAATTGGCGACAACCGATTTGGCCTCGAATACGCACACGGTGTCTCTTGACGCGGCAGCCAATCTTTTTTTCGTTCTGTCGTTCGTTGCGCGGTCCTTAACTTCTGAAGCTTGTTTGCACACTTGTGGTTTCGTACTGTTGCCTTCCATAAAAGTGGTAATCGCCGGGTCCTAAAATCCGCCTATGCAAACATTAAAACACACCTGCGTTGTCATTAACCGTCTTAGTATGATAAAGCAAGGAAAAGAAGGGCGGGAAGGTCAACGGGACAAACGCCCAGTTTACTACCCTTCATTTGGGATTAGGGAAAATGGAAATACCATAGGTAAAAAGAAAGAGGGATAGAATTTATATATATATATATATATATATATATATATATATATATATATATATAAATATATATATATATATATATATATATATATATATATAGTAAAGTGTATCAGGCTATCACAGAAAGCCAACAATATCACCTTACCCTTCCATTCGCTGCGTCAACTCAATTCCATGTTAACGCTGGCCTTATCCTACCAAGTAGGGAGGGTTATGTAACTGCCATGATGCACATACCCCCAAAAATGGCTGGACAGTTGCATGCGCGCAGTAACGCGAGTTATAGTTAGGCGCAGGTGTTTATTCTGTCCACGCGTAATGTCTGAATCACACTGGTCTAGAGTGGTCGAGTGGCCGGCTGCGAACGGCGCTAGCATCCGCATCTACTACCTCGCGATAGCTTCAAGGTTCCACTTATGTTTGGCCCTATAGCACATGACATTTCGTGGTCTCCCTATGGCGTATATTTATGCCGTTATTTTTTTTTAAAAGTATTATGGCTAGATCGGCAGAGAGATTGCTCTATAAAGTGTGATGGAGACTGTACAAGTAGCCATCAGTGAGTCCACCATTCCAATACGGTCATTGTAGGAGCTAGTGAATGCTACTCCTACCAACAGCCGACACAGCAGTGTCGCATCCCGTCGTAAAATGTTTGCAGGCAATTTAGGTTTCAGTAATGGCTCGCGGCTGTACAGAAGACGGTTAGAGTTCTGCGGTGTATGCCAGTAACTCTACGTGATGGTGCAAGTGAGAATACGAAGCTTTCTTGCAGCGTCTACTCTCGATAAAGGTATAAGGAGTGTCTGTGCTCCAGCCTGGGCACGTCGGGTAGCGTCGTCGGCGGGTTGAACCAACGATGCCACAATGTCCTGGCAGCCACTGAAAGATTGCATCATCTCCTCGTTCAAAAGTGCAATGGCAAATGTCGTTGGTTTGGGACACCAGCTGTTCGTAATTAGCACGTCTTTCACTTCGCAAGCTTTGGAGGGCTGCTTTCGAATCACAAAATATTGCGCATTTGCTAGGCGGTTCTTATTCAATGTATTCCACAGCAGCGCGAAGAGCTGCCAGTTGGGAACCTGTAGATGGCGTGATGTGTAAAGTCGTAAACTTGATGACTACCGATTGAGATGGTATAACAATGGCGCCCGTCGAACTTTCCGAAACTGAACCATCCGTTTAAACATGGATTCGGTTAGCGCACGAACAATAAAAAAGTTCCAACGTGATCTGCTTGAGAGCCACAGTGGGCATTTTAGCCTTCTTCGCGATTTCTGGAACAGAGAGGTCGGCCTGTGCTATAGTATGTTCTGGCCTGCTATACTACATTAAAAAACGAGCAAAATGGACAAATAAAGTGATGAGAAGTGGCAATAGGGAGGACAAGGAGTACCTATATACAAAAATGTCATAGCGCACTCGCCTTTCTAAATTTGGGTGTCTATTCCAGTAGTCTGCAAAACGATTGCGAAAGTACAGTAAGGCTGCCGTCTGTGTTTCTTTTTTCGAAATTACGAGCTTGCTAGTGATTAGCAACTAGGAGTATACGGACGTGCGAAGAGAACACTAGGGACAAAAACTCCCCAGCCTTTTGTTTTATTGTGTACATATTGAGGCAAACAATGACCCTTTGGCCAAGCAAACACGAGCTGGCTTTTAAGTGTGTTGTTCCACTGCTGGAGTTCTTGAGCTGACGCAAAGAGTAAACATCTCCACTCTCTGACCTTTTTCTTTTACATATAGAAAAATCGTTCTGACAGGCTTAAGACGCTCGACTATAATTGATGCGCTAGCAGTATGTTCTCAGGCAGATTCTTTGAAACTTCAGTGTGATGGGAGATAATGATTGGAAAGTACGGAACATGCTACCACAGCGATCCACCTTCAGCAATGGCGCCCTGGAAGTTATGATGAGTTCTGTTCTCTGTAACTGAAGCCACTTCTTTGAGTGCCGGATAACCAACAAATTCTGGTCCCTGGAAACAAGGCTATGCAATAGCAGTGCGCATGTTTCCTGTGTGCAGTTGGGCTGCGAGAAAAGGAAGTATCAACTAGTTTAAAAGTTATCTTAAAGTGATCGCGTATTCTTTATTCAATGATCTGAGAAGTCTCACATCTCCTTAGCTTACGTTTTAAGCGCTACAATCATAAAGGTGACAAATAACGACGTACGTTATTGTAGGCACAGATGGTTTATATCTTAAACATTGTGCTTCGACCGAGATAACTTATAAGAAAAACGGATTCATAATGCAAAAAAGGGTAAAGCGTGCAGACATGGATAGAAGGGAAGGGAAGTGGACAACCTAGTGGAGGTTCAAATGATGTACGGCTTCCTTCAATCATCAGTTGGGCATGCCAGGAGGATTAGGGCTAGTCTTCCCACTGAACCGTGGTCGGCGTTCGTGTTGTCTACTTCTCTTGTGTCCGTGTCTGCACGCCTTACGATTTTTTGCATTATGTATCCTTACCAAATAGCTCAGCTTTCTGCTGTTCTAAAGGAAGAACCACTTTCTATATTTAGAGCTTGACTGTATGGCATACAACGTGGGAACGCGTGACTTGGTTCAATTATGAGCGCCGCCATGTTTAGCCGCACCTACTGCGGTAACTCAGTTGCTATCGCCTTGCGCTTCTGAGCTCAAGGTTGAGGATTCGATTCTTGCCGGGCTGCCTCATAAAACGCCTCTGTACTTACAATTAGGTGCATGGTAAAGAACACCAGGTCACCAATATTATTTCTAGGTCCCCCACTACGGCGTACTCATAATGAGACTGACGTTTTGCCATTTTGTAAAACCCCAAAAGTATTTTTATTCTTCTTAACGCAGACTTGTAACAGTGCGCTCTATATTGTCACCATTAGGCAGAGTAGTCGGCTTCAGCCGCAATGGAAGGGTGAGTGTTTAGCAGATGTAATTCAGGCAGTTCGACAAATTTTGTTTTGAGTTATTAAAGGGTAGCTGCCCGTGCCCGTGCTGCCCTTAGCAGGTTACAACGCAGTGAGCTTGATTGTCCACTTGTGCGCAGCATTAATGACTCTGCAGGCAAAATTACATCACGTGGGGTATCTCTCGTTGTTCAATGGATACCTTCACACGTAGCAATTGCCGGAAATGAAGAGGCTGATCGGCTCGCTTCAAGTTGCGTTCATAACAACTGTGACTGCCCAGAAATTGTGTGCAAGCTTGATGACGCTCGTCTGCTGATTCGTCGCCACCTACTCAAGTAGCATCCAGATCAGCGCGTCGCAAATGGAACGTTCCCGCCCCGTGTTCGTGGTTGAGGCTTGCCTCGTCGCGCTAGAGCACAACTGCTGAAGCTGAGGGTTGGTTGCGTGAACGTGCACGAACGTTTATACAGACAAGGGCGTGCGGAAAGTTCATTGTGTACGTCTTGTGGCTGCTACGAGACACGTCAGCACCTTATATTTGAGTGTCCCGCTTTCAGTGCGCAGCGCATGTCGCTAGTGAGAAACTATCATCTCCTTGGCCTGCGGTGTGCGACACTCGAGGAATGTTTATACCCCAATGGCTGTGCATCTAAACCTGATCAGGCCCATCGCGCCCTACTAACCTATATAGAACTAACTAACTTAGGTTCACGTTTGTAGCATGACCATTCAACATTCTATAGTAGCGTGACCTTCAGTGACCGGCCCTACTGTGTGTGATCAGTACTGTACCGTAACGCTTCTTCCTTCGAAGATGGAAGGTGGCGGGTTCAAACACCGTATAGTGTACATTGTGAACCGACTACCGGTGAAACGGTGATCACGTGCAGCTTTACTTGGCGTCTTATTGTGGAGAACAGAATTAGCCGCATAGCGAACTAGCCATGGATGTGGTTGATAATTGTGGAGGCTGTTCGACACGGCGTTACTTTAATTCCGGCTGCAGAGTTCTACTTTAGTCTTTAGATTTGTCCTGTTGCAGTGTTCTACTTTGGTCTTTAGATTTGTCCTGTTGCTCTCCTTTCCTCTTTCCTTTTTCCTCCCCTTCTCCCTATCTTCCATTTCTGTGTTGCTGTCACCTCCCTTCAGAAGAGTAGGCAGGCGTTGTGCCCCTTCCGGTGGCAGTTGCCAGCCTGCTCCTCGCTTTCCCTTTCCTGATACCTGTGTATATGTGCATATGTGTTCAAAACAAATAATAATAATAATAATAATAATAGTAATAATAATAATCTGGTATCATGTTTAATCAGGATCATTATCATCATTGTCGTCATCGTCATCAGCTTACATTTATGTCCACTGCAAAACAAAGGTCTCTCCCAACGATCTCAATTTACCCGTCTCGCGCTAGCTGATTCGAACTTGCGCCTGCAAGTTTCCTCATTTCGCCACCGCACCTAACACTCAGCCATCCTCGACTACGCTTCATGACCCTCGGCACCCATTTTGTAACTCTAATGGCCGACCGCTTATCTACCCTGCCCATTACATGACCTGCCCAGCTCTAGTTTTTCTCTTATAGCCAGCTAGAATAGCGCCTTTCCCCATTTGCTCTCTGATCCACACAGCTCTTTTCCTGTCTCTTAACGTGACGGCTAACCTTTTTTGCTTCATCACCCTTTGTGGCATTCTTGACCTTTTCTCGAGATTGTTTGCTAACCTGCAACCTTCAGCCCCATATGCTAACCCCGGTAAAATGTAATGAATGTACATACTTCTTTCCAACGAGAATAGTAGGCTCCCAGTCAGTATTTGGTAATATATGCCGTACTCCAACCCATCTTTTATTCTCCTAGGTTTCCTTCTCATGGTCATAGTCACCGGTGAGTAATTGACCTAGATAAACGTACTCCTGTACAGACTGTACAGGCATACTGTTGATGTTTAATTCTTGTTTCCTCGCCAGGCTAGTGAACATTAATTTTGTCTTCTGTATTTTATCCTTCATCCTCATTTTCGCACTTTCTCAGTCAAGGTAATGAATTATGTGTTGCAATCCATCTCCAGTGTTGCTGAGGAGGACAGTGTCATCTGCAAACAGGAAGTGGCTTAGATATTTGCCCTTGATCCTCACTCATATGCCTTCCCAGTCTTGTAGCTTGAATACTTCTAAGCAGTGAATAACATCGGGACCCGCCATGGTTGCTCAGTGGCTATGGTGTTGGGCTGCTGAGCACGAGGTCGCGGGATCGAATTCCGGCCACGGCGGCCGCATTTCGATGGGGGCGAAATGCGAAAACACCCGTGTACTTAGATTTAGGTGCACGTTAAAGAACCCCAGGTGGTCAAAATTTCCGGAGTCCTCCACTACGGCGTGCCTCATAATCAGAAAGTGGTTTTGGCACGTAAAACCCTATAATTTAATTTTGAATAACATCGGAGAGATTGTATGTCCTTGCCTGAACCATTTCTTGATAGATGTTTTTTCTTTCTCGTGGAGGACCATGTTAGCTTTGGAATCTTTGTAGATATTTCCCAAGATACTCACGTATGCCTCTCTACTCCTTAATTAAGCAATGCCTCAATGACAGCTGGTATCTCTACAGACTCAAGTGCCTTTTCATTTTCTATGAACGTCATATAGTAAGGTAGATTTGCTCCGCAGACTTTTCAATTACCTGATTGATGACACGAATGTGATCTATTGTAGAATATCCCTTCCTGAAGCCAGTCTGTTCTCTTGGTAGATTGAAGTCAAGTGTTACCTGGATAATATAAAAAATGATCTAAGTGAATAGTTTATGCATTACTGAAAGCAAGGTATCGGGCCTGTAATTCTTCAATCCTTGAAAGTCTCGCTGCTTATGGATTGGTATAATGTTGAAGTTTTTCCAGTTCTCTGGTAGACATGAAATTGCCAGGCATTGTGTATGCAGGGCCTCAAGCTATTTAAGCATGACATCTCTTCCACCTTTGAATAACTCAATTGTTATTCTGCCTTCTCCTGTCACTTTTCCCGGGGACATGTCTTCTAAAGCCCTTATAACTTCATCACTAGTTATACAAAGACCCTTTGCGTCCTGTTCATCACTACTTCCAATGAAATTAGCATGGCTGCTCTGGGTACTGTAGAGGTCAGCATAACATTCTACTGCTTCTTTTACTATATCATCACCGATCACATTACCCGGCTTAACTGTGACTGCATACATCTTACATCTTTCTTTGTGCTATGCCAAGTTCGTTCTCACTGATTTCATGCTGTGGCCATACTTTGCTACATCCTCTATCTTTTCCACTTTAAAATTTTGAATATCCTTTACTTTCTTCTAGATCAGTTAGGCAGTTAAGTGAATTCTATCTGATCTCCTGCGTTATATACTTTCATGCCTTGTGGTTTCTTTATTAGATCCTTTGTTCCTTGGGAGAGCTTACCTACTGGTTGCCTTGGTGCCTGACCTCCCAATTCAAGTGGAAGTGGAAGGTCAGGATGTGATTAGTTGGGCAGTTCAGCGAATTCTGTCTAATCTCCTGAGTTATCTACTTTCAGGCTTTGTAGTTTCTGTATGAGCTGCTTTGTTTCTTGGGAGAGCTTACCTACTCCTTGCGTTGGTGCCTGACCTCTCACTTCAAGTGGAAGTGGGAGGTCAGGATTGGATGAGTTGGGCAGTACAGCGAATTCCATCTGATCTCCTGAGTTATATACTTTGAGGCTTTGTGGTTTCTTTATTAGCTTCTTTGTTTCTTGAGAGAGCTTACCTACTGGTTGCCTTGGTGTCTGACCTCCCACTTTAAGTGCTGCTTCTGAGATCAGTGCAGTTCAGGTTTTATTCATTGCCTCTGTGTTATCTTCATCTTCCTGTTCGAAAGCTGCAAATTTGTTTGCCAGCACCCGCCTGAATCCGTTAGCTTTTACCTTTACGGCGTAAAAGTTAGCCAACTTCTCCACAAATTTCTATCTTTGTTGCTTCAAATTGAGATAAATCCTAGACCTCATTAGCAGGTTTAGTGAGGTCGCTTCCTTTTACCCTAGTTAGCACTTCTACATCCTGCTCGATGCTGGGATCGGACTAGAGCACGAAATATGTTTCCTTTCGTGTTTCTCTACTTGCGCTCTTTCGGGTTCACTTCCTGAAGAAGGTATTCATAATTTAGTCTATTAGATTCTGCGAATTCCACCAACATCTCTAGTGCATTGAAGACACCCATTTTGAATTGAAGTCATCGATGACTGCAGTGTACTGAGTTTGCACCTTTATATTTGCTAATTCAACATCTTCATAAAACTGTTCTACTTCTGCGTCATCATGACTGAAGGTCGGAGCGCAGGATTTAACTATCTTTCATCTGTATCTTCTATTTAGCTTTATTATGATGACTGCTACGTTTTCATTATCGCTAGAATTCGTCGATGTTGCCCGCTTTATCCTTACGGATTAGAAATCCTACGCCGTATTCTCTTCTACCTGGCAGACCTCTGCAGCAGAGAACATGGCCCTTAGTTAGCACTGTATAAACCGCATCAGTTCATTTAGCCTCAGTGAAACCAATTATAACCCAGACAAGGCTTGATAAGTTGTGAAAGAGCCGTGCTAAACTCGCCTCACTAGACAGGACTAGCGCGTTAAACGTTGCCAGGTTCAGTTTCAAGTGGCGGCCTGTCCGAGCCCTGTGATTCTTAGGGCCCTTTGGCGCGTCGGAGGCCCGAGTGCCTCCCTGGTCGTGTGCTTTACAGCCTCTGGGGACTGAGTGTCATATGGTAAACGCAAGCGTCACGAGGGAGGTAGTGGCTTAATACTGCACCAGGGAGGCCAATTTCCGTTCTGGTGAGACATTGTCTTCGATAAAGCTTGAAGATTTGGTTACACCTGGACTATAATAGTCCCTTTGGCTCTCAGCAATTTTTTATCAGTGTAAGGTGCCACCCCAAGCCTTAAACTATAGTGGACTTGAACAAGAATTCGAACTTACGACCTTCAATTTTATTTTTTTGTCCCTGTCAATACTTCACAGCATTGCTTGTTCCCCATGCTACAACCACCTAATTCTGTATTGAAACATTGTTTTTTTTTTCCCGATGAAGGCTTTTCCGCGTTGCATGTTCCACACACTACTACCACACTTTTGTATTCAAAGCTCTGTGTTTTCTCCTTATTTTTATCCAGTTTTTTTTTTGTTTTTTTTTTTGCTGACAAACATAACCTTTGTATGATGTAGCCTGCTACTGTTGCCGCAATTGTACTAACCTCCATTTGTCTCTTGCTTAGGAGGTCCCCCCGTCAGTTTTTACTTCGGGACCTCTGATTGCGCAATTATACTACACCTGTTTGTACTACTGTTTGTACTACTGTTGAAAATAAATTAAATTTCAACTTCAACTTCAAATATAAGACCAGGTGTTCTACCTCTGCTCCACGCCACCACTTGTGTCATGTTTAGAGCCTACACGCTCTTATTCTTTCCGACAATTCCCCAACGGTGAAGGACTCGTAGATACCAGTGACAAGTGAAGTACGCTAGGGCGCCCACATGTCCAGTTTAAGGGCTGTCTTTCTTGCCCTGGCACATAGTTGAAGAATTTGGCAACATACCTTGGCGACGTTGGTAAAAGAAACAAAGAACAAAGCGCAATAACTCGAACAAACACTGTTCCCTTTGTAACGTAGGAGCGTTAAATTGCTGAATTTGTACGCGCAAAAGTAAATCCCAAACAGCTCGCAGATTTGGCTCCGAATTCGCAGTTGCTATGCGGGCGTTCTTTGCTTAGCACTAATGGAGGACGTAGCACCCATGCGCATAACTTAAGATACTTTATAGAAGGAATGTTTACCTCTGGGCAAACTCCGATTTGCCTAATCATTTGTGTATTACATCTGTTTTCAACAACTTCATTTCTTTGTAGCCCATTTCTTCAGCTTTCAGCTGCCATTGTTCACTTCCTCCTTCTAGTTCTTGTGTCTTCGGACGTAAATGCCGCGGCACATACCCAGTCTGGGGAAATTGCTAAGAATGGGCACATACCCAGTGGGTCATGGGTGGTTCCACATAGCCAGCAGCAGAATTTGGGCATAAACCCAGTTGAGCATACTCAATGGAACGCATTCGGTGTCCATAGATGCTGGCCAAGGTTGTTTACTCAGCAAGACAGCAGCAGCAGCAGGCACCAACGAGCCGAAACCCGCAGAAGGATGGAAGAGTTAAGAAGAGCTTCATTAGTTTCATATAACTCAACCGAAGTCAAATAAGTAAGGTTGCTCAATGCAGTTATTTACGTTACTGCATGAGTGTACCTTAATGACACCTGAGATTTACGTCTCAAAGCGCGCATAAATCGCAGCATGCCTGGAAATGGAAGTGCATGAAATCTGGGCTTGTATTCACAAAAGCGCTTACTCCGGAATTGTACTTAAAAGCTCATGCCAACTAGTCCTCTTGATGAACAGATCTTAAGCGAAAGCTGCCGGTGGTTGGCAAAATGCACTGACCAATTCGGTACATTGCGCACAATTAAGCTTTTCTATAGGTAAGTGGTTGAGTGTTCAAGGAGTAAAGATGTTCCAGGACCAGTGTCTCTGACGAATTTACAAGTTTTGTTTCGTAAACTTCCAGTCAAATTTTTTTATTTTAATAAAAGCAGATAAATTACTATAGGGTAATCAATTTTAGGTTTTCTGGAATGTTTAAATATCGCCTATGGCAGATAGAATAATTCCACTCCTTAAGCTGGATAATTCCGGGAGGCGGGCATTAATAGCACGTGAAATCGAAACACATGCTCAAATAATTGACAAAAATTCACTAATAATTTTCAGTTGCTTAGTTTTATGACCCCTACTGCAATTTACGAATTGTAGCCGATGTGTTTTCAAGACCTACCCATTTGAAATTAATCTACAGGATAACACAAGTTTCGAGATATTATTTACGAAAGTGTGGTGCAAAATACACGGCCGCTCCAGTCACTTTTGTGTTTCCGTGCATGCAGGAGCGTCTCGTTCAAAACGTACATGAAACAACATATCGTTTTACGGTTACTTTGATGCCATAAATCTCCAAACTGATGTTATTCTGGAAATTAATTCTAACGGATAAGCTTTTCTACCTCACCGGCTACATTTCATAAATTGGAGTGTGTGCTGCAAAGTAAGTAATTAGGAAGGTAATCAGTGAACATTTGTTTAAACATTCAATTATGGGTTTGGATTTCTCAAGCAAATAACGCCCGCCTATCTAACGCCCGCCTATAATCCAGCGTAAATACTTGAAATATGTTGTCTGCAACAGGTGATTTTTAGAAATTGCGGAAATCCTAAAAATTATCATCACGCACACTGCACGGAAATAACTAAGCATTAGATGCAGGACGTCCTCACTTCAGGGCGTAATTTTTCGCACACCTCAGCGCTGCGTCAATAAGAGTGATGCATGATGTGCGATCTGCATTTCCTTATTTGTTTTCTTAGCTTAGACACAACTCTTTTTTCTTAGTGCATTTGATTCACCTCAATATATATGAGGTTAAATACACGCTATGGTTTGAAATACAGGTATTCGGCCCTGTGAGATCAACAGTACAGCGATGCATTTTAGAAATCAAAGCCTCTTAACTGATGGCAATAGGCTCCACTCATTGTCATCACTTCTATAGAATATTAATTTGCATACTGAGGTGCATAGAGTTTCTATCTATATTACCTAGAGAGAAATCTCGCGCTGCTGCGCTGTGATATGCATGGGAATGCCGGTATATTGTGATTTCGGATACGCATCGTTCTCGGAGAGCCAGGCAAGCACCGTTCGTCTGTCACGATTCATTTTCTACTAAAACTGCACGTAAAAAGCTATTTTAGCTTTATTGTTGCACAAACATGTTTTGTTTAACTATGAGAACTTGTTATTGCATGTACAATTATATGATACGTAAAAAGCATCAGCTGGCCGCTAAAGTTGGAGAACAGACGACAAGATTAGCGCTCGCTTTGAAACAGTTTGTGGTCTGTTCTTGCTTTTCTTCCCTTCGTCGTGCATTGTAGGTGAGTAAAGATGCAATTTACGTGAATGGAAACATTTTATGAAGATTTTTTTTTGTGTAGCCATATCCACGTTATAGACAAAACCTCTTACAACACCAGCCAACACAAGCCTCGCAGACACAAATACCGTCATTCCCATGGCGGCCCAGCACCCCTTAAGAAACTCCCATAGGCGGTGGCGCCAGATTTCCCTCTAGATGTTATGGTGAGAAACTCTATACAGAGGTGCATCTAAAGCATCTCTCATAATTCACGTGAATTACGAAGCATAAGGGCACAAAATATGTTTTCTGCTATCTAAATAAGAGAAATTGAGTGTAAAAAAGCTGCCTCTTTGCAGGAAGAACTGAAAACTTCGAATATCTCCACATTGCTTATTTTAAACAACAACTGTTCTAGCTAGCCCGGGCATCTTAGGCAATGTGAAACACTTTTTTAATGCAACGAAATACAATATATAATGCACCAAACGGCATAAGTGTAGGGATACAAGGAGGGGTTATTAAACTTAGTCCTAGTCCACATGTAAATTCTTGCATACAGTATTTGTTCTCATTTTTTATAATGCTGCTCAAACAGTGTTGTGTTCAATATTCAGATTAAGGTCCCTCATCTCGTTTGCATATCTAATGTGGCTCGTGCATTTCAGCAAGACATTACCGAAAAGGAACCTAATAAGATGACAGGAAGTTGTTTTTCGTTTAAAGTACTTTTTAGTTCCTTCTTTGCCTGCACGTTAACGCACTAAAGCATTGTCTTTGCTCTAGGGGATATCTGTAGTAAGTTTTTGCGCACTAGGTTCAGTCTCACGGGAACTGTGCCGTTTGTCTGGTGCTAGAAAACGTGACCTCGATGCGAAGTCTTCTAACTCGTTAAGTTGCCTCAACTATGCAACCAGCAGGACCATAAAACAGAAAGCAAGGGAAGAATAGCTAAACCAGTTCTCTGATACCTTAATAATGTTCACAAAGTTATGTTGAAGTAATGAACCACGATAATATAAGCTCTCGCAAAATGTCAAAAAAGTTGTACATTGTTTTTAATGAGCGGAGCTTGCACTATTACACAAAATACGATAGCTTATTGACGAAGATAATATAGCTATAAAGAACGCGTCGATGACGGCGGATCTACGATCAAGATGTATCGAAGACTATGACCTCAATAGGTGGTTGACGACGTGATTAATGACGACGGCAACACAGCTCGATGATAATGAAAATCGAAGTGTTACTTCTACAATCGTCATTTTTATCGCTAAGCCAGCGCCAACGCCAACAGCGTTGGCGCTGTTGGCGTTATATTTCGTAGTTTACAATATATTTTCGTAGTTTTAAACAGATGTAGCCGATATCATGGTTGCACTGAGAAAAATAAATGTGACTGGGCTTACCACGTAATGCGCAGGGCAGATGGACTAGCCCAGTTAAAAATGGGGGCCTAGAGAAGGCAAGCGCAGTAGAGGATGTCACCAAACTAGGTTTCTTGATCAAATTGAGAAATTCGTGAGCGTAAAAGGGGATCAAATGAAGCAAGACGATGATGGCGATGATGGTTGTATTATGACGATGATGATTCTAGCTGTATCGATACTCTCGCTAGCAGGCATTATTTCACTGTAGTGTAATATCTGAATGGACAAGAGATAAGAAGAAAGACGTGATGTTTTTCTAGATTCTTGCTATGCCTCGTTCTTCAACGTAGCTACAATAAAGTGAATGGTATATATACAAGTCGTTTGTACGACAATTCATTGACGCGGCAGAAACCATCGGCATGAAAACTCGGGGTATTTCCGTTCGCCAAAGCAACAGCTGTACGGAGATAACGCCGTAAAAACGAGATTGGGAAGGTTATAATTATGTTTTTATGTGGATTCCAGTGCTCAGCTATTTCACTACGGAACACTGATTCTAGGCTTTGTTAGACATTGTTTTGAGTCTTGCCATTTATGGCATAATGTTATGAGTTGCATGATGTTCTCGTTCAAAAAAAGCCCATAACAAATGCCCCACATTTCATTACACATCAACAATCTGCGAAGCAGCGATACAAAAACTCAGCTTTGTATGTTTGACGAATAAACAGACAGGTATTGGAAAGCTTAAAGCATAAGCTTGCGTTAGAGGGGGCCTCATTCACTAATGACCCTTTAATGACATTGTTAAAGGTTTGAGTGGTACTATAAATTCGTTTTAATGCGCAGCAAATTTTTAGCAACAGTACCGCAACAGGAGGTGTGACCTTGATTTCGACTAGGACTTATCCTTGAAGATTAGATAGCTATGGCATTGAGCACCTTCATGGTATCAATAAGCGTATTTTGACTTTCGCGACATGGTCTAGTCGATTATCTTCATCGAAAACTTAAGTGCAGGACATCAACTTTTCACTTCCTGATGGCTCCGGCGCTCTACCATCTAAGTTTCACTTAGGAGAGTTTTTTTTACACGCTTTCTTTTTGTGTACCTTAGCCATCGTTTTAAAACAAATGTGATCAGAACGGTAATGTGCTCTCTTTCAATAATGAGCTTTAGGTAGTGAGGCACGCAGTGCGTGACCAGTAATAAGTCCCACGGAACACTTTTTTGCACCATTTGCAATAAGATATACGCACTGGTTAGCTAAGAAAAGAGATGATCATCTGACTACGGCAATAAGATTCCCTTCAGGACTCTATTGTTGTTTTAATCTGTGTCACTAAAAAAACAGTTCTGTCTACGCGAAGCGCTAGGACAAACTTATCAAACTAAAATATATCTCTCCAGAAATAATCGTTTCATTAAAATTTAAAATAAAACTCCAATCGTCAGATTTAGACTGTTGGGGAGACCATCATATTGTGACGTTGGAAATTCCTTAATAAAAACATAACAATTACAAACGACGAATTTTCATATCGCATCACTTATTCTGCAGTATTCTTGCGAGTAATCATTTTTAGTGCGGTCATGAGTGGAATCACATGCCTTTCTTGCATTTCGTGAGCTCCTTATATACTCTATGCAGTAATGCTGACTCTCCGACAGAACATAAACAGATGTCCTGATTGTCAGCTTCATATACAATATCAGTGGCACTGAGCGCAAATTCAGCGCCGCAACTATCACACTTGTTCGTTGCACCAACTTTCTGCAGTTTCATTCACGGAAATTTACCGACTGTAGCTTGTAATCAACCCAGCGTTACTTGCGCCCTATCCTAAGACCCATTCTACTCGTGTCACGAAACAACTTTTTCTTGTCGCGAGGCTGGCGTTGTGTGAGAACATTTTATAACGAGAGCATGTGCTTGTATCTGGTAACACTCATGCGTGTGCATCTTAGAGGTATTTTGATTTACGGGTGAGTACTGTATCTAATACGTAAGTGCGTATTTCAAGAATAAACCTTTCTGCGTGCGTTATCGAAATGAATAAGGTATTCACTACGCTTTAATTATTTTACGAACTCAATTTTCGTTCTATGCCCATTTGCTCATAAGGGTGTGTCGTTGAAAATATGCTGTCTCTATCTCTCATGCACAAAAAAGTAAATTAATATTTCTGTGTTCCGTAATTCGGCGAGTGAATAATGTAGCACTCTTCAGAAGACTTGCGGTAGTAATTCAATGACTCGAGCTTTCCCGTTCGCCGTATAGACGGATAAATCTGTCCATTAGCGCGCGAAACAGCGTTATTAGCAGTGGCCTTCGTACAATTTTATTTTAATATTATTTTATGTTACAATACTGCTGACTCCACTGGGAATCGTCTCAGAGCGGGAAGCAAATGATGATTGTTTTTATTTATTTTATATTTATTTATTTATTTATTTATTTATTCATACTGTCAGCACATGTCATGACAGGAGTTGTGGTTACATTGCTGTGGCGTACAAACTAAACATAGTACATGTTTATGCAATCCTATAGAAAGCAATCGGGATAGGTAGGCACATCTTATAAACCAATACGAAAACAACAAATCATATGAGTTACAATTAACAAGCTATGTCGCTATAACTAAAAAAAAAGAAAAAGAAAGTGATGCGCCAAACAGCTACAAGCGAAAAACAGTTCACACTAAACCGTTTTCTCAACCGTTTACACAAAATTTGTAAAAGAATTGCTAAACGCTTGTAAATCAGGACTACCTACTATCTCTTGTGGCAGGTTATGCCAATCGTCTATGCTTCGAACCAAGAACGTAAGTTTGAATGATTCTGAATTTTGAATGATATTAAGTGGTTTAATGTTTTGAATGCTTTGTTCTTTGGTGACCAGGCTTTTGTAATGTGATTTGTTTTTCTTTTTTTCTAAATCTGCTTTATAGTACCCACTTGTAACGTAAAAAAATGATGTCAGCCTGTTAAGCTGGTTTTTCTGCTTGACTGTCATGAGACCAGCTCTGCTTCTATGTTCGGTGACGGACTGGGTTCCACCGTATGTGTTAAAGATAAAACTGCAGGCCTCATTTTGCGCGCGCTCACACTTTAAAGTGTTCTGATGTGTGTACGGCTCGCACACATGACTCTTATGAGTCAGTGCAGGAAGTACAGACAATTTGTAAGCCATTGTTTTTGCCTTTGGGGTAGCATCGTGAACTTTGATTGACCAAAGTTTACGTACGCATGGCCTTATTACAAATGTTGTCAACATGTACCAATGAGTTCAAATCATGAAGGAGATGAATCCCTAGGTACTTAAATTCCCTAACATCCGCTCATTCTATTGCTTTGAAGCTGTAAGAGAAAATTAACGGATCTTTTTTACGCGTCAAATGTATATAAACAGTTTTTCATGGCTTCAGATCCATTTGCCACTCGTCGCACCAGAGACTGACTTTTTGTAAACGGTTACTGAGTTCCTGTTGGTAATTGAGCGTGAAGATGTTAGCTTACACAATTGTGTCATCGGTATAATGTTTGATGGCTATTTGAGGTGAAAAACCCTGCATCCATATCGCTCATATACAGTGAGAAAAGAAAAGGGCCTATAACATACCCTTGTTGCACCCCCTATTGAACTGATTTATTGGTACTGCAAACACAGTTTAATGAAACAAATTGTTCCCTTTCTGATAAATATGCCTCTATACATTTTAATAGCTGAGCATTAAATAGAAATCGAGGCAGCTTCATAAGCAACTTTCTGTGGGATATTCTACAGGATGTTATGAGGAAATCGATAAAGATAATATTTATTCGACCGTTTCCATCAATACATTCACCGATCTCATGTGTAAGCTCAGTGGGGATAGTGATTGTCAAGTACCCTCATCGGAAACCATGCTCATCTTTTACCCAAAATGTCACTTTCTTCCACAAATTTCATTAGGTGTGTTGTTAAAATGTGTTCCAGCGTTTTATGGCACGTACTTGTCAAAGGTATAGGCCGGTAACCGGTGACCTCACGTTTTGAACCATATTTGTGTATTGGTACTCTCCTAGCCCGCTTCCAGTCTCTCGAAACGCCTGCGGATTCTAGAGATTTAGTATAAATATAAAAAAATACGCATCGCTCAGTGTATCGCTTTAAAAGGAGCGTTAGAAATTTTAACAGGGCAAGTACTTTCTTTCTCTAGTTTAAGGAGTACATTCAGAACGCCGTCTTGTCAAATAGTTCAGATAGGCATTGCCTAATGGAAAGCCGCATTTAGGCTCTAGAGCCATCATCCCATGTGGAAACTGATTAAAAGTATTAATTGAAGTGGAAAGTCATATCAGAGCTGTCCGTGATAGATTTATTTTCAGTTGTCGGGAACTGAATGGAAGATTTGGGCCCTGAAATGTACTTCTAAAGTTTGCCTTGTCATGAGAATTTTCTCAAAGAGAGAGCAGTAAAAAAGCTCATCGGGATTACATATATACAAATAGATAGATAAAAAGAAGAGAAAGAGCGCCTACCAAGAACCGATCAGCTGTATGTGAATTTTTCAAGATGTTCAATGTCTTCTGTTGAAGTGCACGTAGGCCTAATTTATACCAATCTATCATCGTTCGCGGCAATTAAAAATATAGAAACAGATAATTTTTAGCCTGAAATGGAACTACTAAAAGACTATGGCGCCGTCTAGCGGCATGACCAGTAGAAAAATGCGCATAGAGGTGTCACTTCTTAAGTTTCCTTTTTTCCTTTTAGACATCAAGCGTCTGTTTTAGACCATTTTTTTCCACCGATAGCTACCATAGCGGTTAAAAATAAATCTCACCGCTTTATTTCGAACTCTTTCTAATCTGTTGATATTAACCTGAGTAAAAGGGTCCCAAATAATATTAGCGTACTCAAGAATGGGCAAAATAAGAGGCCGCTATGCTGTAAGATTTGTTTCCTATGAAGAACTGCGAAGGGACCGTTTCGTGAAATGTGGCTTCGACATTGGCTGTCTCGTGATTTGTGTTATGTGACTATCAATGTAAATTATAGCAAATATGAAGACCTAGTTATCGTAACGCTCCTTGCGCGATACTATGTTTTTTTCCAGTATGTGTATGATACGAAGCCAACAAACACTAACACCAAGGACAACATAGGGGAAATTATTTGTGCTTAATAATTGAAATTTCATTTATTAAGCACAGGTAATTTCCCCTATGTTTTTCTTGGTAGTGTTTGTTGGCTTCGTAAGATATGATTATTAAGAAAATCGGCGCCCTCGGTTAATCCTCTTCTTTCTCGTTTTTCCAGTATGTAGTCAAATAACAGGACACGTGCCCTCTTCGTTACAGATATTACACTTTTCTTAAGGTTTACTGATATTTGCCATGCGTAGCATCACTGAAACAGTTCATAAAGTTCTTTGTTTAGTTGAAGACGATCCTCAGAGGAGTTAATAACAGAATACGATAAACAGTCGTTCCCGTAAAGTTTGATTTAAACATTACGTCCCTCCAAAATGTCATTTGTGTATATTGAATGGCATAGCAAGCAACCATGGAGAATACTTCAGAAAACTGGAAGCAAATCTGAAAAGACATTGTTAAAAATGACATATCTGTACCTAGATGAGCACAATTTGAAATCATACTGTATTTTTTATGTGCACGATAGTTTGAGGAGTAATTTTGGGTGTGACAGCTTGTCAAGCTTTGGGAAAATCCATCAATATAGCGTTGACTTTACAACGATTATCTATATCTAAATAAAAATCAATTATTTCATGTAGCTGTGTATTCGCGGAGAGAGAGAGAGAGAGAGAGAAAGGTGACTGTATTTGCACCTGTCAAATAGAAGACGTGGTAGAGGCTTCAGCGTAAACGCACACTCATCCTCCCTGACCCTCGGCCACGTTCCCTTGGGACGCGGCGGTGGTCAGGGCGAGACCGATGACTTGTCGTTGAGCATTTTCTTCTTCCTTGAGTAGCAAGGACTCCCAGGATTCTCTACACCTCTCTGGCTCACCAAAGTAACGACAGGTCCAAACCATGTGGGTTAAGTTAGCTATACCATCACAATGCCTACACCGAGGGCTATGCACCAATGGATGCATTTGCTCAACAGTTGTGGGTTCGGAAATACCCCCGTTTGCAGCTTTCTCCACATAACTTCCTCGCTTTTAAGCGAGGAAGTTATGTGAAGGTAAGTAGGTAAAGTATTAGTATTAGTATTAGTTGAAGGTAAGTAGTGAAGTATGTGAAGGAAATCTTACGCCCCAGCTAATGTCCGAGAATTTCCTGAAAAATGTTCCTTCATCACCGGTCCGTAGCGGTTCCTCGCTTGGGGGGGTGGTCGAGACAGCGCTAGGATCCCGCAAAAAGAGACCTCGGGCCAGCGCGTGCGCCTTCTCGTTCCCTCGCAAACCCTGATGAGCCGGTGTCCAGATGAGCGAAACCTGCTCCGCCGGGGGCGGTCCGACGGCTAATATGTGTACAGCTGCGGCTGAGATCCTGCCCTCATCAAAATTTCTGATCGCAGATTTCGAATCACTAACAATAACTATCACGTTCTTTTGAGTCAGAGCCAGCGCAATGGCGACTTCTTCTGCCTCCGTTGCTCTTAAATGTCTCACGCTGCAGCACGAGGCAGGGCCTCCCTTTTCGCGCGTAATTACGGCTGCCTAAACTTTTCCTTGCTTGTATTCGGCCGCGTCCGTGTATATCACATCCTGTCTACCTTCCAGTCTTTTCTGCAGGGCTTCATCTCTTTCCCTTCGTCTGCCCTCGTGATGCACCGGGTGAATTTTCTTGGGCAACGGGAGTATTCTCAGCTTGTCCCTAACTCGCGGTGGGACTTTGCCTGTCTGCTTGAAACATGCCTGAATCTCGAACCCCAGCCGCTCCAGGATCCTTCTACCAGCCTGACTACGCAGCAGTGTCCGATATTGCGATACCGTCGCCGCTTCAATGAGCTCGTCTAAGGTGTTGGATATCACTAAACTTAAGATTTTGTTCGTTGATGTGTTCGCGAGAAGACCGAGAGCCGTCTTGATCCCCTTCCTAATAACTATCTCTACCTTGTCTTTCTCTGCTTTGGTGTATTTACGTAGGGGGCTACATATACGACCCGGCTAATTACGAAAATTTGCAGTAACCTTAGCCGGTTCGCCTCCTTCATACCCGCTGTTTGTTCGCTATTCGCTTGAATTATTGGTACGTCTGGCTGGCACTCGCTTCCAGTGGTTGGATTCTCTCGGCGTTTTTCCCGTTCGCTTGAATACGCAAACCCAAGACCCTGATACTGTCGACATTGCGAATAATGTTACCGTTTATCCGCGTCACGATGCCGTGTCCCGGGACCTGTTCCCTTCCCCGTCGCCGAGCCTGCAATATTAGGAAAAGGGCATCCGACCTATCCGCCGAGTACTGAGAAGCATTAGACCGGGTAAGTTTCATGAATCTCCAAAAGTTCGCTGGAGACTCTCGAATCATCCAGATAAGACGGCCATTATAAAAGTTATATTTTTTTCTCGCATCTTTTTCTTAAGTTCAGGGGAATTCTTGTAACCTGATTTTGTGTGATTATGCTACGACGGCGTGTTAAACACAGTTTTTTTACTGTTTGTCGCTCTTTAGAGGAATGATATTTCTTGTGATCTAAGGATTGGACATGTCAATTCTTTTTAAGTTGTAGGTGGTACAAATAGTTGTATACACGCATGAACTGTATTCTTATACTTCAGCCACAGAGAATCGACATCGCACGTATCGACACTGCAAATTAAATCGTCATAAGAAGAATCTAATCGGTCAATATAGACATATCAGCTTTGGAGAAGTCACGAAAATGTGTAACCTTATTAAGCTTTCTTTTTTTGCTTTCAAAGAAGAGAATTGCACAAATAGCGCTTTGTTCACAGATATCCCATCAATCACATTACATTCAATGGTTCCTGGGACGTTACTTTGCACAAAACAAGATCAAGAATAGATTTAGCCTCACCATGCACGCGCGTGTATTCATTAACTAGTCGTCTTAGATTAAAACAAAACGTAACGTCAATAATTTTTTTAATTCTTGACAGCATCGTTACTACAGGATGTGAACGCACTTCAATCGATACCCGGCAAATGGAAATCTCCACAAAGGATCAGTTTAGTGTCATGCGACGTAATAGAAACCATAGACGTTTTGAGTTCTTCCAACACGTATTTTTCTGCTAATGTTTGTAGGCCTTGTGTCTGGTACGTCGCGAACCATGTGCGTACTTTGGCCGTTACACCATATTTTGGGTATGAACCCGACAGTGTAATTATTTCCTCACTGGGCTCCCTCATACAGCTTCCTGAATAGAAGTTTCGTTCGGAAAGTCAACGTCTCCTAGGACCAATGGAATGAAATGCTCTGAGCTGTTGCGCTACAATTGAATTCAGCAGGCACCCCATCTGTCGCAAACACTTGTGTGCCTCGATCATGATTTATTGTATTTGGCGAAGCAATGCTTAATACAGCGGGCCACTCCTTCAAGGCACCGACCCAAGTTTACAGTCGTGTTCCGAATGCTTTTGTTTTTCTCTTCGTGGACAACTAAACGAGGCATATTCTTCCGAAGTTGAAATGGTGTTGTCGTGGAGCAGCTGGAGTGCTCTTATGATTTAATCTCTATCGGCAAATTTCCCGGTCTGGTCGGCTGCTGCAGAAATGGAGGAAAGGGGAGGGCGCAATCTTATATCGCATAAATGACAAATAGATTGTAGAAAGAGATGAAAGAGGAAAATCAGAAACACAAACCAAAGAAATAAAAGCATTCGGTATGCTACTTTAGACTGCGTAACAAAAAACTTTTGCGAGAAAACGGAGGAATTCGAAGGGTTAAGAAACCTTCGAAACAAAAGGGGGGACTAGGTGGAAGACGCCTGACAGTATCAGAATATCTCTATTAAGCTCGATGACCAGCTTGTTTAAAAGGAAACAGTACTGCAGTGCATCTGCTCTCGTCATATTCGAAGTTGGTAAATGATAGTGAGATGCGCATCCTTCATTGAATCCCGCCAAATATATGCGTCATGGTTAAGATTAGCATGCTAGTGTAGTGAGAATATTTTCATAGCGTTCGTTGTGTCATTGCGTAGTTCCATAAATAACAGAACCGTCAATCTGCAAGGGCGGCAGACATAGCTATACGTATATAACTGTTATCACTTGTGCCATGTCCGGCAATGAAACAGAAGTTGGCGGGAGACATCGAGAAAAAAGAACGCTTCCACGTTAAAATATATCACAAAAGTTCAGCGATTTCATCAGCTGGTAATTTATTCACTGTAACAGAAGCAGGCACCAAAAGCTCACACCTCCAAATTGTTGCTGACACACAGTGCCACTTTTTTAAGCGTGAATTCTTCTTCTCTACGCATGCATCATCTTCCTCCGCTAGCGTTTTGCCAGCTGTAGACTGGGATACACATGCAAAGACAGTGCTCTTAGAGCATGGTGGTCTAAATGTCTTACAAGTTGCCTACCTTCAAAACTGCGCGGCAGCGCAATTATTAGGCCATCTAGCTCGCGACTACTTATTTTTCTTAGCAACTCGATTTCGATCCCAAGTGGCTGCCACTTGAAATCCACGCCAAGGGTTGAGGTCGGCAAAGTTTTATTTTTCTTCGTGGCACGGCTTGCGTGAAACTCGTGTTGAAGAATATGTGTTGACAACGACCGCTCAATAGCAAGCAAACTGCTTAATGCTGAGATGATGGTGCAAGGGAAAATACATCTATGTCAACAGAGCAAGACATCCAGTTTCGGTATCTGTGTGAAAGAGAAAGTTGCGTGAAGACATCGGTACAAAAACGTTGTTATTAAATTTTCCTCAAGAGGTGCGCACCACCTAATTTTGTATATACCGAAGATGATGACGCTGGATTGTCTTGATGCTAAAACAAGCATTTATTTAGAACTATCTCCAGTGATGGCGCTGACAGGCGACAGACAGGGTGGTCACTTCAAGTCACTGCTTACGATGACGAACAAGATACCGGATCATAATGCACTGAATAATTTTTGACTAGGCGCTTCCTTAGTGTAGTGGCTATCAGTACCTGCAATAAGTTTTCGACGAACTGAGGTACCTGGTTGACATTGCGAGAAAGGGCGAACAGGATAGTATCCCCTTAAATAGCAAAAATATAGGCTACACTTTACAGTTCAGGGACTGAACTATCTCTGCAGGTGCGAGAAAGTATAAATGAAAGGTAGAAGTTACGTTTTGGCGTAACCATGAAAGAAGGAACTGCATTTGCTACTCCTAAATATGCAAGGGTAGTACTTCAAGCACATCGCTTTTCAGTAACAACATAATGTCAAATCTAAACAATATCTCGCACTCTATAGAAACATTGAAAATCTCAATTTAATGATATGATACTTCTTGCGGACTTATTAGGTATTATTAATCATCTAAGCAGAAAGTGTTCAACAAAATAGTAATTTAAGATATCGCACAAGACATCTGCGTCACTGTTCTCATTGCAGACAGCTGCAGATGCCTTTCAGGATAGTGATGGCTTGGGACAACATGTAGAGAAACACTGCACCATATATAGAAACCTAGAGTGTCACATTATGTATTTCTTAGGTTCTTGAGTGTTCGCTCAGAAAATATTTATTTAAGAAAGTTGATACCTAGCGGCTCACCATTCTGAGCCTACAGCAACACCAATTTATTAGTTCTGCAGCAATATTCAGCACAGTAAACTTTGCTTTATTGCGGCGCTAAGAAAGGACTTACTAAAAGGTAAGAAAGGAACGTATATGGATTAGAATATTTGCTTCTCAGAATTAAAACTTTGTTGCCTAAGTTTATTGAGATTAATATTGAACTTATCATCTCCGACTTGCCTAATTTGCCTGTCCTGTAAAAGTTTTCATATTAGCTGTGTAACCTATGCACGCGTATCATCAAAGTAAAACCACCTTTCCCAAATACCTCCTCTGCCTCGTGAATGAGGCCCTGGCCTACCTTCTGGAGTACCATGATCTAGGTGCCTAAAGTAGGTTCCTCAAACTTGGCCTTTCGGCTTCCACTACCTTCAAGGAATGACACTCCAATATCTCCTGTTTTCTAGGGACTGACGTGAATTCCGAAGAGACAGATGCGAGTCTCTCTGATTCCACGAAGGACACCCATATTTCTTCTGAGTAAGCACTGACGAAAAAGGTCCCAGAGACCACTCTCAAAAGAATGGCCTGGGCGTACTTTCACTCCTCCCATCTGGGATTTCATCCCGCCATCGTACTAACCCCTGCGTTGTAGACGACTGTGCTTCCCGTCTCTCTTCCTCTATCCTTTAAACACCACTCGCCCAAGCACCACACTTGACGCGTCGGCCTGCACCCTCGCGTGAGAATGTCACGGCAAACCAGATGCCAATTTGTGCATTTAACGCTTACGACTATATCTTGGTTAGCACGGTAATCGTGTCCCGTGATGCCTGTAACCCAATAACCAAAATTTCAGCAGTAGTAACAATAGCTGCGGATGTCCTCTTCCGATAGCCTCATTGACATTTGCCTCATATAGCGCCCGCGCAAATAGGAAGCTACGAGTCACTTCTTTTCAGCGTATGATTGCAAAAGAGTACACATTTCAGCGCCTATCTTTGCCACTTGTTGCAGGCAAGAGCCAATGTATCCTTATGTCTTTTTTTTCACTGACGTGGTCGCAAGTCGTTGCTTTCCGTGGCACGACACCTGTCCGAATGACTGCACCAGGAGAGTTCCATTCAAGTGACGAAATACCAGGATAGATTGGTACTGGTTCGACACACGCGTTTCTTTAGGCTGGAGAGGTGTCAAATTGCGAGACCTTCGCGGTTGAGTGAAATACTGTGTTTCAAGAGGTGAAATTCTATGCTCTGCAGTTAAAAGGCACAAAAGACGGACGAAAGAAAAATAAAAGCATGAGAAACACAAGGAGGTTAACCGGAAGATATCGCCGGTTGGCTACCCTTTACTGGAGAAAGTGAAAAGTGGGTCCGGGATATCTAAAAAAAAAAAGAAAAGAAAGCTACGAAAACAATTGTCCATGTGGCTCTGTCAGAAGCACTTTGAATCTGCCACATATAGTCACAGATTTGTTAATCCCCATCTCAAACATCTGACACCATTTCTTTTCAGCGCATCACTGCCAGAAATCCCATCGTGGCAAGTTGCATCTCCACCTGATAAAGCTTATGACCACGCATTCTTCACTGGTGGTTACTAGAGTGCGGCTTTAGAAACATTGGAGCATTAGGCTACTGTGAAAAGTAAAAAAAATATGTTATTCACTGACTTTGAAAGCATTATAAAAGTTTCAAAGCTTCGTTCATGTGGGCAACAAAGTTGCTGGCATTATACATATTAAATTTGTAACACTTGCTTACGGAAAAGTAAGTCAGTGAGCACGTTACAGTGCAACACACCTTAAAATCACACAGAAACGCAGTCAAGCACATGCGTAAACACACATATAAAAGAAAATGCATGTGCTCCTCGGATAGCTATATACGTGGGCAAATAATACGTGGACAAAGCGCCGATAAATCAAACACGTGATTTTCTGTTTTTGTTTTCAAGACTGTATAATCTGGACAAAATTTTAGCTTTTATACGTAGCTCGGTGTTTGCACTATCCCTATACGCAAGATTTGTTTGGCTTTATAACTTTCAGCTCGCATTTCATTCGATCACGGCGCTTCAACTCTGTCGTTTTCAAAAGCAGAAAGATTTTTGCATTTTTAATTTCTTCGGTTTCACGTGCCAAAACCACGATCTGATTATGAGGCACGTCGTAGTGGGGGACTCCGGGTTGATTTAGATCACCTGGGGTTCTTTAAAATGCTCCCAACGCACGGGGCACGGACGTTTTTGCGTCTCTCCCTTGTCAAAATGCGGCCACCACGGCCGGAATTTGATCGCGCGATCTCGTGCTTAGCAGCAGAACAGCATAGCCGCTAAGCCACAGCCGCGGCTTACTTTATTTACTTTTTATTTGCACTTAATTTTTTCTATTTCCTCGTTTCCAGGATTCAAGGTTTGATTATACTTATTTCCGCAAAACGGCGTATAAATCACTACGCGGCGATTGAGAACAAGAGCAAACGAACGACGTAAACAACGCAAAAACAAGATGGCATGCGCCGCTTAATACAGATGCTCCCTTCCCACCGCTCCCCCCGATTTACTTACTTTCTAATCTTTTCCTTACATACGTATATGTGTTTCGTCGTGTGTAAACAGTCTCTATGCGCTATTTGCTCGATCTATTTTCAAAGGTAGCTTTAACTCAAAGTAGCCGACGAAGCAGTAGAAACTTCGTATGATTGCGCAGTGCGAGACCATGCTCTCTGAGAAACATAGATAGCGCACGTCTCCAAAACAGCCCGAATAACCACAGTACTCCTGGCTGCTCTTGGTTACTTGTTTAAAAATGCCTGTGGCGGCGCAGGATTATGTGGTGATTCTCAATTTTTAATTTGTTCTTCAAGCTCATTTCTCTCGTGTGAATGGCCTTAGACCTTGAGCACCGGCCCGACTGTTCTCTGGCTGTTCTCTGGGAATCGCTTTGCGCACGGCTAGCCGTGTTTCTTTGTTAACCGCGGTTTTTCGAAACAAATGTCTTGCGGAGTGTGTATTTCGCATAATTCATCTGGCAGGCTCGACACATTCTAAAGCTTTTTCTTCTTACTTCCTGTGGTACATTTAATGCACTAAAAAACTTAGGATTTTAAAAATATCGATTGTCTAGACTCGCAATAAATTGGCATTGAGTTAGCAAAAAGTATGCTGCGCTGCGGAAAAAAAAAAGAAAGTAACGATCGTCTCTAGAATAAACAGATAAATGTGTAGTCAATAATTCAAGAAAATTTAGTAACTTGACCACTTTCGCTTTTCACCGTTTATTTAAACAATTTTGAAAATGCCGCTTAGACTAGGAACTAACTGACAACGTACTTGTCGAATGAGTTTCCTACCACTCTGATAATACTGACAAAAAGAAACAGCTAACAAAGACCAACAGGCAAAGTACCGTTTTGCGTGCCGTTTGTTTAGGAAAGGGAGCCGGGGTCGGTGAGCCGTGACAGTCATAAATGGTTTCGCAGATGCTCTGTCTACGATTTAACGACGAGCTCTGCAAACAGACCGGAAATGGGTCACGTCTACTGGGGAGAGCTTTACGAGCTGCGCGTCTCCCTTTTACCCGGGCGCTTACTTTTTTGTCATTTTTGCCTGCACGCGTTGTTCCACCTACATGCGATTGCGTCTGTATTCTTTCCACAGTCGATGCACCGCACGCAAGCAGTACTAGGCCCACAGTAATTTAGCGCTCGTTGTCCAAAAGCTATGGCCTAGGACGCTGTTCCGCACGACAGCATACACAACCGCGCCCCTTGGGAGCATGTATTGTTATTGGAATGTGAATGTCGCCCTACATTTCGGAATTTCATTTTCGTGTATGACACTGCTCCCTGCAATTGTGGTAGCTTTATCATTTTTTGTTACCGGTTCTATTGTGCCGAATGCGCGGCTAATGACTACAGTGCAGTTCGCCCGTAATTGATCCATCTAGATTACGTTTAGTTGATGTAGTCAGTAGGTTTATTTCTGATTTTTTTTTTTTTTGCTCGCAATTGTGCTTCGAAAAACTGTGCGGGTAACTTAGTCTAACCATTTCACGGCGGCGAGCAGTTGTATGCTAGGCAGTGGGATATCCCTGTAACGATAAGGTTTCACGTCACGTAATAGAGAAACCAGTGCCATGAAAGGGGAAGTTAGTTTGTATGTAAGATGGAAATACATTATTCATAAATAATAATTCACGAAGCGTTTACGTAATAGCTCTCAAAAAGAATTCGCGGTGCTCCTGTAAGGTATAAAAAGAAAATTTGTTAAAAATTATAGGCAGACTGCAATTACAGAGGGGAAAGCGCCTTCCTGTCTTGTTTTTTCAAAAAGAATAAACACGTAATAAGGGATAAAGACCGACGAAGTTATATCGATGAACGAGCGCCGCGTACTCGCGACATTTTAAGAGGAAGCTTTAGATCGGGTGCTCCTATCTGAATACGTGTAAAAGGAGAATTCGTTTTTGTCAGCAACCGCTGCGCCGGATTTGACGAGGTTTGCTCCATTTAGAAGAAAAACTTAGGATCCGGTGACTGTTGTTTTGTAATGTTTTATTCACGTTGGGAAGTTTTCATTACAAATGGGCAAAAATCGCAAATTTTCAGAAAACGAAACCATCACGTTCACAACTAATTAATTAGCTAATTAATGAAAAATTATATCACAATTCTGTGAATTGCAGCTAATAGCACATCTAAAGCACACAAAATTGATATGTTAGACATGAATTTCGAAAAATTTTGTAATATAAAAATACAGTTTTTCAGAACCCTTGTACACAACGTAACGAATTTAGGTGAAATATAAATTGACATATCGAATTTGTCCGCTTTGAATGATCTAATGGGTGCCATTTACAGAACCGCGATATCTGTTCTTTATGTAGAGCTACTGATTTGTAAACTTCGTGCTCCTATTTTTTTTCAAACTTTCCCATTTCTTGAAATTTTTCAAAAGAATATTCAGGCCCTAAATCAAAATTCTGCTTCCAACAGCCACTACAACTTAACTTTATCTCTCAAATGCAACAAAGCTTATTAAAATAGGTCCAGGGGTTTTCTCAGGAAAGCGTTGTTGCGTTTTGCGTGCATTTGAATAGGCCGCGTCGTAGTGGGGCCCGAGCTAACGCTTCCTCTTAATATCGTGAATTTATGCATAATTCTGTGATTGGAGGCAAACCAATTCGTAACTGCTGATAGGAGAAGAGTCGTTCTTGCGCTTCTGTTATATGTCTCTCGTCGCGGTGATGACGAACTTGTGTCTGGTCATACTGGACTAGACCAATTGAGGAGAAGGAAAGAACTTTATTGTGTGCCCTGCGAGTTGGTGGGGAGGGCCAAAGGCCCCGCCTAGGTGACGGCCAGGAGTTCGTGGGTCCTGGCGGCATCCTCGGCCCGCTGGATGGCCCATAGTTGATCTTCGAGGGCGGGGCTGAGCAGCGCGGCTTCCCAGCGCGTGCGAAGGCTGCTGCTAGAGGTCCCGTTATCTTTGTTGTTATTTATTCCTCGGCATTCCCATAATATATGCTCCGGAGTGGCTCTGGATTCGCATGTTTTGCATTTGTCTGTAGGATACACATCCGGATATATGATGTGCGAGAGCGCAGGATTCAGATACGTCCTAGTTTGTAACTGCCGCCATGCGACAGACTGCTTTTTTGTCAATTTTCCATGAGGTCGCGGGAATATGCGCCTCTGTAACCTAGAATGTTTCGTAATGTCATTATATGTTGTCATCCTGTCCTCCCACTCATTTACCGCACCGTCACGTCCGGAGGGTGTCGGGGCGTCTCTTGCGACTGCGGCTCGGTCCGTAAGCCCTCGAGCCGCGTCGTGTGCCGCCTCGTTGTTGCCGTCCTCCGCGAGGGTGTGAGCGGGTGTCCAGGTGATGTATATCTTCCTTTTGTAATTTTGGCCTCCTGCAAGAAGAATGCGTAGTGCCTGCGGGGAGATTCGGCCGTTGGCAAAGTTTCTTATTGCCGTCTGAGAATCGCTCACTATCACGGTTGCGTTAGTCTGAGCTACTGCGAGCGCTATGGCTACTTCTTCCGCTATCTCGTTACTTGTGGTGCGTATCGTCGCGCACGCCTTGCACCGTTTCTCCCTATCGATTACGGCTGCCGTAAACCCCCGTCTGCGACTGTATCGAGCCGCGTCTACGAACACTGCGTCCTTGTCGCTGCCGAATTTCTTCTGTATTTGCTTCGCTCTGTTCTCTCTTCTGTCCTTATTATGTTCTGGGTGCATGTTCTTTGGTATGGGAGGTATTACCAATCTTTCCTTCGTCTCTCGGGATGTCCACCTTGACACCGTGCTGTGTGTGGTAACGTATGTCTAATCTCTCTAGGATCTGTCTGCCTGCTCTAGTCTTAGAGAGGCGTTCATATTGTGCCGTACATTGCGCTTCAATGAGCTCGTCTAGCAGAAAATATTTTAAGAACCACAAGGTGTTCATGCAATTTCCAAGCGCTTCGCAGTCGGAGATCAGCAGAAGGATAGCGCAATCATTTAATTAAGCTTGTCACCGTATTCTTTAACCAGGCTGTGTGTTTAGAGACGGATGTACTTCATTCATTTTGTAACCTAGTGCACTGAATGATTCTTTGTAAACATTTTATGGTATATAAGAACTAAAATCGTAACAAAACAGCCTCATGCAACTTCCCCGGCGGGTATGGGTAAATGTTTGACCGCGCTTTTGGGATTTCGCTTGGGCAATCACGCCCAGCTAATACCAGGACCGTCGGAAATCAATTTATTAAGCTGCGTCAAACAACCCTGTTTCTTGCACCACTACGGTGATTTGAGCAGCATGCGCAGGCATCTAAGCTGAAGGTTATTGAATTGCCCAGAGCCAAAACAAAATTGAAAGTGCGTACCCATTTACTTGTAAACACATTAAGTGACAACTTCCTTACAAGGGATGCGTTGGCATTCCTGTTTGCACTAACTGACTTTCTGCAGAGTTCGGTTGTTTATTGTTGTGTCACAATAGCAGATGACCGAATAAACAGCACTTTCAGTGATGAAGCGCCGTTTTACGTAGCCCGAGAACACTAAAGCTAGCACAAGCGTGCTGCCATGAAATGCATGTTCTACATAGTTGGTTTGTATTTACTAGCATGATAAACAAGTCGTTACTTAAAACAAAAGAAATTACAGGTTCAAAAGTAGGTAGTACATTTGATGCGGTAGGTCACGCAATAAAGCGTAGCATGGAAATATTGGCCGCGATCAGAGTTAGCCTAATTTTCTATCACGAAATAACCGCTTATACATAGGCTGACGTTTGCAGAAGGTAGATAAAGGTTTCATTTCATTTTTGCAGATTTAGAGGTAGGGCTCTAGTGGGCATTCGCGATAATATTGCTATATTGAAATACATATTTAGCGCTTTTGAATTTTTCATGCACATAATCTAGTGCAACGGGGTAGAATACGTGACACTTCAAGACGGCGAAAATTATACAAATAATAAATTGCAGGAAATGGGGATTGCATCGCTAACACCGTCATTTGTGATCATGGCCGCGACTGGCTTCATTGTTAACTTTCGATGTGTTATTAGGGTGAAAAACATTATTTGCAATGTGTGAGCAAAAGTTTTCAGTGTTAGGCAAATTGGTCAATGAGCATTTTCGCCTCTCACGAAACATACTTCATTATGGGGATTTGCTTTGTCAATAATTTGCTAAATAGAGATGAATTGTAACTATGACGTTATAGCCTTACATTTAAGCATGAAGCGGTACCTTGGCCGTCGCAAAGTCATGCTTCCGTGATTGGTAGCGCTTTCTGTGCTGAAGTAGCGATATCTAAAGACAAATAATCAATTATGCATCTTTATAATCTCAAAGCATCTGTAAGTGTGACAGTAAGTGTAAGTGTAAGCAGTAGTAACATGGAGGGTCGAGTAGTCAGTAATGCAGATACGGGCCGCATAACCTACTCTGATCAGGAGACGACAAAACCTTTCCAGGCTTATGTGGCGCCTAAGAACTTGATGTTTGTGCGGGTGGTTATTTTTCAACCGGAAACCTCGAGTTTTCATGGCTAACCTTTGGGGTCTACAGTCCTTCTGCCCCTAAAAGCAGTGCATTATTGCTCCAAGCCCGACGTTCATGTAAGTGTTACCTGGGAGACCAAATGGTGCCAAGAGAAAAGTTTGTGTTTCCACGGGCTCATTGTAATCTCCACATTATCGACCATCTGACTGAATCTTATCAAGTATTCGGTCATATGCTTAGGCAGCATATATATGAGAGCAGAATTGAAAGTGGGAGCGAGCACGTGGCTAGAAACGAATCTCGTAGTGTTCTTTAGGGAGAAATCTCAATTTCTCACGGTGACTGATGATGTAATTGGTGACCATCCCCATTCTTGGCTCTTGTTTTTACTATATTAAAGAACAAGGGCACCGACATATGGCTTTGTGAAAGCGAAATATTTGACAACACCATCTGCTGGACCAATGCTTCTTTAAATGATTTCTGTGAAGTACCGAAGGTGGAGGAAACAGCAGAAATGTGAAGTTATACGTCCACCTGAATTTCGCAAATAGTAGCCTACCTAACTACCAGTAGGCCCTAGTTTGGGACACAAGTACGCGAGTATTGTACGAAAGATGTACGAGGTACTAGCAATAAGTATTCCGAGACTGTTATTTACTCGTCTGGTCCCTAATGCCCGTGGTTGTTTTTTGTTCTGGGCGACCCTACTTAGTCCTTTCTTTAGCTTGAACAAACAGGGACATAAGAAAGTATTTACAAAACTAAAACATTCATGAACGATTGAAAAACGAAAAAGCTATATTGCGCAACATACAGGCACGAGGAACTCTGTTATGCCGCGACCAAATAAAACCCAAATCGCTGAGACCGTCCCAAAAGACTGTATAGCCCATTGCAAAACCCCACTGGAAGCTCTCAAAGGGCCTTCTATCATCCAGCGGGATCGCTCGTATAAAGTGTCACTTCATTCACTGAGATATATTCTTTAGCCAGACCCCCCTTCTTTTTTTCTGTATGTTGCCTATGCCAGTATACCAGATATTTCAAGCGGCTACAGAAGCAAAACAGTTCGCTTCAGCACTTTTGTCAGGTAAACACATATAGAATTTGCAAAATTATGTACAGGTGTTCTATTATATACTCTGTCCTACTGATGACTCAGCGGTACCAACAGAAGTGTATCAATAACTATGTGAGAGAGTTACATAAATATTATGTTCTCATTAAGTTACATATTGTCACTGCGTAGCTTTGAAGGTATTTAATGAATCCAAGCGGCACACATATCACTCGGTTGTATTCATATTTGATACATTTTGCAATGTTTGGCATTGTAGTTAGTCTAGACGCACAAGAATAGAAGCAGGGAACTTCTGTCAACGCAGGTATTTTTCTAGTCAATGGATACAGAGATTTTCGCTGCAATGCTTTTGCTTTACACTGTTTCTTGCGGCACCCTCTATCAACCAACTGCAGTTGGAATATCATAAGCTATACTTAAGTCGAAAGCCCTAAGTGGTTCATACTCCCGATGGCCTTGAAAAAAGATATGCGTCGTCCGGTCGAATGGTCCAAAAAACTATCATCATCGGCAATATCTCACACGCCGATAAGCAAGCAAAAATGCAATGGTTGATCCCTCTCGTTAAGCAGAGGCCACAAACACTCAGCAAACTGAGGCGTACAGTGCATGTATTCATTGGAATCACGCATACAACGTACAGAAACGCGGCCTCTAGTCAAGTGGTACAAGAAAAACCCGTGAGCTTCTGAATGGCTCATACCCCCGTAAGCAAGCGAAAATCCAAAGGCTCATACCCCCTTAAGCAAGCAAAAAATGCAAGGGATGGGGAGACAAGCGCTCAGCAAAGTGAAGCGAACAGTGCATACATTCTTTGAAATCACCCATACAACACAGCACAGCATACGTTTCAATCCCCTTTTGAGAAGACGCCACGTAAAGTCTAAGACGAAGAGAAACATGGTTGGCGCGAGTCTGACTCGCTATACGAGCGCGCGAAGCCGAAGCTAAGCTTCGAAAACAAGCTTAAGAAGCCGAACGGCGAAAACAGCAACGTGACGATGCGAGACGACGAATTACCAAGTGCGCAGCAGGTTTTGGCGATCACGTGTTACGAGAGTGTAAGGTGCTCCCAAAATTTTTTTCTGCGTTTCTATCAGGTTGATAATACACCTTACATGCTGGCACAAAAGTCTACCAATAGCCACATTTCTCAGGCCGGAGAAACTATTAGGTGTCGGTAGAAAAAGTATAATTGATTCCATTTCATTTAATGAAAGAGAAAGCAGTGAAAGCTGCCGACCATATCTGCACATCAGCAATTTATAGGTAAAAACATCAGCGCAGGCACGATCGACTAAACCTGATAAGTTTTACAGAGTCTTTCCACAGTTTTCTCCACCAAACAAACAAGTGGCAATATTTGAGGGAGAATGTTAGACCAAACCTAAGTTAAAAGAACCAGCTCTTCTAAGCCAGCATGGGCGCTGTGATCAGTTCAGTAGTTGAAAGTTTAAACCTAATGAGGTGGTAAAAAAAGTCTTAACTATAGGATAGAGCGACTCCAAAAAAGAAGAAACATTTTCGTGCCCACCAAGCCAAATTGTAGGACGGGTAGATAAAAGGGATTTATAGTTAGGCAGCTGAATACCTAACTAGCTGGGTAATTTGCTTACTAGCTACCTCGCCACTTTGCCGACGCTAAAGTATTGGGTCAATTTTTCCGCTTACTACAATCTTTCGTGCTGCATTCAAGCTGCCGAGAAAGAAGAAAGTCGCAGTTTCACCTGAATAGCCAAGCAAAATTTGCAATAGCAAATTAGTAGATAGCTATACGAAGCAAGGATGGTAGCTTTGCCGGCCGTATAAACCTCTAAATATTCGTTTACTAACTAAATTAACAAGTATAGTGTCACGCGCCCATAGGCCAATATAAAAACATCTCACTCGATGAGGTCGGACACTCGCTGTCAAGACTATTCATAGCTGAAGCCTCCCGAATTATGTGGTTCTCGCAGCGCTCAAGAAAAAAAAAAACCGGGACAAAGGAACGATAAGCACCGCACACACACTTACTCGCAACTATCTATTTTTAGAAAGCATCTACCTATATATGCGTATAGGCGTGATTTCCTTTGCTTTGCTTTTTCTTTCCTCCTTTTTGTGAGCGATGCAGAAAGAACATGATGAGGCCATGCTAACTTACTCAGTTTTCAGTTCTAAAGCATTCTGCGAAGCCAGATATACAGGCAGCAAACAGCAATAACACAGTTAACCACGTTTTCTTAAAGCAGATATATTTATGTATTCACACAATGTTTCCTACCTAAGCCACTCATTCGTCACGCTCACGGTAGTGAGAATTCCAATAGCTTTTTCCTCGCGTACGCCAATATTTCATTTCAGAAATTTCGTGAATAACTTTTCGTCTATGTGTCTCGTTTCATCTCATCTCGTTAGCGCGCTCTGATTTCATTCCAAATGATCATCTACCAACCGTGCGGCTGCTGCAAATGCCAACGCAACCATGCGGTGGCATCAGTAAACGTCAGTCAGAGGCAGCAAACAATGCAGACTACATCGGAGCCGTGCATACGGAAGCTAGCGTTCCTAAGTAGCTGAAGAACAGCAAGCAAAGCAGCCATACTGGGCCGTGGGAACGCGTAGCCAGACACCGCGGTGTCGGTAGAGCCGACGTAGCATGCATGAGTATGCGTCGTACACAACGTAGAGTGAAAAAGGGAAACGTTTGAATGTGGTGAACCAGTCCAGAAGAAGGGTAACAGAAATGCCCAATTCCTTTATTCATAACCACGTTAACGAAAAAAGTTGGTGAAGCCATGGAAAACAGAGAGAATATTATTTGTTGTTTCGATCGAAGTGTTGAAATGATATGATAAGTGGATATGAAAATGGACGAAAAAACAAGTTCCCGGCAGTGGGAACCGAACACACAACAGGAGCATTACTCGTGCGCTGTTCTGCAAATAAAGCTACAGCGGCGGCAGTTAGTGCGTCCACATTTCTGGGTATTGCGGTAGCCTATTATGGGAACGCTTGGCGAATTTACTCCATCGGCGTCGGCGCCAACAGTGGCACCACTGGGAGGCTCCGCGCAAAGTACAAGTGAGACGACGTCGGCCAACAGTGCCGTCCCCTTTGGGCGCGAAAGAAAGCGTGCGAGATTGAGCGAATAAGGATGGTGACTTCATGCGGCCCCGTCTTCTGCAAGCGCTAGGCGAGCGGAGGTGGCTGGTGGCTTCGTGTGTAGTGAGTTCTGGTGCACCTGGTGTTGAGGGACGTGCAATCGCAAATTTTGCACACACACACGCATTGAAGCGAGATCCAGCACGAAGGGCAATTTACTAGCGGGTGCTGCTGACGCTATTCACCACGGCGGTGTTGTGTGCCTGTGGTCATCGAGTGAGACCTCTTCTTATTTGCCCTTGCGCTCATGCCACCATGCTTTCAGTCACCTAGTAAGCGAATGCTTACTGCAATTGATACAGTCTACAAAACTACGAACTTTACTTTGTGTAGCTGTCTAGAGCATTGCTATCAGTATCGATACATCCCTTTTGGGCACAAGTGCGATTTCTTTATGTATGTGTGCAAGATCTAACCCAGGAACTATTACTCAGCGCCACACATGGCCAAGGCGGCGGGAATGGCTCAGGCGTAGCAAAGAAATATAGCCCTGGCGAAGCGTCTGTGAAGTATTGTTGCACATTTTAGGCAGTGGCGAAAAAAGAAATCTTGCGCTTCTGGAGAGGGTGACAACTTCCTTGTGAAGAAATATTTGTTGTTGCGCAAGTTTGTTAAATGCTGAAAAATACACATTAGCGTTACAAGGAAAGAAAGACATGGGGAAGAAGTGAATAAGCTAAAGAAACAGAGCATGCTCTAATAGCGTATTTGCTCCCATTGTGTTTTTTCTCTGCATCCTTCCTAAGTTTTTTTTTTTCCCCTTGTAGCACTAAAACATGTCTCCTACAAATGTGGACGGTCTGCGATGCATGAGTCGGGCAAATTGGCATTCATATCTACTGTGGTTTTTCTTTTAAATTACGGTCGCTAATCACGGGTGCAGAAGCTATTCCTAGTACACACTTCCTACACCTCATTACTGCTGTGTAGGAAGTGTACTGCCCCAGTCCTCTGACTAAAGAGCTTGGTAACAGAAGGTGTCAAAGTATGTGAGGGAAACAATAGGCTTCTTCAGTACGACGTAACCAGTAACTGAAAGACAGTCGTCAAAAGGTACAAAGAGAAATGAACATACCACAAACGCTACATAGACGACATAGAAGTCTTGTAAAGTAAGCACACTTTGTCTTTCCTCGTCCAAACACGCACAGCGTAATCGGCCCGTTCAAATTGCCCCAGAGTATGGTGCATGGTAGAAGTTTCTCGCACTTTTCCTCCATGAAAACCTTAAACTTCCGACGATCGATGACCTATACAAGGTGAAATATTCCGTCGTCGTTGTTAACTTTGTCGTAGCATTCAGGAGTAAGTTTAGAAAAAATGTCAATTAATTTGAAGGATATGTATGACTATAGTTACGGTGGTGAGGGTGGTTTGTAGCTACAGGCACGTTTAACCTGGCAGTCAAGGCCGGCAGTTGCTCCGCCCGAGCTTCTTATGCACCATTACTCTCCTATTTCACCCCATGTCCACAGAATTGGTCTCTCTTAGAAATGCAACGAGGAGTCGCGAAGCTTCTTTGCGGGCTGCACCTGATCCTTCTTGCCATGCAAGGATGCTGTAGGCACCCATGCGGAAAGTACTTCTTTTCCAGGTTCTCCAGAAGAGCGTCCTATCGTCCTACGTATTTTGGGCCGGACCGCAGAAAGTTTTCAACGTCTCATGTGCCGTCGAATGCAGTACAGTAAGGAGAACCGATACGCACAGTCTTAAATTACCAAGCTGATGTACGAGCAGATCCTGTCCTTATTCGACATAAAAGTTATGATTCCTCTCACCGGAATCGCTTCGTTACGAAGGCATATGTGGTGGAAATGAAAGTGACCCATAGTGAGTGCGGACGGGAAATCTTTCCCTTGATAACTCTTTGTACTGCATGTATTACTCTATGCGAAAACATGAGTTGATCCAGTGTGTCCAGGAAAGCATGGAGAACTGCGGTTCCTTGTCATTTCAGAAACACTGCGGCGATTCCGGAGACAGATTGGTGGTGATACTCGAAGTTCATTTGACTTCTACGTACTTTGAATGGTACAGTGATCTTTATCTGCAGAAAAGCATCATTTGCATTCGTTCTTACGTAGGCTCAATTCATGCAAACAGAGCCAATTTTTGCCTTCTAGAAAGTAGGGGCATTTTAAAGCTGTTCAGATTTCTGGATTAGTTTTTAGGGTCTGTAGACAATAATTAAAGGGGTGCTCTTATGTAGTTCTTATTATCCATAGATATCACTCACACATTTTTGTAGAGCTACCCCTAAGATTTTTAGATTTATATCGATTTTATTTGCTCATCAGGTCTGCCGAGGACGTGAATAAAAGCTAAGGGACAGCTGCTACCATTTAGCTCATCTCGTTTTGAGTTGGTCGAACCCAGCACTGCAAATATATGCCAGGTGAATCTCTTAGAGAAATAATGTCCACATCGAGCGGAGTAGAGTTTTTGGAGAAAGACTGACCGTTGAAAGGCGGCAGGCCACTCGGAACATGTTCTTGTGTCTACAGCAGAAAAGAAGAAAATCACGAACTCACCAAAGAGGTTAATGAGTAGTCTCCAGTAATAAAGTTAGCCGTAATTCCATCGGTACACCGGGTTTCATCATCATCATCATCATCATTGTCATCATCATCATCATTTTAATAATAATAACAATCCACCTTCTTTATGTCCACTGCAGGAGGGCGGTCTTTTTTTGCGATGTCCATTTACCCCTGCCCTGCGCCAACCAATACGAACAAGCGCCTGCAAATTTCCTAATTTAATCATCCCACTTAGTCTTCTGCCGTCGGCGACTGCGCTTCCGTTCACTTGGCACCCATTCTGTAACCCTAATGGTCCACCGGTTATCTAATCTACGCTATACGTGGACTTCACAGCTCCATTTCTTTTTCTTGATTTCAATTGGAATATCGGCTATCCCTCTTCGCTCCCTGACCTATACCACTTTCTTGCTCTATCTTAACGTTACGCCAAACATTCTTCGTACCCGTACCCGTTTGGTCATGATCGCAAGCATGTCGCGCGCATGGCACGCCTTCCAACGCCAGCTTGCTCTTTTAGATGACTGCAGATTGCACCACGTCTCACAGCGCGAGCAAGAGCATTTGTGTGAGCAGCACGTTCAATTGCGTCAAATACTCGCCGCTGTCCTTCTCGTGCATCGTCAAGGAGAGCGTGCTCCTATCTCTCATCGTTCCATCACTGCATCAAACGCTATGAGACGCTGCGTTTGAGAAAAAAGGTGTTAAAGAACCTTTCTGGTAAATGGCACTGGTTTCGGGACCAGTCCAGATTGCCCAGGATTTTGCTGGTAGGAAGTGACGCTACGAAGATGATGTGTGGCATGTTACCTCCTTCGGGATTGACCTATAGTTTGTAACGAAAACGATTATAAAATTTTTTCACCTAGGTACACGCAAAGCTGTCGTCGGGTACTAGCCGGCTCAGAGTCGTCGTCGTTTCGATTCTCTCGTTGCACACACAATTGCTTGATTTACACACACGTTCGCTCATCTGTTAACTCTGTAGAACCCCGAGCGATCCTAGATAACCAGCTACTTGAGTAATTATCAGCATACCATCGGTTCCTACAGTGCATCACATATGCGCATAATTTTTACAGCATATAAGTAGCCACTTTCCAAAAGCTTCGACTCGCACAGAATGCACAATACGTAATGGAGCAGTATTTCTATGTAAGCTTCATAATAGCTCTTATCGTTAGTTCTGTAAAGAAACGAATGCCCTAAGCATGACGAAAATGCTTTTTTGGTTAAATTCTTTTTACAATTACATTGCGATTGCGTTTGAGGAGGGCTTCAAATTTGACTTAACTTCAATTATTTCGTTTCCTCCGACACAAAATTGACGAAAAAAACGAAAATTCTGCGAAGTGAAGAATGCGCCTTTTCGTAAACTGCCCCCCACCCCCCATGTCATGGCTCACTGAAGAGCCTGGCTGAAAGTGCGCTGGCGTCGCTGTCGTCTGCTGTTGCCGTCTGTTCTCATGGTCGTCATAACAAGCGCAAACCAATTTTATTGTATCATTCTACTGTTCTAGGCCATCAAGCGCTGCACAAGCTTTCCTTTATTTTACGAAGCTGCGCAAGAATTCACGTATCATACTTCCGGGCTTGAAATGTCGTGCCATCAACATTTATTACGCTGTTAGTAACAGGAATTGTTACCTTCTTTGTTTAGCTTTTCGGTGGGCTCTTGAGGATTCGCTTTTTTGTGTGTCTTGCACTGACACCTGTCGGAGACGGTCGCCCGCCAACTTTCTTCTTCTGCGATGTACTGGAGGCGGCGAAGCGCTCCGAAAAGGTTTTGCGGTGTGCGCACTTCAAGATTGTAACGGACAACCACTAAAAAAAGGCAAGAAATTCGAGAAGAGACGATAGTCTTGCAGAACACGTTCCCAGACACGTTGATGGGAGCGAACCGAAGCACTCTCCCGTCAAACGGTGCCAGCAGGGGAATGCACGTTGGCATATGCTACTGTAAACATTCATCTCTTATATTCCAGTTTACACAGAGACATGTCTTGAATGCGGACTTCTAATGTTCGTATATTGTGCCAGCGTTGCCGTTTTTGCATGCCACTAACGGAATGCAGAGGGTTGTCGTCGGTGCGGAACCGGGAAAAAGCTCTCTAGGATAACGAAAAATAATAATGAAGCACGTCAAAGTAGTTTGGTTTCATCAAAGATTGGTTCCGACAAGGCGTCCGTAAACCACCATCCAAATTCCTCTATGAAATAGCGCCTTGGGAAGTAAAAGAACAAAAATGCAGGCGCTTTCTTTTCTTTACTGAATTTATGTGCGTCATCTGTATGCTTCCGCTGGCATTCTATTCCATCATGAACGTCGAGGGCTCTGAAACGAATTGCTCACCATGCTTATGCATCTCGCTTAGGCCTTGTATCGAGTCTGCGATGGACTTTCCTACACGTCATCACGCTCTACGAGCTTGGACTTCGGCAGTAGCATTCACGAGCTGTATTCCAGCTTTTATTTTTTTAAAGACAAGGATAATAGAAATTCGGGAATAAGAGAGATTGGCCACACGCTTTGACAGATAAATTTAGACTTGTTCTAATAATTACTTCCGTTCTGCTTGGTTCATGCACGTTCATGAAACTATGCAAATGTTGTAAGGAAAGAAGAGAGATGAAAAACAATACATGGGCACATGTTCTAAGGTTTGCGTGCTCACACATGATAATTTTAGCAACCTATGCAAGCAAACCAATTTCCAAGTAGAATGTATTCCCTGTATTGTGTCTAGAATCTAACATTCCCTTATTTCTTGAATGTTTATAAAGTTCCAGAAATAGCCGTGTAATAGCCAGACCAGACCAGTTTTGCTCTCATAGTTCACCCAATAAAACGAGCGTTGGGCCTTGTTCTAAGATTTGCGACAGTTTTGTTTAGTTTCAAATTGATGTTTTTCTGTTGTTTCAATGCACGCAGGCATGGTATCTTCACCAGCAAGAGAAAGTTGAATCAGAAAACGCTATATAAGGCTGCAAAAATACATGTTTTGTCACGCCAGCTAAAAAGAAAGAAAGATGCACTTGCTCTACGGTATGTAAAGCCCATCGTGTAGCACCGGTTAATCATATGTGTCCGTGTTATTTGCAGCGTTCATCCTAACACCGTATAAACTCAATCGCCATCACTTCATGCCTGGTGAGTAAGTAAATAAAAATGTGCCTGTGCGAGTTTCCTTTTTGGGCTCATGCTTAAGGCTGGACTTCTTCATTGAAATCATGCGTGATGCAACTGCTTCTATTTCAAGTTTCTCCCCACGGTACCATTACTCCGCAACCTTTGAACTCTGTTCTCCTACGTGTAATACTGGCTAGCTTTTCTTCACTAAGTCCCTACGCTTTTTTAAATAATCTTTGGCCAGTTTTGAACTTCGCTTTAACATTCCTTGCACTGAATGTTCCCGGCGTGTAAGCTTCGTGCTTCTGCAAGCCTTGCTCTTACGTGACATTTCATTCTTCATTATCCAAGTACATATCAAAGTACAAGGAATGCTCTCAAAATGTTTTATGTTTTAGCTTTTCGCTTGCTTCCGTTTTCGCATAAATACTAACCGTTTCACGCTGAAACAGGAAACTTCCTGAAGCCTCTATCCTTATTCTCTTGCCTATACTTGCAACCTTTAAATAATAATGGGCGTTGTTCTTACTGTACTGATCCATCAAGCTTGGAGTTCACAGTGAACTTCTTTTTATTAGTGCTATTAGGCTTCTTTGGGAAGTTACCCAGTTTTCGGTGTGTGTGTGCGTGCGTGTGTGTGCGTGTGTGTGCGTGTGTGTGCGTGTGTGTGTGTGTGTGTGTGTGTGTGTGTGCGTGCGTGCGTGCGTGCGTGCGTGCGTGCGTGCGTGTGTGTGTGTGCGCGTGTGCGTGCGTGCGCGTGTGTGTGCGCGTGTGCGTGCGCGTGTGTGTGCGCGTGTGTGTGCGCGTGTGTGTGCGCGCGTGTGTGCGTGCGTGTGTGCGTGCGTGCGTGTGTGCGTGCGTGTGTGCATGCGTGCGTGCGTGCGTGCGTGTGTGCGTGCGTGCGTGCGTGCGTGCGTGCGTGCGTGCGTGCGTGCGTGTGTGCGCGCGTGCGTGCGTGCGTGCGTGCGTGCGTGCGTGCGTGCGTGCGTGTGTGTGTGTGTGTGCGTGCGTGCGTGCGTGCGTGCGTGCGTGCGTGCGTGCGTGCGTGCGTGCGTGCGTGCGTGCGTGTGTGTGTGTGTGTGTGTGTGGTGTGTGGTGTGTGTGTGTGTGTGTGTGTGTGCGCTGAGCCGTACTGTGCCATGCTGAGGAAACCGGGTACCAAAATAATCACTGGACCATCATCTGTCACTGGATATATGACATTGGGGTTCGCGACGCTTTTGGATTACCCTCTTTCATGTCAACTGAGGTAAATTCGAAAGCTTAGAATAACAAATCGAATATTGTTTTATTAGATTTGAGGATAGAATCAGAATGTCACTATTCTGTTTGGTCCTAGAATGGAATAGCTACACGTCAGTATGTTTAATAGATTTTGATTACTTGACGTCCTCGAGTGTAAACGATCAGACATGAAATTACAGCAAATATGAGACAGCATTGATCTTTTATGGCTCAACACCATCGCTCGCAATAAAATGTTGTACAGGCATTTCAGTGGACAGTAAGTATTGTTTAGTACTATTTTAGATACATAACTGATGTCTTGTCATTGGAGTAGACATGAATACGCTTCAATGCAACATACTTTGTAAAATAGTTGCAGCATCTGCTGCAGCAATTTGAACTACACAAAAAGTGCTTTCGGTATGTCATGGTATTTCTGCACTTTAGAGATTAGTGGATTGCAGCGTATGCTGCGAAGAACCCCGAGTCTGCAAACAAACGGCTTAGTGGATCCTGATGATCCACCTGTGCTCTTTTTGAAGGGTGCTTTCTAATGTGCAGTCTACTGAGAGAAGGGTTCTGTCGCCGACAATACCAGAGCGTGAATGTTTCCTTATATTAATGATGAGAACGGCTTGATAGTATTAGCAAGCTACTAGAAAAATTATTCCGTATACGATTTGATCCCATTCGCCTTTGGCGCTGTTCGAATATCATTTGGTTTGGTCACAAAACTACCATTCATGACTAATGAAAACAGTGCACTGTCGACAAAGACTAAGGAGCGCATAGCACGGCTACACCTTCTTGCGTCTTCGCCTTCACTGCGGTCTTGTTATTAGCCACGAATTTACACCAGCTCGCCTGGCCTTCACTCATCTTCGACTGCTGTTAGCATGCCTATATCTCCGGCAATGGCGTTCTGTTGTTGAGAGCGCAGTCACGGGTTTATTTCGCGGCCGCCGTGGTCGCAGCTCTATAGTAGCCGCATAAAAAAAAGCTCGTGTTTTAAATTTAGTTGCACGTTAATGTATCCCAGGGGGTTAAAACCCTACCGGAGCCCTCCATCATGGCGTCTGTGATAGCCCCAGTGATACTTTAAGCCGTTAAATCCACACACTATATATAAACGCTTACGCTACCAAGCCAGTACTGCGTCTTCGACAAGAGAGTGTTGCCTAAGTACGTTTTAACGACTTTTAGTTAATTCATCAGTGAATCAATCAATCGATTGACCAACCTATTAATCAACACACCCTATAGACAATCATCAGCTGATATCCTGTGCCTTGTGAGACCGTTAGATTATTGGCAAGGAACACAGGCGGCACATGCGCCGTACGAGAGGCTTTATTCTCATTCAGGAACGATGCACAAGGTAAACGTACCTGGTCGCGAAGCTTCCATAGTTCATACGTTCAAAACATAACAGTTTATGGGCGGTTCATAGGGCTTAGCGCCATCTGTGTGACGGGGGAAGACTTCCGGTAGAAGAACACATGTGACGCCATGTCCGTTAATAACAGAAGTGACCTCATTTGTTCTCAAATGCCCCAAAAATTCTTTCGTGGCCTGCCATTAGAGCTGCATATACAAACGCCCCACCATTCGACTTGATAGGCGTTTCAGGCTTTCAGCGGAGAAAAGGAAAAGGTCACCCGTACGGGTGTTGAAATCGCACCCATGCAGAGAACATACTTTCTTTGGAGGCTGACAAAACTTTAGGTGTAGAGTGTTGGTCCTATCGTCGGACGCCAAGCCCGTCGGCCGGCGCAGCTCCACGAAAACAACTAACAATTATCTGGTAGTCGTAGCTCACTTTTGACTAAACAGGTTAAGGAACGATGAAGCTACCCACGTCACCAAATTCCGACAAACGTCGACGAACAAAATAGCACGACGTGTCAGAAACGTGTATTGTACCAGGTGGACTTTAGGAGTGCGCCGTTCTGCTCACTTTCAGAGCTCCATTGCATTACAAGTGATAACGGCTTTGATAACGGTTATAACGGCTCCGATAACGGCTTGATAACGGGTGCTGAAAAACGTATTTCTTGATAATGATAAAATAGTCTTTTTCTTTACTCGTCACGGATATACAAAATTTTATTTTATAGGAATTTTATTTTCGTTGATTGAATCTAAGTGTGTCTCGCTTTAATTAAAAAAAGGACGCTCTTTTATATCGCAATGTTTGTTCCGTCCAAACATAGTCGAGCGTCAATCGCTGCACCCATAACCATCCCTGCTATTGTGGGTGACAATTTGTCCTGAATCGCTTTTCGCCCCAAGCTTCGCGACCTATTTTGATCGCCCTTGCAATCTATCCCCAGGCAATGTCTGCTAAATTTGTCATGGCCTAAGAAAGATAAGCTTCATGACGCCTCACTTTCTCAGTCCATTTAGACCTGGTCAACGCCCGCGGTAGTCTCCATTCGAATTACCTAACTGTAAGAAAGGCCAGCCGATGACTTAATGCGCTACACTATTGTTTCATTGTATTGCGTCGCTGCAGCATGGATAGCCTCAGATGCGCTCGACAAACTGCATTTGCCTGCACACATCCGGCAGAATATTCCGGCCCCGATAACTTTCATGTGGGTGGCACCCACCTATGTAAGTGCGTTGGCCTAAGCTGCGAGTGTGTTTCACTTGCTCCTCAATCAATCTACACGCCACTGAGGGACGCAAGTGCTGTTCGTCTATCCTTCTGACGTGTCCGCCACGTTACCCTCACCGACGAGAGATAAACAATAGCTTTTGTGATAAAGACAAGATAAATGGCTCGACGAGATCGCTTAAGGTGGATCATTTCTCAAGCTACGCTTGCGACATCGTGCAGCAGTGTCTGCGACTGAATAAGGTGAGTGTGATGACTTCATGCACATAGCACATTCGTGTTTCATTTTATCGCGTCGCTGCAACTTTTGCGCGTATTTTAATGCTTGATGTTGTGGTTCCCAACGCGCCTTTAAAACAAGCACAATGTAGTCGAGCGTCAAAGCTAGCTGCAATGTAGAAAAATGTTCCATAAGGCGCATTCAAGACATACTCCTACAAGACGAAACACAAGTAGAGAGAGAGAGAATTTATTTGAAGAAAGGCAGACAGGTCGGCCTGAGCTAACGCGCTCTAGCCTGCTACTCTGCAGAGGGGGAGGGGGAACAGGGACATGAAGGTGTGATGAGGGGTGATAACTTCATCAGACAGGATACCAGTAAGCTATCGCAGGAGACGAAAGCTCTGATTAAGAAGCGCCATTTTATGAGAGCCTCTAACCCTACAGCTAGAATAGAACTGGCAGAACTTTCCAAGTTAATCAACAAGCGAAAGCCAGCTGACATAAGGAAGTACAATATAGATAGATTTGAACATGCTCTCAGGAACGGAGGAATCCTAAGAGCAGTGAAGAAGAAACTAGGAATAGTCAAGACCCACATGTAAGCGTGAAGAGACAAAGCCGGCAATATCATTACTAATATGGATGAGATAGTTCAAGTGGCTGAGGAGTTCTATAGAGATTTATGCAGTACCAGTGGCACCCACGACGATAATGGAAGAGACAATAGTGTATAGGAATTTGACATCCCACAATTAACGCCAGAAGAAGTAAAGAAAGCCTTGGGAGCTACGCAAAGTGGGAAGGCAGCTGGGGAGGATCAGGTAACAGCAGATTTGTTGAAGGATGTGGGGAACATTGTTCTAGAAAGACTGGCCACCCTGTATACGCAATGCCTCATGACTTCGAGCGTAGCGCAGTCTTGGAAGAAACCCAACATAATCCTGATCCATAAGAAAGGGGATGCCAAAGACTTGAAAAATTATAGACCGATCAGCTTACTGTCCGTTACCTACAAAGTATTTACTAAGGTAATCGCAAGTAGAATCAGGAACACCTTAGACTTCTGTCAACCAAAGGACCAGGCAGGATTTCGTAAAGGCTACTCAACAATATACCATATTCACATTATCAATCAGGTGATAGAGAAACGTCTGGAATATAACCAACCCTTATATATACATTTCATTGATTACGAGAAAGAGTTTGATTCAGTCGAAACCTCAGCAGTCATGGAGACATTACGGAATGAGGGTGTAGACGAGCCGTGTGTAAAAATACTGGAAGATATGTATAGCGGCTCCTCAGCCACCGTAGTCCTCCATAAAGAAAGCAGCAAAATCCCAATAAAGAAATGCGTTAGTCAGGGAGATATGATCTCTCCAATGCTATTCACAGCGTGTTTACAGGAGGTATTCAGATGCCTGGATTGGGAAGAATTGGGGAGAAGAATTAATGGAGAATAGCTTAGTAACTCAAGAATGCGTACCGATGAACTCAAAAGACCCTTGAGGGCCGCATACTCGATTTCAAACTCCACGTTATAAATCACACGAGTCGTTATCTCCTTCCGGTAAGTAATAAAGGAGCGGACGGGGATTCCGCTTAACTGCGGAATGGCATTAAACTTCTCCAATATAGCGGAATGTTTCACATTTATTGTCAAGATGTTCTGGCGAGCGTTAATCCTGCTCTCTTTAATTTGCCCAAGGGCCACTCTTTTAGAATATACGGTTAGAAACTGCCTGCTGAGGGAGTTCATGCTGTGTGACGTCGAGAGCGGCATGTAAGAAAATATAAGATTCCTGCTCATTCTGATTCAACAAAGTCGTCTCACTCGACATTTGGCTCATTTTCTTCGTACGGCGGCCCATGGTTGTGGTTTACTTGCTGTCAGAGCCCAGGATTTCTGGAGTTGAGCTCTCCCAGGAATCGAGCTGATCCGAGCTTTCAAAGGCACGTCGTCCAAAAATGAGCGATGAAGAAGACGAAGGACCTTGTTCAGGTGGTCGTGGGACATTCTTCTTGCTCATCCGTGACGAAATAACTCTCACGATAATTGGAAAAACGTAAAAAATTGTATAAAAGCGAGAGGCCCAGAAGCCCAGTGAGCCCTGGGCACTTGTATTCTTTTTAAGGCCAAACTTACACTATCTGTTGTACGCTGAAAATATTCTCATCTTTGAGCCTGTTCCTTTTCCGTCCTTTTATGTTTCTCGTCCAAGTATGCTGTAAGTGGAAAAAAATGTGCAACTTTTTTTTTGATGACGGGGAATATAGGCTTTTTTTCACGTTCCATTCAACAATTTTGAAATCTTTTCGGCTTTATATATTCAACCTTAATATAGGTACCGTTTGGTCACCACATCTTTTCTTGCTCTCTCTTTCTGTCTTCTATTCCATTTTCCTGTCCCTCTGCTTAGGGTAGCCAACAAGGCACATTTCTGGTTAATACATTTCCTACCTCCTCCTTTTCATTCCTCCTCCTGCTAAGAAATCAAGTCAGATTTGGTGCTAATCAAGAACCGTCACTTTAATGAGGACCGCCACGTAGTTGGTGAAATACTTTTGGGTTATGGTTGGGGCAGCAGGTTGTATTCTAATAATAGCGCACCCGACGCAACTCACAAAAGCGTTTCGCATCTCGTAAGTGAAGAGACAGAGATAAACATTGCTTGCCAAAAGCAATGAGATAGTGAGAAAGGAAGACAAAGGAAAGACAGGGATGTTAATCAAGATAATATCACCGGTTGGCTGCCTGCTAGTGCGTAAGAGAAAAATGGTTGCGAGAGATGAGACAGAAAGAAGAAAGAAAGCCACTACAGTACTGTCTCTGTGGACGCTGTCGCACAGTCTGCGAAGGCTTTATATAGTCATACACAGTGTCAGCATCCAACTAATACATTCTACGTCACACAGTCCACAGTCACAACTTTTCAGACAGTCCGCTATCTCCTAAATAGCACAGCAGCGCCTTCTTAAAGGCTCGCGCCCATGTTCATGCAAGCCAGTTTGCGATATTTTTTTTACGTCAGTGGGCACTTGTTCAGTTAGTGTAGCATGGCTGGGAGGGCCGCTCTTTGCTGGTTGAAACGACGGCGTTGCCGCAGAGAAAGTGCGCGGTCATTTCGCTGCGCGCGCAGAAGTCGCAATGTTAGTTATTGACAATTCCAATCAGAAACGGTGAAGGAACACTGGAAAGGCAGAAAGGTTAGCGCCTAACAACATCCAACCAGACATTGAGAGGAATCATGAAACTTCTTTGGCGGAATAGGTCTAAAAAAATTCTAAAGGACATTCCGTATTTCACTTGCGAGAAAATGCAATCGAGTCAGACGAGACAAGAGCAAGCGTAATAATTTGTGTTCCAGTGGGTAAAATTGCCATCAGTCATTTCTGTCATATCTGACGAAGAGTTCATTGAAACCACTTTAATTACCCAGTATGTTTATATAAGTGTTCACTAATATTTGAAAATTACTGAGGGCTTGCAGGTCTCACTCACTAGATAGAAACCGCATTCATAGCTGCACCCGCATTCAATAACTTCCTCGAGAATTATAGTTTCAAGATGACAGTTTACCTCCCTCCCACCCTTATTGGTGCTATAAGATTGGTTAATGCTCTTGTTAGCGTTTTTCCACACGGCTGAAATGCCAAATTACTAGTGCAAACTGTTTTACAGACACTATATTTAGAAAAAGCTTTTGTAAATGTTTATTTCATAATGAATGCTAAATAGTGTTTTGATTTTCGCCAAAGGACCTGACGACATCCTAGGCTATTTTGTATAATCTCGAAATGCAACAGTGCATTTCCGGAGGCAGTTACAATTTTGATTCGTGAAATTTTCCTATTTAGGCATGTCAGAGTTGGCAGACCAGCTCTGGGCCGTCCGGCAAGCTGAAGATGCCGCCCGAGTCCAAGGACTTCGAGCCGCCACCTGAGGCCACCACAACAAAAACTGCCGGACCGTTCTTTAATACAGCTTCTTCTTCTTCTTCTTCTTCTTCTTCTCCTTCTAGGCAAAACAACTTCGCGACAGAATCAAGCTACCTTCGATTAGAAAAATGTTTTTCTTTTTAGTCTGTAACACCTAATCAGGTGTAAAGCAGCTGCCCGGTATAGTGTTTCCTTCGGGCGAATGGTGTAGATCCTCAAGCTCCTTGCAACTAATACGTTCGAGAGCATTCTCTTACCATGTGTAACGACATCTACAGAATGCACTTCGAGTTCAAGGGATCAATGGGATAAAAACAGAGCTGCAATGTGTTCGTCCTGTGAATGCTGGAAGAAGCCGACAACTTGTCGTTTCTGCTTAGAGGTTTGAAGAAAAACGACATATAGATGTTGACAGCAATAAATTTTCCTACGTAACTGATGAAGCTGTACAGCAGCTGTTGAAAGACTTCTCGAAGTAAACAATAAAGGACGACCGAATGCTACTACTAGAGATAAGTTCGTGATGCTCTTTATAGCTGAGAACTGCTGATTGCCGCAGGGCATCAAGTTTATCCACAGACACGGGAGGCCTGAGGCTACGCAGCAGATTCCACGCTTCTTATGGTAGTTGTATAAAGTACTTACAATGATCTTGTTCCGTAGATCTTCTTTATGTCCGCTCCTACATTGCTCTCCAGAATGAGCCCGAGATCCTCTCGAAGGAAAAGCGTACCACGAGTCTCACCACTACACTGAAAGCAAAAAGTAGGTACTTACGCATCTTTCTTGAGCGACGAACTGCAACGGAAACAAACAAAGGAGAGAACGGCAGGAGTGAAGAATAAAGTTCACCTCGGCTCTTACTTGGAACCTCCTTAAGAAACAGCTTATTTCCGGGACAGCGAACACAACAGCCTCTAGGCAAGCCATTTAGCAGGGATGCTTGAACGATGGCGGCTAGCTGTGATGTGTTCACTCTTCTTCGACCTCATGGTGTTTTTTCGGTGACGGAGAAAAATTACCACTTCAGTAAGCTTATTATTACGCAGGCATGGGAACCGCATCCCTGTTTCTTTCGCTTCAGTTGACGAATCATAAGAACTTGGTAGAAAAAAAGAAACAGATAAATATTGAAAATTAATTAAAAAATCTCAAGCAGTGCTTTTTTACTCACCGGTGCACACACTCACAGGCTGCAAGGTTAATCCACTTTCGTGGGTAGTTTCCAAGTGGACTGTGCTCTGCTCCAGCTGGAAATTTTAACGCTAGCTAGCACATTCTTTTTAAAGCAAAGCGTCATTACGCAGCCAGACGCGGCAGATCACGCCCCTCCCCCCCCCCCCCCCCCCCCCCATTTCCCCGTCTTTGAACACATTTGCTTGGTGGTCGCTATCGAATATTGGACGCATAAACTGACAGGCATTATTGTCATCTAATTAAAACGAACAGGCGTGATGCTGGTCAAAGAAGATGACCACCCCGTTCGCAAACATTAGCGCCGTAGAACTTGAATTGACGAACGGCAGGTACTGCAATCGGTACCTGGCTGCTTGCTGGGGGGGTATTCTGTAGGAGTCCGCCTAGTGGACTGTCCATTTCGGCCGCCACTGATTGGCTGGAGCCGCTCGTCTCCTCCTCCCTAATGCAGCTGCATCCAATCAGCTGCGGGCGAAATGGACAGTCCACTAGGTGGACTCCTACAGAATACTCCCCCCCCCCCCCCGCTCATTACATGTCAGTGAGGTGTCCAAACCTTTATTCGTGTAATGACGTACAGACTTTAAAACAGAAGTCCAATACAAACAATTGTCTACTTATGGTGTAAGAAAATGCATGTTAGTCCTGTTTGTCGGTTTTTATATGTACATCTACATATTCACGAACTGTCTGCGGCAGTGAAGGGAAAGCTACGGAGGCAGAGCGCGTACAACTGAGAGCGCTTCTGAAAAGAGTCCGGTGTTTTCATCCACGTTAGCTTAAGGTAGGGATGAGGAAACATAAACACCTCATTAGCAACAGTTAAATAACATAAAACGCACCACTGAACGTAAAAGTTTACTTATTTCACGGCTTTTCCCTTCCGCGTCTGGGCAAACGCGAAACCATCGCGCGTGAAGTTGCGTCGATTCAGCGTCTCTTCCGAGCCCCGAAAAGCACTCTCAAACGCTGGCGGACAACTTGGCGCCGAAACACATGTACAGCAGCCACGCGCCCGTAGCTTTCAGCTCATTGCCACAGAAAGTGCTCCGCGAGTGTCAATGAAACATTTAGCCGCGGTGAGCACCCTATAGCTGAAAAAATACGAACTAAAGTGTTCGACCAAATTGCAGTGGCTCCACTTGCACGCTTCACGCTGGAATTCGTGGCGATCGTTCGAACCTGAGGGTGTGTGCGGCCTAGCCCAACTGTTGTCCACAACGTAATCTGCAATGGTCAAACGAGTGAAAATTCCGGAGAACGTCATCGCTTTGGAGCCGAAGTGCTGGACTGAATGATTACTTCTCACTTGGAAAGACGGCAGTTGTTTCGATGGTTGGCTAAGGAACATATGCTAAATTGTCTGAGGCTTGTCTGATGAGATCATAGCTCAAGACAGGATCAGTGAAAAGTTTTTGACATCAAGGATATCTTTCAACGAAGTTCAAAATAATATCTTTAAATAAGGCAGTCTGTCAAAAAATAACTAACAAAATTTTCGGATATTTAAGTAAAGGCGCCAGGTTCTTGAGGAATGAATCAATGAAACCTTTATTTAGAGAAAAGATTGTTTTATGGCGTGGGTAGGGTATCGGTGTTCTTGAGCGGGCTTCAGGTAGTCGCAATAAATGTTCATCTAACAAATTGTTCTTTATTTTGTTGTCTGCTACTGTAACACTAAAACATGCACAAAGGAAAGTTAAACAAATAAATTACTCTTTAATCACGGTAAATGAATACTGCCACGTTCGTTGGTGCAATATTTTGGAGTCATGCTTCGGACCGACTGCTATATCCTAAGATTAGCATAGCCGACAAAAAGTCAAGGTGTTTTGCATCTGGAGCAGGTGCAGCAGGGAGGGTACAACTTTTGACAGGCGAAATACATCTTAAACATGAATTCTAACACTCTAGAAAGAATGACAGAGTATGTTCTTAGGTAAAAGATAGGGGTACCCAGTATACTGTTGCCCTTCCTTGCCTTTTCAAGGCGGGAAAAGGTGCCGAGAGAATCGGTGCTTGCCCTTGAGCAACCGAGCTGCGGGAAGGGGCTGCAAGGAAGGAAGGGGGGGGGGGAACTGCTTTGCTGACTAGTTCTTTGTCTGTCCCTTCGAGCTTTTCGCTTACATTTACGGACATAGTCTATAGTTTCTGCATAAGTTTCTTACGCGCAAGCGTACATGCCCCGTTTGTGAAATCGGCGAAATCGTAGAGGGAGTTCAAAAGAGCCGGAGGAGGAGAGCTCCTGGAGGTGGAGAAGGGAATCGCGCGCCAGGGCAACACGCCAGCGAAGGTACAGAGACGCCGCGAACATACACAACGAGCATTGCGGGGTCGAAGCAAAAACTGAAAGGGCGTGAACACGGTCGCGGACGCTGCACTCATCTCGGCGGTGTAGCTCCTGGTGTGCCTCAGGCAGAGCGCATATTACACCGCAGTTCTGAGGCGCCCGTTGCTGCAGCGAGTGTGGGCGTCGGCTTTGTCCCTCGTAACAAACAGAGTGACGATCAAGGACAGCTAGAGCAAAGAGAGCATGAGGAGGAAAGCGGAGGAGGAAGGTGCAGCAGAACAATGAGGTGAAAAGCGAAGGAGAAGCGTATGACGAAAGCATGAGAAGAAAAGCGCGGTGCCCCGCTAGATGGGGTTGGCGGTGACGATGGCAACGATATGGCTCCAGAGTAACGCACGTCGACTGTATGGAAACAAAGCGCTGCATGAACGGAGGTCCGTTTGCGGCGGCTGCTGTGAACCGCCGGCACGCGTCACCAACGCACTGCTTCTCGTGATCCCCCAATTAGCGAGGCAGTCCCGCCACAGTTCGCTACGTTTACAACATGCCGCACGAGAAAGATTGTCCGCGCCAGCAAATATATCGCCAAATGAAAGCCCGCATACAGCTGCGCTAAATGTTTGCGTTGTGGAGTATCACAATCGTCGGTGAATTTTCGCTACGCATGCAAGGAAGAGACGCCCCGAACATGCCCAGCTAGCTCCGCGGCGTCGAAGCACAAACAGAAACGGTGCAACTGCGGTATTGGACGCTACAGCCACCTCGACTGTCCGACACCTGGTGTGCCACCAGGAAAGCCCCCGTCGTTGTAATCAGCAGCCTCACCTCTCTCCGCTGCCGCTGGTGCGCAGTTTGCACACTACCCTTATATTGTAGTGCACTGTACTGCAGGTTCTGTGAGCGCTATGGGCGCACTGGCTTCGTCTCGTGATCGACAGGCCGCTCCGAGCGAGTACGACGGAGCAGCGATGCAAGCGGTGCCAGGCCGAGCGCGAGTAGACCGACACAGTAGTGCTCGTCAAGCACCGTGCACGAACTGAACAAGTCCGGCAAGAGGCGCGGGCTTGGCGTGTCTCGAGAATCTCGAGGAACGTTCGGCGGTTTGCGACAATGCATGTGTGATAACAATAATAAACCTAAAGAAATTCGCAGTTCCGCCCACAAGGCGAACCATCGATTGCGATAGCAAATTAGTAGATAGCTGTACGAAATAAGGATAGTAGTTTTATCGGCCGTGTAAACTCGTAAGCATTCGCTTACTAATTAAATTAACAATTTAGAATATGTGAGCGCGACTCAGTGAGGACGTAGAAAAAAAAAACAGATACACAGAGATAGCGCTCTCTTTGCGTGTCTGCTTCTTTCTACGTCCTTGTTCAGCTGCGCTTACCCATTCTGTCATGTGTTCAAACCAACTAGCCCGTCAACGTGTTTTAACTAAATAAACCAGCACGGTATCACGCGCGCGCAGGTAAACACGAACACATCTCACTCAATGACACCGGAAACTGTCTGCGAAAACGGTGGAGTTACGAATAGCGGCAGCAGCCGCGAGCCAATTGACCTCCGTACATCTGTCGTTTGAACGCGAACGAAACGTCGAAAGCACAGTGCATACGAAGCTACCGGCACTACGCGCACTCTGCAAACATCGCAGATCGTTTTGAAGACGAAGCCCGAAGTGGGCGCGGCCTTTGGCCACGTCGCAGATTTCTTTCAAGACACACGAGCATCGGCAACGCGTCCCTACGGCGTCCGCGATTCGCGTGGCCAACGCCGTAGGAGATGCCGCGGTTGTCTGCACTCTGTACGGAGCGGCGGGCGAGGAGGACATCGAGGCACCCAGGCAGCCGCCACTGAAGAACGCCCCTCCTCCCTCGCCTTGCCCCCCATTGCCTCGCACGCCACTGGAGGGGGCACGTATCCGGGCAGCGTTCCTTGCATGTGCACACGCGATTGGATCGCGTTCACCGGCTCACCCTTGCGGTGGCTTTGCCCTTGCACGCTTTGACTCATACGAAACCTCACGGCGACGGCGACTGCAGAAATTATCCTGGAATGTCCACATAATTGTTATCGCCACAAAAAATTGAGATTCATTCCACTTTGTCAAGGTGAATTACCAGCGGAGCTGTATATAACTATAAATCAATTATATAACAACAACAAAACAATATAGCACAAATGTGTTCGTTGCAATATTTATTTCCATTTACGTTTATCTCGTGAACACAGTAATTATGGTTTTAAGGTTGCTATTATTGACGGACATGGGCTCTGTGACGACACTGAAGATGTTCCTAGCGAACGTTAGGTCTATGCCCGAATGACGGCGCGTCCTGGAGACATTGGTCTTGGTGTAACATTGATAGCTGAATCTTTCAAAAGAAACAATCAACAACCACTTTCCTTCGGCACGAGACACATCGACATTACAGTCACCCACAATGACGATGAGATTGGGTAACACCGGGAGGACCCGCCCAAATGTGTCGATCATGAAGTCAGTCTTCAAGGTCCCCCTTGGACCTTCCGGGATGAATGCATACGGTGGTGACAATGATTCCGTCCCCAGTCTGTACGGCGCACGCATCGGCACATTCCACAGCCACACTCTCGCTCATCGTCGGTAAGGCATAGGTTGCAACGACCACGCTGTTCTTTTTTCTGTAGATCGCAGCGCATCAAATTATCATCATCAAACATCACCGGTTTTGACACATCTGGCCTCAAACGCAGCTGCGACACATACGCTGATACGGTTTTGTCTTATAATTAAGCTATTTTAGCTGTATAGAAGCCACCATCGTTTTTGCCTTGGCACATTACGACACGCTGGAAACTACCCTAAGACAGCTCCGCTGTAAAACCGGCAACATTCGCACTGGATAAAAGCATTTGTAAAACAATCTGCGTTCATTGAACAAAAAGGGAATAGCACCAATACGTTTGCGCGTAGCTCGCGTTCACGAAGTGAAACGTAGCTATAACTTTCTTGTGTGATTATGTATTCGTTGCTTTGTTTACACTCTGCGTGATTCATTGAATATTCTCCAATTGCATTGCTTTTTTCACTTGCCGAACAAATGGCCTTTTATTGTTTCTACGAGACATCGCATCAATGTACACTGCTGATAATATGCACAGTGGCTTTCCTGTTTGTTCATGTCGTCTTCGTAGGTAGGCATTCTATAAATAAATTAATAAAGCATCCTTTGGAGTCTCTATTTTCCCGTGCCTATAGATGCTAACGTTTGAGCCGATTGCTTCACCCTGCCATTATTTTGCTGTGTTGTAGTAGTTAGCTAAGAACTTCTAACATAAAAACGCTCCCAGCACATGCGATACGGACGACTCAGACATAGCCAGAAAGGCGATTATTCAAGAGAGTGAGCAGAACGAGATTATTAACGCAATGTAAAACGATAAAAGGGGGGGGGGGGATGTGTGACCTCATTCAGCTCGACATTTAAAAATTGTGAGAATTCTTTCTCCGGGAAACACTGGACTTTATGCATTGGATAACTATTGTTTCCACTGCGACAAAGTGCAAGAAAGCCAACTAGAGATGACTGAACAATTTTATAATGCTTTTCATAGCAAGTGATTGCTGTAAACCATTTCGGCAAATGAATGTTCACAAATTTCATAAAAATCACTTTAATTACTCTCTGATAATTCTTACTATTAGCTGTAATTTAAGAAGTCTAGGATCCTTGCACAAATTGCTGAATAAATATAACCCGCCCTCACAGGAGCATCCACATTGAATAAATTCCTCCCCACTCCACTCGAGATAAAAACGGACTTGGGATATGCGCCTCCAACCCGTAAACAAGCCCACAAAGTTTTCTTCTCGTCTACTGTATCGTGAAATAAATATCTAGTTAGTGGAGCAAATAAATCTTTGTTTCATAGTCTGCGAAGCTATACTGTAGCTAATGATAGACTTGAGGAAGGATGCTATACGGAAACGCCTATTACTCCTCGAACAGTTGAGTTCCACATTCTTTCAATGCTGATAATGCTCCTAGCCTCAGGCCAGTAAGTGTATGCGCACATGCGCGTGACCTGGGGCGGCTCGCTATATCTCACGCGTGTTGTGATCGATTCACAACCTATCCTACAGTACTCTTGTCACGTAGTTCTTGTTTCTATTGCTCCCGCGCGTTTCCTACTTTCGGAATAAGCCTGAGATATTCTAGAGAGACACACAGCATGAAAAACGCCGCAACAAGGAAAAGTACGTGCATAAGCAACTTGGCGGAGGGACCAGCTGCAACAAAAGAAAACGGTGAAAGGCAGACGCTAAGAAACAAGGTCACATCTTTCTAACTAGGACCGTTTTCTGCAACTGCTTGTTTCTGGCACGGCGTGCACGACCACCTGCGGGCAGGAAAGCGAGACGGCAAAGATGCTCTAAGGATGGCCGCTAGACATAGGGGGTTGAACTTTCTGTGACCTTGCGGTGATTCTCTATAAGAGAGAACAGTATCTACTTCAGTTAGCTCATAATTACGTAATGACTACGTGAACGGCATGCCTATTCCTTTAGTTTTGCGTTAGGAATAATTACATATAGTTAGAAAAGAAAGCAGATATCGTAAGCAAAAGTTAATAAACAAAACTCCTGCACATTTCAGTCCTTCCGCCTCAAGTGTTATGGAAAACAAAATCTCTGATTTGCGTCATTAAATATGCGTTCACAAAGGTTCTTGTGGGGATGCATTATTGTTTTCGCACCTATTGAGACTCTATTGTGATCGTCACCTTAAGCGTTTGCCAAACCTTGAGCAGGCCAAATGTTGCGGCCTGAAATTTCGAATAACCATTTTGTTACACCAACAAGGTGCACTCGTAAGAATAATGGTTCAAGGAGCAGCCACACGCCTAGACTCTTTGGCGCACAATAGTGGCATTGCATAATATGCTGAACAGCGCGAAAGGTGGCAAAAAATATTAAGGCAGCAAATGACACTGCCCCTTATTAGTACCTCAAATTCTTTGCACGGTGGTGAAACGTACAGGCAGAGAAAAAAAAGCGTGCCGACACAGTCGGGCTATTCGAACAGATGCGAGTTCACCTGGGCCATCCCCCGCCCCCCACCCTTGCCTTGCTTGCGCTTTGTCACGTGATCTCCAACAGCAGGCCCGCATCAAGCCGACATCCTTCTCCGCTCACCTTGACACGCTTTCCATCGCACACACAGCTACGGCGCGTGGGGTGAAGAACGTTATCGCAATGCCACTTTCTTTGGGACTTCTCGCGAAAGATGACAACGAATGAGAAAGTTCCCCTTGAGAGCCTATAAAATTCCTTTTACGTTAGAAAGTTCTACTATTTTCTTTTAAAATGATTACTATATCGCACAGATCGGAATTTGCGAATTGTAGCCGGTGACACAGAAAATCACTGCTCTTGGAAATAACTCTGAGGATGACACCAGCTTTGAAATATGCGTTCCCAATTTTTTCCGAGAAAGTGCGTTAGTGTTCCAGTATCCTTTCTTTTTTCAGGGAAGGGGAGGGCTTCACTGCATAAAAGTCACTTTTGGTAAAAAGATGAGGGGAACAACATTATGCATTTAATATAAGTTTGGCAGCCCTTAAGGCAAAATTGGTGCTTGCGTCAAAGATTTTTTTCAAGCGGAAGCGCCCTGTGAAATCACTGGCTTTAATTCGTATATTGCGAGAAATGTTATACAGTCATCGTTAAAAAGGTAATTTGCGAAATTACCCTATTTATTCAACTGTGCATTTTGATTTCTTGTGTGAGTAACGTCCGCCTCTTTGAGTATTCCAGCTAAATTATAGTTTTGTGCTATATGTGCCAGAGGGCATTTTTTTTTAAATTCAGGTAACGTTAAAAAACACCCTGTTGTACTGAACGTTTTTAAAGAAAGAAGATATTGAGTGCCCCACGTACGAGATGAGTTAATACCTACGAATCTGTGTTGCCGTGGTGATTGAAACCAACATACTCGATGCATCAGCCACCATCGCGCTGATATTTGATATAACCTTGGAACCGGAGATTAGACCACCGCGCGGGACGTATGTTCTCGAAAACAGTCGTATGGGCATGGTGCTAATAAAGAGAACAGTAAGCAAATACACAAAGAAATTTATGACACATGGTATTCACGGCGAGTATGGGTAAGCCTTCACACTTGTATGTTGTGCTTACTAACTTCCGGAATGTGTAAGAACGAAATACTTGAGCAAGAATATTTTCGTATTGAAGAGGGTTTCAAGAATCGTCGTTTCATTATATTTAGCAGATTATACAAAGGTTTTGAGCTATAGCCACACATCGCGTAACTTAAAGCACACTTACTCAGGATAACTTGTGTGTGACGGTGAATAGATATTACGTAGGGAAACAGTGGCTTAACCGAATCCATGAAATTAAGCGTTGTTTCAAAGAGCGCTACAACGCACCAATTATACTACGGAAAAGATGCTAGTAGCACTTGTGAACTACTCGATTTAGACATTGGACATAGATTAATGTCGAAAAATACTGCTAGAGTGATCGCAATCTATCACAATATTCCGCTCGCAGACGCGTCCTCCATTTTTTAGCAGCGACAACCGCACCTCCGTTATCTCTTTTCAAGCTTTAGTTCAATCCACAGAACAGAGAGGGTCGCTGCCCAACTACGTTGCCGTGGTAGCTTCCCAGTAACATTTCGGTGTACCCGAGCGACAACTGCTCGAATGTCTAGAACACACAGGATCAACTCAAGCGAAAAGATAGTCATTAATAACCGCATTTTCTATTTTCAGTCTTTTGCTCGGTCGATATCGTCGATGGATGATGCGCGAGACTCTCGGCGTACTTGTTCACAGTAAATACGTGCAGTGTTATGGAAGTCAATGTTGCCATGGGATCCGCAGGCACCGCGCTGACCTCACAGTGACACGGCTTCTTCACGCGTACGCCCTCGGGACAAAGCGAGTGCAAGTGCATGTTACCCTTTTAATTTCACTTTTGGCCTTAACTTCACAGTCTCCCACGTCTGACGAGGCACGTTTCTCTTGCTTGCACTGAAAGCTGACGTACTCATTGTCTTAGGGTAGTGGCGCGGGATACACTCATGATGATCTATTGAAAATTTAGAGAAGCTGCATCTGTAGCAAGATGAATCACCACCATTTCGCCTTGATTTCAGGACGTAAGACGCCACTCGCATTGCTTCTTTCTCACGTAAGTGATCGTTTGTTGCCACATTACCGTAATAAATTGATCACGATAACCAGTGTTGAACTAGTCAGTAGTTTCTTTCTCCTTAACCACAAAGAGCCTCTTGAGAGAAGTTTGCAATGTAGTACCGGTGCCTAGTGTAATTTCCATGGAGCAGAAAATAATAGGAGTTCCGTTAGGTAGTGGAGATGGTATATGCATGGCCAGGCCTTATCGCCAGGCCTACGAACACGAAGTTGTGCTTCCAGATGATCGCCGCTATCCAGCCAGAGGGCACCTGAATGGAATCATCCGAGTATCTCACGCCTTCCAACACTTATATTGCACTATAAATGAAACACATGTAGCCTACATTCTTCTAAACAAAAAAATGTGAATTTTTGCAGGTCGTGTACTATGTAGAGCTGGTTTCATTGGTGTATTGGAGGACTCTTATGAGTTCCAGATGAAGTTAAGAAACTCGGGACGGCAGTGGAATAGGTAGATGGATTGAATAGAATAACGAAGTTTGTTGCAGAATTGGATGGAGTCGCCTAGCGCGGTGAGAGATTTGCGAAACTATTCGTCCTGTGCTAGACATAAAAACCAACGAGAACAACAGCAACTTCGGAGATTCCTGTATTTTCGCGTTAACGTGTATACGTGTGTGCATAGCGCTTCTTTATTGTTTTTCATTTCCTTATTTTTGGCTGAGTAATGAATCTGGGACTTTCGAATTACATGCTTTTAGCAAATATTAAGTTCCCATTTTTCTACATCTACAATTAGAAAACACACAGGTTTGAAATTTCCCTGCAATTATGAAAACATGCGTTGCATGGTAACACACGAAATTTGGCGCAAAAATAACAAAGCGTGTTCATTATGGAAGCTCGCCACAGAGCAGAATGAACATTCGAGGCCAATGAGGATAGCCATAGGGGCGTGTTGGTACAGCATACCTTGTTTTGTTGTAGCGCAAGCTGAACATTCTACGAGAACGGGAAATAAATCTGTTGTCGAAAGTTAGCGCCGTGTGTCTGTCAGATGTGCCTTTCTGTTGTCCTTGTACAGCTTGCGCTACGACAAAATAAGAACATTCAAGGAACACGGATAGCCGCCGCGCACGCGTCGAACACACGCACATAAACCAGAGATGAGAAACTCTACAAAATGCACAATACATAAGTGCGGTTTTTCATGGTAGTGCAGAAAAAAGAATCACTCGCTTAGGCATAGTCATGCTGCTTTTTCACCTGGCAAGCCTCAATAAGCAGTTTCCTGTCTGCCCTTCCCGCGTGCTTAGGTTGAAGCCTTAACCATCGCCCACATCGCTATGGGTTTATGTAGTTACGCACGTTACCGGAAACTAGTTAGGTTAGGGGTGCCGCAATATGCTGTCGAATATTCTAATATGAGCCTGAATAGAGTTCAATCATAGGGTGTAGGTAAATTTTCCTTTTATTCGCTTCTCTCGAGGAGAGTATTCTGCGTCAGGAAGTAAGACGAAGCAATGAGTAAGTTTGCCTGGCAGGAGGAAACAGCAAGCAGAATAAGAAAATTTTTCTAGGACGCTAACGTGTATCGCATGGTTCGTTAAAGAAGGGAGTAAGCGAGAAAGGGAGAAATGGAAAAGTTCCAGAGGTTCCACCGGATGATGGTGACGAGAAGGTACTTGCTCATTATGTCACGTCACGGAACGAAGCACACAAATCTCATTACTGACACTTCAGCCGTGACAGCCGGAAAACACAGAGGATAAACGTAAAAATGAGAAGGGGCGAAGTGTTCTATTTCTTAATCAATTTCGCAGCTTATGGTCCTCATGTACTTTTCTCTAGCAAGGTGACGATGCGACCAAAAAAGAAAAAATGAAGCCAAGTAGTCCTTGTCCTATGAGCAAACTAGAAATAGCTTGCAAGTCAGGGGAATTCGCAACACTAAAGGAGCGCATAATAAAAATGCGCAAACACTACAAATAATTAATGCATAAAACTGCCGCAGTGGAGAATAAAAACACCGCGTAAATTGTCACACACATCATAAATAGGAAGAATATACAATCTAACAAGATTAGATTATGGTGTTTTACGTGCCAGAACCGCGATCTGATTATGAGGCATGGCGTAGTGGGGGACTCCGGAATAATTTTCACCACCTGGAGTTATTTAACGTGCACCTAAATCTAAGTACAGGGTTGCTTTTGCATTTCACCCACATCTAAATGCGGCCGCCATGGCCGCGATTCTATCCCGCGACCTCGTGCTTAGCATAGCAACACCAAGAGAGAGAGAGAGAGAATACAGGAAGGCAGGGATGTTAACCGCAACTAAGCAACCATGGCGGGTAATCTCACAAGATATAAAAACGACATATATCACTGCTTCTCATCAGAGAGAGACATAAAAAACATAATCAGTGACGTCATCCAAACAGAAAAATCGGTTTGCTGCCCTAAACTGCTTGCTGGGGAGGGGAAGGTAGAAACATATATGGAGCACAGAGGAAGACGCAGTAAGCTCACATACAATATCATGGCCATCGACAGAGCACCATCCAACATTAAATTTGCTCCTGCAGCTGAGTTGCCCAGAATAACTGTAACATTCGCTAATATAATATTGTTATTTATGGCACTACTAATAGTATCAGCAGAGGCAGCAGTACAAATAGCATTTCGTCATACAACATTGACAGAATATGAATTTGAAACTCAAGGTCGCATTGTCCCAACATCGGTGCCTGACAAAGGAAAAAGAGACGACGCCGAAGAGGTAGCGTCAGAGGATGGTTGGTTGCTCCCCGAAAGTCCTGAGAGTGAGAAAAAGGTAGTCATGAAACAGAGCAAAAATGAAGCAATGTCGATGATGTATATTACCGTATATATTATAATCAGTGTTGTGAAACGCCGCCGTAGTGTGAAAATTAGGAATAATAGTGATGATCTTGATGAAAGGACACCCGCTTGCAAAATATTGTGCTAACAGAAAATACACATATAAAAAACGATTTCCTCGGAAATCATTGTGCGTTAGAGAGATAGAGAGAAAAGAGAAAAGCAGAAGGGCAGGGAGGTTAACCAGAATAACGTCCGGTTGGCTACCCTACACCGGGGGGGGGGGGATATGGAAGGGAAAAACAAAGATGACAGGGAGAGAGAGGAAGGAAGGGAAGAAGGAAATTTGCGGTGAGTTCGCTGACGCGTGTCGTCTTATACAAATTGCCTTAATAGCCACACACGTTCGCTGAAGCCCCTCGTTCTCAAGAAGCAGAAAAGCGCTGATGCACTTTGTAGTACTGTGTAGTATACTCACAAACTGTGCCTCCATGCACAGATTGTGCGTGGGTCTACCTTCTATTGACGGCAATGAATCCACACTTTTAGTATTTGACGTGCACTGATGACGCAGTCATCCAAAGCTTAATTCTACTTGATTATGAAAAGAAATGACCATGTTCTCAGACCCTTATTTGCAATTCTGCAGCTTTCAAACTGTTTATTTTCATGTGTGAATACAGCCACGTGACGATTTCGTTACTATTATTTAACATCTCACGGTGCCGATAAACATCGCCAGATTTTTTTTCATGCAAAGTAGTAAAGAAAAAAGATACATTTTTTTGCATTTTGCGCGTTGTCAGCAGTTAAACTACTGAGAATTTTAGTGCTGCGTTATGACTGACTATTTGCCTAAGGCAAAAGCCTCTCGAAGACACACTGCCATGTTGCATTATTAACGCCGCATAGCCTCCCCGCCTGCACACAACTTGCTAAATGCCAAGAAAATTGCACAAGAAGCCGTATACATAACCTAGTACGTCAAAGCGCATGCAGGCTGTGGATAGAAATTTTAATAATAGGTGGAGATGTTAGCCGAACAAGAGGCTTGACACGCTACTACATATTTGTTAGATAACGACTCGTCAAAGGTGGAAAGGAACAAAATCCCGGCGGAATCCCCCTTGGGTTGATGTCTGTGTAAGCGATAGTTCGTGCATTAGGACAGTAGACGGACTGCATATTGTTGGTGATGAACAAAACATTCAGCCGCCATTGTAGATCTTGCCGAGAATGCGGTGTTATGAGAGATTGACCACGTGCTTTAAAATACATGAAGTACCACGCGACCTCTCGCTCGGCTTTTTCGTGCTTCGCGGGTTATATTATTTTATGCTTCGAAAAAAAAAAAAACGTTTATGGAGTGCCTATTGAGCAACAGAATGCTATATCGGGAGTTTATCGAGATTGTCTACAATTTCCGCATTGTCACTTTAGCTCTGAAGATAATATTTCAGCAGCAGGATAATCAATAATAATTATGCGTTTTGGAAAAATACAAAAATATTCTCATTTGTTCGAAAGAACGACGAAAAACATTATCTTCCTTCTGTCTAATTACGTGGCACAAGCGCATATGTAAATTTTGCCCCGAGTTGCCTGGTACATATCGTATAAGGTACTGTCACCCTGTAGTGAATGCGAAATACCACAGTGGGGGGCACAACGCAGGTCACAGAACTAACGGCATATTAGGCAAACCTGTCCCCAGAGAAACAAGTAACACTCAGCCCAATAATCGCGGTGAGCCCACTCGTTGATCGTCGAAATCTGATTGGCACATCAGGCACGTCGGCTATCTCTAGACGACTCATTGAATCATTACGCGTAATAGCTTGCTCTCATGTAAGATCAGGAATGTACAAATTTATTCTCCTTGAATCTGATTGCACAAGGCTCGGCGACGATATAAACAACTGGCATGATTAACTATATCATTCGAGAAATTTCCAATATAGAGAGGTGCGTTTTGCCATGCGTGATAATTTTCAACATTGTTAGCCGGATGAAAGACGGCCACGAGAAAAAAACTAAATAAGTACGTGTTTATAATGCACACTAAATATGAAGTGTAAAAATGGTGATCATTCGCGAATAATAATAATCGTTGGTGAAATTGTTCATAGGTCAGAAATTAGGAGGAAATCAATGAAGACAATGGAAGCAAAGTGCTGATCCAGGCCGGATGCTGCACTCTTACTTATAGAATGAAACAATGCTTAAGAATAGGGCAGTAGCAGAAGACGTTCACCTGTGTCGTTTTATGGTGTCCTGTTCTTGCGCACAGTCGGTTTACTCGTTCATCGCTTCTTGTGGGAGTATAGAATCCTGACATACTGACCTAAATCTTTTCATGCGCAGAAGGCAATAAACACCTTGACCAGCTGCCTGGAGAGCATACGGAGTGACTGAAATATATTTAGAGCTGTCGCGTTTATGCACTCGCAGTTTCTCTATCCTGTATATATTGTTTCTCGTCTGTCCCTAAACTTCCTTTATTTTATTTGCCCCCTCATTCCTACACAAGGTAGCCAGCCGCTCATTACACTGACGTGTACAACTGTCCTTGTCCTTTTTTCTCTCTTTGCTATACTATCTTCAGCCAAATATCACGAGCTTTGGCAGAGTGGCATTAACACCCGCCTTTCCAGCTTCACGTGGGCCATCCTTGCGTCAACAGACACCGGGTAGATCCTTTGTCATAGGCCAACCAACAATGGAATCTGACGTGCCTTGTGCCACACCAGAATATTCGGTTGTCTATATATAAGAGAAGGACACAGGCCCTGCAACGTTGAACGCCGGAAGCAGGCTTAGCAGACACCCAAGAAACCGTATATATTCCGTCATACCACGATATTCTTTCCGTTGACGTCCTTTCATATAAGCTTCCCCTTGGCGGAATCTACTGAGGCCCCGTTTTCTTCTGCAAGGAGTCAATGTCTTGTTCATCTGTTCTTTCGCTGCGGACACACGATTGTATTCAGTACGTCCATATAGTGTTGTCCCTACGTGGTTGTGATGCTCAATCTCTTTCTTGTATTCTTTTTTCCCCGCCCTTTCGGGTAGTTCTTCTCTGAACTCATTTTGCAACATGAGCGGCAAGTGTTTTGGTAGTTGTTTCATTTCCAGCTCTTGTTCTTCTTTGTGTGTTCTTGCGCTAACGTGTTAGTTCCGAAGAGGTTATAGATAATGCGATGGAAAGAAACGTTTTCTCAAGTAGAGCACCAATAAAACAAAAGGTGAAGCTAGGGGTGAGAAAAAAACAGGAAGTGCTGTGCAGCAGGTCCTCTTGTATTTACCTTTAGTATATGACTCAGACGCAGCTGGCGCTTTACATTTGCGGCGACGTTCAGCCATCATCTGTATTGTATTCAAAGCAACCCTTAGCTGTCACTTCTGCGAAACGATGTGCTTTCGTAAATTATAATGAAAGCTTCAGGTTTCGTTGCGTGGCAACAGAAAACGGCATTTACTATATACATAGCGATTTACAGGCACATGATACTCCACTTTCAATGATAGAAGGCACTGCTGAATTACGCATTGAAATTTCTTCGTCTGTGGAGATTCCAGGATGCAGTCCAGTATCTGCGAACCTTACAAAGACGTAAAATAATTTCGCTAGTGCCGCTAATCCTCAATCCTAGCATGAACCTTTCATTTCACCTTCGTGAAGAATTTCACAGCTCAAGGACAGCTATCAGATCTTGTTTTCCTTCTTGCCTTATTGCGAGAACATTTCTAATATTCAGTACATTATCTCACGTTAGGTGCATGATAAGCTATGACCACACATGCAAAAGAGTGAACAATCAAATATTAGCAGCCACATCGAAAGATCTATACTGGACTCAAAAAAGCAATGGACGAACATTATGTTCGATGACCCTTGCAAAAGTTATGCATCACTATCGAAATCTACGGCATCAAAATGGAACTCAACAAAAATACAGGAAAGTTTCAATGAATTTTTACAAGGAAGTATACCTGGAGTTACAAGGATCTTGTTCATACACTGTAAACAAAAGTTAGCCGACATTGGGGTTTTTGCGGCTCATGAGCTTTGAAGACTACCTTGCACCAGAAAATTACTCTGGCATGAGGCAGTAAAATGCGTTACATTACATCGTTTTACTACCATCTCTGAGAAACGTAGTAAAAGGATGTCATGAGCCGGCTTTACGACGTACGGAGTTTTAGATCACGTGACCAAAAACCATCTATTGAGAGTTTAAAACCACGTGATCTGGAACCAACCTGAAGATCACGTGATTAAATACTACCACTTTACTCCCTAAGGTCTCGATCATTGCAAGCTCCGCCCAATCCAGTTAAGCCTATGCTCGGCGACAGGCCCGGCCGCGGCAGAAATAGCAAAGATCGATGCCGTGGCGGTGCATCCACCAGCGGAACGGCAGAACGTTGGAAACTTGGAACGTATGTACGTCGCGTAAGAGGTGCCTCAAGTGGACGCGGCTTCCTGCCGGCGCGCCGCCCGTTGCACGACCGACGAGCCAATCGACTGCATTGCGTCAGTGCGAACTCATCGAAAAATAATGTTCCGATTCCGCTCTGCACGGCGAACCGGCGTGGCCATGCTCGCATTCAGCGACAAAAATCGCCTCAAGAATCGTTCCTCGACCGATCCTCTCTACGGCAGGTAAATATCTTGCCGTTCGCGAGGGATACCGCCATCGGCCGGCAGCCTACAAACGGCGAGTTGTCGCGTCTGCTGCTCCGGCCGGAAGCAAGCGTGTCGGTCAAAGTTCATTGCCAAGCACAAGCCCACTTTTTCATGCTTCTACGAGCTAGAAAACGACTGTCTCTTGTCCACTTTGAAGCTGTGAACGGAATCGTCACGACCCACTGTAGCACAAAATAAACAAAACGTTGGTAAGTTGTAGTGACAGTCAATGGAAAGCCTCACGCACTAGAAATAGATGCGATCATGTCGAGCGGTCTCACCAATTCAAGATGAGGGCATATAATCTCGTAAACACGACAGCTAGCGCTGTAGGTAGCGTGTATACGAGCGGTGATCATGAATTTGTGCTCAGTAGGCGTCAAAGAAGCCCGTAGGCCATCCACTATTGCAAGCAGACGGAGCTGCACGGACGGCGCGCTGATGGGCTCGTGTTCGCCAGCTAAAGCGGGAGACACACGGCCCGATTCGGTGTCCGATCCGGCGTCCGACGCGCCTGAACGGCAGCCGGAATCGAGGTGTTTTGCCGTGCCGAACCGCCGGATCAGACGTCCGGCGTGCGACAAACCGGGCAAATTTTCATCGTCTGATGTGTCCGACAACCGCACTGACCGCACCGTCGTTTGGCCGCAGCTAATGTGACGTTCTCTGACGTTCCCTCCACGGAGGCGGCGCTGGCAGGCCGGTTTCTCGCCGTCTTTTTTTTTCCTTGCCTGCTGCAGTTTGTTGCCGACACGAAATAGTTACCAGTTCAATAAAGTTATCTCGAACGTGTGCTTATTATGCAAAACAGCGCCTAGTACACTAGCACTAAGCTACCGTCGAAATCGGGAGCCGCGACGCGAGGGCCTTTCCGTGGGCAAACAGCACACACCGACCGTCTGAGCGAGGCTGCTCGCTTCGCTTGCACGTTTGCCCTTCGCAACGACTGCGTCGAGTAAACCAATTGTATTTAATTACGGGCTACCTAAGTGCACAGCGTTAATTGTTTTGGCAAAAATAAGCCCTCTTCATCGAGCTCGGGCTGAATCAAGCGCCGTCGGCCGCAGCGTCCGCCTAGCTATGCCTGCCGGCCGTATCGCTGGCTGTCACCGGAGCCGTCAGTGGACAACGCGCCGTCGTGAAGTGTTCTGTCATTTGCAGGGGCATAATTTTATTGACAGTGTTCACGTAAAGCGAAGCAGTGTTGTGCAGAGTTGTTTATATTGCGTTTCTCGCCGTGAATATGTACTCAAGCGGGGGGGGGGGGGGGGGGGCTGGACCTGGGCGGAGCTTACGCGCCGCTCGACCGTTCGGATACACGCACGTTGGATCGGACGCCAAATCGTACCGTGTGTCCCCTGCTTAAAGCTCGCTCATGGTTCGGCGTAAGTCCCTGTATATTCTTTATAAATAAGGAAGCCTACCTAGGCACTGTAAACCCAACAATTGGGGCCTAAATGCCTGCCCTCCTCCCAGCTGCGGCTTCGTTTGAGCGACAAAGTCCGATTTCGAAGGCCGTGCTTTTGTAAACTGCATGCCACTGAAGCGGTTGCGAATCTTGAAGGCGACATCCGCTTTTTTTTTTAATATATACAGTACATTTTCTTAAACTTCGTATAAAAAAGTGCATATTTATACAAAGTTAACACTTTTTGACCCAAGAAATTTGTTAAAGTGTCCCTACCGATTGTTGTTAGGAAAAAACACGTAATTTTCTCATTTACGATACATTTTTCTAAAAACCGTAGAGTGGCGCCACTGCAGTATTTGTTTGGTCGACATACCACGTTGGTTGTAGTGAATGCACCTTGCAGTAAGGCGGTATTTGAGTTATATTTTAGAAGTGCCTAGACAAAATCTGCTCCTTGTCGTGTGCAGTAACCATCGCAAACCCTCCGGACTTGTGTAACGCCGTTAGTTCGCCGTGTGTTTCGTGCGATCTACCAGTGTCGACAGTGAGTGTCTTACTACAGCGCCCGTCCGAGCTGCCTTTGTTCTGCCGAGCTGCCTGCCCGCGCTCTCGTGAAAAGTCTGGTACTGGAGCTTCGAATCGTAGTGTATGGAAGACTGTTGAAGGTTGTGCTTTTGTGGAGCTGGAGTTCATCGGAAGTTCTACAGTGCTTGCGCCAGAAAAACGTCGGTGCCTCGGTACCTTTGAGACGAAGGAGCGTTGGCCAAGTCTTTTTGAAAGGTAAGCAAGTTTGGCCCTTGCGCGCATTCTTGAACTTATGATTTACGTAATGAACGTTGTGTAACTAGCTAGAGCAACGCGCTTTCTGATCGTAGGTTGGCCGTCTTGCTGTGCACATTTAGCAAACAATTTCACGAAGCCTTCCTCTGATGTTACAGCGTACTTGCATTCTGCTGTAAAATATATGCTACCCGCCTTGATTGCTATGCCTGAATGGGCACACAATTATGAAAACACTGAAAGTTGCTGTTCGTTCGGTAGTTTTCTGGCAAGAAGTTATTCGTTATATATTCATTCCCGCAAGTACAGTACATGTGTAATGTATCCGTCGATGTATCATGGGCTTCGCGCGTTGGCACACGATTCCTATGTTTGACGCTTAAGCAGATAGAAGCTTGTATGAAGATTTTTCTATGTATACAGTTTGGTTTGGATGACCACGTCGCGAGAACCTGTGTATTGTTTATGTTCTTGAGTGTCTTCGCGTATTTGTCTTCTATGTTGCAGACCCGACATAGGCCGATATTACAGTAACGAAGTTTATTTTTAATCGAGACATTTCAGAGACCGGCCTTTAAGAAAGACATAGACCAACCAATTCTTACGAACGGGATGCCAGCTCTTGCAATCGTAGGTTATACGGCAGTGCGTAATAAAGTAAGGACTGCGATTTTGTAACGATACTTACCCCTCGATTCTATACCACTCTTGTCGCCCACCGCAAACGGCCGGCTGTTCCAGTACGTAGCACGGGCCGGGGCGACGGTCAAACCACTAACGAATAACGAAAAGGAATAGCATCGCTACAAAATCGCGATCTAGCTTTCAGAATGCTTTTCATGTGCTTAATATTTTTGTTTAATCCAATGCGCCACGTTTTACTGCAAATTTGAGTTTTGTTTTTGATTGTCCTGGTAGCCTGTTGTTGCTGATTTCGTTCCTTCCTGAAACTTCGCTTGTTACAAAATATCAGTGTAACCTCCTTAGATATAACAAAGAGACATTTGTGCAACCAGACGCAAATTCATGCAGCTGGCTGTGTGAGGCTCTCTTTGCAATTCCACATGACACTGGTAAATCACAAATTCCCAGGTTCACAACACAATAAATTAAACATTTCTTACTTTTGAAGGCTATGCGGATTCTGGAGGCATCCCTACATCAAGCAGGAACCTGCTGCACTGCTGGAAGCTGGACAGCACGACAATAAAGCACGTGATCTGTGTGCTTTCTCAAAGGTGCGTACAAAACTGGCGCTGCCTTTAGAGTTGTAGGACACATTTGTGTAATATGCAATCATTTTACTGTATTGCCATTTTCAGGATTTCTAGTGGCTGATCATGAATTTTATGTTTTGGTGGAGTGCCCTCAGTTTAATGAATTTACCTAAAGTAGCCTCATCTGAGTTAAATATAATTGGACGCTTGAGTAATTATGCCTTATATACTCCATATAGACTATATTAATCTAGCCAAAATGCCTTTTTAAGAACCATGAATTGAGGTTTCGTGTCTCGAAAAATGCGTTGTACCGCCTAAAGACATGGTTTAGGCAAAAGTGCCTTAAGCAATGCTTTCGCACAAAAGTTGTATCATCAAGAGTTTCATAGAAGCCTGTGTGGTCAGTATGAAACATGACAAAGAAAGACATAGACCAACCAAATACAACATTAAAAGCAATAGATTTTGGCTTCCATATGGAAGCCTTGTTCACAATAAGGCTAAAAAAAGTGGAAGTGCATATTTAATTAAGTAAGTTTTAGCATAAGATGGGCGTGGGCTCCTTGGTTTCAGATAAACGTGTGTCCTGTTGATTGCATCTCCAGGGAATCCGGGTACAGGCATGGCTTCCAATTTCTTTCCTGGCCGATTATGCTAGACACTATCCAGTCACTATTGTGTTTAGTCATTGCTGCATGCTCTGCCAAAGCATTTGATGCCACTCTTTTCTCATCCACGTAGTTCTGATGTTGGCGTAGCCATTGTTTAAAGTTGCCCATTGCCCTAATGTAGATAGTATTCATATACACATGTTATGTTTCAAAGGTCAGAATTCATGTCAGTAAAATTTTTGATACGGGTTGTTACTGGGATGGCTACCTCGTTGGTTTAGCATGGCTTGTCACTGGGATTGCTCTCTTGTTTGTTTAGCTTCTTGTCGGGTTCTTATGGATTTGATTTTGTGCACAATGAGATGTTACACACCTTGCATATACATGAAAAAAAGGTTTACAGCAGAGATAACATATATGCATGGGCATATATATGTGTCAATAAAATACCCAAGCCTCATTTCTGCCTACAGAAAAAGAAGTTATTTCTCCTCGAGGGCATGACTGCTTCCAATAATGAACCTCCAAGGGAAGATTTTCTCTAATCCCCATTTTTGATATCTACATGCTTATGTGGCATGTACAAACTGGACGAGTGGTCTAAATTTTAAATTTGAGTAATAATTGCAATAAATAACTCATTTCACCTGTCTTCTAATGACTCTAAAATTCTATGCTTCTACCTTGCCAAACCTTTTATGAAATTAGTTTGATGAGGCCCAATATGCAGGGCTTTCTAAATTGAAGGTATCAGTACCTATTAAAGACTGTGCTAACTATGAAAATGCTGCTTGTGTATGTGGTTTATTCATTTCTCAGACAAAAGCTTTACACCCAAGTGCAGTCAGTAAATCTAAAACAATTGCGTCTTGTTCAATAGTTCTCGAGCACTTGTGCGTCACTATAGTCGGATACAACTTTAGAAAAAAGGGGAGGCCCCGCCCAGATGACTGAAGCGCGACATCCGATTGCTTCCGCGACTAAAATAATCCCGCTCAAAAAATCGTGCTTCGGAAACGCGCAATTCTCGGTATAAATAAAGACTTTGATGACTGGATTAGTAGAGCTCTCATGTGCTACAGCACATGCCAGATCGCGACAGAAAAATAACCCCGTGCCTTCCACAACGCTGCCCGTCGTCTGCTCTTTAGCTTCATTGCAAGTGGCAAAAGTAGAAAGAGCAACTCTGCATGGCATTTGTGCTTGTTTACATGTACACGGCAAATTTACTACTCCTGTTCCGAGCTTCAAATGAATCAGTTGCTACTGAACAAGTACTTATATAAAACAATGCATTTATCGCAACCATTACAAACCCAAGATGCTCAGTGTCAGCGAAAGCACCGGGTTAAAGGTGAGGAGGGAGGTCAAAGCTTCGCATATTTCGGGTGGCAAACTGTCGACACCCTCGTGAAAACGCCCACAAAATGTGGAGAAAAGAAGAAGCGGCACGAAGTAGGACACATGTGCGCTGAGGTCGTGTGCACGATTTCTTTCACCACAACGAGATACCGACGATCGAGAAGATCACTAACGAGTTCTCGAAGCGTATGTGGTGTTATGTTTGTGCCCTGGGATTTGCCTGACGGAAGGCCAGTGCTATGGTTTGTCGACCGTGGAGGCAGCATTCATCCCTGCATGGTGCCTGCCTGCTTCGGACACGACTACGTGCACGGCTCGGGTTTTCTCGCGGCTGCACGGCGTCCACGACGGAAGCAGCCACCGGATCACGGACTGCTTTTCGGCCCCTCCCCGTCCCGGCAGCAATGCAACCCCCCCTCCCCCTCGTTTGTCCGGCGGCGCCCGCACCACAAACGACTCCCGCTGTGTTGGGGACAGTTTCCAAAGGAGGGCTGTGTTTCGACCCAGTGCCTTGCAGTTGGTTCCCTTTGTCCTATGCGGGCCATAAAACTTGACCGGCGCACCATTCTGACCGACCGCCAAATCGTCCCGACGCCGCAGCGCGGTTCAAGGAAGCGCCGGCCACCGAGAGCGGCATTAGGACACCGGAGGCTGCCCGGACCCTCTCTCTCTCGACCTTGTTTCGTCCTTGGGGACTGTCTGGGGGATCTTTGGACTGAGGGGTGTTATTTAAGCAGCTTGCAGCTGCTCTGTTGGTCTCTGTCCTGATAACGACGACAACATGTAAACATTGTATAAAGAATTATTCGCAGAGAAAACTCTCCTCGTCTCTGACTCTGCGTGAAGCGAGGTCCAGACCTCCTGCCAGCCACACATACCTCGGCAAACGCAACAATGGATCTCCCATCACTGAAGCGGTGTACTGTGTGTCAAGCACAGCAGCCAAGCATTCTCCCGTGGCCTCTCAAATAAATAAGCAGTTCATTTGATGATATATTCCTTTTAATGGAAGCCCAATTCTGAAAAAGCAACGTCCTGCACAGATCATGCTCAATATAAGCGTTGGCATGGAAACGTGCTGAAATGCCGGAAAATCTGAATGCAAATGCAGTTATTAATCCTGAATAACTATGTGGGGTCCGAAATGCTCATTCGGGCATCCACTGTCCAGCTTCACACGAAAAAGCAGTAGTCAACGTGAATGAAATTGACAGCCACTCTTAGCAGCCTGCACGCCAAAGCACATTGTGCTTTGCGTGCAGTTGTGCTGCCCCTACTGTTTTTTCCAGACCGTTGAGATGAATAATGCCAATGTCAGAAGGCCCAATACTCTATTGGGCAGCCACCTATGAGCATGACGGGCCCTGTGATGAAATAACAGTCATCAGGGCACGCTTCAAAGGCACCTTTAGCAGTCTGCACGTCAAAGCCCAGTCAAGCCGTCACCACTGTTGGTGAAACGGCAGCAATCAATGCGAGAATGACAGCCACTGTTGGCAGCTTGCATGCAAACACACATTCATGTGGTGGCATTGTTTATTTTGGTTACCTGGCCTAGGCAAGTAATGCGAATATGACAACAATTATCAAACATCATTAGCTTAGTTAGGCCCAATATACTCAGTCGGGTAGCTATTAATAGCAGTAGTCAAGGGCACGCTTGAAAGGCACCATTAGCAGTCTGCACGTCAAAGCGCAGTCAATCCGTCGCCACTTTTGGTGAAATGGCAGCAATCAATGGAGAATGACAGCCACTGTTGGCAGCTTGCATGCAAACACACATTCATGTGGTGGCATTGTTTATTTTGGTTACCTGGCCCAGGCAAGTAATGCGAATAAGAGAACAATTATCAAACATTAGCTTAGTTAGGCCCAATATACCCAGGCGGGTAGCTATTAATAGCAGTAGTCAAGGGCACGCTCAAAAGGCACCATTAGCAGTCTGCATGTCAAAGCGCAGTCAATCCGTCGCCACTTTTGGTGAAATGGCAGCAATCAATGGAGAATGACAGCCACTGTTGGCAGCTTGTATGCAAACACACATTCATGTGGTGGCATTGTTTATTTTGGTTACCTGGCCCAGGCAAGTAATGCGAATAAGAGAACAATTATCAAACATCATTAGCTTAGTTAGGCCCAATATACCCAGGCGGGTAGCTATTAATAGCAGTAGTCAAGGGCACGCTCAAAAGGCACCATTAGCAGTCTGCATGTCAAATCACAGTCATACCGCAGCCATTGTTGTATTTGTTTATCTGACCGGGCAAGTAACACCAATGTAAGCACAATTATTCACCCTGAATAGCTCTGCTAGCATTGTGCTAAAAAATGCTGAGTGAAGTTGAATGTGTTTTATTGAGGCAATTATTTAATTCACAAGCCATCGGCATGTCGATCAACGGCCAGGTTCAGACAATGTCATTTGTGAAGTAATAAAGGGTGAACGTTGCAAAAGCTCTTAGTGCACTGCTTTGCTGGGCTCCATTCACTGAATAATGTCTTTGCAACGGCGAAAGCATCAGACAGAAATCACACCCCACTGCACATTGTTATTCATGCTGAAAATTTTCACCATCATATGTGATAGGCAGTGAAACCGTTTGTTTACTAAGACTGCATGCATGAAAAATTCAACAGCATAGCAAGGTGTTTCACAATATGCAGCCTTTCATGTGCACTTCTGGCAAGCTGCCACATGCACTGACGCATAAACATGAACAGAGGTAAGAGGCAAAGTTACTGTGCAACCCACATGACGCTTTTAAGAAAATGTATCTCTAAACCTTTCTGTTTTGATAGGCGATCAAAATTTGTTTTGAGCAAGTTGGTTAGTCACATTGCAGCAACAGCACAAGAAACAAGGACAGAAAACGCAGCGAGTAGGCAGATTGAGAAGACGAGGTACACCAGCGAGAAAGGTTTTAATGAGATGGAAGAGGCCAGTTGTGCAGTGTACAGGAGTTAGTGCTTTGAATGAGATTGGCTAATGAAAATGTGTAAAGACTTTGCTGAAAGAAAACTAGCAAAAACAAATGCTAATATAAAATAAAAGGACAAATATGAGTAAGTGCAAACACGCATGGAAGCAGGAACGCTGGCAACACAACTTATGCGTGACTGTGCCACAGCACGCATTCTACAGCTTGCGTGCGCGGTGAGCACTGGTGGAAAGAAATCAATCGACGGTGCTATACACAACGCTCGAACACCGCTGTTAGACGCTCGGCTATCTCACTGTTGACAACAATCATTCACGCTAAGTTGACGGCGACAAATCTTTGCATTGGAGGCTTCTTTTGCAAATATTTTCTGTTGAGACGCTCGTAGGTTTGTTTCACGCACGCACGCTTTTCTAATTTCTCCTCAGAATGGTTTTGCTCCATCACTTTACCCCGTCCGACGGAAAATGCAGCGACACGGTACACGAACTCACCCGCAGCTGACAGCAGGCACCAGACTTTGGCAAACTTTTCTTGTCCTAACTTCACTCGGGAGCGAAATAAAAAACATGGAACAAACAGGCAGGATGTGTGTATGCAGCAGTCACCGAGACATCCTGTTTTCAGGCAAAGCATAGCGCAGCATCAAATGCTCGCTGCAATGTTTCTTCGCCGGATCACGGCTTAGAATACACGCACGCAGCACAGATGCCGCATCGTAAGCTCGCAGTAATATTTCCGGCATGATAGACAATGACAAACTGTTTGGGAATTCACTGTGACGAGGCATTGACGCACACAGCTGACGCGACTTGGCCTAGTTCGAAGCCCGGGCGGCCATCTTCTCCGACGGCGGGCCACCGGCCGTCCGGCGCGTGACATCAGTTCAGAGTGCGCAACCATTAGTGGATGCTCGTGTGCATCCGCCTCGGAGGAGTAAACGCCTCTGTTTTTCTAAAGTTGTATCCGACTATAATCGAGCACAGCTTGACCCTTGGCCTAATACTAAATCAGGCTTGAAGCTTTCAATGTCTGCTAATCGCTAGAACAGCACCAGATCTCATTCTGTGCCAAGGGGTGGAACGCATTCGCTTAGAGCTAGGCAGATGAATGTCTTTCTTTCGCATTGAAGTTCCCAATACTTTCTAGTCTTAGGTGAAAGTACACAGCTCAGCCCAACGCACGTATGGTATACGTAAGGGTACTTTGTTCTTTAAACCATATCAACAAGAAGCAGCTACTTCCGTTTTTGCACACCTTACCCTATTTCCTAACCTTTCCTTGATCAAAAGTGTAGAAAATTAATCTGTGCTTGTTCTATTGTTTCACAGGTAGACATCGGCGACGGTGTATATGTTGAAAAGTGCCTGCTGAAGAGGCTGCGCCTGGATGCTAACAACTCAGGCTTTCAGTTCGCGGGGGGCCTCCTTAAGGCTCCTTTTACAAAAGAAGAGGTTGAAGGGAGGCGCTACACATGGATGCGCAGCGATTGTTTGTGACATCGTCACTGCTGGCAGGCCTGGCCTGCCTTTTCGCTTCGTTCTGGGTCTTCCACGTTATCTACTCGAAAACGCCCACAGGGTTTTGACATTTATTGAGCACTGCTTTCTGGATTTGAGCTACACAAAGCTGCAGGTGAAAGCATTGGATTTAGTCAATATTTACTAGAACTATTGCTAGGCAAAAAAATTTTCAGATGCATATCCTCAAGAAAGTTTCTGTAAAAGTTATTTTGCCTAACAAAAGCACTCGTGGGTTCTGTGGCTGGCAGCTTGCCCAAGCCATGTAGCACAGTGCTTGCTTTAAAGGGACACGAAAGGGAAAATTTATTTGAGCGTTATTAAATCATTTTTCTACAACACCGAAAAAACAACTCCCTCTAAGAGAATTGGCTTGATAAGCCAGATAACTTGCAAAAACGAAAACTGGTGTCGCCACCACCACCTTATAATTCCTGCACCAGCTCGCTGTGATATGGAATTTGACGGTGTCTGTTCGGGTCTAGCTAATGTTCTACTGGCCAATATTGATGAATTCTGTTGTAAAGGTGTCAAAGAATATACTTAGTTGAAGTATGACTCCACACTGATGTGCGGGCACTGCATAAAACTTGAAAGTTAAATCTTCATTTTCTCATCTATTAATCCGCTTATTGCCACAATGTTCATGAATACAGTTCTGAAAGATTGTTTTATCAGTCTAAAATCATTTATTGTTTCTCTTTAGTATCTCTGTAATGGACCTTTAGCAACAAAATGTGTGTTAGTTTGCGACAGGTATTCTCAGCGGGGGCAAGAGCACCAGCAGCATGCTCAGTGATTCTGTACCAACTGATAATTTGAAGGATGTCCTGTGCCACTAGGGTTAGGCCAACATGGCTCTGTGTTAATCACCACAAGTGTATTATGCAAAACTTAATGGCCCAGAAATTGGTAATTCAGGGGGGAGTTGAATTAGCTGTTTATTTTTTTTTTTCTTTATCATGGACTTCTCACATTACACTTTGTCACAACGCATTCACTTTAAAGTAACTGGAGAATAAGGTGGTTTGGTATTCAGACATGCCTTCTGTGTGTAAACAGTGTTAGATGAGCAATACAAAGATACACCATAGATGCTGACTGGCAACATGAAGGGGTTTGAGGGCAGCTACGAATATACATCCTTGTAGTCGTACCTATAGCACTATGTTCAATTTGTCACACAAGCATATGGCATCCATCACAACTGCATGCCTAGAAAAAGACAAGGGCAACACACTCAATTACCTTTTATTCTATCTAAGAAGCACTACAATATTTAGGCAACGAAATTGACATCTGGCTTGTACCCATAAGTACTGCAATACAGCTGTATAACATGTTCCTCTTGTGTGGAAAAAGGGCTGCATACGTTTTCTTTGAGCACAAGGGGGAGTGGTATCAGTTAAAGCCCCTCCATCCACGCGCCACTGCCGCTTTCTTAAGTAGCGACAACCTTTGTTGTACGCCGCCTTTTCCCCTGACATCAAATCCGGTTCCAGCATTTCCAGTTTCAAAGTTTCCGGTTCCGGCGTTACCGCTTCCTGGAGTTGTGCTGCGGGAATTTCCGCTTTGACTGCCGATGGTGAGATGCCCACGCGTGCTTAGCAGAGCTGTGGTAGTCACCATGAGAAGAATGCAAAGGCGACAAGCTGTTGTATTCCGCTGAAGTAGTAATTCTCAGTCGCTGTTTTCTAAATGCACGAAAAATGGCAGTGGTCTCCAAGCGCCCAGGCACTACATTCCACTGTACGTTGTCTCGTGGCACAACCCGTCGCAGGTTGACGCGAAACAGCGAACACGATCAGATCGCTGGTTACAATAGGCGGTGGTACTTGGATGGAACCGCATTCACAGTTTAAACCGCAGCTGGTGCAATTAAAGCCTCTCCATCGACGCGAAAGTAAACAACGTTAAGAAAAACATAGCGTTACTTCCACTCGGAACAGGAAGCTGCAGCTACAGAAGTTCCGCTTGACGCCGGAAGCTAAGGGGGCGAGTGGCAGAGGAACGTGGAGGAAGAGGGTAGGTTGGCGGTACTTAACCTGGTCGGCGGAAACGTGTATGGAGGGGCTTTAGTATCAGTTAATGGCTGTTTTCACATATATGTTTTGTCGTGTGTATTAGCAATCACCACTTTCCTTATCTGAGTGAGGTCATTTTTTAGAAAGTTTGAAAGTTTATAGAACATGTTGCTCATGGTTGTTGCAGTTTTCTTCCTAACTATCCATTCATTGCACTGTGCACCCATGTCTTGGGCAACTAGCTGTTTGAAGGTCAGCATGCTATCGATGGGTCTAATGATAATCTCTTGTGCCCTCTCATTTGCTTGTTGCAATACTTAAGAGTTAGATTTTGTATATTGTGTCACTGGTTTATTTTCACTGTACTTTAGTTTCACTACATCTTGAATGTGTTGTGATAGTTTTTCTTTTGCAATGAAAGATATGGTGGGCAGTTGCCGACACTAATGTTTCGCTGGGCAGTAATGGTCATTAGCAGCAGATGCTAGCTGCCCTTAAGTGCAATGTTTTTATGTTGCATAGTATTGTTCATGATCCATTGAATGCACTGCACGCACATGTTGTGGACAACTGCCTGTTTGAAGAAATTATCTGCATATTCAGTGGGTCTAATGTGAACATCTCTACTACTGACTTAGCTTCACTACATCTTGAATGTGTTGTGATAGTTTTTATTTTGCCGTGACAGATGTGGTGGGCAGTTGCCAGCACTAATGTGATAGTACGAATGCTTGCTGTATTTACCACATGGTTGTTTCATTTCGTCTGAGGCAGTAGTGGCCGTTAGCAGCAGATGTCATTTGGCCTTAAGTGCAATATTTTTATGTTGCATAGTTTTGTCCATAATCATCCATTGAATGCACTGCAGACCCATGTTCTGGACAACTGCCTGTTTGAAGGAATGATCTGCATATTCAGTGTGTCTAATGTGAACATCTCTAGTACTGCCTGTGTATTTGTGAGTTAGATTTTGTATTGTGTGTCATTTTGTTTTCGCTGTGCTTTAGTTTCACTACATCGTGAATGGGTTGATAGTTTTCCTTTTGCAGTGAGAGATATGATGGGCAGTGGCCGGCACTAATGTGATAGTACGAATGCTTGCTGTATTTACCACATGGTTGTTTCATTTTGTCTGGCGCAGTAATAGCCGTTAGCAGCAGATGCCATTTGGCCTTAAGTGCAATATTTTTATGTTGCATAGTTATGTTCATACTAATCCATTGGATGCACAGCACACCCATGTTCTGCACAACTGCCTGTTTGAAGGAATGACCTGCATATTCAGTGGGTTTAATGTGAACGTCTCTAGTACTGACTGTATATTTATCAGTTAGGTTTTATATTGTATGTTGCTTGTTTTCACTGTAGGCTGCTGAGCACGAGGTCGCGGGATCGAATCCCGGCCATGGCGGCCGCATTTCGATGGAGGCGAAATACGAAAACACCCGTGTACTTAGATTTAGGTGCACGTTAAAGATCCCCAGGTGGTCGAAATTTCCGGAGTCCTCCACTACGGCGTGCCTCATAATCAGAAAGTGGTTTTGGCACGTAAAACCCTATAATTTAATTTTTTTTTTTCACTGTACTTTAGTGGGATTGCACATTGAATGTGTTGTGATGTATTTTATTTTGCTATGAGAGATCTAATGGGCAGTTACCAGCCCCCGGTCTTTGTATTAGTACAAATATTTATTATGCTTATCACAGCATTTTGTAAGGCTATAGTTTTGTGATGTTAACTCATGCCTGACTTTTTTATGAGAAACATGTCACAACTAATAAACAATCACTCATGCTTGGGATCCATGAAATCATCCTTGTAATCTTTCAATTGTCTTCGAACTACTTCCACATCAGGCCCAAGAAACTCCAGAACGCGCTTGAAGAATTACTCTCGGAAAGAACCGAGAAAACCTGATGAATGAGGTAAAAAAATACTCCGAGATCAGCTCCAAGAAACTACAGAATGGGCTTGAAAATTTCTCTCAGGTAGAGCTACGAAACCTTGATAACGAGGTAAGAAAATACCCCGACATCAGTACCAACAAACTCGAGAATAGGCCTGAAAATAACTCCCAGGAATAGCCTAGAAAACTGGATGAATGATGTAAAAAAGTAATCCCACATCACCTCCAAAAAACTCCAGAATGGGCTTGAAAAATTACTATCAGATAAAGCTGAGAAAAGTTAATGAAGGAGGTAAAAAAATACTCTCACATCAGACCCAAGAAACTCGCGAATGGGCTTGAAAAATAACTCTCAGGAATAGCCGCTAGAACTTCGTGATGGGAGTAAAAATATAGTCGCACTATCGTCCCTAAAAACCTTCCCACAGATTAAAAAATTACTCTCGTTTCTACATGCAAAAAACTTGGTCAGCATGGTAGTAAATTTTTACCTCGACTGGTACGTAGTAAAAAAAACCCAGAAACGGGAATGCGATACAGGACGAGCGGTTTACTCCCGTTTCGCGTTATTTTTGTTTAGTGTGTATACACAAGTCGAGCCAGGGTGAAAATTTACGGATTGTTCAGAAGAAACCCTAACCTGCAGGGAAGGCGCTCCCTACATTCTAAAATCTCTACTTGAAGTTGACAAATGCATCTTATTTCAACATATTCCCAATGTAGACCATAGCTAGAGTGCACATATATATTTTATGTTGTCTGCACGTTTCACAAAGCTTTGCAATAGACAGGAAGTACTTGAGATGCTGCGGAAGTTGTATGACATCGACATCAAAATGAAAGAGCCGAAATATATTCACAGCACAGTGGGCTGATATAGTGTTCTCATTGCAGCAATGCATCATTAGGTGTGGAACAAAATATCAGACATTGTGCGATTCTTAACGATTCAGTATTGCTTTGTCCAAAATTTGTGAAATAGCTTTTGGACTATTACAATAGACCTCATTTCAAGGCAGTACAATTGTAACTAGGCAGTACTCAAGAGATGTATACTTGGTAGATATCGCGAGACAAGCTCCAGTTGCGAGTTATAAATTGTGCTTGGGCCTGTGTTGCGATGCCCGTTTCTCAAACTTTTGTCGCCGAAGTCTGTAAACCCACATTTTCACAATGTCGCCAACGTATTCTGTCGCGTTGTAGTTAACAATCTTGTGGAACTCCTGCCTTACACACTGAGGGACAAATGTATGTCGAACAGCGATTTATTTTCCGACACATGCAGTACCTATCGCAAATTTAATATTGTGTACAACCACCTACAACGCGCTGCCGAAACATATCATAATATATATATATATATATATATATATATTTATATATATATATATATATATATATATATATATACACGCACCAGTCCCGAGATATTAATCTTAAACGTGTCCAACGAAATGCATTGGCGTTCCAGATGCTTATTTAAGAAACCGCTGTTTTATGCATTGAAGCACGCAAGTAATTGGAACACCAACGCATTTCGACGAACACTTCGAAAATTATCTCGCTACTGGTGCTGTCCTGAAAATTAACTTCAAGTAGATACGCCGCGCCAACTCAGCGGCTGTAATTCGTAGACTGAAATATGTGACGGAAAGTAATAATTAAGAAGCTAGTTAGCGTAATTACGCTATTGTTCAAATAAACATTTTATTCTCTTGTAGAAGTAATGGCCGCCTCATCGAGTAATTTAGAACAATAGTTAAATTGTGCTAGCTGCCATAGGCAATCTTTAAAAAATTTGGCGACGCTAAAGAAAAAAAAAACCCTGTATATTAAGTGTACAGTCTCGAATTAGTGCCCTTCCCTATTAAAGCAATTCGTATATGCGACGCTTATGGAGCATTAATATTGCTCCAAACATCACCTATTCAGACACTCAGAAGAAGTACTTCAAAATGAAATATAAGATGGAATGCATGTTTCATCGTGGCCTTGGTTTAAAGCAGATTGAATTATGGCCCTGTAATATATAATCACGTCCGCTGGGCTTAACATTTGAACCCTGGCATGTCACTGTCGATTAAATATGTGCTGAGCCTGCATAAGCAAGTTAAAGCAAACCCGACCTCCCGCAACCACCAATGGCAAAAATATTGTGTGAAAAAAAATTTTATTTGCAGATTTCGAAGAGCTTATTCGCTACATAGCACCATGGACTGAAAAATAAGTTAAAGAAAAGGAAACGGATGCATTGCGTATCATGTCATTGCTGTATAAGGCATTGATTAGCGGTAACAAAAACATCGTACCTCCCTCCTCATGCCCCCGTCATTCGCTCAAGATGGTGAACTGTTTACCCCTTTCTTTTTGTGATTCTCTCTTTGACTCAGCAAAGTTGGCGTTTTGTCAACCGAGTCACATCCTCCGGCTATATAGCATAGCTCGCGGTAAGGGCCTCGAACACGCATTGCTTCTCCGAGCACGTAGAGATTGAATGCATCGAAGTAGTGGCTGCCTCAAGAAGTTCGTAGAAGAAATAGACTGCTAAAAATATAGCCTCTTAGGGCTTTCGTAAATCAGAGACTTCTGAATGAAGCGAGATTTCCTTCCGAGTTACGGGCTGTATTCGAAAATCGCGCCGCAAGTTTCCGCGCGAAACAACAACTCCTAGCGCACGTTTCTAGGGGCATTTTGTTATGTTGATTTAGGTAGGGAATCGGCTACTTGAGTGCCAGTATTGCGCGCCCTTTCGCATAGAGAACCCACTACGGTGGTTAATTTGCAAAGGCATTTCACATCTGAGTACGAGATCGCGGCTTGGCTTCACTTTCACTTTCACTTCTCGACAGAATGCGAAAGCTTTCGAGTATTTAGATTTAGGCACACGGGAAAGTACGCCAGGCGGTCGAAATTAATCTGGTGCCAGTAAATACTACGCCATTCTCAACTTGTGTGCTGCTTACTGAAGTTGAATCCTATGATTTTATTTTACTTCAATTTGTCATGCAGAACACCGACCGAAGTCATGGCAGATGAACATGTACTGCGTTATCAATAACTCCTTTACCGATGTCGTTTTAGCTTCTGCCGGCAGCGCTCAGCACTTTCACCCTTACTGCATAACATACCGAGTCGACCAACATCATTGAGTTGACTGCCAACAAAACATGAAGTCAGGAGGAGCCATTAGCACTTAAAACCACGAGGTATGCAAAGGAAATATAGGGGAATCGCATTGCTGTTGCCTGTTCGACACCGCTTTTTTGAGATGAAACTTCCTAAGCCACAAGTGCGCTAATATGTGATGTCGTATAGTCGAATGCCTCCATAAAAGCAATACAAAAGTGAACCTGATCGAATAAGTTGGAGTCTATATAGAGCAAAGCTTTGGGTGAGTGCATAAAGAGTCGAAACGCCTGTTTGTGTTTATTGAGTGTCCACACAAGATGACATGGAAGGCTTTGGTCAGGCATTGTACAGACTCTAATGTAATGCCGCCACCGCTGCCGTGGACGCGCGAAGGCCAGCTTTAAGGTTCTATTCTTTTTTATTATTTCCACCAAGCGGTCGCGCCGAAGATGAATGAAGGCAAGGGACATCTAGTGCTGGTGCAAGGAACTCAGCGGCGATGACGTCGCCCGTCCCCTCCACAGTGATTGGTTGCCCTAGTTGGCAGGAGAACAGCCACGTAACACTAACGGTCACGAAAACCCGGTGAGGTTCGGAAAGAAAAGCATCGCTTTTGAAGATCACCGATGCCGCTTCGGGGATAGGCTTCACCGTTATTGAGTGGCTAAAGAGAGAACTGCGCGAACATATGATGCGCGATTAGGCGTGACGCTGTGTGTGCGGCCTGATGCTGTTTGGTCTGGTCTGGTCTGGTCTGGTGTGTGTGCGTGTGTGTTGTGTGTGTGTGTGTTGTGTGTGTTGTGCGTGTGTTGTGCGTGTGTGCGTGTGCGCGCGCGTGTGTGTGTGTGTGTGTGTGTGTTTGCGTGTGCGTGTGCGTGTGTGCGTGTGTGCGTGTGCGTGCGTGCGTGCGTGCGTGTGTGTGTGTGTGTGTGTGCGCGCGCGTGTGTGTGCGCGTGTGTGCGCGTGTGTGTGTGTGCGCGTGTCTGTGTGTGTGCGCGTGTGTGTGTGTGCGTGTGTGTGTGTGTGTGCGCGTGTGTGTGCGTGTGCGCGTGTGTTTGCGTGTGCGCGTGTGTGTGCGCTTGTGTGTGTGTGTGCGCGTGTGTGTGTGTGTGTGTGTCGACAAAGAGAGGTTGTTGCATCGAGCGGTCTAGAATAATAACGTGTGTCCACAAAATAGCGGAGCTTGCGCGTGTTCTCACACGACATTCTATATTCTTAGCGCAATGTTGACATTACAAAAGAAAATACATTTTGGTTTTTCTTTCATCTTCCTGTCGAGGTAGTGGTTATGCCCGGCAACGGAAACATCCGAGCTCGTGTCTGCAACAACTGCTTCTACAACTTAAACATAGCGAAAAATCTTTTGTTAACTAGAACTCAACCACCGCAGCGTTTTTCAGTCTTGCGATCACTTACACTTTTGCCTTATACCACGGTGATGTATCCTTGTTTGAGTAAACACAACTTCCAAATGTTCCCTAGTTTCCGCTGCACGTTGGGCTTTGTTGTAGAATATGACACGTCTTATCACGTCAACCCTACAGTTCGAACCAATTCGGATGGTGTAGAATCCAAGTTTCATGATGGTGGACAATGTATGTCTACACAAACACAAGCTATTAGGTTCTCACGGACAAACGTTCATAAGCGCTAACAAGTGCACATTCCGGAATATGTACAGTCCTGTTTCTGGAGAAAAAGAATGCTTTAGTTTTTATCGATTCGTGGTTTAGTCAGAGCAAGTGATTTTTGCTTACACCAAACACTACTGTTTCATGTCTACAGTCCATTCATAGATAAGGAAACATAGATACCAATATGGGCAGCATGTGTGCGTGACTGTCATAAATATTGGATACACCATCAAGTATATCCTGTTCACTGGGAACTAAGGCGCATTGCATTTCCACTAGGAATGCAATTCAAACAAATAACAAACGTATTTGCAACCAATTTGTATTATACGTTAGCAGGAGGTAAAAATTTCGTATCTAACAAAGTTTGTCCACTCATTTCCTTTTTTCGGCTCTTCTTAAGTCAAGCTATAGCCCGTGGCAGGCATATGCGTTTCACCAGCTATGAAAATGAAGCTAAAAGTACCGCTTTTCTGTATAACGTAAGAACGACAATTGTTTATTATTTTTAACGTTTGGGTTAGGCTCAAACATGCATTAAGCACCTTAAGCTTTTTCAGCAGATTTTCGTCTGTGATTTAATATAAATTCTCACGTATGGGAGGCGCACGAAATTTGAACGATGTTCTTTACATTCTCCAGCCTTCTTGCACGACAACAGAACACCGAATTACGTTTCATTGTTGTGTTTATACGCCGTGGTGTTCTCATTTATACTAGCAGCTGCAGCAAAGGGAAGTCCATAGTGTGAAAGCTACGGAAACGAAACTACGCTGTATATCAATACGAAACACCGCAATGTTTGAAGGACTCCGTTACAGGGGTGCTTTAGAAGTGAATTGAAAGTTGGTAATTAATCTGGAGATTGGCTGCAGCCACCTGGAATCAAGCTTGATCTGCACTGGACGAGAACTATGATAATTCCTCGCGTTCTGGCAAGAGTTGTTTTGCCTTGAACACGTGATTCAATCCCATTAATTGCCAAAGGGCAACGAAAGATGCCTATGCGAGCGTTCCGGCGGTCAATTTTCTTTATTTGAGGCTCTTTCTCATTTCACCCATGTCAAGAGCGGTGCACTTCATACCCTGAAACAAGTTCGAAAAGAACATGGCGTCTGCACAATCAAAATTCATGTTTTAGCCTACCGGCCGCACCACGTGAAGGTCTCGAATTGCACTGCTGACGCTACAGAATTCACTAAAAAAGGAGAATGTTGTGCCCTTTTGGCAAAATTAAACAATTGCAAGAATTCAGATGAGGCGAGCTGCAAGTTTGTTTCATCTCTCCTGAATGTTTTCTTTTTTTTTGGGGGGGGGGGGGGTGAACGCTTAATGTTTCAAATCAATTTTGTTGATCTTCGCGGAACCCATTTCATGGCAGTACTTTCATACGCCACCAAACATACCTCCTTTGAGCAAGGATACCTATCAGATGTAGGGCGCTGCCATCAGCTGCGACCATCACCATCATGATGCCCTCTCCGGAGCATGCAGCTGTGGCATGCAGCCGAGATTGCCCGGGAAGCTTAATAGCCGTTGTGGTAGTCGGAACCCGGACGCGGTCAAGTAAGGGTTGTGCTTCATGCTTTTCTGCATGTGTCGGTCTCAGAGTATCGACTAGTCGTGTGGCTCAGAAGCCAAAGCCCTGATCCGACACAAAAAAAAAACACGTTTTTTTGTGTGTGATTTCATCATTACGCTCACATGGTGATTGAGACATCTTTAGTTTTCTTAGCTCTCTCGTGTTGTGAGTGCGACTAATTGCTTGGCCATAGTGAGCTGATTTTATAAGGGCTGGCGAGGGACTCATCTTTAGCAACAGTTAAAAAAAAGATTGTCTAACTTCTAATGCGTTAGCATTATTAGTGCTCCTCAGGCGCTTACCGGCTGCTATGTATATTTCTGTTGGTATTTAATCTATGTATGTTTTTATGTTTGTATAAATCCGTTTTCCTACCTACCCGGGTCACTGGGGAGTTCGTGGTCGAATGCATAGCCTATCGGGCTGCTGTACTGAAGAAACAGTCCGAAACCAACCGTCGGACAAACTTGGATCACTGAGTATGTGTAATGTGCGCATACGTCGAATACTTCTCGCGCCGACATGGGTTGCTATAGACGCGGACTGCATTGGTACCGCTGTTCTAAGACACTATTTGACGCCAATTTGGAGGATTGGATGTGTGCTGCTCGGCCTGTGCTGGTCTTCAATGAAACTCTTTGATGCTAGCTTTGCCACTGTGTCTGTGTGAGTAGGTGTGTGGCGTTCTTGAATGACGAAAAAAGATCCCCTAAATTTCTCCGATGCTGAACGGAATCAAACATATGTCACTGAAGAACAGCGACTCAACGGATTAGCTACAATGCAATGCGTATGTGCCGCTATTGAATGAACGGCTTTCCAGCGAACGCTTTACTGAACTGTGCGATGAATGCACGCCGCTCTGCAATGAATCTCTCGTCAACTTGTGTCATTGAGTATACGTCACAGAGTGTGCTACAAGCGAGGAGACAATTCTAAGCGCCTAGGCGCCAAGCCTCTGGTCTCGGAAGCCACGTGCGGAGTTTTCGGCAGTGCCACTAGGTGGCGCCTCGTGCTCAGAAAGAACCAGCAAGTATGCGGCCTGTAGAGTGGGCAACACAGCAACAAAGACGGTCAAGCGGAAAGTCAGAGAGGCTGAAATAATCTCATGGGTGGCGGCAATGGAAAGGAAACCTGCCATGAGTAACTACTTAAGAGGAAAAAAACGAAATCAGGAAAGAAACCATTTATGATAACTCAAAGGGAAGCTCATTACTTTTCGAAGCGAGATCGGGATGCCTTAGAGCACGCACCTATAACGCGAAATATAAGAAGGAAGAAGCATGTGCTTGCTGCGCTAAAGCGAGGGAAACTGTGGAGCATGTTTTATTAGAATGTGAAGACGTCTACCCAGCGGTCGATTTAGGCACCACTGGCATCCTTGAAGCCCTTGGGTTCAGCGAGAGCAGTGGTAAAGCAAACAAGTCCGCAACAGGCATTCGTAAGAGGAGATTGGAGGATTGGTGGAAGAAAAGTAGGGAAACGACAAAAGACGGAGACGTACAAAAGCGCAGTTCGCAATAGGGGATCAGAAAATTTGGGCGTGGTAGTTCATAGTGATTTTTTTTATTTTTTCGTTATTTAGCCTAGGTAGGACATTAGGCAGTATAATAGCAAGAGCTTGGTGGCGCAACCCACCGCCCCGTTCCAAAGGGGACGCTCATAACATCCATCCGTCCGTCCGTCCATCCGTCCGTCCGTCCATCCGTCCGTCCATCCATCCACCCATCCACCAACCCACCCACCCATCCGTCCATCCATCCATCCATCCATCCATCCATCCATCCATCCATCCATCCATCCATCCGTCCGTCCGTCCGTCCGTCCGTCCAAGCGCGAAAGAGGAATCCCACCATAGTACACGCCTCACACATAACTTGTTTCGACGGGGGCAGTACGTTGTGTGGCTATATTTATTTTATTTTGTATTTATAAAATACCTTACAAGGTCCCTACATGTGGCATTGAGTAAGGAGGGCATAGAATCAATTAAGCACATATAAGCTCGTGTCGATATGAAGGTAGAGAAGAAAAACACCAGCCAAGTGCACAGCCTAAAAATTAGCGAAACATATTAGCTAAATACAGTGGTGTATGAGTACAATAAAAAGGAACTCGGTAAGTTTATAACAAACGTATTACAGTGCAAGGAAGAAGGAGGAAAAATAAAACCAAACAGTGAGTATGATAGCAACGGTTAACAAGGGATAAGCGAGATGAGTGAGTGGCCTGAATCTTTCAAGGTCATGTTTTGCAACTATGTTATCGGGGAGGCTGTTCTAGAGGCGAAGGACAGGTGGAATTGCAGACGAGTTAAATGCTTCACTTTTACCACAGATGCACGTGAAGCACAGATGCACGTGAAGCTAAGATGATTGTGTAATCTGTGCGACGTATGCGATGACGTTTCTCCGTGTAGGGAGTGTTTTTTAGCGTGGTGTGAACATGTTACTTATTCTATAGTCTCTGGGATGTTAGTATAAGACCTAAGACGTTAGAGCCACGGGTAGGCTTTTTAATGATCTTTAACAGATTATAATCTAATGTTAGGCTGTAGGATGACAAGTTTGGCCAATCATGAGAGGGAGATTAATGTCGCCAATAAGGTGTGTAAACTCGGTTCGACAGAGCTCGGTGGCTTTAGCAATGCTGCTGCGCAGTTCATCAACGAAGCAATGACTATAATCTGAGGGAGGGCGGAGGGGCGGCGGTAGCAAACGCCTATCAGAACTTTTGCAGAACGGCAGCGGCATACGGCCCAGACAATCTGCATACCTGAAGATGTGTCAATAATGTAGGATGTGACAGTCTTTTTAATAGCCAGAAGGACTCCACGACCTCTTCCATCTGAGCGATCACGACAATAAATAGTATAAGTGAGCATACTGGGAAGAATTTTGCTGTAGGCTTAGTCGGGGGAAAGCCACGTTTCGGCGAGAGTAAGAATAGGATGGATAGGTGGGCTAGTTGGTAACGCATATTAAAAACTTAGAGTGCTAAAGCACGAAAGACGTAGAGAAAGAAACACACACCACCCTTAAGAATAGTGCAGTCGCAATCTTCACGATGAGATGAGATGAGTTCACGTTTTGACATCAGGCTTCTAATATTTGCGAATGATAATGTTAACTACATAGCAATATGATGAGTTAGCGGCGATTCACCTGGGTCTAGGTCTAGCTATCTGCTGATTTCTACTACTGCACGCTTTGTGGCATCATATGCATAAGATTTATCATCGATGCGCAGTCGGTCAACTGAAAGCTTGAATTGTTTATCTTGCGTCTTCGCACGCTCGATCAATTGTTTTCTGGCTCGTCGTGTAGAAAAGGAAAAGTCCCCTCGAACGGAGAACATTGATTCAATGCGACGCATTACCGCGGACAGTCATCGTGAGATAGGTTCTGTGGCATTTTTACGCTATATATAACAGTTTGATTTACCTGGATAACTATGCTCTACGAGAGAGAATAATATGCGGTATCCTACCTATTTCAAAAGGGTTATTTCTTTACAAATTTGGCATCATACCTTAAAGAAACCTTTGGAAAGCAGGATGCTTCTGATATCTGACCGAAATCTGATGGGTCTCCTGTCATGCCGGGATGCCTCCGAGTTGCTGGTGGATATGTATGGCGCTTTTATGCCAGCAACGCTCTGGGAAGGCGACGTATACGTGCTGACAGTACCATCACTCACGTTACTGAGGATACTGTCCTCGCCGATTCTCGTCGAGGGGAACGGCGAGCCACTGAGTGCGTTTCATTGAGACGCCGCATCGTCATCATGGCTGTCTTCGTTGTTGACAATAACATTAGGCGCGGCAATGTCAGCCAACGAGTAATGGGAAAGTCGGGTATTCGAAGGCCATTAGTGGATTTCTCGTTAGAACGACAGAAAGTTGAGCTAGTTGGTAAGGATTCATTATGCAAAAAAAAGAGGTGAGGCGTGCAGACAGGACACAAGAGCAGCGAAGTAGAGCGTTCGTGTTGTCCACTTCTCTACTCTTGTGTTCTGTCTGCACGCCCTCACCTCTTTTTTTGCATAATGGATTTCTGTGGCGTTCCAACGACGAACAGGTAAGACTTTGATACTTCCTCAGTCGCTTGTGTTAAAGAGCAAAGGACAGCGGAGAACTTGTTGCTGCTTGTGAACAGCAATAGTTAAACTTGCCAGCGGCTGTGGCTTATGCATTTACACCAATCAAAAACTTCAGCTGATGTTGCTCGATGTCCATCAGTGAGAAACGTCTGGTCTCGATAGGAAAGGTGCTGTAAAGTATCATTCATCTTCATCATCCACCGGCCAACCGCAGCGAAGTGCGGGCCACCTTGGCTTGTAATGATGGGGTTGTACACTGATGCAAAAGTATTAAGCAAGCAACGATGCTGCAAACGACGTGATATCCTGCTGAAACAGCCGCTAAATAGGTCGGTAACGAGGATAGTACCAAGCTGCAACGGCCTAGTAGTACAGAACCCTGAAGTCGCAGCCAGCATTCTTACGAATTACAGTTGTAGCCGTATCAATGCATTGCAAATCGACAATGAAGAAAAATGCCATAATCACCAGCTCGAAATAAGACGCGTGTATGTTACGTGTGAAATCAACAACAGTAACTTCTTCGTGGCTGCTTTACCAGATACAGATTTTCTATTGACATATATAGGTGATTAAAACAAATCTCTGGAAGCTCAACTGCTATTGAAGTCAAGTTCATTTTAATAGTCGCACTTGCATCCTACATTTAAAAGCTGCCTCTGTTTTACCAGTGAAGAATGAGATGCATGACTTTACCTTTTGAAGCAGTATGAAAATCAATTGGAGAGCACAAGAATCCCACCACACAATTCTCCCGCACAATAAATGGTCTAAAATATTCGACAGATTTATTTTAATACAAACCACATTGTATTAGGTGAAAGCATGAAACACCAATCGATAGTTTGACAAGCTAACAGAGCCTTCACAATTGGTTCAAGGAAACACAAACATGTGTTTATTTGTTTTGTTCTTGCTTTGGCCCTTGGAAATTTTATGTTTTGTTGCACACTCGCTTTGCACACAGGTTAACAAAAAAGCTGTCTCAAACTGTTGCGCGCCATTTTTATTCACATGCACCTACGCGCCCAAAACCACCAACTCTAGAAAAGCCTACCAACCCTCCTCCCTCCTCCCCCAATGTGCAACTCACTGCTGCCGTTCTAGTAATGTTGCCCTACAACGTTCCCGGCGGCAGCAGTAGGAAAGTAGACGATTGTGTCGCTCTTTGTAGTACATTAGAGACCGCTCTGCCCTTTGATGCTTTGAACCAATCAGAAGGCACAGATCCAATTATAGCAGGAGAGATGGCGTATGCATAATTAAATTGACGCCCCTGATTCCACTACCGCGGTGTCCCTCAGGACGACACATCAAAGACATTGCGACACTCCGTGGAAAAGGCAAAAAATACCATATCTTTAGAAGGTCACAAACGCCCTCAAATAACAGTGAACTTCAATCTGAGTTCGGTATTTCACTACCTTACACTCCCGTCGCTTTGGAATTCCTCACGCGTGCTGGAGCTACGCTGGAACTCGCACCGCTGCGTAATTGTACGGTTTTGCATTGCACGAAAAGTACACTTCTCGATGCAGAGAGGCTGTACGATGTTGGGCTTTTGCGCTGAATACGTCGCAGTTTGAGGCCACGCATTCCTTCACGTACAGCACGCACCTCGCGCGCTCTTACCTCCGTTGCCAGTGAGGCTCAAAAGCTCAGCAGCGTCCGCGGGCTAAAAGACGCAAGCCTGATCACTACTGCAGGGTGAGGCTCAGTCATCACCACGGCTTAAAGATGGCCGCCGAGCTGCGGCCTGTATGGCCTGTAAGCGCCTCTCAAACGGAAAGTACACGTCCCGTTGGAGATGAAATATATAGGTGCAACAAAAATGGCGTTGGATATAACTGATGTACATTGAGTGATCTATAAAAGAATATTTCTTTGAAATACATTAAGGAGACGTAGACAACGTGCTCGTCAGGGTGGTTAAGGTGCGTACTTTGCACAAGTTAACAGTACCGTGGTTAACAGGCAGGCTGCACAAGCACAAATATTCGGCAACACGTTTGGTTAGCTACATTTACCGGCTTAGGTACCAAGGTATGAATACGTCACATTTGGAAGTTCTTGCTTCGTTATAGGTTTTACCACTTCATACACTTACTGTGTTCATCTAAGTACATTTACCACTTCTGAATCACGCATTTATTTGCGTTATCTGGAATAGTCAAAAAACTTTCGATCCAGTTTCTCGTATAGGAATGATAAAATTTGAAAGAAATATATATATATATTTATATATTGCTACAGATACTCAGCACGACGCATCCACAATGTTCTTACCATATTACAGTTACAAGAAAGCGTAACCGAATACGACTTGACTTCACAGTAGCCACAGTAAAAGACATTACTCACAGCCCTTCTGGCCCTGTACACTTCTGCGATAAGAAAGGTTATGATAAAGATATTGCTAAATGGGACCACTTACACTGGGCATGGAGACAAAGGTCATCTAGCCTGGACGAGCTACTTCCGTTAACAGTTTCGCTACCATCTCCCTGCCTTCGTCAGTTTCTCTTTACGAGAAACTGACGATGCCACGCCTGCGACGTTGCCATCGCCAGCTTTTCTGCGTGATTTTATTCACCAATACACTACACGCTTGTTTGCAGAGGCACGTACAGCGTCACACCGCGAGCAATATACAGAACACCAGCTGCACTTTTGCACCTCCAGTTTTTTTTTTCTGGAAAAATTCTGCGCAAGTAAACTCGTGTGTCTGCTCACTCTTCTCATGTGTTATTTGAAGGAGAATGCCGGCAATTCCTTTAAGCAGCTGTATATTCTCCGCGAACGAAGGCATTCTGATAGCCGTTTGTACACAGTTAGGCTAAAGGATTAAAATATTTAGACCCGCAACGCGCTCGGTAACATGAGAAAAGCATGACAGGGCTGTGCACGACACTGATAGCAGTGTCTTCGCCTGGCTTAAGAGCTCGGCGTTGAGGCAGCGTCGCATCTAAGAAAGTTTTCTCCTTGTTGTAACAGTAGCGTCATGTATACGCGAATAGGCCTGCTTGCAGCATTTACCACTTCTTTGCACACTTTTCCGTTTATTCTTACACCTCCAAAACACGTGCCAAATAGTTCCCAAAGTTATCGGTGTCTTCACAGAGATCGCTTATGGGCATCTAACCTCACGGTTAAGCACTAGTACTGCCATTAGGGGCATAACTCGGCAACGTACTGGCATGAACAGCGTTGCGCTAGGAGAAGGAAACAGCATGGATGAACAACAGTGCTGCTGTCATTTATTAGACTCCGCTCTCAGCGAGTAAATAGTTCGAGCACGCGCGCAGTACATGGCCACGCATTGCTTCTTACTTGAGAGAAAACATCTAGGCCGCGCCAGACGATGTTCTGATACGTGCTGCACCCTCGCTGGAAAGTCAACAGAATCGGAAAGATGTACGAATTATTTTGCTAAGGCCGTTTGCAGCACGACTAGTACTGCGCAGAGATATAGCTTGAGGCTCGTTTGTGAAACGTGAAAGGGACAGACTGCAATTTATCTCGATTACGTGACCATATAGTGAGCAGGAAAAACACTTCCGGCCAATCATTAACCCTTTCAGATTTTATATCAATGCCAAGAACACGTCTCGCTAATCGTTATATGTCAAAGATAGGTATTAGTGATATGTTTCAGTGTTGTGAACAATAATCATAACTAAGAAGTTAGGAGCTGTTTACTACATGCCGAAATGGTACAGTTGTGATTTGCAGCGTTAGATGCCAAATCATGTAACAGCACGTGTCATTCGTATCAGATGAAAACTAAAGTAACCAGAGCGATAAGGAGTCCGATGATGAAACCTAAGATTTAATAAGACCCCCTATACTTATGCTCCCCACGTTAGTGCGAATGATGGCCATAGACTACCGCCAGCGCCTAATATTCTTGTACTATGACCCCACGCATCGCAGGCTTACAATGCGAGGCTGACACTACTGCAGTTTTTGAAAACTACTGGCACTGCTAGTTATTATCCTTTCTCCTTTCTTACATTCATCCCTTAAATTTATTTTCACTGCTCATATTGCCAACCGGATGCTCGTCATGTTGACCTCCCTGTCTTTTCTTCTTACCTTCCTCCTGCTCCTGAGGTTGAGCCTTTCATATATCAGTGTAAAGCGCTGCCTGCGCTTCCCAGAAAGCTTTAGCCTCACGCGTCCTCCTAAACGTATTGCTTGCTTTGACATTTGTTTTCTGCCTAAGGAGAATGCTTCATAACTTAGCAGCACTTAGTTGACTCAACGTTATGCATGAGCCTAATTAACTACGTTACATCTGTGTCATGTCTGCGTCTCCAATAAAGAAATGAATCATTCGCCATTCAACATTGTACTGCAGTTACTACTACGTTTGCACACAGGATCTTTGCGATGGGTGCATGATTCTAAACGTTATGGCTTATGTGGCTACGTCGCCCTCTCCTCTGTCTCCTGGCAAGCGATGCCAGCATGCCCATTTACGGCATTGAATCGCAAGGATTTTCTCCGGATAATTACAGTTGCCATGTGCAGTTCGGCACCAGCCAAATATCAATACCTCGCAAATTTTAAGTGCTCCAGTGCTACAGTAACTTGAACCTCCACACGGGTTTTCATATCCTAAGGTATGTTCATGGAAAATAAATATTACACAGACTCCACAGGTACCTCAATGGTATGAATAAATGTTATGCAGCTTCACTGTTGTGCACGTTGCCAAGACGGGGACAAATTCATACGGATACAGAGATGGACAGATAAGGCGAGTGTCCGCCTCGTTTCTCCTTCTCAGTTTATATGTGTCATTTACTGCGAATCTTCAAATAACTGCAAAACCAACTTGCCCACCAAGATAAGCTCCTGAAACCAACTCAACGTTTATGGAAGGAATGTCTAAAGAGTGCTTTTGGCTTGAAGGCCATTGAACTCTGCTCAGGAACCACTGAACATTTAGGCTTCTGCAACCACTCTAATGGGCCCACCAAGTGTTGGTTCAGGTCTTTTGATGCGATTTGAAGTTCTCAGTTGTTTCTGTGGGTTCCTTTCATTTTTCTTATGCATAGGTCAGGAATGAACTATCCAAGAGCACACGCTTTGCGTACACCGCGACGGTTCAGTACACCTATTCGATAGAGAACACCGGCTTCAATGGAAGTACTATGCTATGCGTATACGTTTGATATAGAGTGGATGTCAGGAGCGGATGCACTGGAACAACCTGGAACTTGGCGCCGTAGTTTTCGGAGTTCCTGGAATTGCCTAGTACTCTTCTGCATGTCGTTCTGATTGCGTTCTTGAATAGAGTCATAAATTTCAGAGCCCATAAACTAAGCCGATACTATTCTACTTGGTTTGTTTGATGGCGCAGTTAACTTCAAACCTTTGCAATTTTCTTTCAGTTATCAGTATTTGGAGTTCAACTTTCAATGATCAAAGTAGCTATTTCATAGTCCGTGAGGCTACCTGTAACGTGACCTGTTTAACACAGTTTGTTGAAGAAGAAAAACGATCTAGAATACCGATGCATACAATACGACAATTGAATCGTTCACCTCAATAACAACACAGCACAAACAACAACAACAAAAACATTCGCCCGTCATCCATGTTTAAACGATACGAGCACTGCCTCTTCAGCAAGAAATGAAAATGTGTATCAGAAGCTCGAGTAAATATGCTTCATTGCTAGTAATATGGGGCAGTGACCAATGCTTCAATTTTATTTCATCGTACCTACATTAAGTAGTTCGAACATTTGCAGGTTTTTTTTTCGTACGCATTGTCTCACTTTTGTGCTCCTGCCTTCAATTGTTTTATCTTACACGCGCGGCACAGTTCTTCAGCGCTCAGAGCCCCGAGTAGAAGAGCAACCGTAAATAAAAGTGCGCTAAACTTTTGTAAAGCATAGTAAAAAACATACGCTCTTATACTGTTGCCCTGCGCTGCCAAAAATACCTTCCTCGAAAGGGGTATTCGAACGAAAGCTAACGTCGAATATTTTTCTCACGCACTTTAGCACTTTGTCGTCCGGCATTTTCTCGCATCTATCAATGGCGCTGTAATGCCTTTACGAAGAGCGCCCTTTGGTGTCAAGGGTATAAGATTGAATGCATGAGGATATAGAAGACAACGGAACGTTGTCTCAAAGCTCTCCACTTTAAGCCCTTGGAGAAGCTAAAATTTTAATAGTTAGTCTTTTCCGAGTGCAGGGGCAGCATTTAATCACGCGCACTACTCGCTGAATTTGTAGGTAGTAACATTTTTTTTTCCTAGACCTGATACTTTGTTGGAGAAAGCCGAGAAAACTTTGAGGTGGTGGATGAAATGAGAACCAGATTACAAAAAAGAGTAGTTAAGGTCAGAGAATTTGTTTTGTTTTACAGTGATGTTCGTGCTGTGCACAGCAAACAGAATGCAGTAGACAGGCATTTGGTGGGTAATAACGATCCAAAGTTAGGCAAGCGCTTTGTCATTTCGCTTTCGTAGCATTCGCTCTTGCTTACTGTGTGCGCTAGGCGAAAACTTATTTGATTTCATTCCCTAGTCTTCTATTTTTAATGTTAACGTTCCTTACACTTTGCTTTCGATCCTCGGTGTGAGATAAAAACATAGAAGTTGCGAGTAATATATATGAAGCTATGCAGTGCATTCACCTCTACACTGATGCTGCTTCGGCGAGGTTCATAACTTCGTTTAGAGAGTTCGCGCTGCTGCGGCTGATACCATTCTCTATTATGCATGGCAGGACCCCACCTGTCGCTGTATTTGCGTTCCCTGGGTTATCTTTTAAAGTACGCCCTTTGTGTAACTTTGTCTCATGTGCTAGGAAACCCTACGTTACGGATGTTGCTAAATTATGATGAAACGTTTGGCTGTTTGAGGGAAATAATATTTGCAGCTGCTGGGGCGAAGGATTAGTGGCCGACCCACGGTTTCTAGAATGGAAAAACACCGCAAACAATCTGACCTCTCTCTCTCTCTCTCTCTCTCTCTCTCTCTCTCTATATATATATATATATATATATATATATATATATATATATATATATATATATATATATACTGCATGTTACTGTTACAAAAAAGGCTAGAAATGCGTCTGTCAGTTTTTTTATGTATTTAAGAGCCATAGACCTATTTATCGATCCCACATGGTGAACCATGGGGACCGGAAATTTACTTGCATTTGCATTGATTTCTTGCAACTGTATGAAATCTAAAAATGATACAGGAACAAAAAATAATAAGTGCCTCACAGAGGTACCAGATCCCGCCCAGTAGCAGGAATACAGAGCACATAAAGAGTGGAGATTTGCTACAAACAACTTTAATTATTAAAAAAAGAATTGTAGTTGGTGATTAAGTGTACAGAATAAATGTATCGCCAGAGAGAGAGAGAGAGAGAATGCAGAGAAAGGCAGGGAGGTTAACCAGAGGTAGTTCCGGTTGGCTACCCTGCGCGCGGGAAGGGTTAAGGGGGATAAAAAGAGAAAGAGAGTGGAAGGGGGGATGAGAGAAAGCGAGACGAGCACTAACAAAGCGCGTACACTATAGAGCGGTATGGGGTGGTGTTCTGAAAGTCTGTCGTGAAGCCCCGTAGACCGCAGGAACCTAAATAACGCGAGTAAGGCCTTCAACGCGGATGTTCTTTCAGAGCACTGACCTAAAGGTTTCAGTTCTGATAGTGGACGATTGCCCAACTGGTCCGGTACTCTGCACATCACTTGTCTCTGGGCACTATATCGCGGGCAGACACAGATAATATCTGTGAGCGTCTCTTCGCTGTTGCATGTGTCGCATGTGGGGCTGTTGGCCATTCCAATAAGCAAAGAATACGAGTTTGTAAAGGCAACGCCTAGCCGCAGACGGTATAGCTTGGTCTCTTCGCGTCGTGGTAACCCAGGCGGGAGGTGCATCCGTATGTGCGGAGACAACGAACGCAAACGACACATGGTGAAAACGTTCGAGCCCCACAGGGGCAAAGTACAATCACGGGACATGAATCACAGCCCAGCCGCAGCGTCTGTTCGCGAAAGCGGAATGAAGACTCGTTAATCACTTTCATGCTCAGATCAGGCAGATTCGTCGGCGGGGTCATTCCCACTGATGTAACAATGTCCTGGAAGCCACTGAAAGATTATGTTGTGTCCCTTGTAATGGCTGTCATGATATATGTGTCGAATTTCTGAGCAAAGTTGATCATTGGGTCTGTGGCGCGTTGGGCTTTGTATGCACTGAAGGGCTGCCTTCGAGTCACTAAAGACAGTCCATTGTTGCGGTGGTTGTACGCAACGAAGTGCAATCAACGTAAACTGCTACCAATATTCACAAGAAAAAAAGACAGCAGACGTGTGCGACCCTGGAGAAATACAACCCGACTTCCAACGAAGCCATCTCTCTCAAACAGTTGTAATAGTCTCAGTTTGTTGTAATTATGTCGCATACTTTAAGAAGTTGCCCGTATATATGCGACTGTCTCGTTCGAAAACTTGCCCGCATGCAATGCTTTGGAGCACTTCTTCTTGGGAATTTTATTAACATTGTAATTCGTCAACACAATGTTACTTCGCCGTAACATTTATCATACTGTCCTCCCTCCCTCCTCGTCATCCCTGCCTCTCCAATTACTTCTAGATTTGATATCGGTTGATTTCACAGTTCTCCCAGGGCAACCAGAATCATTTCTTCGTTCGCAAACCACTTTCTTAAAGCACCAGATGTCTTGCATGTGCAATTTACTGCAAATGCCATAATGACTCCCCTTTTTTGAAGCTGAGCTACTACAAATTGGCCATAACGCGCCCTTTATTTTCGTCAAATATGAACAAAATGTCTCGTTTAGTTCACCCACGACATCCCTGAAACCAAGTGGGAACGTGTTGTGACGCCTGAACATAGGGGAAAAAAACGGCGGCTCAGTAATTGTTTGCAACGCATTTAACTGGACAACGAACAAAACATTTTGTCGCATATTGGAGTTATCATGTTTACCCACCCCTTTCCATAATATATAAACCTGTCGTAACCTACAACTATGTCGGGACACTGTCAACCATAGCTTCTAGGGGCGATATCATACGCTCTAACATTACATAATTTTTTTTACAGAGGCTCTATTTGAGACAAAGCCATTTCACTTCACATAGAGAGTTCCTTTAGCGTACCAGCAATTTTAGCTGAATTTGGTCTTCATGACATTCATAGCTCTGCCAGTGCAGCGGGCTCAATTCTTCCCCGCTCGTTATACATGCTCGTGATATTCAAGAGCGCTTACATACGTAAATTATTTCGAAAGACCCAATTACCGATCAGTTTTGAACTTCACCCACACATCACCCATTAACCTGCCCATACGTCACTACACATAATGAAGCTGCTTCATTTATTTCAGTCAGGACACAAGGCGAAACTAATATATCACTCATTAAAAAGTTAAAAAGAAAGAAAAGAGAATAAGGTTCAATAATTACTCATAATGCTTCTAAATAAGCCCGGAAAGATCAAACTACGCGACACATTGCTCTTAGAATGCTGCATATTGCTTCAAAGTAAGACATATATGATAGGCATTCTCCTGGGAAAGCTAGCTAATGGCAGCAGCGTGATACTTTCGTCCACTTTCTAAGAATTTTTTAAACCTGTATTTGATCAACACGCATTTACCATCGCACATATACTTGCCGTATTGATCCTCTTATGTTCGTGAAGTCGGACCTTAGTTGAAGTTGTAATTTATTTATTTTTTTTTTACCCTCAGGGTTTGCACGTTATAGCGAAAGGGGGCTTATTGCCGACCGAAATTGGAAAAAACCACCATAAAAATAAGGAGTAAGAACAGTCTACGAATGAATAAAAAAATGTACAGTTGCAACTAAGAAAAACCAGAGTAACAGCAAGATCTAAAAATAAAAATAAAGAAAGGCTGGAACAATTTGAATAGAAATGATTGGACAATGTTAAACACGTTATTTAAAAAACTCTTAAAGTGCGATGTATCCGTAATAGCAGTAGCGGCGTCTGGCAGCTGATTCCATTCGGAGGTGGTTCGAGGTAAAGAATGCATGTGAATATGTCACAGTTCTGCAACAAGGAACATCAACTTTCTGGAGGTGGTCAATTCTAGCTGATATGAAAAGAGGGATTTTAAGGAACTGTTCACGAAGATGTTTGCTGTGATAGTAATTTTTTTTAAAAAGAGTGAGCCGGGTTATTTCATGCCGAATTGCAAGTTCCTGGAAGGTAAAGCAGTGACTTCATCATGCTAACACTGGCTCTGCGGTCATAACTGTATGAGATGAAACGAACGGAACGATTCTGCACTCTTTCAAGTTCGTTTATCAGTGTAGTACCGCCTGCGTCCCAGATAGACGATGCCTATTCAAGTGACGGACGGATGTAAGGGGTGTACGGAAACTTTTGAAGCGATATGGGCGCCATATAGAAATTTGTTCGATAGTACCGAACTGAACGGTAAGCTTTCGCGATGATGTGCCTTACATGATGCTACCATGATGGTATACTACAGATATGAACACCGATATATTTGTAAGATGAAACATACTTATGCCAGAAATTATAAATGAAATTAGGCCGGCGCAGCCGTCTAAGTTTTACACCGCTCGTGAAACAGACTAATTACGCTGTGGACCACTTACATGTGTATTCTACTAGAAAATGCGCATTTAACCCACCTTCCGGCTTAAATAACCCACACATTAGCCATACTATGCCCCTGTTATTCCCCTGATATAAACAGGATGCCTTGTATAGCTGACCGAGGACATCGAAGAAACAAACTACGAATGTTGTTTAATACACAAAAACGCATGGAAAATGTGGGATTAGTAATTATCTGCAGCGGCTATGCTGTTCAGCTGCTAAGCATCAGGTCACGGGATCGAATCCCGGTCACGGCGGCCGCTTTCCGACGGGGGCCAAATGCATGAACTCTCAGCGTCTCGTACATTGGGGCATGCTAAAGATCCCCTGGTAGCCAAAATTAATGCGCAGTCCCCCACTGCGGCATGCCTCATAATCAAATCGCGGTTTAGGCGCGTAAGAACCCGGAATTCATTCATTCAATGAGTAACATTTTACAAAGGTTGTAATGCGCCCACAAAGAATGAACACTTACCTCTCGTCACTCGAAACATTGTTTCCTCTTTCGAATAAATAAAAACACCATGCCCCCCATAGTTTACCAAAGTTACCGGGGAAAACAAATTAAATAAATGTCGCGTATAGCGCTTAGAAATTGGTAGGATGGGACATTCAGTAACTGTTTTCAGAGAACGTAAGCAAACCACAATCAAAATTTTCGGCACACGTCGCCGAAAAGAGGCCATCTTTTCTTTTTTTTCAAAATTTAAATATCTGCTCGTTTTGCTCCTGTCGGGAAACAAGTAATATTGTAGCTTTTATTTAGGAACAGAGTGAAAATGAAGTCGACGAAATCAGAAGTAACACGTGCATTTAGAAAAAAAATAAATTCAGTGTTCTGACGGTATTGAAAAGGCTCTGCACATTCGACCAAGGCCATTTTCACGAACATATCTTAGATAAGTCGTGTTTATTCAATGAAATCGGACAGTTAAAACTCTAAGAGGTTTTTGATGGTGATATAACACTTCGACCGCAAGGCTATGTAGGCTATCTCTGGACAGAGATTAACTTGTTCCAGAATTTGGTAAGCCAACGATTTCGTGAAGGCACGCCACTCGTTGGGCGCGTCTGATTATAATAAATTATTCGGGCCTCCTCATCGCTCGCAGGTTAAATACTGCAATCTAATTGCGTTTTCAAATACTGATATAGCGATTCCAAAAACTCGTCATGATGCAGGTACCGCAAGCTGACATTTGTTAGGGCGGAAACTGCCCTGCGCCAGGCCTTCTCCGCAACGTGAGCGTGTATGGCGAATTCCACGCGTCGTCCGCTACAGTGCTACCCGTGGAAGCACACAAGACAATCCTCACTGGCGAAGCAGGGAACACCTAGTAACGAAAAGCATTACATACGTGGCCACTCTATTAACAAAGAAATTTAGCTTCAGCTGTCGTTTTGTTAGACTTTCCAGCATGCACCCGAAAGTGCCCGCTTTGGAAAGTGTGTATGGGGGGCGATGGGGGGTGATGGGGGAGGGGAGGGCTAACGGCATACTTTGGCCCTCCTTTGGACAGTGGGAGGCCATTTGCCCATCTTGAACCTCCCCCCCCCCCCCCCCCCCCGGTAAGTACGCCTATGCCAAGAATGCAGGCACTCGTACAAATTTTGCCGCGCCATGCTTGTCCACTTTCCCAACTACAGCAGGCTTCCCTATTTTAAATGTTTTTTAATGGCTTTATTTCTGCATTTAATAGGCAAAGCCTTGCGGCAGAAAAGGGGTGCTCTATGGGGGAGGGGGACCGTTCATCTCTTCTTTCTCGAGGTGGATTGGTCCCGAGGTCCTTCACTGCAATGAGGTGGCCAGGCCCTTCTTGTGATTAAGCAGTATCTCACAGACAACAATATGAATACTCTAATCACATGTAAAGGGATGGGGTTGACTGTGAGGGTGCGCTCAATAACTGCAAAAAAAAAAAGTTGAGCAATACATGACGTTATATCTCCTCACAAAAGGGGCTTAACACACACACACACAAACACGCACACACACGCACACACGCACACACGCACACCCACACACGCCCCGCCCTCACACACGCACACGCACACACACGCACACACAGGCACACGCACACACACACGCACACGCACGCACACGCACACACACGCACACGCACACACACGCGCACACGCACACGCACACACAAATCAATGACGAGGTTTCCAGCGTCTTTATGTATATTCAAGCACCTCACAAGAAAAATAAACATTTCGCCATACACCAAAGCAGCATTCGCCGGTCGCAACAATGGAGCCGATAATACGTCCTCACTCCTCAGGGTTCGACGAACCCAATTTCACGTTCGCATGTATCACGCATTCGAAGCCAGCTAAAAAAAAAAATATCGGCGTGTTGCAACTTTAAGGAAAAGCAATTTCCTCTAATCCGGCCAGGTAGAAAAAGCATAGCCGCAGCGTGGTTGCACGCCCCTTAAAGAGAAATAACCCTTTCATCTCTCGGCTATTTTTTTACATTCAGCGCAACTCTCCAAGGTACCTCTCCCGTACTCGCTACTTTCGCCGACAGGAATATCATCCTCCTTGCTATCTATAACGCGGGATTGCGAAGAAATTTCGCAACACTTTCGAACAGAGCTGGAGTTGTGGTTCGGTGACCCCCGATAGGGCTTTCGCGTAAGCCAAAGTAAACAATAGCTAATGCTTGTGAAGTTGGTTTCCGTATAAGGAGTGCATACCGGGACAACCACAACAGAGACAGCGTGCACGTGGTAGCACAGGGTTGCTGTATTTGCGCGCGTTATAGATACGCAGATACCGTTATCACGGTACATTAAGCTTGCTTTTTTTGCGTGTCTCGCAGCTTTTGTAGATAAGCATGAGCGACGATTTGAAATTAAATGCTTCGTGAAACAATTTGCTTTTTTGTTTTGTCTGATTAGTGCTAGAAAAGATAGCAGGCAAATCTGCAGGTGATACTGGAATTCTACATACGGAGATGGCTCGTGCATTTGTTTGGTTAAAGTTTCCGGAAATTTGTTGTACATATAAAACCAAGATTGCGCGTTGCAAAAAAAATGTGGCTAAGCAAAACATTGGATTTCCTTGTTTTTTGTGCAGTGAAATTACATTTTAAGGAGCATTACACATGCTTATTTTGGAAAAGACATTTAATGTCAAGTCGCTGCTCCATGTTGCTCGGTTCAACCTCTCTTTTGTTACTGCTTATACTCAAATGCGCCCACTTTGGAATATTCACCGCCCAGTCCCATATCAGGGACGCAGACAGTCATCATCGTAAATATTACAAAAGACTTATTCGATGTGTGATGGAAACTGAAATACTCAGGAGTGCAGTGTAACGACATCAGGGGAAAAAAACAAGTCCCTGAGATTGGTGTGAAAGAAAAAACTTCACTTTTCGTAACCTTCCGCGCCACCATAATGAAAAATCAATCAGGGAGCGAGTGCCCGTGGCTCAAAATTTTCGCGCGCTTTTTCAGCGCGGAGGAATGAAATGGGTGCCAGGAAGGTGCCGAGGCCCCACGTATTTAAGTTTACGAGCCGTCATTATAAGCGTGAACTCAGTTAATGTATTTACTTTTGTTTTCTTACAAATTCATACTCGTGCATAGCACCAGCGTTATTTAAATGAGCAGTTCTATAGCGTTTAATGATAATTATCTACCTATTTCAAACTTTGTCGTGTCGTTTTATTTCCTTTTTTGATGTTGTGTCATCTACCGGTTTCTAAACTTGTCTTCATTGTCATTGTGCACTCTACGTTGTTTTTTTTTATAAATACAAAGCAACTTGCCCAGCATGGAGAAACTTATAGTTCCTTCGAGACTTTGCAGTATAGCAACGGGGAAAAGCATGTATTTGCTATATTGTGCGCCTGAAAACGTCTATTATGGCGAACAATATTATTTTGGTATAGCCTATATACTTTGTATAAGACACAACACCTGCTCTCGACTACTGCCTGGTTGTCCGTATGTTTCTCAGCTAAAACAACGTTTTGTCTTATCTTTCTAATGAATGTGACCCTAATATTCCAAAAAAATTCGCACCGGCCATAGATGATTAGTGGCTTTGGAGTTACGCTGCTAAGCCCAGGGTCGCAGGGTCAAATCGCGGCCATTGCCGCCACATTTAAATGGGGGCAAAATGCAAAAACGCACATGGGGCACCTTGCATTGGGTTCAGGGTTAGAAAACGAAACGACAAAAATTAGTCCTGAGTTCCCCCATACGACGTGGCTCATATTCAGGTGTGTATTTAGCACGTAAAACCTCATTTTATTTTTAAAAGGTTGCTCCCGTAAACAGGCTGTTTTTTTTTTTTGGTAACTTAAACTAAATCAACGGCCGTTTGCAGAAAGAAAGTCGACGTCTGATTGATGAACACGTTTCCTTGCGCTGCATTTGTCAGAGTTCGGTCCTAAGTTAAAACACTTAAGGCGCCGTGTATATCGCATTCTGTCAACGTTCCCATTCGGTCAGTTTTAACACGAGCATGCATTATGCACCTTTTCATTTCTCATGGGATAGCGGTAGAGATTTGTGCTGGCTGTGCCTTGAAACTGCTATCCTGATGCGTCTTTTTCTACAAGCCTCCGCCCTTTGGGGTTTGAATCGTGTGTTAGCTAGAATTAAACAACTAGAGATCTCTCTTCATTGCCCGGCTTAGGTTTAAACATGTCTGTCCGTCGCATATTATAGCGCATCATGTTACAGCGCCTCTGAATACAAATAAAAGCCTGCTTTGCATGTGATCTATATTACGGTGAATCATTTCGGTCCTTAACAATCGCGCCATAACTATTTAAAGTTTTAGCGAGCCTATACGTGATCGTTTAAGCTTTTCCCAAAGCACGCGCACTAAGGTCTGGCGTCAAGGGAAAACTTTTCGACAACCACGCTACGTTTATCGCCGAAGCGGAAGCATGCTTTGACGCATTGAACAGGCTGGGCTAACTATAACGGTGCTCATTACACGTCGGTTTGTTTGAGGAGTTTAGAGCGACGGATGACCGAGATATCAGTGGCACGGAACATGCAAACTAGGTGATCGGAACTTTCATTAAAGCGACTTTACAACTACGCCTGTGCGAGTGTTCTAGAAATTTCGCAAGTTGAGCTCAGTTGGAATTTCCGCTTTCTCCCCAACGTGCGCGTTCGTGCTGATTTGGGAAAACTCGCGAGTTTGGCGCGAAGCTGAACGCGTGGATGCACAATGAAGCCTACACGGCTGCAATAGCTATACCTTGGCTATACCTGAGCTTGGAATGAAAATGGCCAGTGAACATCCATACGAAGTGATGTTGTACGTCGTGTGCCCTACCGGGTTTGTGCAGGTTAGAACTAATAAGCAGGAATATTCGCGTGACTCCCGGCACGTTGCAGTGGTAGCTTGACTTCTGGAAACGTGATAACGGAACATTGTCATATTAACAAAATTTGTTGCTGGGCTAGTTGCTTCATGCTGATAAATGAATACTGGTAAGCGCAGTTTCAAGACGGGACAAGAGAAAGACATCGACGAGCGGGTGTCAGCAGCGAGTAGCACTTCTACTGTGCGTCGGTGTCTTTCTCTTGTCCTGACTTGAAACTGCGCGTACCAGTATTCATTTACTAGTTATAATATTACCCGCCTACTTAAAACAACAAGCGAGAATTTACACTTTCATGTTATGCTTCTCTGCAGTCCACGATGTGGTACACATTATCTGTTCGAATGTAGTTGACCAGGATGTTAAAAATGATGTATGGAAGATTCCCTGTCATGATATTCAATGTACAAGGCATGCCTATTGTGGCGGAATAGGTGGTGACCGTCCCATTGTTTATTTTTTCAGGTCCCCACCAAAAGCTACGCCGTAGAGAACAAACAACGCGTGTCTTTCAGCGTAATGAGGCCATGCAGACGACGTCCTTTTCTGCCTTAGACGACTGCATGAGGTTATTTTCATCCCTTTGGTTGCCATTGCAACCGTGAAAGGCTTCATCGAAAGCAACCATGAAATGATTCATGCCTGCTGATTTTAGCAACGTTCCTTCAACGGTTATTCGAGGACGACATCGGCTAAGCGGTCCTAACCACTAACTTTCTACACCGGCAAGCCGCATGTGATAAAGGCGAGGCGCACAAATCGATCAAGAGCTCATCAGGACGACAGAATTAGCCACGTTCTTCCTGTGCATCCATGAGTATGTTTACTTTATTACAGGTGCCTTTCCAGAAGGAATATCTTACGCGCTTCTTCCATGGAACTGGGAATAGAACTGTATGCCTCAAGCAGGTGCATGTCATCAGCTCCCAGAAAGTTTACACAGCCAATGAGGCCACTTTTAGACGACGCAATCAAACGCAAATTAAAGTAAGAGGAAGAAAATTATTCCCCGAGACCTCTGATCACATGTTTTGAGGAAGTAAAAACAGCGAAAGTCTTATGCAAGTACATAATAAGCAACAGTCCTGCCAGTTAGTTCCGGCTCTATAGGGTCACGTGAGTGATAGCAGCACAATAGCGTTTTAATAACCACTCCTGTTTATTTCCCAGCCGTGAGAGTATTCTTTACAGATTTTTTTTTGTATAAAAACTACATTTTGTTACCACACGACACGACAGGTGACAAATAGGAATAACGACGGCCCCTTCAGCATAAAGGTAAAAAGGAAGGGCGATGGAAGCGGAAAATAAAGACAATAATAGACCCCACATGAACAAAAAATTATTGCCTGTTGCCGAGAATACAATTCGGATTGACTGTACGAAGAGGCGAAATATACTTTTATGACTAATGGAAATGTTCAACTAGTTAATTATTTAGGTCTCATTTTTATCAACTAAGTTTCATGCACATGAAGCCAAAAGAGATTTGTATCCGGGTGTTGTTATATCATATGAATTTCACCAAAAATCCCGACACTAATGCCAGTTTCACAATAAACATTCCCAGAAAGTATGATGTTAGCCCCCCACTTAATATTTTCATAACTGTTCACCTTCATGAATCGTTGGAATGACGTTATTGGAACGCAATGGTAATGGTAAAGCTGTTGGTTAAGTTAACCAGTTAACTTACTGCGTTAAGTTAGCGCAGTAAGTTAACCCAAGAAGTTATGAATGCTTATGGCATAGAGAGAGAGAGAAAACTAGGGTAGGAAAGGCAGGGAGGTCAACCAGAACAGCATCCGGTTTGCTACCCTACACTGGGGGTGGGGGAAAGGGGAATAGAAAGAGGAAGAAAGGGAGAGAGGAAGCACTTAGTACGTGTGGGAGCGAC